>NC_092721.1:148362586-148971426 GCF_047496885.1 Scyliorhinus torazame | reverse complement strand
TTAGAGCCAGGTACTGCAGTAGGGGGTGTCGGTGCAGTTCGAGTGGTAGAACCCCCTGCAGGAGCGGGAGATGGTGACGACCCAGGTCAACAGCACACAGGTGATGTCTGCAGTGGAGGTTTCAGAGGGAGGTAGCCCAGTTACTGGCTGATGTGGTACAGGCCCAGAAGGTGGTACCCCCCCCACCCCCCTCCCCCCGGGCGCATCTGGTGGGCAGAACAGGGCGGAACCACAACACCTAGGACATCCGAACAGCAGCTGGGCATATCCAGGTTGCGATGCCCCAGAAAACGGCCTCCAAAGGGGACCCAGTTCACAGGGATCCATCTGGGCATAGAGTTAGGGCCCGCAAGGCCAGAAAAGTACACACCAGTTAAGCTGTCAGGGGTACAGTATAGCGTTAGGGGCTAGGGCACAAACCGGTGTATATTTGTTCACATGAAACATCGGTGCACAACGTTACAACCTACCTCGATGCTCTGTCAGAAGTATGTGAGGGGTGGGCTGGACGCTGAGGGAGTGCTGGATGGGCGTACATTGGGGTTGGGCTTGGCCCAGGTGCCGCAGATCAGACAACGCTCACCATTCCGTTGTCCCACCTCATCTCACTCCCCTCCCCCACTGTCCCCACCTCTGCCGCCCCAGTGATTCAATTGGACCATGTGATGGAATGGCCAGCTCAGATGCAGGAATCACCCAGGTGGACAGAGGGAAGTGCTACCGTGGGCAGGAGTCAGATGTTGTCGAATGGTGTGGACCAGAGCGGCTCGTCATCATCCACCATTCCATTAGCCAGACCCACTGTTACTGACAACCCAGAGCTCACACCCCATAGTTAGGCAGGTCGGTATCACTGAGGGGGTTGTGGGGATGGGATGTTGTGCCGCTGGCCAGGCCCCCTAGTCAGTGAACCTGGATGGGGTTGAGTGCGTCCCGCGTCAGCCCTGGCACACTCCTTGTGCAGGTTCCCGTGCCCACCCAGGCTCCAGGGCCTGGCTATCCTCGCCCTCTACCATATCCTTCCAATCGGACGAGGACTGGCATTTATCTCCCTCCTCCAGCACGTCACCTCTCTGCTGCACAATGTTGTGGAGGATGCAGCAGGCCACCACTTTGTGGGAGACCCTCCTAGCGCTATACTGGAGCATCCCCCAGAGCGGTCCAGGCACCCGAAACACATCTTAAGGATGTCATAGCACCACCTGATCACGCTGCATGGCGTCATTGTAGTCTGTGGCCTCCTGGGCATCAGTGACGACCCCTGTCGCCCAGGAGCCAACCCCATAGTTGGTGGGGCACCTTCGAAGAGGTCAGAAACCGTCACGTGTGCCAGGATAAAGGTGTCATGGACAGTGCCTGGGTATCAGGCGCAGACGAGCATGATGCACAGCTCATGGTTACGCACCAGCTGCTCGTTCACAAACCTTTTGGTTTGTGAAGACCGGAGTCATGGGCCGGTGCTAGTAGGGAGACATGCGTCCCATTGGTCATCTCCTGGACCTGAGGCATCTCAGAGATGATAGTGAACCCCATTGCCCAGGCATCTTGGTGGGCTCGGTCCACAATGATATATTATGGCGACTGGGCGTATTGGGCCTCCGCGATGGGAAATTCCGGACAGGTCCCCACTCGTCACCTGGAAGAACCCGGTGGCATAGTAGTTCAGGACGGCTGTCACCTTTACGGCCACCAGGACCGGACGTCCTCCCCCATTCTCCCGTGTGCCAGCTGCGTCATGATCTGGCAGGTATGTCTCACTGTCCCCCTGCTCAGCCAGATTCTTCGGCAGCATGCCCAGTTTATAAGGTCCTCGAATGACAGGCACTTCAAGTACACACGAGGCCTGACGCAGCGCCTCCTTTGCACCTCCTCCTCCGCCTGTTGTGATGCCGGCTCCCCATCCTCACCAGCTGCCTCGCAGGCTCCGCTGCTGCAGGTTCCTCCTAGAGTAGCTCCAGCTCATGCAGGTCAGTGCATCCCCCCCCCCCAATGGCTGCGGCAACGAGAAAGACGGCCACCATTCCTGGTTGAATTCCAAAGTTCATTGTCTGCAGGGGGTGAAAGGCGGACATGTTAGCATGGTGCGTACCTCCATGCGCAACCAGATCCACCGGGCTACACGGTGGCCCCGGTCTGCACTACATCCCCGGCCCCTGCATGTCCACCTCCCCCCTCCCCACATCCGCCCCCAGCTGCTGCCCCCCGCACTCTGCCCACCGCACCCCTGGCCCTGTCAGTGCCTGGCACCATGGGCACCTCTGGCTCTGGCGCCTGTCCCTGCTGCCAAGAGTACCATTGGCTGCCACTATCCATGCCAGTGGTACACGCCACAACCCTCATCCAGCGCCCTCCTGTGGAAGTTGCCCTTGGGTGGCTGCATGCTGCCGCGCCGACAGGTGGCGGCCAGTTTGGGTGGGGATTAGTGGGGTGGCGTCACCCATGCGGACAATATCACTCTGCACAACCACAGATAACAGTGGCCGATCAGCAGGGTGCACAGCAAGATGGCTGCCTAGCAGGACACAGCAATGGCGGACCACACCTGGACACCTCGGTCCCGTGGGGGGTTACCCCGGGCCCACGGTTCATTCCCTGGTCACTCCCGTCACCCTTCGCTTCCCCTCCTCCCCAGCCCTGCCAGCGGCTGGACCGGCAGCCTCTATGTGTCTTACCTCCTCTCTCCCCCTCGCCAGCCACGGTGCCAGTTTTTGGATTTTTTAAAACACTCATTGTCAGGAATTCCCCCTGTGGAAGCCCCGGAGAATACCGGGTCAGGCCTGCTATGCTAGCTGCATTTACTGTACATGCGGAGTAGAATGCATTGACACCGCTGTCAAGGCTCCGGAGCACTAAAAATTGGCATGCGGCCAGCACCCGCCATGATTTTGGCTTCCTGACCAATTCACCACCCAATCACCTTTCCCAATTTCGGTGCCAGCCCACAGAGAATCCCGCCCATGAACTTAATCATGCAGTCATCATTTAATTGCCTACAATTAATGGCTGGCAGATTAAAGTGTTATCGAAAAGAGAGCTACTAACCGGTTTATCCTGCTCTCACTGTAATGTCTGATCATACCTAGCCAGTGGTACCTTCCATAGCTGAAACAAGCTTGCCTGGAAAGTAAAACATCTGTTAATGAACAATTTGACAAATAAAGCTGTAAAGTCACCATACTTAAATAACTGAATAAATATATAAACAGAAATGGCTACCATACTGCCCTACAAAGCAACAATTACTGCATTTCAACAAAAAGGAGCATTTTGACATGTTTGAGGGTTGTGATAATAATGCATTATACAAATCTAAGTTTTGTTTATAGTCACAGCAGTGGATCTCCTGTCGCATTGCTCATTGCAAGACAGATTAACTGTTGTGTACAAGTTATGTTGTCATAGAATCCATACAGTGCAGAGACCATTCAGCCCACCAAGTCTGCACCGGCTCTTGGAAAGAGCATCCTACTTAAGTGAAGGCCTCCCCACCCTATCCCCATAACTCAGTAACGCCACCTAACCTTTTGGACACTAAGGGGGAAATTTAGCATGGCCAATCCACCGAATCTTCACATCTTTGGACTGTGGGAGGAAACTGGAGCACCCGGAGGAAACCAACGCAGACACGGGGTGAAAAAATGCAAACTCCACACAGTCACCCGAGGCCGGAATTGAACCTGGGTCCCTAGAGCTGTAAGGCAGTAGTGCTAACCACTGTGACATGTCATGACAGAGAGCTGGGAATTTAAAACTCTAATGATAAACAACTCCTACAATATTCATAAAAGAGGAAGAGGGCTTGCACAAGTTAACATTTATAAGTATTATTGAATTAAGACTTTTGTCCTAAACAAATTAATTAATAACCTTCAACTAATTATTAAATCAGTGGATGTTCTTGTGGTGGTAAATGGCAAGTCTTTAATCACCAGCAATTATGCATTCATTCAAAAGTTAATAAAGTGCACCCCATCACGGTTTTACAGATTTTATGCATTTTCTACCTCTTGGTCCATATGCTACATGTATGTCATTCCTCAACTCATATGACTAACAGGTGTCATAAATGCTTTAGTCACAGAAAATGATTCATTCTCAAGGACTGAGAACATTCTGGAAGAGTGTGGTTTTTTTTTTTAAAACACTGTCCCTTAAAGGTTAATCCAACGACTCTGGTTCCTGCTGTTACTCGAAAATACAGCATTTTACAAGAAAATGTAATTAAGCATTTTGAAGAAGCTGGAAACCTCTCGACTCTGGTGGACTGTTTACAAAAGGGGCAAATGGTGGTTAATGGCTTTGGAAAAAAGAACCCTGACCGGAAAACCTTTTCAAAGCTGGTAGGCTGGTTTTGGCTTTGGGGAGAAAACAAGAAGGATCAACAACTTGGGTAAAGAAGACAACAGCTCCTGTAGTTCCAGACCTAGTCCAAAGCAAAAGGTGAATGCAGGTTGCTCCAAAGTCGCTCAACTGACTACATGTTTTCTGCGAAGTTCACCTGGTAAGTAGTCCAAAAGTCATTGATTGTTTCGCAGACCACTGCAGTGACACCAACTGTATCACCAGGACACCATTTCAAGGACTCAATCATCTATTCTTTGCCTTTAAACGATTGACTTTTAACCTTTTGACAGAATTCCTCTTTTTTGTGGTGAGAGAGACAGACAGACAGAGTGAATGGGAGAAAGTGTGTGATAGCCCTCAACGTGACGAGTCTAGTTTTATAATTATTTTGTTGTTTATTGAAGGAACCTGGGCACAGAGGTCATTCTGAGATTCATTGGTAAAGCATTGGCATAGCTAGCTAGAGAAATAATTTAAATCTATATTGTGACCGTGGAGTAGTGGAACTAGAGACAGACAGTGCACTCCTCCCATCTCGGTCATAACTCAGGCAAACTTTCAAACTTTGTCAAAGTGTTATAACCTGCCTACTTACGATTGGCTGGGGACTAATGACTATCCCACAATCCTATGGGAGTATGAACTTCCCCAGTGAGGGGGGCGGAGAAACTCCTAGTATAAATAAGCTGGCCAGTTCTGGAACCAGCAGGAAGGAGAAGGTAGCAAGGGAAGTTACTGCTACTGTTATGTATATATTATTATAGTAAATAAACGTTATTACTTTGTATCCTTAAAACTCGTGCTGGATTCTTCGTGGCCCTTACAAAACTGGCGACGAAGGTAAAAGTGAATAGCTGTCTACACTGCTGAAGCCACCTCCCTGGATTTTTGTTGGATACAGGTTGGAAGTTGTTTTCTATTCTACCATGCCTCTGTCCGGACGTTTGGATGTTTTTGATGCTGCGCTGGAAAGCTGGAACCAGTACACACAACGGATGCGTTACTATTTCCGGGCAAACAATAGCACTGAAAACGAGCGCCAGGTGGTCATATTGCTCACCGCCTGCGGGCCGCATACGTTTGGGGTGATTAGGAGCCTTACGTACCCAGCTGCGCCGGACACCAAAACGTTTGACGAACTTGTGAATATAGTGGGGCAACACTTTAACCCAACCCCGTCCACGATAGTCCAGCGTTACCGGTTAAATACCGCTGAGAGGACCCCTGGAGAATCCCTTGCCGATTTTTTATCCAGGCTACGCGGGATTGCAGAATACTGTGACTATGGTGAGACCTTGTCAGAAATGTTACGCGACCGTTTGGTTTGCGGTATTAACAATGCAGCAACCCAGAGAAAGTTGTTAGCGGAGCCAACATTGACTTTTCAACAGGCAATACAAATAGTCTTGTCCCGAGAGAGCGCAGAACAAGGAGTACAGGAGCTACAGGGAATGGAAGTGCATGCCTTGGGGCGCAACCCTTTCCGCCCAAAAACGTCCGCCCGCACTTCTGCGGTACCTTGGGCGAGGCAACGACCGGACCGACGCCAGTGGCCATCGGACATTCCTCCCCGAAGGGAGCCTTCTCCAGAGCCAATGGATGAGGAGCCATGTCCGTGTCAGACTTGTAGGCGCCGACCCCGTCGCGGACGGCGGTCCTGGGGACGCCAGAGGCGCCGTCGTTCCGACCGAAACTGGGACCAGCCCAGGAGCCGTACCTTCCATGTGGATGAACTTGCGGCGACCACTCCGGAGGACGTGGAGACGGAGGACGACTGCCTGCAGTTGCATTGTGTGGCAGCTCCCCGTGTGGCCCCCATTAAGGTGACAGTACGGGTCAATGGCCACCCGCTGGAGATAGAGTTGGATACTGGCGCAGCGGTCTCCGTGATCGCCCAGAGGACATTCGACCGCATCAAGCAGGGTATACAGACCCTTACATTAACTGACTCACAGGTCAGGTTGGCCACCTACACGGGGCAACCACTGGACATTGCAGGAACTACAATGACCCCTGTTGTCTATGGACGCCAGGAGGGGCGCTTCCCACTTATCGTAGTGCGTGGCCATGGGCCCAGCCTGTTGGGTCGGGACTGGTTGCGCCATTTGCGGTTGCAATGGCAGCACATCCTCCAAACAGTTTCTGGAGGGTTGACTGAGGTGCTAGGACGATACCCAGAGGTATTCCAGCCTGGTTTGGGGAAAATAAAAGGGGCCGTAGCCCGTATCCAAGTTGAACCAGGAGCCACGCCGCGCTATTTCCGGGCGCGCCCAGTGCCTTACGCTTTGCTCGAGAAGGTAGAAGGGGAGCTCACTCGTCTGGAGAGTTTGGGTATTATCAGGCCCGTCCGTTTTGCTGACTGGGCAGCACCAATTGTACCAGTAATGAAGCCAGATGCCACAGTTCGCTTGTGTGGCGACTATAAACTTAGTGAATACAGTTTCCCGACTCGACCGATACCCAATGCCTCGCATAGAGGATCTCTACGCGAAACTTGCAGGTGGACTCTCATTCACAAAATTAGATATGAGTCACGCCTACCTGCAGTTGGAGCTGGACCCTGCCTCCCGACCATATGTAACAATTAACACACACCGGGGCCTGTATGAATATACACGGTTGCCCTTTGGAGTATCCTCTGCCTGCGCAATTTTTCAACGTGTTATGGAGGGCATTTTGAGAGGTTTACCACGTGTGGCTGTCTACCTAGATGACGTGTTGATTACAGGGACGTCGGAGCAAAAGCATTTGGAAAATCTGGAGGCTGTCCTTAGACGCCTTTCGGAGGCTGGAGTCCGTTTACGTCACACAAAGTGCGTATTTCAGGCAAAAGAAGTAGTCTACCTAGGTTATCGGGTGGACCGCGAGGGTCTGCACCCCGTCGCAGAGAAGGTGCGTGCAATTCAACATGCCCCCACCCCGACTGACACTTCGCATCTTTGTTCTTTTCTCGGTCTCGTAAACTATTACGGGAAGTTCCTCCCCAATCTGGCAACTACGCTGGCCCCCTTGCACCTGCTGCTAAAGAAAAATCACACCTGGGTTTGGGGCCAGCCGCAAGAAACCGCTTTCCGGCGGGTAAAGCAACAATTGTCGTTGTCTGGGTTACTAACCCACTATGATCCGGGAAAGCCTTTGCTCGTCACATGTGATGCATCCCCGTAGGGTATTGGGGCTGTCCTGTCCCACAAGATGGAGAACGGGGCCGAGTGACCGATACCTTTCGCCTCCCGCACATTGACTGCAGCGGAGAAAAAGTACGCGCAGATCGAGGAGGGGGGCCTGGCAGTGGTTTTCGCGGTGAAACGTTTCCACCAGTATGTGTACGGCCGCCATTTCACTATCGTGACTGATCATAAGCCCCTGCTGGGACTCTTCAGAGAGGATAAGCCAATACCGCCCATTGCTTCTGCACGGATCCAGCGCTGGGCTTTGTTGCTTGCTGCATATGAGTATTCTCTGGAGCACAAACCAGGTACGCAGATAGCAAATGTCGACGCACTGAGCCGATTGCCTTTATCGACCGGCCCCATGTCGACCCCCACGACCAGTGAGGTGGTTGCAACCCTAAATTTTATGGACACCTTGCCTGTCACGGCATCACAGATCCGTGAGTGGACCCAGACGGAGCCAGTCTTGTCAAAGGTTCGGCACATAGTCCTGTACGGTGGGCAGCATAGACAGCTCCCAGGCGAGTTGCGGGCATTTTCCTCCAAGCTGTCAGAGTTCAGCGTGGAAGACGGCATCCTCTTGTGGGGGACGCGTGTGATTGTCCCGGAAAAAGGCCAGGAGCTGATATTATCAGACTTGCACAATGGGCATCCGGGCGTGACCAAGATGAAAACGTTGGCCTGGAGTTATGTCTGGTGGCCAGGCCTCGACACCGACATTGAGAAGGTGGCCCAAAACTGCTCCATTTGCCAGGAGCATCAGAAGCTTCCGCCGCCTCGCCCCTACATCACTGGGAATGGCCAGGGCGGCCTTGGGCACGCTTACATGCAGATTTCGCAGGCCCTTTTCAGGGATCCATGTTCCTTCTACTAATTTAGACGCCCAGTCCAAATGGCTGGAGGTGCATAAGATGCAGGGGACAACGTCCTGCGCAACAATTGAAAAGATGCGTTTATCATTTAGTACGCATGGCCGCCCCGAGGTGCTGGTCACGGATAATGGCACTCCATTCACGAGTGAGGAGTTTGCTAGGTTTACAAAGATGAACGGCATCCGCCATATCCGCACTGCCCCTTACCACCCGGCTTCAAATGGGTTGGCAGAGCGTGCAGTGCAAACATTCAAAAGAGGCCTAAAGAAGCAGTCTTCCGGATCAATGGATACGAGACTGGCTCGCTTTTTGTTTACGTACAGGACCACCCCCCATGCAGTGACTGGGGTAGCTCCCACAGAACTCCTAATGGGCCGAAGACTTCGCACCCGCCTTAGTATGGTCTTCCCGGACATTGGCGCAAAAGTACGCCGCACACAAGAAAGGCAGGGACAGGGATTGTCTCGGCATCGTCCGATTCGGCAGTTTGCGCCCGGTGACCCAGTATTCGTGCGGAATTTTGCTGGTGGTGCCCAATGGGTTCCTGGTGTAATCTTTCGCCAAACGGGCCCAATATCTTACCAAGTGCAAGCCCAGGGTCGTCTCCAGCGAAAACATGTAGACCACGTCCGGTCCAGAAGATCATCCCCTCAAAAGATTCCCCTCCCCCGGAGCTCATTTCAACAGCCGCAAAGACCAGAGACAAGGGAAGGTAGTCCTCAAAATCTTCCACTGGTGCCTCACTCGAAGCCTGCGCAGGTCGTTACGGGACCGAATGGAGATAGAGACGCTGACATGACGGAGGCAGCAGACTCTGACTCCGAGATGGAGACACAGGATGAATCAGAGGGGGAATCCTCAGGTCCACAGGCAGTGGATGTACAACTGCGCCGTTCATCACGGATGCGCCGGTCTCCGTCTCGTTACACGCCGCCTGATCCAGCGCCGCGTGCAAATGGTGTCCGGCCTGCGGCCAAACGAGTTTGACGCCTTCCTTCGCCAGGGTCTTCGGTGGATTCCTTG
Organism: Scyliorhinus torazame; assembly: GCF_047496885.1. Taxonomy (NCBI): domain Eukaryota; kingdom Metazoa; phylum Chordata; class Chondrichthyes; order Carcharhiniformes; family Scyliorhinidae; genus Scyliorhinus; species Scyliorhinus torazame. The sequence goes on along the minus strand of NC_092721.1, from coordinate 148,962,017 downwards.
GACTTTGGGGGGAGGGATGTTATAACCTGCCTACTTACGATTGGCTGGGGACTAATGACTATCCCACAATCCTATGGGAGTATGAACTTCCCCAATGAGGGGGGCGGAGAAACTCCTAGTATAAATAAGCTGGCCAGTTCAGGAACCAGCAGGACGGAGAAGGTAGCAAGGGAAGTTACTGCTACCGTTACGTATATATTATTATAGTAAATAAACGTTATTACTTTGTATCCTTAAAACTCGTGCTGCATTCTTCGTGGCCCTTACAAAACAAAGCTATTTAGTTACTAAAGACAGAGAAGCATAGAAAGGAACCAAAGGTGACTTTTCTGCTGGCATTTCTTCTCCTCTCACTGGGAAATAGTGTGGTATTTATTCTGCACATTTTTGTTTTACGACACCCTGGGATGGGGGTCAATTCCAAGCCCCCTTGACCTGGAATTGCAACTTAATTGAATGAACCAATAATTTGTGAGAAAGTACCAGAAGCCTCTGGAAATCATCCCACTCAGGCGGGATCCAATCACCACCTGTTACCAGGCAGAATACGGCCTGTTGGCCTATTCATTGGCCATCTGCCAATCAATCGAACCCAATCTACTCCATCTCTTTGGTGCTAAAGAGTCTGAGTTCTGCTAGGACCGCATACTAGTTTTTATTCCGCACTTTTGTGTGTTATGACACCCTGGGATCGGGGGAGGTCAATTCCAAACCCCCTTGACCGAAGTTGGAACCCAACTGGATTAACCAATAATTCTTAGAAAAATACCCAAAGTCTTGGGCCCTTGGCTGCCCAATAATTACAATCACCAGGTTTGTAAATTTAAACACAATTACTTTTTATTTTGAATTCTGCATTCTCTCTGCTGCTTGACTTAAAGATACATGTCCATTAATCATCCATGGACCAAAGTGATAACGGCAAAAATAAAGTAATCAACAGGAAGGACCCTCAGATACCTCCCTCCCGAAAAGGAATGAAACATCAGGTGAGGTATGCAAGACATAAATCACAAGCACATATCTATCCATCCATCTATCCCCATTATACAAGTTACGTTCTTAATCTCTACATTGAAATGAAATGAAAATGAAAATTGCGTATTGTCACAAGTAGGCTTCAAATGAAGTTACTGTGAAAAGCCCCTAGTCGCCACATTCCGGCGCCTGTTCGGGGAGGCTGGTACGGGAATTGAACCGTGCTGCTGGCCTGTCTTGGTCTGCTTTAAAAGCCAGCTATTTAGCTCTGTGCTAAACCAGCCCCAACCATAAGAACTAGTCAGCTCTTAAAGCCATGACAAAGCATCCACGAAAACATTATTCTTTCTAGGGATGTGTATAATTTTAACATTATACTGTTGTAATAAACAACTCCAACAGAATAATCTTGCTTTCCAGGTTTTAAACTTTTCGATAAAAACAAGCAGATTGCGGTCCGTATAAACTTAGCTTTATTTGTTGTCATGTCGGACATATACTTCAAAGTTCTGAAGGGTAGTAGCACTGCCCCTACCCCTATGTCACTTGCATCTGAAAAGTCCGGGGCAGCCATCACTGAATCACCCATTAATGTGGCCTTCAATCTCTCAAATTCTATTTGGTGTTCTGTGGACCACAGCTTTTTTGCTAGTTTCCGCAACATATCCAACATGCACTGTATAGAATTGCATGGAGGGATAGAGGGATTTGACCCTCTTCCCATGCAATCACAGAAGGTGTAACACCTGCCCCTTCACCTGATCCCTGCTTACCATCCAAGAGCCTAAACATTCTTTTCTTTTTTTTAAAAAAATATTTTATTGAAAATTTTTGGTCAACCAACACAGTACGTTGTGCATCCTTTACACAATATTATAACAACACAAATAACAATGACCTATTTTATAAACAAAAAATGAATAAATAATAAATAACAAAAATGAAAACTAACCCTAATTGGCAACTGCCTTATCACAAGTAACACTCTCTAAAAATATAATTTAACAGTCCAATATATAATTATCTGTCGCAACGACCTATACATATTATACAGTATATATTAACAACCCTGAGAGTCCTTCTGTTTCCTCCCCCCCTCCCCACCCCCACCCATCCCCCCTCCCCACCCCCACCCCCACCCGCCCATTCCCTCCCCACCCCCCCTCCCCCCTCCCCACCCCCCTCCCCCCCAACCCCCCACCCTCCCCACCCCCCCAACCCCCCACCCTCCCCACCCCCCCTCCCCACCCTCCCCTCCCCACCCACCCCCTCCCCCTCCCCCCCCCCCCGATCCAGGGCTGCTGCTGCTGCCTTCTTTTTTCCCATTCCATCTATCTTTCTGCGAGGCATTCGACGAACGGTTGCCACCGCCTGGTGAACCCTTGAGCCGACCCCCTTAGGACGAACTTAATCCGCTCTAGCTTTATAAACCCCGCCATGTCATTTATCCAAGTCTCCACCCCCGGGGGCCCAGCTTCTTTCCACATTAACAATATCCTGCGCCGGGCTACTAGGGACGCAAAGGCCAAAACATCGGCCTCTCTCGCCTCCTGCACTCCCGGCTCTTGTGCAACCCCAAATATAGCCAACCCCCAGCTTGGTTCGACCCGGACCCCCACTACTTTTGAAAGCACCTTTGTCACCCCCATCCAAAACCCCTGTAGTGCCGGGCATGACCAAAACATATGGGTATGATTCGCTGGGCTTCTCGAGCACCTCGCACACCTATCCTCCACCCCAAAAAATTTACTGAGCCGTGCTCCAGTCATATGCGCCCTGTGTAATACCTTAAACTGAATCAGGCTTAGCCTGGCACACGAGGACGACGAGTTTACCCTGCTTAGGGCATCTGCCCACAGCCCCTCCTCAGGGCATCTGCCCACAGCCCCTCCTCGATCTCCTCCCCCAGCTCTTCTTCCCATTTCCCTTTTAGTTCATCTACCATAGTCTCCCCTTCGTCCCTCATTTCCCTATATATATCTGACACCTTACCATCCCCAACCCATGTCTTTGAGATCACTCTGTCCTGCACCTCTTGTGTCAGGAGCTGCGGGAATTCCCTCATCTGTTGCCTCGCAAAAGCCCTCAGTTGCATATACCTGAATGCATTCCCTTGGGGCAACCCATATTTCTCGGTCAGCGCTCCCAGACTCGCGAACTTCCCATCCACAAACAGATCTTTCAGTTGCGTTATTCCTGCTCTTTGCCACATTCCATATCCCCCATCCATTCCCCCCGGGGCAAACCTATGGTTGTTTCTTATCGGGGACCCCCCCCCCAAGGCTCCAGTCTTTCCCCTATGCCGTCTCCACTGTCCCCAAATCTTCAGTGTAGCCACCACCACCGGGCTTGTGGTGTAGTTCCTCGGTGAGAACGGCAATGGGGCTGTCACCATAGCCTGTAGGCTAGTCCCCCTACAGGACGCCCTCTCTAATCTCTTCCACGCCGCTCCCTCCTCCTCTCCCATCCACTTACTCACCATTGAAATATTAGCGGCCCAATAATACTCACTTAGGCTCGGTAGTGCCAGCCCCCCCCCTATCCCTGCTACGCTGTAAGAATCCCTTCCTCACTCTCGGGGTCTTCCCGGCCCACACAAAACCCATGATGCTCTTTTCAATCCTTATTAAAAAAGCCTTCGTGATCACCACCGGGAGGCACTGAAACACAAAGAGGAATCTCGGGAGGACCACCATCTTAACCGCCTGCACCCTCCCTGCCAGTGACAGGGATACCATATCCCATCTCTTGAAATCCTCCTCCATTTGTTCCACCAACCGCGTTAAATTTAACCTATGCAATGTGCCCCAAGTCTTGGCTATCTGGATCCCCAGGTAACGAAAGTCCCTTGTTACCTTCCTCAACGGTAGGTCCTCTATTTCTCTACTCTGCTCCCCTGGATGCACCACAAACAACTCACTTTTCCCCATGTTCAATTTATACCCTGAAAAATCCCCAAACTCCCCAGGTATCCGCATTATTTCTGGCATCCCCTCCGCCGGGTCTGCCACGTATAGTAGCAAATTGTCCGCATACAAAGATACCCGGTGTTCTTCTCCTCCTCTAAGTACTCCCCTCCACTTCTTGGAACCCCTCAACGCTATCGCCAGGGGCTCAATCGCCAGTGCAAACAATAATGGGGACAGAAGGCATCCCTGCCTTGTCCCTCTATGGAGCCGAAAATATGCAGATCCCCGTCCATTCGTGACCACGCTCGCCATCGGGGCCCTATACAACAGCTGCACCCATCTAACATACCCCTCTCCAAAACCAAATCTCCTCAACACCTCCCACAAATAATCCCACTCCACTCTATCAAATGCTTTCTCGGCATCCATCGCCACTACTATCTCCGTTTCCCCCTCTGGTGGGGCCATCATCATTACCCCTAACAGCCTCCGTATATTCGTGTTCAGCTGTCTCCCCTTCACAAACCCAGTTTGGTCCTCGTGGACCACCCCCGGGACACATTCCTCTATTCTCATTGCCATTACCTTGGCCAGGATCTTGGCATCTACATTTAGGAGGGAAATAGGTCTATAGGACCCGCATTGTAGCGGGTCCTTTTCCTTCTTTAAGAGAAGCGATATCGTTGCTTCAGACATCGTCGGGGGCAGTTGTCCCCTTTCCTTTGCCTCATTAAAGGTCCTAGTCAATACCGGGGCGAGCAAGTCCACATATTTACTATAGAATTCGACTGGGAATCCATCCGGTCCCGGGGCCTTTCCCGTCTGCATGCTCCTAATTCCTTTGACCACTTCTTCTACCTCGATCTGTGCTCCCAGTCCCACCCTTTCCTGCTCTTCCACCTTGGGAAATTCCAGCCGATCCAAGAAGCCCATCATTCTCTCCCTCCCATCCGGGGGTTGAGCTTCATATAATTTTTTATAAAATGTCTTGAACACGCCATTCACTCTCTCCGCTCCCCGCTCCATCTCTCCTTCCTCATCCCTCACTCCCCCTATTTCCCTCGCTGCTCCCCTTTTCCTCAATTGGTGTGCCAGCAACCTGCTCGCCTTCTCCCCATATTCGTACTGTACACCCTGTGCCTTCCTCCATTGTGCCCCTGCAGTGCCCGTAGTCAGCAAGTCAAATTCTACATGCAGCCTTTGCCTTTCCCTGTACAGTCCCTCCTCCGGTGCTTCCGCATATTGTCTGTCCACCCTCAAAAGTTCTTGCAGCAACCGCTCCCATTCCTTACTCTCCTGCTTCCCTTTATGTGCCCTTATTGATATCAGCTCCCCTCTAACCACCGCCTTCAACGCCTCCCAGACCACTCCCACCTGGACCTCCCCATTATCATTGAGTTCCAAGTACTTTTCGATGCACCCTCACCCTTAGACACCCCCCCTCATCTGCCATTAGTCCCATGTCCATTCTCCAGGGTGGGCGCCCTCCTGTTTCCTCCCCTATCTCCAAGTCTACCCAGTGTGGAGCGTGATCAGAAATGGCTATAGCCGTATACTCCGTTCCCCTCACCTTCGGGATCAACGCCCTTCCCAGCACAAAAAAGTCTGTTCGCGAGTAGACTTTATGGACATAGGAGAAAAACGAGAACTCCTTACTCCTAGGTCTGCTAAATCTCCACGGGTCTACACCTCCCATCTGCTCCATAAAATCTTTAAGTACCTTGGCTGCTGCCGACCTCCTTCCAGTCCTGGACTTCGACCTATCCAGCCCTGGTTCCAACACCGTATTAAAATCTCCCCCCATTATCAGCTTTCCCATCTCTAGGTCCGGAATGCGTCCTAGCATCCGCCTCATAAAATTGGCATCATCCCAGTTCGGGGCATATACATTTACCAAAACCACCGTCTCCCCCTGTAGTTTGCCACTCACCATCACGTATCTGCCCCCGTTATCCGCCACTATAGTCTTTGCCTCGAACATTACCCGCTTCCCCACTAATATACCAATAAATTCTGGTGGAGAGGTAACCCGAGACACTACACGTGTAGTGTCTCCCACCCGCCCTCCTCCTCTAACCTAATAATAAAACCCATTGGTCTGAGGTAAGTACCATATTTTTATTATATTATTATTATTTTTTATAAAAATTTAATTTAGTTGTTAGCCAGATCTTGGTAGAAAGTTAGAGGAATGGCAGGGAAGGGAGTGCAATGTTCCTCCTGCAGGATGTTTGAGGTGAGGGATGCAGTTAGTGTCCCTGCTGATTTTACCTGCAGGAAGTGCTGCCATCTCCAGCTCCTCCAAGACCGAGTTAGGGAACTGGAGCTGGAGTTGGAAGAACTTCGGATCATTCGGGAGGCAGAAGGGGTCATAGATAGCAGCTTCAGGGAATTAGTTACACCAAAGATTGGAGATAGGTGGGTAACTGTAAGAGGGACTGGGAAAAAACAGTCAGTGCAGGGATCCCCTGCGGTCGTTCCCCTGAGAAACAAGTATACCGCTTTGGATACTTGTGGGGGGGACGACTTACCAGGGGTAAGCCATGGGGTACGGGCCTCTGGCACGGAGTCTGTCCCTGTTGCTCAGAAGGGAAGGGGGGAGAGGAGCAGAGCATTAGTAATTGGGGACTCTATAGTCAGGGGCACAGATAGGAGATTTTGTGGGAGCGTGAGAGACTCACGTTTGGTATGTTGCCTCCCAGGTGCAAGGGTACGTGATGTCTCGGATCGTGTTTTCCGGGTCCTTAGGGGGGAGGGGGAGCAGCCCCAAGTCGTGGTCCACATTGGCACCAACGACATAGGTAGGAAAGGGGACAAGGATGTCAGACAGGCTTTCAGGGAGCTAGGATGGAAGCTCAGAACTAGAACAAACAGAGTTGTTATCTCTGGGTTGTTGCCCGTGCCACGTGATAGTGAGATGAGGAATAGGGAGAGAGAGCATTTAAACACGTGGCTACAGGGATGGTGCAGGCGGGAGGGTTTCAGATTTTTGGATAACTGGGGCTCTTTCTGGGGAAGGTGGGACCTCTACAGACAGGATGGTCTACATCTGAACCTGAGGGGCACAAATATCCTGGGGGGGAGATTTGTTAGTGCTCTTTGGGGGGGTTTAAACTAATGCAGCAGGGGCATGGGAACCTGGATTGTAATTTTAGGGTAAGGGAGAATGAGAGTATAGAGGTCAGGAGCACAGATTTGACGTCGCAGGAGGGGGCCAGCGTTCAGGTAGGTGGTTTGAAGTGTGTCTACTTCAATGCCAGGAGTATACGAAACAAGGTAGGGGAACTGGCAGCGTGGGTTGGTACCTGGGACTTCGATGTTGTGGCCGTTTCGGAGACATGGATAGAGCAGGGACAGGAATAGATGTTGCAGGTTCCGGGGTTTAGGTGTTTTAGTAAGCTCAGAGAAGGAGGCAAAAGAGGGGGAGTTGTGGCGCTGCTAGTCAAGAGCAGTATTACGGTGGCGGAGAGGATGCTAGATGGGGAATCTTCTTCCGAGGTAGTATTGGCTGAAGTTAGAAACAGGAAAGGAGAGGTCACTCTGTTGGGAGTTTTTTATAGGCCTCCTAATAGTTCTAGGGATGTAGAGGAAAGGATGGCGAAGATGATTCTGGATATGAGCGAAAGTAACAGGGTAGTTATTATGGGAGACTTTAACTTTCCAAATATTGACTGGAAAATATATAGTTCGAGTACAATAGATGGGTCGTTTTTTGTACAGTGTGTGCAGGAGGGTTTCCTGAAACAATATGTTGACAGGCCAACAAGAGGCGAGGCCACGTTGGATTTGGTTTTGGGTAATGAACCAGGCCAGGTGTTGGATTTGGAGGTAGGAGAGCACTTTGGGGACAGTGACCACAATTCGGTGACGTTTACGTTAATGATGGAAAGGGATAAGTATCCACCGCAGGGCAAGAGTTATAGCTGGGGGAAGGGCAATTATGATGCCATTAGACGTGACTTGGGGGGGATAAGGTGGAGAAGTAGGCTGCAAGTGTTGGGCACACTGGATAAGTGGGGCTTGTTCAAGGATCAGCTACTGCGTGTTCTTGATAAGTATGTACCGGTCAGACAGGGAGGAAGGCGTCGAGCGAGGGAACCGTGGTTTACCAAGGAAGTGGAATCTCTTGTTAAGAGGAAGAAGAAGGCCTATGTGAAGATGAAGTGTGAAGTTTCGGTTGGGGCGATGGATAGTTACAAGGTAGCGAGGAAGGATCTAAAGAGAGAGCTAAGACGAGCAAGGAGGGGACATGAGAAGTATTTGGCAGGAAGGATCAAGGAAAACCCAAAAGCTTTCTATAGGTATGTCAGGAATAAGCGAATGACTAGGGAAAGAGTAGGACCAGTCAAGGACAGGGATGGGAAATTGTGTGTGGAGTCTGAAGAGATAGGCGAGATACTAAATGAATATTTTTCGTCAGTATTCACTCAGGAAAAAGATAATGTTGTGGAGGAGAATGCTGAGCCCCAGGCTAATAGAATAGATGGCATTGAGGTACGTAGGGAAGAGGTGTTGGCAATTCTGGACAGGCTGAAAATAGATAAGTCCCCGGGACCTGATGGGATTTATCCTAGGATTCTATGGGAGGCCAGGGAAGAGATTGCTGGACCTTTGGCTTTGATTTTTATGTCATCATTGGCTACAGGAATAGTGCCAGAGGACTGGAGGACAGCAAATGTGGTCCCTTTGTTCAAAAAGGGGAGCAGAGACAACCCCGGCAACTATAGACCGGTGAGCCTCACGTCTGTAGTGGGTAAAGTCTTGGAGGGGATTATAAGGGACAAGATTTATAATCATCTAGATAGGAATGATATGATCAGGGATAGTCAGCATGGCTTTGTGAAGGGTAGGTCATGCCTCACAAACCTTATTGAGTTCTTTGAGAAGGTGACTGAACAGGTAGACGAGGGTAGAGCAGTTGATGTGGTGTATATGGATTTCAGCAAAGCGTTTGATAAGGTTCCCCACGGTAGGCTATTGCAAAAAATACGGAGGCTGGGGATTGAGGGTGATTTAGAGATGTGGATCAGAAATTGGCTAGCTGAAAGAAGACAGAGGGTGGTGGTTGATGGGAAATGTTCAGAATGGAGTACAGTCACAAGTGGAGTACCACAAGGATCTGTTCTGGGGCCGTTGCTGTTTGTCATTTTTATCAATGACCTAGAGGAAGGCGCAGAAGGGTGGGTGAGTAAATTTGCAGACGATACTAAAGTCGGTGGTGTTGTCGATAGTGTGGAAGGATGTAGCAGGTTACAGAGGGATATAGATAAGCTGCAGAGCTGGGCTGAGAGGTGGCAAATGGAGTTTAATGTAGAGAAGTGTGAGGTGATTCACTTTGGAAGGAATAACAGGAATGCGGAATATTTGGCTAATGGTAAAGTTCTTGAAAGTGTGGCTGAGCAGAGGGATCTAGGTGTCCATGTACATAGATCCCTGAAAGTTGCCACCCAGGTTGATAGGGTTGTGAAGAAGGCCTATGGAGTGTTGGCCTTTATTGGTAGAGGGATTTAGTTCCGGAGTCGGGAGGTCATGTTGCAGCTGTACAGAACTCTGGTCCGGCCGCATTTGGAGTATTGCGTACAGTTCTGGTCACCGCATTATAGGAAGGACGTGGAGGCTTTGGAGCGGGTGCAGAGGAGATTTACCAGGATGTTGCCTGGTATGGAGGGAAAATCTTATGAGGAAAGGCTGACGGACTTGAGGTTGTTTTCGTTGGAGAGAAGAAGGTTAAGAGGAGACTTAATAGAGGCATACAAAATGATCAGGGGGTTGGATAGGGTGGACAGTGAGAGCCTTCTCCCGCGGATGGATATGGCTGGCACGAGGGGACATAGCTTTAAACTGAGGGGTAATAGATATAGGACAGAGGTCAGAGGTAGGTTCTTTACGCAAAGAGTAGTGAGGCCGTGGAATGCCCTACCTGCTACAGTAGTGAACTCGCCAACATTGAGGGCATTTAAAAGTTTATTGGATAAACATATGGATGATAATGGCATAGTGTAGGTTAGATGGCTTTTGTTTCGGTGCAACATCGTGGGCCGAAGGGCCTGTACTGCGCTGTATTGTTCTATGTTCTATGTTCTATAGCCACCCCCCTGTTTTTCGCATCTAGCCCCGAATGGAACACCTGCCCCACCCATCCTTTGCGTAGCCTAACCTGGTCTATCAGTTTCAGGTGCGTTTCCTGTAACATAACCACATCTGCCTTAAGTTTCTTAAGGTGTGCGAGTACCCGTGCCCTCTTTATCGGCCCGTTCAGCCCTCTCACGTTCCACGTGATCAGCCGGGTTGGGGGGCTTCCTACCACCACCACCCCCCCCCCCCCCCCCCCCCCCTTGTCGATTAGCCATCCCCTTTTTCCAGCTCCTCACCCGGTTCCCACGCAGCTGTATCTCCCCCAGGCGGTGCCCCACCGCCATTCCCTCCCATACCAGCTCCCCCCTCTCCCCAGCAGCAGCAATCCAGTAATTCCCCCCTCCCACCCGCCCCGCTAGATCCCCCGCTAGCGTAATTACTCCCCCCATGTTGCTCCCAGAAGTCAGCAAACTCTGGCCGACCTCGGCTTCCCCCCGTGACCTCGGCTCGCACCGTGCGACGCCCCCTCCTTCCTGCTTCTCTATTCCCGCCATGATTATCATAGCGCGGGAACCAAGCCCGCGCTTCTCCCTTGGCCCCGCCCCCAATGGCCAACGCCCCATCTCCTCCACCTCCCCTCCTCCCCCCATCACCACCTGTGGAAGAGAGAAAAGTTACCACATCGCAGGATTAGTACATAAAACTCCTCTTTCCCCCCTTTTTAACCCCCCTCTTTGCCCCCCACATTCGCCCCACCACTTTGTTCCAACGTCTTTTTAATAACCCGCTCATTCCAGTTTTTCTTCCACAATAAAAGTCCACGCTTCATCCGCCGTCTCAAAGTAGTGGTGCCTCCCTCGATATGTGACCCACAGTCTTGCCGGTTGCAGCATTCCAAATTTTATCTTCTTTTTATGAAGCACCGCCTTGGCCCGATTAAAGCTCGCCCTCCTTCTTGCCACCTCCGCACTCCAGTCTTGATAAACGCGGATCACCGCGTTCTCCCATTTACTGCTCCGAGTTTTCTTTGCCCATCTAAGGACCATTTCTCTATCCTTAAAACGGAGGAATCTCACCACTATGGCTCTGGGAATTTCTCCTGCTCTCGGTCCTCGCGCCATCACTCGGTATGCTCCCTCCACCTCCAACCGACCCGCCGGGGCTCCGCTCCCATTAACGAGTGCAGCATCGTGCTCACATATGCCCCGACGTCCGCTCCCTCCGCACCTTCAGGAAGACCAAGGATCCTCAGGTTGTTCCTCCTTGCGTTGTTCTCCAGTGCCTCCAACCTTTCCACACATTGTTTCTGATGTGCCTCATGCGTCTCCGTCTTCACCACCAGGCCCTGTATGTCGTCCTCATTCTCGGCTGCCTTTGCCTTCACGACCCGAAGCTCCCGCTACTGGGTCTTTTGTTCATCCTTTAGCCCTTCGATCGCCTGTAGTATCGGGGCCAACAGCTCTTTCTTCATTTCCTTTTTGAGCTCTTCCACACAGCATTTCAAGAACTCTTGTTGTTCAGGGCCCCATGTTAAACTGCCACCTTCCGACGCCATCTTGGTTTTTGCTTGCCTTCCTTGCCGCTGTTCTAAAGGATCCACTGCAATCCGGCCACTTTCTCCTCCTTTTTTCATCCGTATCCAGTGGGGATTCCCTTCTGGTTTACCGCACAGTGTTTTTAGCCGTCAAAATTGCCGTTGGGGCTCCTATCAAGAGCCCAAAAGTCCGTTTCACCGGGAGCTGCCGAAACGTGCGACTCAGCTGGTCATCGCCGCACCCGGAACTAAACATTCTTTTCAAGTGAGGCAGCGTCTCATGTGCACCTTCTTCCATCGAGTGTATTGCATTTGTTGTTCCAAATGTAATCTACTCTACATTGGAGAGACTAAATGCAGACTGGGTGATTGCTTTACAGAACACCTTCAGTCCATCCGCAGGCAGAACGCAGACTTTCCTGTCACTTGCCATTTCACTCACCATCCTGCTCTCATGTCCACATGTCTGTCCTTGATCTACTGCAATTTTACAGTTAGGCCCAGTGCAAACTGGAGGAACAGCACCTCATCTTCCAATTAGGCACATTACAGCATCCGGCCTTAACATTCAGTTCAACAACATCAAATTCTCCTACACCTTTAATTTCTACCATTTCCTTCCATCCATCCATTTTTCACTCACCATTGTTCTCCCTTCCTCAACTCCACCTGGGCCATTTGCTTCCTGTTCCTAGTTGTCCTTTAACAGTAAGAAGTCTTACAACACCAGGTTAAAGTCCAACAGGTTTGTTTCAAACACTAGCTTTCGGAGCACGGCTCCTTCCTCAGGTCAGGTTTGAAACAAACCTGTTGGACTTTAACCTGGTGTTGTAAGACTTCTTACTGTGCTCACCCCAGTCCAACACCGGATGCGCATCATGGTCCTTTAACACACTGCTTTCCTTTGTTCTGCCATTAACACATTCTAATCTCTTAAATGTGCCACTATCATCACCCTTCTTAGCCTTGATCACCACAATTTACATTCCCTTTGTCTTTCTGTCCATAACATCTTTGTCAATCTCCATCTATTGCTGGCCCTTTATCCAGCCCCGCTGCTCTCCGTCCCCACAACAACAATATCAATTTGACCCTATTTCCAGTTCTCTCAAGCTTTGACAAAGAGTTAGCTCGGTCTTCTCTCCAAAGCTGCTGTCAGACCTGTTGAGATTGTCCAGTATTGTTTTTGTTTGAGTTACAGTGGCTGTCTTGGCCAACATTTATGGCTATGCTCATTTGTGGAATGAAGCATTTTCTGCACATGCTCAGTTGCAGTCTCATGTCAGAGTATCAGCTTGTAGAAACAAACAAATTGGCTTGGTGCAGACTGACAGTATGTTCAAGTTACTCATATTTAGATCATTGTAATCCATAATCAATTTAATAATAATCTTTATTAGTATCACAAGTAGGCTTATATTAACACTGCAATGAAGTACTGTGAAAATCCTCTAGTCGCCACACTCTGTACCCTGTTCCAATACACTGAGGGAGAATTCAGAATGTCCAATTCACCAAACAAGCACATCTTTCAGGACTTTGTGGGAGGAAACCGGAGCACCCAGAGGAAACCCACACAAATACAGGGAGAATGTGCAGACTCCGCACAGACAGTGACTCAAGCTGGGAATCGAACCCGGGTCCCTGGCTGTGAAGCAACAGTGCTAAATACAGTGCCACTGTGCCGCCCCTGGCAAGCTCTTGTATCCACTCCACCTATGATTTATCAATTGTTCCTTCCTACTGAGACGCCATCAGAGATTGGGAACGGAGATGATCTAATGTGTGTAAAGAACAAAGAACAATACAGCATAGGAACAGGCCCTTCGGCCCTCCAAGCCTGCACCGATCACGTGTCCTATCTAGACTAACCTCGAGACCCTGTCTGTTCATGTACCTATCCAGATAAGTCTTAAAAGTCGCTAACGTATTTGCCTCAACCACCTCACTTGGCAGTGCATTCCAGGCCACCACCACTCTCTGTGTAAAATCCGCCCCCCACACATCTCCACTGAACCTTTCCCCCTCACCTTGAACTTGTGTCCCCTTGTAATTGTAGGGCAGGCAATAAGCAAAGAAATAACTGATGCATGTAGAAATGGTACAGCAGCTATCATGGGGGATTTTAATCTACATGTCGATTGGTTTAACCAGGTTGGTAAAGGCAGCCTTGAGGAGGAGTTTATAGAATGTGTCCGGGATAATTTCCTGGAACAGTATGGAATGGAACCTACAAGGGAACAAGCGGTCCTAGATCTGGTCCTGTGTAATGAGGCAGGATTGATTAATGATCTCATAGTTCGGGATCCTCTTGGAAGGAGCGACCACAATATGGTGGAATTTAAAATACAGTTGGAGAACGACAAGGTAAAATCAAACACTAGTGTTTTGTGCTTAAACAAAGGTGATTACAATGGGATGAGAGAAGAACTAGCTACGGTAGACTGGGAGAAAAGACTGCATGGTGAAGCAGTTGAGGAACAGTGGAGAACCTTCCGAGCGATCTTTCACAGTGTTCAGGAAAGGTTCATACCGACAAAAGAGAAAGACAGTGGAAAGGGGAAAAATCGACCGTGGATATCTAAGGAGGTGAGTGAGAGTATCAAATTGAAGGAAAAAACATACAAAGTGGCAAAAATTAGTGGGAGACTTGAGGACTGGGAAGTCTTTAGGGGACAACAGAAAGCTACTAAAAAAGCTATAAAGAAGAGTAAGGTAGACTATGAAAGTATACTTGCTCAGAACATAAAAGCAGATAGTAAAAGCTTCTACAAATATACAAGACAAAAAAGAGTGGCTAAGGTAAATATTGGTCCTTTGGAAGATGAGAAGGGAGATTTAATAATAGGAGACGGGGAAATGGCTGAGGAGCTGAACAGGTTTTTTGGGGTCAGTCTTCACAATGGAGGACACAAATAACATGCCAGTGACTGATGGAAATAAAGATATGATAGGTGAGGACCTTGAGATGATTGTAATCACTAAGGAGGCAATATTGGGCAAGCTAATGGGGCTAAAGGTAGACAAGTCTCCTGGCCCTGATGGGATTCATCCCAGAGTGTTAAAAGAGATGGCTAAGGAAATTGTAAACGCACTAGTGATAATTTATCAAAATTCACTAGACTCTGGGGTGGTCCCAGAGGATTGGAAAGTAACAAACGTGACACCACTGTTTAAAAAAGGAGGTCGGCAGAAAGTGGGTAATTATAGGCCGGTAAGCTTAACTTTGGTTGTAGGGGAAATGATGGAATCTATCATTAAGGAGGAAATAGCAGGGCACCTGGAGGGAAATTGTCCCATTGGGCAGACGCAGCATGGGTTCACAAAGGGTAGGTCGTGTCTGACTAATTTGGTAGAATCTTTTGAGGACATTACCAGTGCAGTAGATAACGGGGAGCCAATGGATGTGGTATATCTGGATTTCCAGAAAGCTTTTGACAAGGTGCCACACAAAAGGTTGCTGCATAAACTAAAGATGCATGGCATTGAGGGTAAAGTGGTAGCATAGGTAGAGGATTGGTTAACGAACAGGAAGCAGAGAGAGTGGGGATAAATGGGTGTTTCTCTGGTTGGCAACCTGTAACTAGTGGGGTCCCTCAAGGATCAGTGTTGGGCCCGCAGTTGTTCACAATTTACATAGATGATTTGGAGTTGGGGACCAAGTGCAATGTGTCAAAGTTTGCAGACGACACCAAGATGAGTGGTAAAGCAAAAAGTGCAGAGGATACCGGAAGTCTGCAGAAGGATTTGGATAGGTTAGGTGAATGGGCTAGGGTCTGGGAGATGGAATTCTATGTTGCCAAGTGTGAAGCTATCCATTTTGGGAGGAATAACAGCAGAATGGATTATTATTTAAACGGTAAGATGTTAAAAAATGCTGCTTTGCATAGGGACCTGGGTGTGCGGGTGCACGAGTCGCAAAAAGTTGGTGTGCAGGTGCAACAGGTGATTAAGAAGGCTAATCGAGTTTTGTCTTTCATTGCTAGAGGGATGGAGTTCAAGAATAGGGAGGTTATGCTGCAATTGTATAGGGTGTTGGTGAGGCCGCATCTGGAGTATTGTGTTCAGTTTTGGTCTCCTTACCTGAGAAAGGACATATTGGCACTGGAGGGAGTGCAGAGGAGATTCACTCGGTTGATCCCAGAGTTGAGGGATTAGATTATGACGAGAGGTTGAGTAGACTGGGACTGTAGTCATTGGAGTTTAGAAGGATGCGGGGGGATCTTATTGAAACATATAGAATTATGAATGGAATAGATAGGATAGATGCGGGCAGGTTGTTTCCACTGGTCGGGGAAAGCAGAACTAGGGGGCATAGCCTCAAAATAAGGGGAAGTAGATTTAAGACCGAGTTTAGGAGGAACTTCTTCACCCAAAGGGTTGTGAATCTCTGGAATTCCTTGCCCAGTGAAGCAGTTGAGGCTCCTTCTTTAAACGTTTTTAAGAAAAAGATAGATACCTTTCTAAAGAATAAAGGGATTCGGGGATATGGTGTACGGGCCGGAGAGTGGAGCTGAGTCCACAAAGATCAGCCATGATCTCATTAAATGGCGGAGCAGGCTCGAGGGGCCAGATGGCCTACTCCTGTTTCTAGTTCTTATGTTCTTATGTTCTTATTTCCGCCCTGGGAAAAAGCCTCCAACTGGTCACCCCATCTATACCCCTAATAATTTTATAAACTTCTACCAGGTTGCCGATCAGCCTCCGTCTCTCTCGGGAGAACAATTCCAGTTTATTCAATTTCTCTTCATAGTTAATACCCTCCATACCAGGCAATATCCTGGTAAACCTTTTCTGTACTCTCTCCAAAGCCTCCACGTCCTTCTGGTAGTGTGGGGACCAGAATTGGACACAGTATTCAAAATGTGGCCTAACCAACATTCCATATAACTAAAACATAATTTTTGAGCTTTATACTCAATACCCCATCCTATGAAGGCAAGCATGCCATATGCTTCTTTACCACCATTTCCACCTGTGCTGCCACTTTTAAGGATCTGTGGACCTGCACGCCCATATCTCTCTGCGTCTCTCTGCTCCTGATAGCTCTGACATTTATTTTGTAGCTCCCACCTGAATTGGATCTACCAAAATACATCACCTCGCATTTGTCCAGGTTAAATTCCATCTGCCATTTCTCTGCCCAATTTTACAGCCTATCTATATCCTGTTGTATTCTCAGACAATCTTCATCACTATCCGCACCTCCTGCAATCTTAGTATCATCCACAAACTTGCTAATCAGACCTGCTACGTTTTCTTCCAAGTCATTTATATATATTATAAAAGAGCAGAGGTTGCAGTACTGATCCCTGTGGAACACCACTAGTTACAGACCACCATTTGGAAAAACATCTTTCCACTGCTCCCCTCTGTCTTCTATGGCCAAGCTAGTTCTGGGTCCATCCAGCTAGTTCACCCCTGACCCCATGTGATCTAATCTTTTGCACCAGCCTGCCATCAGGGACCTTATCAAATGCTTTCCTAAAGTCCATGTAGACAACATCCACAGCCCTTCCCTCATCAATCATTTTTGTCACCTCCTCAAATAATTAAATTAAGTTAGTGAGACATGACCTCCGATCTCCCTCGTACAAAACCATGCTGTCTGTCGCTAATAAGACCATTCACTTCAAAATGTGCAGAGATCTGATCTCAGAATATTTTCGAACAATTTCATTATCATTGACGTCAAGCTCACTGGCCTATAATTACCCAGGTTATCCTTGCAACCCTTTAAAAATAACGGTACAACATTGGCTATCCTCCAATCCCCTGGGACCTCACGTGTGCCAATGAGGACATAAAGATTTCTGTTAGAGGCCCAGCGATTTCATCTCATCTCTTGTCTCCCTCAGTAATCTGGGATAGATGCCTTCTGGCCCTGGGGATTTGTCTACCTTAATGCTTTTCAACACACCTAACACTTCCTCCCTCGTAATAACGACCTATTCTACACATCTCTCTGATACACCACCAATCAATGTGTCCCTCTCCTTTGTGAATACCAATGCAAAATACTCATGAAAGGACCTCACCTACTTCATCTGGTTCTACACATAATTTCCCTCCTTTGTCCTTAAGTGGACCAACTCTTTCTCTAGCTACCCTCTTGATCCTAATATACATATAAAATATCTTGGGATTCTCCTTAATCCTGTCTGCCAAGAACATTTTGTGACCCCTTTTTGCCCTCCTAACTCCCTGCTTGAGCTCTTTTCTACTTTCCTTGTATTCCTCAAGTGCTTCATCTGTTTTTAGTTGACTGTACCTCACGTATGCATCTTTTTTCTTTTTGACAAGATTCGCAATTTCCCTGGTCACCCATGTTTCCCGACTCCTGCCTTTCCGGTTCTTCCTTTTTACCGGCACCTGCCTGTACTGCACTCACATTAACTGCTCCTTAAAACAGTGTTCTTCAAAAAATTTTCCGGGGACCCATTTTTACCAACCGGCCAACCTTTGGGGCCCAACCCGACCAATCTTCGCGACCCACGCCGGCCGACCTGCGAGACCCACGCCGGCCGACCTGCGCGACCCACCATTTTCTCTGACCTTGTTTGCTGCTGACAAAAATGGAGGAAATGGTTTTGGGTCCCTTTGGCCCTCGTACACACTCCTCCAATGGAACCTGTTGAATGAAGGTGAAGCCTTCTGGTGTTGGAAAGTACGGAGTCTCCATCTGTCCAAAGTTCTGCATTTACCAAATAAATCTCCCCCGATCTTGTAAAGAAAAATGAAATGAAGAAAATAAAAATTAAATGAAAATAAATGAATAAACCCCCCCCCCCCCCCCGAACTTGTAAAACAAAAAGCTGCGATCGCTTAAAAAAAGAAAGCGGCTGCACTGCGCATGTGCACCATGATCGGGCACGCTTGCGCAGTGTGGCCGTAATTGTTTTACATGATCGCGGCCATTTTGAAGGCCGCAGATTGCGCGATCGGGAGCGCCGCGACAGACGGCTCCGCGACCCACCCGCGGGTCGCAGCCCCCGGGTTTGACAATGCCTGCCTTAAAAGACTCCCACATGCCAAATATGGATTTACCCTCAACCAGCCTCTCCCAAACAACAGCCTCCAAATCAAATCCTGCCTATCTGGTTGTAGCTTTCCCCCAACTTAGTAACTTAACCCTAGGACAACACTCGTCCTTTATTTGAAAGTTTACAGAATTGTGGTCACTGTTCCCCACATGTTCTCCGACTGCAGCATTGATGACCTGGCCGGGCTCGTTCCCTAGTACTAAGTCCAATATAGTCCCCTCTCTAGTCGGACTATCCACATATTGTTCCAAAAGACCTTCTTGGACACTTAACAAATTCCTCACCATCCAGACCCCTAGCCCTATGGGATTTCCAGTCATTAGGAGGAAAATTAAAGTCTCCCACTACAACAACCCTATCATTTCTACATGAATCCAGAATCTGCTTACATACCTGTTTTTCAACTTCCTGTGGGCTGTTGGGAGGCCTGTAGTACACCCCCATCATAGTTACTGCCCCCTTCCTGTTTCTGAGTTCTACCCACAGTGCCTCGTTACTTGATTTTTTTTCACGGTGTCCTCCCTCTGCACAGCTGTAATATGTTCTTTAACTAGTATTGCAACTCCCCCACCTCTTTTACCTTCCTCCCTGTATCGCCTAAAACACTTATATCCTGGAATATTTAGCTGCCAGTCCTGTCCCTTTTTTAACCAA
Organism: Scyliorhinus torazame; assembly: GCF_047496885.1. Taxonomy (NCBI): domain Eukaryota; kingdom Metazoa; phylum Chordata; class Chondrichthyes; order Carcharhiniformes; family Scyliorhinidae; genus Scyliorhinus; species Scyliorhinus torazame. Next base: position 148,942,824 of record NC_092721.1, on the reverse strand, counting down.
GTCCCCGTTACAGCAACCACATCCAAGTTCCGCGCATGAATCAAGGCTTTAAGTTCATCTGTCTTACCGGTTATACTCCGTGCATTGAAGCAGATACATTCCAGACATCCAGGCCCACGGAGTTCGACCTCCCCCAGCCTGCCCTTCCGCTTAGCCAGCCTGACACTGGTACCATGCCCATCCCCAGCCTCTACACTTGCTGGCTTACTGTCCTGATTATGGTTTTTTTTCCCTCTTGTTTATTTGTTGCAAGATACTTCTGCAGATCACTCGTGCTCCTACCAGTTGTGCATGTGCTAGTGGCAGTGTGGGCCAAGTGTGCATGCATACCTCTTGATGCCTTTCCGGTCAGCAAAAGGGTGTTAGTGAATATTCATTTCTCAAATCAACATCAGATTCTCTGGTCATTATCATATTGGTGTTCGTCAAATCTAGCTACGTGCCAATTACCTGCTGGATTTCCTACATTACAACGATGATTACATTTCAGAAGTACTTAATTGGCTGTAAAGCACTTTGGGACACCCAACGATGCTTTATAAATGCATATCCTTCTTTCTTATTAAGACTGTAGAATTATAGATGCTCCCTACAAAATCACCAGCCGCCAGGTAAATCCAAGATATGATATTGTAAGAAAAAGGGAACATTAGAAGCTTCCTCTGTTATGAACCTGTAATTTCACGATTGATATGTTTCAGTAATATAACTTTTAGTTTGGGGATTAATAAAGTAGACAGTAAAAACTGGGCTGTGAAGCCTTAAGTAATTGCCTAGAGTAATCAAAGTTTATTTAATACGGTCAGAGTTAAAAGTGGGAAAACATTAAACAATGGGTGACTCCTTCCAGGCGGGCTTGGTGGAGACAAGAGGTCGACAGTTGTCTCCATAACCAGTTTTAATTATTTGAGTGGGTCCCAGGATCAATGTGATATTTTGAAGCTAAAATTAATTAGGTTTTATTTCTGAAACACCCCAGGTATGTCACATTGCTACTGAAATAGGTTATTATTATGCGCGGAGGTACACTTTTGTTTTGGGTTCATTTGTGCGATTTCTCACAGACATGGGCATTCAGATTGGGTGTTTTCAGATTTGGAGCCAGAAAGCAATATTGCAGTGAGGCCCATGCTTGAGCTGGGCTGCCCGTGATTGTGAATGCTTCAGGGAGGGCGGCACATGGCACAGTGGAGCATTGCTGCCTACAGCGCCAAGATCCCGGGTTCGAATCCCGGCCCTGGGTCACTGTCCGTGTGGAGTTTGCACATTCTCCCCGTGTCTGCATGGGTTTCACCCCCACAACCCAAAGATGTGCAGGTTAGGTGGATTGGCTATGCTAAATTGCCCCTTAATTGGAAAAGAAATAATTGGGTACTCTAAATTTAAAAGAAAAAAGTGAATGCTGCAGGGTTAGGAGGTTGCCAAGCTAGATTTTCGTAGAAGGACCTAAGAAATCTCTTCAGAATAGTGGGAACATAGAGGAGAATTCCTGAAACTGTGGCACACCTTGGTTTAGTCACAGGAGAAGTGAAAGAACTCTCAAGCTCCTGTAACCAAAGAGGAACCCCTTGGTAAGTGTCCTGTTAAAATTTTCATGCTTAAAAAATGAGTGGTAACAAAATATAGGGCGGGATTTATCGGCTGTTCATGCCAGCAGGAGATTTCTGTCCCACGCCGCGCATGGGTTTCCCAGCAACGAGGGGCGCCGTCAACAGGAAACCTTGTTGACAGCGGCGGGACTGATAGATCCCACTGGTGGGCTGCCTCCCCCACCAAAGAACACGCGGTAGGGTCGTCGGTAAATCCCGCCCATAGTATTACGTTAGTAGTACTTATGTTTAACTCTTGTACGATAAAAGTTTTTGTTTAAAACGTGAAATCTTGTAATATAATTATTTTCAAAGTTACTGGGCCCCACCGAGATCTTAACACATCTCGGCTCCCTTCAGGTAATTGAAGCCAATCTAAGATTGGTTATGTGCATGTTATCAATTAGTTCATATACATGGATGAGAATAAAAGTTTAAGTTAATGCTTCAATTAATTCTTATATCCTTCTGCTGATGCCAACAGGCATTGCTGTACTGATTTAGAATTAATTTGCCAACTACCTTGCATAACTTGAAACAGCCCTTTCCAAATTTTTAAGCCCACAAAGTTCAAAACAAGCCAGCAAATAAGAAACAAACGCAAATATGACTGCGTTCACTGGGCTTGCATTGCTCGTGACCTGGAGCTGCATGTGGAATTTACACGTCCCTACATTAAAGTGAATTCAGTGGAGTCTGTAAGCAAGCTTTATATTTTTTTTTGCAAATTCTCAAAATTGCTAAAGATTTTATACTACTTGACTCTGAATCAGCACAGGTCTAGATGTTCGCACGACTGGGCTGGTATTACTGTACCTGCATGATCAGATTAAGTTGTGAAAGATAAAATTAGTAAAAGCTATTTTGGTTTTCTTAACTTTAAAAGCAGAGAGTTTGGTTTTTACAAAAAGAATGCGACTTTAGGTCATTTGAACAAATGTTTATTTGCTGTCAAGCACGGACAATAACAGGTCACAATAACAGGAAATCAGCTGGAAATTTCAACTGTAAAATAATCAGTCTGTTAAAAGCACTTAGAAAAATTAAGTACTAAAGTTTAAAACTAGCGTGTATCCTGTATTGACATAGCATTAGATATAATTGTGTATTTGGTAAATCTTAAGGACAATAACTCCAAGATGAATAGTACAGCAATATTAATCATAGTTAATTTTATATCCACCACACACAGATTTTATTTCCAAATCAGTGAGCTGAGCACTATCTTGACTGTGCCCAAAGCATTGCGCCTTTAAAACAATGGCTTAAAACATATGATTGCAAAGTATCTAATTTCAGATACACATATTTTGTATCACATGCAAAGAAACTTACCAAAATACTTTGAATCTTTACAGCCGATTTAAAGAGAAACAGATTCTGTAAAAATGATGGCCATTCTGGATTCTTTTGAAATCAATTGGCACCAAGCAATATAACCAGAAATGGTTCCTTTCCTCAATATAAAGGAAATCAAGTTTTATGCTTTAAATAGCTTGTATGTCCTGTGCACATGACAGTTCACAGTTGCCAAAGAACCACCCTTATCAAAAGAAAGGATTTTGCCCAGTATACAATAGTAAAATGTATAATTTGCAACTTGGCATTTACCCAGAACTAATTATGATTTCTAGGCCTTAGATATGATTCTGAACCAAGAGATGAGAAAAGCACATATTAGCCCACAGATGCATGTAATTTTTGAGCTCAACATGAGAGATGTCAGGGCTGAGGATTGACACATTTTCCACTTTCTCTGCAAAATCAAAATAAAGCACTCAAGTTCAAATATAAAAGGAGGTGCTATAACTGAACACAGAAAATATTGGTATAATCTTTTAACTTGCACCAGCCTCCATGTCACCGAATCATATATAACTGCAGCCTACACCTACTGGATGGCACGGTAGCACATTGGTTAGCACTGTTGCTTCACTGCGCCAGGGACCCGGATTTGATTCCTGGTTTGGGTCACTGTCTGTGCGGAGTCTGCATGTTCTCCCAGTGTCTGCGTGGGTTTTCTCCGAGTGATCAGTTTTCTTCCACAGGTCCCGAAAGACGTGCTTGGTAGGTAAATTGGATGTTCTGTATTCTCCCTCAGTGTACCCGAACAGGCGAAGTAGTGTGGCAACGAGGGGATTTTCACAGTAACTTCATTGCAGTGTCAATGTAAGCCTACCTGTGACACTAATAAAGATTATTACATAAAACAAAATATTTAAATACTCTGAAGCCAATTTGATTGGCAACTGCGGATTGTTGTCAAACACTCCAAATTCATATTCATAAGAGCTCAATTTTAATTTCATCAAACTACGGAACTGTCCCCAATCGGTACAAAATGGTACATTATAGGGAGGTTTGCACTATTGTCAAATGCCCACCAACACCTCTGTTGAAATGGTGGAAAGTTAATTTTACTTAGCATCAATTTCCCTGGCCACTTCCAGAGGTAAAAGCATAGTCAGCATCAATACGGTCAGCTCCAGGGGCGATTTACAATTAAACACACCGTGTCTGGCCAAAATGAAATGAAAATCGCTTATTGTCACAAGTAGGCTTCAATGAAGTTACTGTGAAAAGCCCCTAGCCGCCACATTCCAGCACCTGTTCGGGGAAACTGTTACGGGAATTGAACCATGCTGCTGGTCTGCCTTGGTCTGCTTTCAAAGCCAGCTATTTAGCCCTGTGCTAAACAGCCCCCTGGGCTATTTAAAAGGGCCCCTTTCAACAGAAGAGGGGAGAGAAGTCCCATTGCCAGACTCGATATGAGGCAGGTTGACATGGAAGACAGTTAGCAGGGTATCCAATCGGAGACTGAATTCATTCTGCATTTGCTGTTGAAAGGCTACGATGAGACTTAAAGAGTGGAAAGATAAGTAATAGTTGGTAGCAGAAGTGCATATACACGAGACCACGAGGCGAGGGATAGTCCGGCCACAACGAGGGAACTGGAGGTTTCCGCCAGCAGCAGAGTATTCCCCTCACCCTCCCACCTGCAACAACAGCCTAAAGCCATGGGGAAAAGCCAAGGTTTATGCCGGCAGTAGAGCAGGCAGCTGCTCCAAGGCCAGCAAAAGACTCGCAACGACAGCCGAAAGCCACGTGGAACCGGCAGGTGAGCAAACTCCTCGCCCCAATCTTCCCCCTCCCCCTGCAGGCCAGCAGCAGGTGCCACGATGCCTCAAAGCAAGGAAAGGCTGAGCAGGTTTGCGCCAGCAGGAGAGCAGACCCCGCCCCCACAGCCACTAACAGGCGTCCAACGACCTGAGGTGAGGGTAAGGCAGCTGGCCTGGAGGATCCCAGGCAAGAACGATGAGAATGGGAGAGTGTGAGGGATGGGGGAGCATGTGTGAAGGTGTGGGGGAAGGAGTGTGTGTGGGGGGGTTGCGATGCAGACTTGCAAGGAGGGACAGTGCGTGAGGGCGGGTCCGCAGGGAGGGAGAGTTTGTGAAGGGGAATAGGCAAGAGTTGAGTGAGTGTTGTTTGAAATCCATGATCAGAATCACAGCTAATCATAGTTACAAGATGAATCCCATTTTTTCAGAGCTTGAACCTAATAAAAACATCGGATTGACTGTGCAAATACCCAATTTTTCAGACACTATTAGCTGCCTAAAATCAAGATCAGTTTCTTTAACAATATGAAACTTAGGCAGATTAGGTGGACTGGCCATGCTAAATTGCCCCTGTGTCCAAAAGATTAGGTGGGGTTACTAGATTACGGGGATAGGGAGAAGGTGTAGGCTTAAGGAAGGTGCTCTTTCCAAGGTCCGGTGCAGAGTTGATGGGCCGAATGGCCTCCTTCTGCACTGTCGGGATTCTGGGATTCTATGATGCTATCAATCTGGTAGTTAAAAACGTAGAAAAATAAAGGTGAGGCAAGATGGCGAAACTAGGACAGTTGTCATTTTTTTTTTTAAGTTTGAAGTATTGAACAGTGCACATTTATCCAAAGGTATTGGTGAATTATCTGATGACTTGCCGATTTCAAGAGACTGAAAAAGTTGAACAAGTGGACTCTGAAATGACAACGGAACTAAGGTATTGCTGATTCTGTTGAAGTGAGGGACGAAACCTACCCTGATGATATTGCCTTATAACCAAAATATGTTTCACTGGGTATGATTGAATATTTTGTACTAAATAAACCAGAAACCCAGGTAATATGGAAAATTGATAAATGAGTTTGAGGCTGAAAACAGGTTAGAAGTCTTCATCAGTCCCAGTTTCCGACGGTGAAGAGAAATGGGATGACAGAAATTAGAAATTGATTGACTTTTCCAGAAACCTCTAAGGGAGTCAGTCTACTGTCGTTATGTTTGCAAATTATTCCCTGACCCTAGTAAATGAAAACCATCATTTGGCGATGGGTACTCTATGTAGCCATCTCGGATGGCCACATCCCGGTTACAAAATGGACACTCGTAAAGAATGCAGGGAAAATTGGACAATACTAAGAAACAAGCAGGTGCAAGCTCTGTCTGTTGATTAGAACCTTAAACTCTCAGACAGGACAGAAACCACCAAGCAATCTACATACTAATGAGCCATCTCCGGGCCAAAAGGGAAACATTTAGATACACAATGTTAAGGCAGACTCCTGACACCAGAAGAGACCAAGACAAAGCAGACCAACGGTCACCAGGACACACCCAGCGATCAGGGAACCACCCCTCTATTGGAGGATTATTGATACGAATGATTGGGGAAATACCCAATTAGTTGAGGCCAAGTTCAAGGCCCGCCCAAAAGCGCACAAAGCCATTTTTAGTATAAAAGCTATTCCCCAAGGGAGAATCTTTCTCCTTTGGCTTTGGCTCTCAGCGAAGAGGGAGACCAGCCTAGCAGCTGCATCAGACCAAGTAAGTTCCAAGCCAACGCACGCTACGAGATGGACGCTCCTAGTTGCTATCCTGTAAACAGCTCAACCCAGCAGCCTCAGAACCGAGCAACGGCCATTGTTCCTCTGACTGAGTGGCCACCCGAAGCCAAGTATAGGCTTTAGTAATAGTGGTAGCTTAGTTTGTAGAGTTTATTTATTTATTTTTTAAAATATATTTTATTCAAATTTTTTGGCCAAACAAAACAATACAAAGGTTTTCCTTTTTACAACAATAAAACAGTGTAAATAACAATGGCCTTTTTTAACAAATAAATAAATAATATATATAAATATATATAAATATATATATATATATATATATATATATATATATATATATATAAATATAAACTAAATGGCAACTGCCATATCAAAAATAATAACTCTCCAAAAATAAAATCAAACAATCCAATATACATAGCCTAATACAAATATCTATACAAAAACACCCCTGAGGACCCGCCCGGGCTCTTTCCCCCCCCCCCCCCGGGTTGCTGCTGTTACCTTCCCATTTCCTTTATCGTTCTGCGAGGTAGTCAATGAACGGTTGCCACCGCCTGGTGAACCCTTGAGCCGAACCCCTTAGTGCGAACTTTATCCGTTCTAGTTTTATAAATCCTGCCATGTCATTTATCCAGGTCTCCACACCCAGGGGTTTGGCTTCTTTCCACATAAGCAATATCCTTCGCCGGGCTACTAGGGACGCAAAGGCCAAGACATCAGCCTCTTTCGCCTCCTGCACTCCCGGCTCTTCTGCAACCCCGAATATAGCCAACCCCCAGCCTGGCTCGACCCGGACCCCCACCACCTTCGAAAGCACCTTTGCCACCCCCACCCAGAACCCTTGCAGTGCCAGACAAGTTTGTAGAGTTTATGCATGAGTAGATTTGACTGTGTGTAAATAAATGAGCATTGCTTTTGAACTTACTAACTGGTGTATCGAGTCATTGATCAGTATTCGGTTCTGAACGTTGTGGCAGTGTCGAAAGATACCTGGCGACTCTTGAGCAAACGTGATTAAACAGAGCCAAATTAAGAGCCAACCAAAGAGAGCCACATTTACTGGCGACTCTGCCGGGACTCAACTTAGAAGTGGCCTAACCACTCCGAGAGAACCCAAAATTTGAATTGAGAATCCAATTGGAAACAGAAAAATCACAAGCGTAAGAACAGTACTGATCAAGCCTCTGAGATTCGGAAGTGTGTTAATGCATGCGTACTAACAGGGATATAAGGTAAACCTGAGAGATTGTGTTGCGTAAAACTGTTGGGAGTTTTGTAGGCCGGAAATTAGCGTAAGCTGTACCCGTGTTTACACCACCACTTTTATCACCTCCTGTTCCAAATTCAGTAGGGAACCTAGATAGATAAAATGGCAATGAAGGCAATGGAACGCCTTATGAACCCCCAAGAATTCGAGTTCACAGCCACCAGTAGAGTAGGACAGTGTCCCGTTTGGGAAAATGAGATCAGGAAATATCTCAAAGGGAAAGGATGAACCCTTTGGAGTGAATTCTGCAATAATGAGGAAACAGGTCCCGGGAGTATAGGACATACTTGGTGGGAGAACCTGTCAGAGATCCACAAGAAGAGCTTAGGGAAAGCTCGCAAGCCGATGACAATTGTGTCCTGTTTGGCACAATTGCGAGGCACAGAGGTGGTCGTTGAATGCTCCGTAGAGATAGAGGAGAGAGACAGAACCAGTGAGGTAGACGTGAGTGAGGTAGAGAAGGAGAATCGAGATTTAAAAGAGCAGTTAGCAGCAAGGGACAGAGAGGTGGATGATGCCAAGTGGGCACATCAGTCTTATCTCGCGCATTTGAACAGTTTTCAGACGCAATATGATAAGGCCTACCACGACACGCAATGAGCGGTCCTGATAAGACAAGAAACAGAACAGCAAGTTGAGAAATTGCAGAAACAATACAATGATTTAAAAGCAGCCCTACGAGCAATCCATACTTCCACAACGGAACAAAGGCAGAGCTCCGTAGACCATGCAAAGTGCCGGAAGCAAATTGCAGAATTGTAATCTCTGCTTTCCATTCAAAACGGATTTCAAAGTACATACGGACCCCAATTAGATCAAGAAAACCGCCCCGATTTGCAGGAATTGAACGAGACTGCCCATAGATACGTACATGGGACATGTATGCAGGAAAAAACCCAGAAAAGGAAAGCGCCCCAACCCCCAACCGAACAGGCAGAACACACCCCCATGAACCCTGTAACCACACACCGCAGGGCCACAGGAGAAGGAGAAGCAGACTTCCTTTACACAACCCCGTTAACCGTGACCCAATTACAGGACTCGTGTGGAAAAATTACACCGTTCCCTCCCACATCAGACCCCCATCAATTTTTCGCGAAAGTCAAACAGCAGGCTACCATGTACGGCCTGGGCGAAAAGGAGCAAGTGAAACTCACAGTTTTAAGCCTCGACCCTTCAGTCGTAGCAGCCCTTCCCGACCCAGAATGTAGCAGGAGGCACACTCCAAGAGATACACACAGCGATCCTTGATGCGATCAGCTTTAACAGAGGAGACCTCGTAGAAGGCCTAAATAAGTGTAGGCAAAAGGCAGAGCACCCCACACCGTTTGCTGGACGTTTGTGGATTCACTTCACCGCAGTTTTTGGAGAGTTAGCCCATGCTCATTTGTCCCCAGATAATATGGCCAAATGGACCCAAATCCCCATCTCCCACGCCACAGAAGCAGGACGAAAAGCTTGCGCAAATTATGACCCCCTCAGATGAGGCCCACAATGAAAAATGGGTTTTGAAGAGGTTGTCCTGCGCTTGGGAACAATCAATTGCAAGCAAAACTGCATTTATAACATCCGATGAAGAGCAGGCAGAAATGAACCCCGCATGGGTAAATGAGGGCAGGAACAGCCAACCCCAGCCCAAAACTCAGGAATGTTACAACTGTGGACAGCTAGGACATTTTGCACGAGAGTGCAATGCGCCCCAGAAGCAGCAGAGAAGCCAACAGATAGGCACCCTAAACAGGAATAGGGCAAAGCCGATCCATAGCGTTAGCTCCTGTTCAGAGAATGCAGACATGCACGGCACCGACTGACGGTGTTCGGGCTCCCCAACTTGGGTCTGCGACACCCTTTGGGACAAGTCCGGTAGACCGGTAGTAGCAGGCAAAGTCCGGGGACAACCCATAGAATTTCTTTGGGACACAGGAGGTTCCCGCACTACACTCAATTCTTCCACGATGTTTCAGCGAGACACATGGCCCACAACAGACACCTTCACACTCAGGCCATTTACAACAGGGACACATCATAGCCCATGTAGCAATACAGATAGGGAACATCACAACCAAGCACCCTGTAGTTTTAGTTGATCTGCCACAGACAGCAGAACATATCCTTGAGATCAATTTCATGAGCTCCCATAACCTCTCTTTTGATCCAGTTAACAAGTGTGTTTGGAAAATGGCAAAGGCAACACGAGCCCCCGCCAAGCTCACAGTAGGAGAGTACGTAAACAGGATTAGCTCAGTAGGAGACTTCTGGTTCGACCCCCGAACCATTCGTGCAGACAAACAAGTTAGGGCAGTCCTGCAGGAACATAAAGCAGCATTTGCACAGCACAAGCACGACTGTGGCAATTTGGCTGGCTTTGTGAACATTACAGGTCTCGACCCTAAACCCCAGAAGCAGTACGGATTTCCCCAGGAAGCAGAGGGAGAAATCTCCAAAGTAAGAGAGAGTTTGTTGGATCAAGGCGTACTCAGATCAGTAGCCTCCACAAACAACACACCGATTTGGCCCATCTGGAATCCGGATAGATCATGGCGACTGACCATTGATTACCGGGAACTGAACAAAGTAACCCCAGCAGCAGCCCCCACCGTAGCCACGAGTCCCGAGATCATGCTCAAACAGGGACTCCAGTCAAAAAAAAAATTGGTTTTGGACATTAGTAATGGCATTTGGTCCATTCCATTGGCTAAAGCGTGCCAGTACAAATTTGCCTTTACATTCCAAGGGCAACAGTACACATGGACGTGTCTTCAACAAGGCTTCCACAACTCCCCCTCCATTTTCCACCGACAGCTGGCAAATGGATTAGCAAAATCTTCCCGCCCCGATTGTCTGGTCCAGTACGTGGACGACTTGTTACTACAGACAGACACAAAGGGAGAGCACATTTCGCTTCTCGCCGAGCTCCTAGCACTCCTAAAAGAAATTGGTTGTAAAGTCAACCCCAAGAAGGCCCAGATTTTGAAAGAAAAAGTGATTTACTTAGGTTCAGTGATCACACATGGTAAACGCGAGATCGAGCAAAAGAGAATTGGCTCGATCGTCAACTTGCCCCTTCCCCACAATGTCTCAGCCCTCCGGTCATTTTTAGGACTGGTTGGCTACTGCCGAAACCATATTGTCGGTTTCGCCACTAAAGCAGCACCTCTATCCGACCTTCTTAAGAAGCAGGCACCTTGGGAATGGCTTCCACAGCATACAGATGCCGTGGACGCTTTAAAAAGAGCACTCAGCACAGCCCCCGCACTACAGGCCCCAGATACACTTTCCGCGTACGCTATCGAAGTAGCAAGCACCGGCCGAACCCTTTCGGCCATACTCCTCCAGGAACGCCATGACCAGTTACGCCCCGTAGCATACGCCTCACGCGTGTTAGACCCTGTGGAGCAAGGATTTTCTGCCTGTGAAAGGCACCTGCTCGCAGTTTTTTGGGCAGTGCAATACTTTGCCTACATTACAGGACTCCACCCCATCACCATCCTCACAGAACACACCCCAACACAGCTATTGTTAGACGGCCGACTTCAGGATGGCACAGTCAGCCAAATCCGCGCAGTCTGTTGGACCCTTCTTTTGCAGGGACAGGACATCACGGTAAAGAGAACCAAAATTATTCACTCTTCCAACTTCTTCCATCGGGCAGGAGATACAGAAGTCTGAGAACACGCACGAACAGACTCAAAAACAGCTTCTTCACCACTGTCACCAGACTCCTAAATGACCCTCTTATGGACTGATTTCATTAACACTACACCCTGTATGCTTCATCCGATGCCAGTGCTTTTGTAGTTACATTGTATATGTTGTGCTGCCCTATTATGTATTTTCTTTTATTCCCTTTTCTTCTCATGTACTTAATAATCTGTTGAGCTGCTCGCAGAAAAATACTTTTCACTGTACCTCGGTACACATGACAATAAATAAATCCAATAAAAATCCAATCCAATCCAATCCACACCTTCCTTGCCGATAATTTGCAGTATGCGGGCACCCCTCATGAATGCGAGATCATCACCACAAAACAGAACACAGGCCCATTTATTCCCAAGACACCTACCAGGAAAACAGGTTGTACACCCCAGACACCCCAGCCCACAGACACGTGCGCACCCCTGAAGTTTTATGTGGATGGCTCATCCACAGTGTTATATGGAGAGAGAATTACCAATTGCAGTATACACGTAGAGAACACGCAGGGACGCGCCCTAGATGAAATTTCATTAAAGTTGCCAGGACACTTAGGCTCGCAGGCAGCAGAGCTGGTAGCGATTGCATATATTGTAGACCACCCAGACTCGTTCCCGACCCCAGCAGACATCTATTTGGACAGCTTGTATGTCTAATCATTCGACAGAATTCCTACCCCTGTGGGAAACGAGAGGATTTGTTTCCGCGGACAGTAAACTCCTACCCTCAGCCATTACTCCGCCATATCTTAGAGACAGCGAAGGACAGGAAATACGGAATAATTAAAGGTTCACAGTCATCACCGTTCTTCTTCTCTCCTCCCCCCCCCCCCCCCAGTAACGTTAAATCAGATGCCCGAGCGAAGGCAGGCTCCAGGCGTGGTTATTTTTGGAACCCCCCCTGAAAGCACCCCAGTACACGCAGTTCAGGTCTCACAGACCAACATTCAGGATTTAGCGAAGTCACAAAAAGAGGACGAGAAACTCAGGGGAGTTTTAAAGGGAACCTTCCCAGCCCCGAATGATAAATACAGAAACACAATCACCACACACGACGGTGTGATTTTAAAGGATGGCATTTATATAGTTCCCAGCCAGGACAGGAACCAGATCATTTGTCAGTTCCATGACAATCATGGACACCAAGGAATTGAACCCACCCTAGCTCACCTCAGACCACTCTGCTGGTGGCCTGATGTAAAAATCGATGTAACGCACTACATTACGAATTGCTTAATCTGTGCCCAGAACAATCCGGACAGATATGCTAAAAAGGCTCAACTTAGTCATACCCGCCCCGTTAATGATCCTGGACAAATCTCCAGATAGATTATATAGGACCCCTACCCCCGTGCAGAAACGGTTATAAGTATGTGTTGGTGATCATCGACACCGTCACAAAATGGGTGGAAGCATTTCCATCACAAACTAATACGGCCAAGACAACGGCTAAAATATTAACACACCCCGTCTTTACAAGATGGGGCCTCCCACGCAGTATAGAGTATGATCAAGGCTCCCATTTCACCGGACGTGTAATGAAAAACGTCCTCACGATTTTCGGCATCAGACAAAAGTTCCATGTCGCATACCACCCCCAGTCAAGTGGTATTGTAGAATGAATGAATGAATAGGACATTGAAAGCCACCCTCAGGAAAATGATACAGCAGAATAATAGCACCTGGGATTCAGTACTCCCATTTGCTTTAATGTGTTTAAGAAACACGGTATCCACGTCCAAAGGATACACCCCCCACACCCTCATGACCGGACGCCCCATGAAAGGCACGGAGTATTTATTAGGACTGGATTTGGCCAGCCCTGCAGTTACAGCCCTCACGCATGAAAATGCGGTTAAACAACTGATACAGAACATAAAGGCAGCCCAACTCGCAGCAGCAGTGAGACTTGGAACCAGGAAGAAACAGAGCAAGGCTTGTTTCGACAAAACAGTACACGCCACTGAGTTTACAGTAGGGCAACAAGTTATGCTTCCCTTTACAACCCCAGTTCATTCCTTTCCCCAAAACTTTCCGGACCGTACTCCATTTCGGACAAAGTCAGCCCCTCAGTTTACAAAATAACCTATCCCAATGGGAAGTCTGCGTGGTTTCATATAAACCACGCAGGCTTACGGCTCACAGAATAACCACACACACCACATCCTGCTCGCAGCAGCAGACGATCACGCCTCTCCCACAGATGACGTATTCCTACCCTCCCCCAACCACTCCAGCCCGCCCTCAGACACGACTACAACTCCGTCCCCAGAGGCAAGACTCCGCCTCTCCCTTCCCTCAACCAGCACCGACAGCGACAATGATAGCGATCACAATAGCCACAGCACACCACGTTACGACTATACCCCTGTACCAGGCCCCACTCCCAGCAAATCGGAGCATGATTCTACTGACGCATTTGAGATCACTTATATCAAAGCCCCTGACCCAGACCCACCACCCAACGATTACGGATTGAAGCATAGTAGCTCCAACCTCGACACACGATTCTGGCACCGAGACAGTTCGTTCAGGCTCATCCGGAATGATGAGATGGACCCCAATTCGCCCCAAGCAGCTTTAGCACGGTTACTACAGTCAAGAGTTTGGCAGCTGGGAGAAGATGATGACATAGAGTCTGACTCCCACCAAACAAATCCCTTTGCGACCCTGTTCGCTATTGAGCAGTGAGGTGTCCAAATGATGGAAAAAAGGAACCGATGGAGAGATATGGTGTCCTTTCTGATGGAACCTGCACCATGTTTGTTGTATGTTTGTTAGTTAGTGTTAACGTTAAATGTTGTTCATAAACTCGAAAGTTTTCACGGCCCCACGTCACCACTCCTTTAACGCCCCCTGCCAGTTAGAGGAACTAGTTTGTCCCCAGAAACCTGTTAATGGAACAAGTTTGTCCCCAGACAATAGTTCAGAGGAACTAGTTTGTCAACAGAACATGACTCATAGTTGCTCTCCTAATTCAAGAGCAGCCCCCCACGACGACCATTCTTACCCGTTCTTGCCGGTTGCTCAAGCAGTGGAGAAACAGCATTGGTCCCCGCCCTGTCTAAGGACCCCCCCCCCCCTCTGGTCAGCTACGCTCGGGTAGAGCACAAACAGCATTGATCACCGTCCTACCCGGGGATTCCACCCATTTCTTACCCATACGCATCCCATTTTGGCTCATTACGTTCAAAATTTTTTTGTTTGGTTTTGGCAACCCTTAGGTTGCTTCCCTATGCTATTTACATCCTCAAACACTGGGAAGGTAAATCTCACAGGCTGCGAGACGGCTCGCAGTACGGCAGTATTTTTCTTAGATGTCTAGTCCAAATATTAGCTTTAAAAAAATAATAAATGAGGGGGGGGTCACAGAAGACCAATTATAAAGGGAAATTGGCAATAAAGGACAGACAGACGAGATCTTAAGCAAATCTTTAACAGAAATTATGCTTGTGTTCACAGAACTCCGAAACCTCAGGAACCCCAGAAGAAGACAATGAAGACCGACAAAGATGAAGACAGCCTTCGTGTTCACATGGATCTTAACGGGATCCCTTCAGTTGCACGCGGATGCTACCCCCCTGACCCCTACCACACAAACAGTAAATGATTCCCAACCCTGCAATACACGGAACCCTGAGATAACTAGCCCCGCGACAGCTAGCAATACCCCAACCTGGTGTGATAGGTTTATCACCTGGTACTCACTCTCGTATGTAGTCGAAGCACTCTTAGTGCTGACGATACTTTGCAGTGTGGTGCAAACGTTTAGAGTTAGGAAATGGCAAAAGAGAGCATATCGCTCTCGCACCCCGGTATACAGGTTTAGGTCCCCCATTTTCGGATTTCACCAGACCCCCGAACCCATTGGGACAGATTAAAGAGCATCCATTTTTCTTTATGTATTCTGTGGAATAAAGAGATGTAAACCTAGGTGTCTGACTGCCAGGCCAGAGAAATTGGTGTGCTGCTATTTTGTACAATTTAAGATGTATAGATTATTTTTGGATTGTTTGAATGAGGATAGTTTATTGAGAATAGTTGGTGGTTCCAGTTTTTTTTATTTTTCTGTAATGCATGCATTAATGTCATAGCGCCCCGTAGAGTTTTATGATAATGAATGTATTTTAAATGGTTTAGGTAAAATTGTGTTGCATGGGATAGGACAGTGTAGAGCCTAAGTATGGGTGCCCCGGTTGGTCAGAGAATGAAGACGACGTAGTAGTGTGATCCTTCACACTTCGCGTTGAGGATCACAAGGAGGGAGTGTAACCATCTGGGATGGCCACGTCCTGGTTACAAAATGGACACTCGCAAAGAATGCAGGGAAAATTGGACAATACTAAGATCAAGCTCTGTCTGTTGATTAGAACCTTAAACTCTCAGACAGGACAGAAACTGCCAAGCAATCTACATACTAATGAGCCATCTCCGGGGACAAAAGGGAAACATTTAGATACACAATGTTAAGGCAGACTCCCCGGCACCAGAAGAGTCCAAAACAAAGCAGACAAACGGTCACCAGGACACACCCAGCAATCAGGGAACCACCCCTCTATTGGAAGAGGATCGAAAGGAATGATTGGGGAAAGACCCAATTAGTTGAGGCCAAGTTCAAGGCCCGCCCAAAAGCGCCCAAAACCATTTTTAGTATAAAAGTTATTCCCCAAGGGAGAATCTTTCTCCTTTGGCTTTGGCTCTCAGCGAAGAGAGAGACCAGCCTAGCAGCTGCATCAGACCAAGTAAGTTCCAAGCCAACGCACGCTACGAGATGGACGCTCCTAGTTGCTACCCTGTAAATAGCTCAACCCAGCAGCCTCAGAACCGAGCAATGGCCATTGTTCTTCTGACTGAGTGGCCACCCGAAGCTAAGTATAGGCTTTAGTAATAGTGGTAGTTTAGTTTGTAGAGTTTATGCATGAGTAGATCGGACTGTGTGTAAATAAATTAGCATTGCTTTTGAACTTGCTAACTGGTGTATCGAGTCATTGATCAGTATTCGGTTCTGAACCTTGTGGCGGTGTCGAAAGATACCTGGTGACTCTTGAGCAAACGTGATTAAACAGAGTCAAATTAAGAGCCAACCAAAGAGAGCAACATCTAACTGGAGAAATGTTGGCTGATCATGATCCTGCCAAAGCTCATATTACAGCTATTTGTGAGTTTGTTCAAACATGTAAATTGTCTTGAAAAATTGATTATGCGTTATCTGCTCAGATTATGTATTATCTGCTCAGTTTGAAATGGAGTGTTCTTACTGGAGGAAAATGCTGGGACATGTGTTGCCACTGTCAAACGGTTGTCTTCTTTGGACTATCTCTAAGAGGACATGGTGAATCATCAATGTTAAATCAAAAAGGTACTTTTTTAGCCAGTGAATTTAATGAGCTTCTCAATGTGGCTCAGGGAAGACCACCTTTTAAAACGCACCATACGATGGCTTAATCACTATAATGGCAGAGCGGCTCAGAAACAATTCACTAATGAAATAAAAGATGCCAAATACCATTCCATAATAGTTGATTCAACACCAGATGTGAGTCATGTGGACCAATTTTAAGATACGTGACCAGCAATGGTGAAGCTGAAGAGTGATTTCTCGGTTTTAACCAACTACAATCCCACACTTCTGAGTGCTCAGAGACGACGGTTTTGGAATTCATTGCGAATTTAAGTTTGGACATCATGGGCAGAGCTTTGATAATGCCACAAATAGGGCAGGAAAATATTTAGGTCTACAAGCAAGACTGAATAATGCAAGCCCCTGTGCATTATTCATCCCATGGTCCAGTCACTCCTTGAATTTAATCTGCAACGCAGCTGCTGAATCCTTCGAGGAAGCTGTGCATTTTAAAAACTTTTGTTCAAAACTTGTATGCTTCCCCCCCCCCCCCCCCCCCCCGTTTCCAGGCATCGGTGGAATATGTTGCAATCACGCTTGGCACAGACAAATAGAAAACATTAAACGGTCAAAATAATTTGTGACAGCAGGTCGTCTGATCATGCAGATGCAGTTTTGGCTTTGAAAATTAACTTTGATGATATAAAAGGAAACCTTATTAGACATAGCCATAAAAGCCGTGTGTGAAAACTGAAACAAAATCCTTAGCAGAGATGTTTGATAAGTATGATATTGCTGATTTTACTGCTTTGTGGAACAGTTTACTTCAAAAGAATTAATGCCATCAGCATCGCTGCAAAACATTGATACAACTTTATTGAATGCTACATAATTGCTAGCCTCAAAGTTTTGTCATGGAAGTTAGAAATTCAGCTCGGTGGAAGCATAGGCACTAACATTAACAAAAACAATGGGCGGGATTCTCCGCCGGCAGGATGTTCAGTTTTGCCGGCGCCCGGGGGTTTTCCGACGGCGTGGGATAGACCCACAATGGGAAACCACATTGACCGGCCGGTGTAATGGAGTATCCACCCGGCGTGGTGAGGCAAAAATGTGGCGCGGCGGGGCATCCCGCCCAATGTTTCTCTGATATATCTGATAATAAGCGTAAGAAGTTATTTTCAATCAAACTAGAGACAATGGAATCACGTTAAAGGGGAAGAGAAGATATTCATTGAGACGGAGTGTGCTATTTGTGACACAATAATGGTGCAATTACAGAGGAGAAATGAATCTCTGAAGAAAACAGTTTATTTTGTGTGCTTTTTGACAGAGGTATAGATGAAAATGCTAAAAGCCACTGCAGTAAGAAATTAAAGTGAATTCTCCTGCGAAGGCATAAACACAAATCTTTGAAGGTGAAGTGAAATTATTCATTTGTTTCATTGATAATAATCATCAGCTGATTTGTACAGACTTGTATGGGATGGTTTGCAGGCAACCTTTCCAGATTGTAGATACCATTCTGAAGAGCGTTTTAACAATAATACCAGTCACAAATGCTTCCGGTGAATGTTTTCTATTAAAAAGAGTTAAAAAGTATTTCCGAAGTACGATGATTCAGGAACATTTGATGAGTTCAGCAATGCTGACAGTTCAAAGTGCATCTTTATAAGATATTACCTACAATGATGTAATTGATGATTCTGCAAAGAAAAAGTGTAGAAAAAAACTAATTGTTATGATAAGGGAGGAAGGCAAGAAATCTGTCCCTCTTCCATATTCGTTTGTTTAAATTCTGATTTTCAAAATGGACCATTGCTGGGCTGATATAATTGCTGCAGCTGGTCACATGCCGGTAGTTCTAACCACCATCACTCTCCAGGCTGACCTTTAGAAAATCTCTCGGACAAAGCTACCAGATATTGGACTTGGAACTCACTGGACTCCACTCACGTGAATTTATGTCAATACCTTTTTTGATTTTGATAGAGGAAATCTGGAAGTTTTGAAACTGAGTGTGATGCTGTGAAATATACTGAATGGCAGTGTATGTATCTTGTTTATTGGGAATATTTGCTCCTACACCAGCTCATTCTGAAGAAATCCTAATGATGATGCATGAATGTTCTTAAGTAATATTTTCAATACCTGTACAGGCCTGTGCTGCAGTAATGTCATTGACTGATTTTCCATCTTGCTGTTCATCAGCAAGTTCCAGGTTTGCTCGCTTACAAACCTCACATCGCAATACCGTCTTTACTGTCATTCTGACAAGAAGTAAGCTTGGATTGCAGCATGGCAATTATTCACGTACGCGAGTTTTCTTACAAGTGATAAAGCAGGGATCGATTTGTGTATTTATCTCGCTTCCGCCTTTGCATTCTGTGGGGCGAGGGTGGGGGCAGGACCCAAAAATAAAGGTGAGCGAGGGGCCTCACTAATTGTAAATCTGCCTCTGGTCAGCTCCTCCAGCAGTCCTTTTCGTGGCAATAGGCAGGCTGCCGCAGCAGAACAAAAATGCAGCCTTCCAATTTTCAAATTACACATGCATAAACTCAATTACTAAATTTAGACCTTTTTAGGGTATCAATTTTGTTTTCCACTTACACCTTCGGTTCATTAATAAGATTCACTTCTTTAAGGTCAGAGTGGCCAAAGGTTCATGTGAATAAAAATCACAGCATTTTACTTCAGCATGCAGTATTCTCCATATCACCGTGAACCTACCATGGTTCAACACTAGGTTGTGATGCTCAGTTCTTCAGTAGAGATATTAATATTGAATCAGATGAATAGTGGATCATGAACAATGCCAGGGTTTCAAAACATACGTTGATACGGAAGTTTGTAAAAGGCAGTATAATGTAACAAAACATTTATTGGTGGCAGCCTTGTCTCAGAAGGCCATGGTGGTCAATTCTATGTTTAAGATTCACATGGTGTGACTCAGGAGCACCAATCTGGCATGGCAGCCTCTGCCCATCTCTCATTTTCTGCAGGTGAAGACAGTAAGCCAAGAAGGTACATGATGCACTGGCCTTTGTTTTTCCTGGGTTCTCTTCTCGGTCAGCTGAGCTTTGTTTCTGCTCATCGCATCCTATGTCCTTTCAAACAATCTGCCTCCGAAGGTTACAGCCATCTCTCAGTTGCCAGTTTAATATCTCACTTTCCGTCATTCATCCGATCAACATGGCTGAGCCATCAAAGATGTTGTTGGCTTAGCATGAGTACATGCTGATGGAATAAGCAGGCTCTAAAAACTCCAGAAGATGATAATACATCTGAGACAGCAGACAGCAAAGATCGAATAGACGTACGAGTTTTTCAGTACAGATGGAAACTGTTCAGCCTTTACTCTTGCCCAACATATGTTGTTCACATCTTGCCACTGTAAAGGAATGTGCTGAAGACACGGGTTTGGTGGAATCACAGTTTGGTGCTCTTAGTCACTTTGCTGTTGTTGGGGACTCAGTTGCATCGTTGCTAGACAAGTAATCTAAAGTACCAGGGTAATGCTCTGGGGACCGGGTTTCAATCCTACCATATTGGAATTTGAATTCCATTAATACATCTGGAATTAAAAAGTCTACTTTTGATGACCATTGTCATAAAACCAATCTGGTTCACTAATACCCCTTTCGGGAAGGAAATCTGTTGTCCTTACCTGGTCTGCTTAGATGTGACTCTTCAATATCTTTAATGGCATCTTCAATGGCCTAGCAAGCCACTCAATAGTCACAAAGAAATGAAACCAGATGGACCACTGGGTAATGACCTGGGCACCGGAAACAACTTCAAACTCAGCCTTTCAACCCTGCGAAGATCTTCTTAATTTGGTGAGCTGTCTCACAAACTAGTCAAGCAATAGCCTGACATGGTCATACTCACGGAATCATATCATACAGACAATGTCACAGACACCACCATCGCCATCCCTGGGTATGTCCTGTCCCACCAACAGGAGAGACCCCCTCTTAGTGGGGTGCAGTCAGGAGACAGTTGGCCTCAAGAGTTCACAAATCAAATCCGGGCCTCGGAGTCTTGTGACACCAGGTCAAAATTTACGATGCGATTACCACGTACTGTCCCAGCTCAGCTGACTATTTTGAACACCACTTGGGAAAGCATGGAGGATGGTTAGGGTGCAAAGTATACTCTGGGTGGGGGACTTTAGTATCCATCACCATAATGACTCAGTAGCACCACTACTGACTGAGCTGGTCAGACCTAAAGGACATAGCTGCTAGATTGGGTCTGCGGCAGGTGCCGGGTGAACAAATAAGAGGGAAAAATATACTTGACCTCAATCCTCAACAACCTGTCTGTTGCAGATACATCTGTCCATGACAGCATCAGTAGGAGTGACCACCGCACAGTTCTTGTGGAGATGAAGTCTCTTTGTCACACAGAGGATACCCTCCATAGTGCTCTGCTAAATGGGATAGATTTCAAACAGACCTAGCAAGTCAAGGCTGGGCAACATGAGGCGCTGAGGGCCATCAGCAGCAGAAGAACTGTACTCGACCACAATCTGTAACCTCATGGCTTGGCATATCCCACACTCTATCATAACGACCTAGTCAGGAGATCAACTCTGATTCAATGAAGAGTTCAGGAGCGCATGCCAGATGCAGGTCCAGGCATACCTAGAAATGAGGCGTCAACCTAGTGAAGCTACAACACAGGACTCCTTGCACGTCAAACAGCATATGCAGCAAGCAATAGACAGAACCAAGCAATTGCACAATCAATGGATCAGATCTAAACTCTGCAGTCCAGCCACATATAACCGTGAATAGTGGTGGAAAATTAAACAACTCACTGGAGGAAGCTGCACAAATGTCCTCAATCTTAATGATGCAAGTGCCCAGCATATTTGTGCAAAATACAAGGCTGAAGAATTGGCTACAATCACAGCTCCCAGCCTCCTCTTCATCTCCCCAGCATCACAGATGCCAGTCTTCATCCAATTAGATTCAGTGTGTGTGATATCAAGAAACGGCTGAAGGCAAAGGATTGGGGGCCTGACAATATTCTGGAAATAGTACTGAGGATTTGTGCTCAAGCGCTTGCAGTGCCGTAGCGAAGCTATTCCAGCACATCTTCAATACTGGCATCTACCTAGGAATGTGGCAAATTGCCCAGGTATGCCTTGTTCACAAAAGTCAGGACAAATCCAATCGGGCCAATTACCACCCCATTAGTCCAATCCCAATCATCAGTAAATTGATGGAAGGGGTCATCAAATATGTTAACAAGTGGCATTTGCTTAGCAATAACCTTTTCACTGGCACTCAGTTTGTGTCCCGCTAGGGTCACTCAGCTCCTGACCTCATTACATTGTATGACTCCCTTTTTCCTATTCCTTTTGTCTTTTTCGTTTTTGATCCATGGATCTTTTAAAAAAAAAATTTAGAGTGCCCAATTCATTTTTCCCAATTAAGGGGCAATTTAGCGTGACACATCTGGAATACTGTGTGCAGTTCTAGATCTCACATTTAAGAAACAATATACTTACATTGGAGGTAGAACAGCGAAGATTCACTAAATTGTGCTCATGAGGAAAGGCTGAATAAATTGGCCTTATATTCTCTGAAATTTAGAAAAATGAGAGGCACTGTCATGGAAATCACCTATAAGATTCTGAAGGGGCTTGAAAGGGTAGACACCGAGAGATTGTTTCCGCTGTTCAAGAAATTTTAAAAACGGGGCACAGTTTCAGGCTAAGGGAGCGATCATTTAGGACAGAGATTAGGAGAAATTACTTCACTCAAAGGGTTGTGAATCATTGGAATTCTCTACCTCAAGAATATTATGGATGCTCCATCCCATTTAAGGCTGGTATATATTTTTGGTCACTCAGGAAATTAAGGGGTATAGGGAACGGGAACTAGTTAAAGCCTGAGATCAGCCATGATCGTATTGAATAGCAGAGCAGGCTCAATGGGCCTATTCCTACTTCTTGTAAAGGCCTTCTGGACCACACCCCTAATTATCTACATTAGCCCATGTCCCCAGAGCATCCATGCCAGCTCATGCCACCTACAAAGAACAAACAAAGAAATGTTCAGCACAGGAACAGGCCCTTTGGCCCTCCAAGCCCGTGCCGACCATGCTGCCCGACTAAACTACAATCTTCTACACTTCCTGGGTCCGTATCCCTCTATTCCCCATCCTATTCATGTATTTGTCAAGATGCCCCTTAAATGTCACTATCGTCCCTGCTTCCACCACCTCCTCCGGTAGCGAGTTCCAGGCACCCATTACCCTCGGTGTAAAAAACTTGCCTCGTACATCTACTCTAAACCTTGCCCCTCTCACCTTAAACCTATGCCCCCTAGTAATTGACCCCTCTACCCTGGGGAAAAGCCTCTGACTATCCACTCTGTCTATGCCCCTCATAATTTTGTAGACCTCTATCAGGTCGCCCCTCAACCTCCGTCGTTCCAGTGAGAACAAACCGAGTTTATTCAACCGCTCCTCATAGCTAATGCCCTCCATACCAGGCAAATTTCTGGTAAATCTCTTCTGCACCCACTCTAAAGCCTCCACATCCTTCTGGTAGTGTGGCGACCAGAATTGAACACTATACTCCAAGTGTGGCCTAACTAATGTTCTATACAGCTGCAACATGACTTGCCAATTCTTATACTCAATGCCCCGGCCAATGAAGGCAAGCATGCCGTATGCCTTCTTGACTGCCTTCTCCACCCGTGTTGCCCCTTTCAGTGACCTGTGGACCTGTACTCCTAGATCTCTCTGACTTTCAATACTCTTGAGGGTTCTACCATTCACTGTATATTCCCTACCTGCATTAGACCTTCCAAAATGCATTACCTCACATTTGTCCGGATTAAACTCCATCTGCCATCTCTCCGCCCAAGTCTCCAAACAATCTAAATCCTGCTGTATCCTCTGACAGTCCTCATCGCTATCCGCAATTCCACCAACCTTTGTGTCATCTGCAAACTTACTAATCAGACCAGTTACATTTTCCTCCAAATCATTTATATATACTACAAACAGCAAAGGTCCCAGCACTGATCCCTGTGGAACACCACTGGTCACAGCCCTCCAATTAGAAAAGCATCCTTCCATTGCTACTCTCTGCCTTCTATGACCTAGCCAGTTCTGTATCCACCTTGCCAGCTCACCCCTGATCCCGTGTGACTTCACCTTTTGTACTAGTCTACCATAAGGGACCTTGTCAAAGGCCTCACTGAAGTCCATATAGACAACATCCACTGCCCTACCTGCATCAATCATCTTTGTGAACTCCTCGAAAAACTCTATCAAGTTAGTGAGACATGACCTCTCCTTCACAAAACCATGCTGCCTCTCACTAATAAGTCCATTTGCTTCCAAATGGGAGTAGATCCTGTCTCAAAGAATTCTCTCCAGTAATTTCCCTACCACTGAAGTAAGGCTCACCGGCCTGTAGTTCCCTGGATTATCCTTGCTACCCTTCTTAAACAGAGGAACAACATTGGCTATTCTCCAGTCCTCCAGGACATCACCTGAAGACAGTGAGGATCCAAAGATTTCTGTCAAGGCCTCAGCAATTTCTCTCCAGCTTCCTTCAGTATTCTGGGGTAGATCCCATCAGGCCATGGGGACTTATGTACCTTAATATTTTTTAAGACGCCCAACACCTCGTCTTTTTGGATCTCAATGTGACCCAGGCTATCTACACACCCTTCTCCAGACTCAACATCTACCAATTCCTTCACTTTGGTGAATACTGATGCAAAGTATTCATTTAGTACCTCGCCCATTTCCTCTGGCTCCACGCATAGATTCCCACACATAGATTCCCTTGCCTATCCTTCAGTGGGCCAACCCTTTCCCTGGCTACCCTCTTGCTTTTTATGTACGTGTAAAAAGCCTTGGGATTTTCCTTAACCCTATTTGCCAATGACTTTTCGTGACCCCTTCTAGCCCTCCTGACTCCTTCCTTAAGTTCCTTCCTACTTTCCTTATATTCCACACAGGCTTCATCTGTTCCCAGCCTTTTAGCCCTGACAAATGCCTCCTTTTTCTTTTTGACGAGGCCTACAATATCTCTCGTTATCCAAGGTTCCCGAAAATTGCCGTATTTATCCTTCTTCCTCACAGGAACATGCCGGTCCTGAATTCCTTTCAACTGACACTTGAAAGCCTCCCACATGTCAGATGTTGATTTGCCCTCAAACATCCACCCCCAATCCAGGTTCTTCAGTTCCCACCTAATATTGTTATAATTAGCCTTCCCCCAATTTAGCACATTCACCCTAGGACCACTCTTATCCTTGTCCACCAGCACTTTAAAACTTACTGAATTGTGGTCACTGTTCCCGAAATGCTCCCCTACTGAAACTTCTACCACCTGGCCGGGCTCATTCCCCAATACCAGGTCCAGTACCACCCCTTCCCTAGTTGGACTGTCTACATATTGTTTTAAGAAGCCCTCCTGGATGCTCCTTACAAACTCTGCTCCGTCTAAGCCCCTGGCACTAAGTGAGTCCCAGTCAATATTGGGGAAGTTGAAGTCTCCCATCACCACAACCCTGTTGTTCCTACTCTTTTCCAAAATCTGTCTACCTATCTGTTCCTCTATCTCCCGCTGGCTGTTGGAAGGCCTGTAGTAAACCCCCAACATTGTGACTGCACCCTTCTTATTCCTGATCTCTACCAATATAGCCTCACTGCCCTCGGAGGTGTCCTCCCGTAGTACAGCTGTGATATTCTCCCTAACCAGTAGCGCAACTCCTCCACCCCTTTTACATCCCCCTCTATCCCGCCTGAAACATCTAAATCCTGGAACGTTTAGCTGCCAATCCTGCCCTTCCCTCAACCAGGTCTCTGTAATGGCAACAACATCATAGTTCCAAGTACTAATTCAAGCTCTACGTTCATCTGCCTTACCCGTAATACTTCTTGCATTAAAACATATGCACTTCAGGCCACCAGACCCGCTGTGTTCAGCAACTTCTCCCGGTCTGCTCTGCCTCAGAGCCACACTGTCCCTATTCCCTAGTTCTCCCTCAATGCTCTCACCTTCTGACCTATTGCTCCCGTGCCCACCCCCCTGCCATACTAGTTTAAACCCTCCCGTGTGACACTAGCAAACCTCGCGGCCAGGATATTTATGCCTCTCCGGTTTGGGTGCAACCCGTCCTTCTTATATAGGTCACACCTGCCCCGGAAGAGCTCCCAGTGGTCCAGATAACGGAAAACCTCCCTCCTACACCAGCTGTTTAGCCACGTGTTTGACTGCTGGAACGAAGGAGGTTGAGGGGCGACCTGATAGAGGTCTACAAAATTATGAGGGGCATAGACAGAGTGGATAGTCAGAGGCTTTTCCCCGTGGTAGAGGGGTCAATTACTAGAGGGCATAGGTTTAAGGTGAGAGGGGCAAGGTTTAGAGTAGATGTACGAGGTAAGTTTTTTTACACCGAGGGTAATGGGTCCCTGGAACTCGCTACCGGAGGAGGTGGTGGAAGCAGGGACGATAGTGACATTTAAGGGGCATCTTGACAAATACATGAATAGGATAGGAATAGAGGGATACGGACCCAGGAAGTGTAGAAGATTGTAGTTTAGTCGGGCAGCATGGTCGGAACGGGCTGGAGGGCCAAAGGGCCTGTTCCTGTGCTGTACATTTCTTTGTTCTTTGTTCTGGTTTCCTCTACTTCCTATTTCTAGCCTCACTGGCACGTGACACAGGGAGTAATCCAGAGATTACAACGCTAGAGGTCCTGTCTTTTAACTTTCTGCCTAGCTCCCTGAACTCCTGCTGCAGGACCTCATACCCCTTCCTGCCTATGTCGTTAGTACCAATATGTACAACGACCTCTGCCTGTTTGCCCTCCCCCTTCAGGATGCCCTCTACCCGTTCGGAGACATCCTGGACCCTGGCACCAGGGAGGCAACATACCATCCTGGAGTCTCTTTCACGTCCACAGAAGTGCCCATCTGTGCCTCTGACTATTGAGTCCCCTAATACTATTGCTCTTCTGCGCTTTGACCCTCCCTTCTGAACATCAGAGCCAGCCGTGGTGCCACTGCTCTGGCTGCTGCTGCTTTCCCCTGATGGGCTAACCCCCCCGACAGTATCCAAAGGGGTATAACTGTTCGAGAGGGGGACAACCACAGGGGATTCCTGCACTGACTGCCTGCCCTTTCTGGTGGTCACCCATTTCTCTGCCTGCACCTTGGGTGTGACCACATTTATATAACGGCGATCTATGACGCTTTCCGCCACCTGCATGCTCCTAAGTGAATCCAATTGCTGCTCCAACCGAACCATGCGGTCTGTGAGTAGCTCCAGTTGGGTGCACTTTCTGCAGATGAAGCCATCCGGGACGCTGGAAGCCTCCCGGACCTGCCACATTTCACAGTCAGAGCACTGCACCCCTCTAACTGACATTGCGTCAATTAATTAGTAAATTAAAATTAAAAGCTAAAAAAAAAAATTTTTTTACGTTACTGTTAACTATCTGTTTCCTAGCACTAGATTTCTACTATAAATGTGAAAGCTAAATATAGTACTCTCTGATCTCTGGCTTAGATACCCCTCTAAATTATAATAACGTAATTATGTTTAATTAGTTACCAATGCTTAATTTTTTTAATTTAGTACACACACCACACACACTAAAAATGAGTAAAAATCACTTACTTACCTTCTGAGGGTCTTAGATGTTATCAGGTTCTCTCCCTGACAGAGACTGCTCATCCTCCTCCGAAAGGCTCCCGAAACTAGGCCGCGATCTTTTTAAATCTCCGCTCCGACTCGCAGCTCCCGCGCTTTTGAAATGTGCCCTATGCATCCTCCAAGCCCCCGCAGACTGACCATGCCATCTCTAACCCCTTGTCTTCCATGCTCCCTCAAATCACCACCCAGGCCATCTTTATTTTATGATTCTTTCACAGGACTTGGGCATCGCTGGCTAGGGTAGCATTTTTATTGCCCATCTCTAACTTTCCTGGAGAAGGTTGTGGTGAGCAGCCTTCTTGAACCACTGTAATTCATGTGGTGCAGGTACATCCACAGTGCTGTTTGTGAGGATATTCTAGGATTTTGATCCGGCAACAGTGAAGAAACAGCAATATATTTCCAAGTCAGGATATTGTACAACTTGGAGGTGGTAGTGTTCCCATGAGTCGGCTACTCTAGTCCTTTTTTGTGGTAGAGGTCACAGGTTTGGAAGGTGCTGTGAAAGGAGCCTTGGTGAGTTGTTGTAGTGCATCTTGTGGATGGTACATACTACTGCCAGTGTGCGGTGGTGGTGCAGGGAATGGATGTTGAAAGTGGTGGGTGGGGTGCCAGTCAAATGGGTTGCTTTGTCCTGGATAGTGCTGAGCTTCTTGCCAAGCCCCATGCTCCCTCAAATTACTCATGCCATCTTGCTGGGGCTGGTTTAGCATAGTGGGCTAAATAGCTGGCTTGTAATGCAAAACAAGGCCAGCAGCACGGGTTCAATTCCCATACCGGCCTCCCTGAACAGGTGCCGGAATGTGGCGACTAGGGGCTTTTCACAGTAACTTAATTGAAACCTACTTGTGACAAGAAGCGATTATTATGTCCTCCACAGCCACTCATCCAGTATGCACTGTGCACTCATATGCCATGCAATATCAATGGAAAATATTTTACACTCCTTAGTGAGAGGTTTATTTTTTCCCCCAATCTAAAAGCCTTAATATCATTTACATTGACAAAAAATCATTCTACCATGTAAAAAAAAACTTAAAGTCCAATTAGCTTGCCTGAACAAACCATAAACAACAAAAGGACAATTTTATTACAACTTCTTGAAACTGTCATTCATTTTCAGATGAATGGGACACCTACAGTGCTCAAACCCATTCGTATTTGAAATTCAGTCAAGCATTGATAACGGCCTCAGCCATTAATAGGTGATGGGGGAAATCAGCTGTGCAGTTACCGAGGTGTTAAACTAGGTTTTAATCTACCATTTCGGACTATGACGGAGATAGGAACTTGGAGAAGGGAATGGAGTGCTTAGGAGGTGTAGGATGTGAGGAAATGTAGTCGAGGTAGCTATTGAAGTCAATGGGCTTCTAATGAATATTAGTTGATAGCTAACACCAGAAAAAGAGAGAGAAATCAATGAAGAGGAGAGTTAGAGATGGACCATGTGTCTGCTTTGGTCTCCTCAGAGTTGTCCCCCACAGTCCAAAGATGTGCAGGTTAGGTAGACTGGCCATGCTAAGTTGCCCCTTAGTGTCCAAGAGGTTAGGTGGGGTTATTGGGTTATGGGGATAGGGTGTGGGTGTGGACCTAGGTAGGGTGCTCTTTCGGAGGGTCGGTTCAGTCTCGATGAGCCGAATGGCCTCCGTCTCCACTGTAGGGATTCTATGATTTCCTGGGTAACTAACCAAGCAAATACTGCGGAACTGTTTGAAGATTCCAACTTCTATAAAATTCCCATTAATTCCTACGTATGTCACTGTGTCACGACTTTCACACAGTCCCAATGGGCACCTTTCAACAATGCACAGACTGGAAGATTTGGCCCATCGTGTTTCCTGCTTTAACATGTATATCTTTGTATTTATTGTTACGCCATTCTCGGTTTTGTCAGCTTGTGACAGATTTCTTTGGATGTGTCACCTCCCTAAATCTGATCACCTGAACAAATGGCTTGATATTATCCATAAACATCACATTATGCAACAGTTAGTCGCCAGCAATTCACTGCAGACAGAGTAATAGTAAAGAACGTATACCCTATGTTCTATAACATTTTTGTGTCATGACAGAGAAGTATTCTCTTACTATCTAAAAATGACAAATAATTATAAATCTTACTTATAAAAGGATCAGAGGGTGTGAAATAAGCAGTTACAATATTTACTATGATAGTTTCAACAGAACAAAATTAACTAATTTAAATATATTTACTACCATTTAAAGCTTTGCCATAAGTGAACTCAACCCAAGAAAGAGAATAAAGTAAATTGAAATAAGGCTGTTGCGCACATTGTACAAAACTGTAATGATGCAAAAGAAGCAGAGTGGGAATGCAATCCAAATAATTTTCTGATGAAACATAAAATACAGCGTACATTCCATTAAGGATTTTGGATATTTAACTGTGGATGACACATACTAGTTAGAATTTGCACCTGTCAGTTGGGCTTACCCTTAAACCCAAAGTGGCATTTAAAAAAAATTTAATGGGATGTGGGCATCGCTCATTTATCGGCAATCCCTAATTGCTCTCCAAAACATTGTTAAAATGCCAATCTATCAAAACAACTGAACAGCTACTTAACTGGAATAAATTAAGGTAAACTGGTATAAAATTCTGGTATAAAACTAATTAAAGGAAATCAAAAAGGATCCCAATTGACTTTGCACAAGTCTCTGAATGTGCTACAAATTCACACATAGTAATAATTCCAGCAGGAACAAGAGATTAGTGTTAGATTGTGAAAAACTGGAAAAGGAGGCCAGCAAAGGCAGATAACCTTTGAAGTGACCAAGCTTGAACATAAGTAACAGTTAAATCCAATATATGAAAACGGCAACAAAACAAAAATCACGTGTTGATTATTTGTTCCCATATTATGTTTTTACCTTTTAAATTCTGTATACATAATTATGATTAAGAATTGAAAATGATGTACAGAGTGTCAAAACTATAGCAACATCAGGTAGTTACTCCAATCCATGATATTGGGTGAATGGACAGTATGTTTGCCAGAAGACTCAAATAAGAAAATAATCACAATGTGGATTGAGCTGACATTGGAACAATCCCACAATTAAACTAAATGGAGCCCCCTTTTCATCATCACTCAGTACGTTGAAGCTCTTGGTGATTGCAAAGTAACCACCAACTCAATTGAGAACTGAAAACCACACCAGCACCCAGGACAAAACTGCAGCAGTCAACTTCCTCCTCCCATGTCAACCAAATAGAGGGTTGAAGACTACTTCCAATCTCTTCACCCTCACAGAGATTTGAACTATAAACTGGCAAGGAAGGGAAGGTTACCTTAATGTTCACACACAAAGACAAAGTATAATTCAGGAAGGGAAGGATTCCTCAAAACATCCATTGCCACCTCTCTCTATGCCAGGAATAGGGTCACACTCATGGGAGGATGGGGAACCAGGAATGGCAGTAGCAGCAAAGATTCGTAGTGCAGAATCCTCAGGAGCACAGTTGTCCCTACTGGCCTTGGAACAATAATTTAAAATGTGTGTGTTTTGGGCCTCTTTGAAAGCAACAACAGCAAAACTAGTCAGAAGATAGCACATACTCCAACCCCTTCTATGTGAAATGCCAATCAGGCTACAATGTATTGAATTTTAAAGTAAGCAAAGCCTCTGGTAAAAATAGATTGGAAGAGATAATACAAGGAAACTGCTTGAGGTTGAAATGGGGCGGGGGGGGGGGGATGCTCTCACATCTCGATACCTTGAGGGGGGAAAGAGGGGGAATGGAGGGTTAAGGAGTTGTAACTAACAGCAGAATAAACAGATGGGGTGGTGTTGAGTAACCAACTGAAAGATATTAATGAGTGAAAGAAGATATTTTCCATGAGTTGAATCTTGCTGAAGACCAAGGATAAATCATACAAAGACCAAGGATTAAATCACACAATACAAAAGGACAGACCTGCATTGACATTGTGATTCACCGGTTTCCTAATGAAAGCGATTGCATATTTTTAGGTTATCACCCATGTGATAGTTACCACTGGATGCTTAATAGTGCTACCTGACAAAACAGATTGGAAGGAAAAGAAGTAAAAGCAAAATATTACAGATGCTGTGTGTTATGTATTTATATGGAGTCTTCATAGCTTCGGTAAGCACGGTGTATTAATATATGCATGTCGCATGCAGTCATCACAAGGGACATCACAGGTTGCTAACGCAGGGAAACTGCCAGAGTGAAGAATCAGCCTGTAGTCAACGCACCTTGTAAATAAAGTTCCGTTAGTTTTGGACCCTCTGTGCTTCCTCGTGCGGTTCTCCACAGTACACAGCACTGGGAATCTGAAACAAAACCAGAAAGTGTTGGAAACTTCAATACTCAGAAACTCTGCAGAATGGGAATAGGTTAACATTTCAAGTATTACTGGAGTACTGAGGAACAGTTGAAAAGAAGGAATACCCCAGGCGCTCCGGTTTCCTCCCACAGTCCAAAGATGTGCAGGTTAGGTGGATTGGCCATGCTAAATTGCCCTTAGTGTCCAAAAAGGTTTAGTGGGGATTACTGGGTTACGGGGATAGGGAAGGGATGTGGGCTTGAGTAGGGTGCTCTTTGTAAGGGCCGGTGCAGATTCGATGGGCCAAGTGACCTCCTTCTGCACTGTAAATTCTATGATTCTATGAACGCAGTAAAGCAAAGGGGATACCACATCCATAAAAAACTAAAAAGAGTGACCAAGAAAGTAATTAGGGGGCAAAAAAACCAGAAGCTGGTTAAATGTCAGAATTAATAATAGTGTAGATTAAAGGAGGCATGTTAATTAGAAAAACAAATGGCATTTACAAGACCCAGACAAGGTGTGAATAATTAAAGCAGGTTGGCTAAGTGGAGAGGGAAACTAGTGACACAGGAAAATCTGAGCAGGCTCCAAAGGCCCGCAGTCAAATGGAAGAAAAACACAGGCAAAAATCAAGAATCTCACTGGCAGAGTATGGATATGGATCCATATCCAAAGAAGCAATGCACTCCCTCCCTCATCCCTCAAAGCACTCGTAGATCCTTCCTATTTTACCAGAACCTTGTTAAATGCAACATTTGGACCAGATTGCTGCAAAATGTCTAGAAGAAAGAGGAGATGCTGTTCTCAGTTTCTGTTGAGCTTCACTGATACAGTGGCCAGTTTAGCTCATTGGCTGGATGGCTGGTTCGTGATGCAGTGAGGCCAACAGCGTGGGTTCAAATGCTGTACCGGCTAAGGTTACTCATGAAGGCCCCGCCTTTTCAACCTTGCCCCTCGCCTGAGGTGTGGTGATCCTCAGGTTAAAATCACCACCAGTCAGCTCTCTCTCTCAAAAGGGGAAAGTAGCCTACGGTCATCTGGGACTATGTTGACTTAACTTACTTAAGTTTAAAACGCGAAGGACAAAGAAGTCATTATCACCATTGCCACTCCCATTGGCTTTTGTACCGGGAAACCTTTTTTTCATTTAATCTCCCCCATCTTCCACCCCAACAGAGACCTTCCCTTGTTCTTCCTCTCCCTTGCTCATACCCATTACATTTATTTCTTCAGTTCTGATGAAGAGTCACCAACCAGAAACATAAATTTTATTTCTCTAGACAGATGCTGCCTAACCTGCTCAATATTTCCAGAATGTTCTGTTTTTATTATGACCGGGAAATCAGAGTGGGAGGAGGTCATAAAATTAAATTGGCATAGCTGATGGTCACACATGCCGACAACCACCTACTTCATATTTAGGCTCCTCAACGTAGCGGAGATTGCATTGTGAGCAGTGATACTAGGCTGGAAGAAGTAGAAGTAAAGTGCTTTTTCACGCAGGTGAAGCCTGTGGTATCCTGAATGGTGTTGTTGAGGGGCGGGGGGGGGGGGGGGGGGGGAAGCGAGAGAGAGACACACAGACACGAGGGACAACTTTCATTTCTCTTGCACCTCAATAGCCAAAGACCACAAATTACTTAAATATTACAGAAGGTAACACCTCACCAAACATTTACTTTGATCTTGGAAACAGAATTATTCTTTATATTTTGATTGAAACAAGCGATTAAAGCTATATTAAGTTGAATTCAACTTGTGCTTCTGCTGAAAACATAACTTAAAAACAAATCCTCCCCTGCCCTACCACTGAACTAGTTTCTTTCTTTTGTTGTTTTCTGATCTCCTTTCATGCCCTCTCCGAGCTCAACTTGTACATGAGACTCATTTGCCTGCTCTCTTGAGCCTATTCCCAATAAACTACTGACCACCTAACTTGCCTTCCTGGCTGTCATGTTCAGTGACATTGTTAATATAGTTCTTGCTCTTCAGGTTCTGTACCTTCTCCTTCAAATTCAGCATTATTCTTCTCCTCAAAAAAGGAGACAGCATTTGGCCTCTATTCTTCCAAACTGCCTCATTTCCAATCTCGCTTTCCGCTCCAAAGTCCTTGAACATGTTGTAGTCTCCAAAATTGCTATTCTTTCCCAAAATTCCATGGTCAGAATTTTCCTCCTCCAACCCCTGGATTTTCCTGGTGGAGGCAGCTCGCAGCCCCACCAAACTCAATGACAATATGCATGACTCGCCGTCTCACCGCCAGGGGAACTGTGGTGGGGTCGACTTCAGCGGAACCAGAAGATCCCGCCAGCAGGAAAGGCGAAAAATCCCGCCCTCTGTCTGAATCCCCTATAATCCAGTTTCTTTACCTGCCATAAAACAGAGACAGTCTAACCAAAACCACAAATAAAATCCTATGTGAGCACGACAAAGGCAATCGTTCCCACATTGTCCTTTTTGATCTATCTGCAGCTTATGTCAGAGTTGACCACATCACCTTTTTCCAGTGCCTCGCCAATGTCATCTAGCTGAGTACTTTCACCTAGTTCCATTCTTATCTATCTCATCATAGCCAGAGAGATACCAGAAATGGCTTCTCCCCAATTCCCTCAAATTAACCTCTGGTAAGGATATACTCTTGGACCCCTTATATTTCTCATTTACATCCTGTCCTTGTAAATGAGTATCCAAGGATACACAGTATCCAAAAAGACTACATCAATTTCTACATGGACATCGCGACACCCAGTTCTATCATACCATTACCTCTTTCAGCCCCTCCATGGTGTCTAAATTGTCAGACTGCTTATCTGACATCAACTACTGGATGATGTCATGGGAATGTCACTTAAAGAAATGTTTGTCTTCTCAAGTGGCTGCAGTGATGTCAGTGCATGGTAGAGCTGGGTTCTGGCTCTGCTTTTTACTTTTGTTTTGAGCTGGAAGCTGTTTTGGGCTCGGAGTTTTAGTTTCGCTTTCAGTTGGAGAGCTGTATTCAAACCAAGGAGGTGTATTTTGGTCTTTCTGCATGCTAAAGAATGTCACCAGATCACTTGATGATTTCAAAGTAATACCTGTTTCTGTAAGGATTGCAAACCTACTGTCTTTGTTGAAAAGGGTCTTTGACTTATGGATGTTGTGAGGAACGTTATTAAGGGTTACCTATGGAGTACTGTATCTGTGGGGATTATCAGTGTTGGTAGTTGATAAGATGTTTACTGTGTATTTATAAAATGTTAACTGGACTCATGGAATAAACATTGTTTTTGTTTAAAATACTTTCAATCTCTGTTGCATCACACCTGTAAAGTGGGACCTTGTGCTCCCCATAACCAAAATCTATTAAAACTTGTGGGTCAGGTGAACTCCATGATATACTTTGGTGTTCTCTAAACCCTGGCTCATTATAAATTGGGGGCTCATCCGGAATAAAAGTCTATCTTTCGTGATTGGGTTGGCTTTGTGAACTTTAAAACAGTGAGGGGTGAGCATATTTGTGTTTGATTTTCAGGTATGGTATTCCAGTTTAAGTAGGGAGTGTGTTGTGGACAATGGCTCTTTCTGAGGCCCGGAAGATTTTGGGGGTGGAGAAGGTCACACACAGAACCTTACGAACAGAGACTAAAAAAGGCTTTTAGATTTGGCAAAAACATTGCAGTTAACATTACCTGACAGCATACTAAAAGAAGAGGTACTTACGGCAGTAGCTGAGCATTTAAAATTTTCTGAGATACAGTTTTGACTCATTAGAAATGGCAAAAATTCAGTTACAGATTAAACGACTTGAACATGAAAAAGAATTGAAGCAGCTTGAATACGAAATGAGGGAAAAAGAAAGAATAGCCCTAGCAGAACAACAAGAAAGAGATAGGGAGGTACAGATCAGGGAAAAAGAGAAAGAGAGAGAGAGAGAGAAAATAAAGAGAGAAAGATAGAGAGGAAAGGGAAAAAGCGAGCATTTGAACTTCAGAAAATGGCCATGAAACATGACAGTCAGTTAAAATTGATGGATGTAAAGGGAAAAGTACAGTTTGAGGATAGTGTGAGGATAAAGAGAAAAAGAGTGTCATAGTCGAAGGCTTGGTGGGGATCTATTTTAATATGTCCAAGCATTGCCAAGGTTTGATGAGAAGGATGTAGAAGCCTTTTTCATTTGATTTGAGAAGATAGCTAAACAAATGAAATGGCCACAGGACATATGGGTATTACTGATTCAAACAAAGCTGGTAGGTAGGGCTAGTGAAGTGTTCACATCACTATCAGAAGAGGTATTTGGGATGTATGAGGAGATGAAAAAAATCCACCTTAGGTGCATATGAACTAGTGCCTGAAGCCTACAGACAAAGGTTTAGAACATAGAACATAGAGTGCAGAAGGAGGCCATTCGGCCCATTGAGTCTGCATCGACCCACTTAAGCCCTCACTTCCACTCTATCCCTGTAACCCAATAAGCCCTCCGAACCTTTTGGGACACTCAGGGCAATTTAGCATGGCCAATCCACATAACCTGTACGTCTTTGGACTGTGGGAGGAAACAGGAGCACCCGGAGGAAACCCACGCAGACACGGGGAGAACGTGCAGACTCTGCACAGACAGTGACCCAGCAGGGAATCGAACCTGGGAACCCGGCACTGTGAAGCCACAGTGCTAACCACTATGCTACTGTGCTGCCCTATTTAAGGACAGAACCTGGTCAAACATACATGGAGTTTGAAAGGATCAGAGTAATTTTGATAGGTAGATAAGGGCTTTGAAAACAGACCAAACGTATAAAGCTCTCAGAGGAATTATACTTTTGGAGGAGTTTAAAAATTCAATTCCTGATGTAGTGAGAACTTATGTGGAAGAGCAGAGGGTTAAAACTGTGAGGTTAGCAGCAGAAATGGTAGATGATTGAGAATTAGTTCATAAATCAAAGTTTGCTTTCCGACATCAGTTTCAGCCTGTGAGGTTTAGAAACTGGGGAAAAGAGAAATATTCAAGTGGTAGAAGTAATGGAGATCTGATGGGAGGTAATGAGAGTGAACCTCAGATTAAAAATAGAAATCCAGGAGGGTGGAAGAGAAATGAAAAGTTTCAAACGTTTTCACTGTAATAAACTAGGCCATGTAAAGTCAGTGTTGGTGGTTGAAGAAAAGCACTGGGAAGGCTGATGCGATAAAACAGGATAAGTCAGTGGGGTTTGTTAAAGTGGCAAAGGAAAGCCCAAGTGAAGCGAAGGAGGTGCAAAAGATTGTACAGCCTGATCAAGAGGTGATTGATAAGAAGGTGCCAGATCTCTTTCAAGAATTTACTTGTGTGGGTAAAGTTTACTCATGTGTACCAGAAGGAGTAGGTAAAGAAGTCATAATTTTAAGAGATACGGGAGCTAGTCAATCTTTGATGGTAAGAGATGAGGAGTTGTGTACTTTGGGAGGAATATTGCCAGAAAAGGTGGTAATATATGGAATTCAGGGTGAGAAGAGTTCTAATATAAAAGGTAAGGTTGGAAAGTCCGTGAAGAGTGGTGAAGTGGTAATAGGAGTAATAGAGAAACTATCTTGTCCAGGAATATGGTTTATCTTGGGTAATGATATAGCTGGACCGCAGGTGGGAATGACGAATATCCTGGGATTTTTCTGGATTGTGTATTAATAAGGTCGCAAAGTCATAGGTTAAGACAAGAGGAGAAAAATAAGAGTGAATATAAAGTTGAATTTAATGATCAGAAACGATTTTTGATCAGATGGTTGGGAAAGAACAAGAACAGGTGGAAGATGAGGTGGATATTCCTAGTGCAGGAAAATTGCCGGAGTTACAACAAAGATATAGAAATAAAACGGATGTATCAGAAAGCATACACGGAAGAGGAATCTGAAAGTATATCAGAATGTTATTACCGTAAAAATGATGTCTTGATGAGAAAATGGAGACCTTTACATATGCAGGCGGATGAAAAGTGGGCAGAAGTTCATCAAGTGGGATTGCCGGTAGGGTATAGAAAGGAGGTGTTGCGAGTAGCACATGAGGTACCAGTGGGTGGTCATTTGGGAGTAAGGAAAACTCAAGCTAAAGTGAAAAAACATTTTTATTGGCCTGCAAAGATGTAGTTAAATTTTGTCGATCATGTCACACATATCAAGTGATAGGGAAACCTCAAGCAGTGATAAAACCAGCGCCCTTAATACCTAT
Source organism: Scyliorhinus torazame (assembly GCF_047496885.1). Classification (NCBI taxonomy): domain Eukaryota; kingdom Metazoa; phylum Chordata; class Chondrichthyes; order Carcharhiniformes; family Scyliorhinidae; genus Scyliorhinus; species Scyliorhinus torazame. The sequence goes on along the minus strand of NC_092721.1, from coordinate 148,904,854 downwards.
TCCAGCATTTGAGGAACCTTTTACAAGGATCTTAATTGATTGCGTAGGACCGCTTCCTAAAACAAAAAGTGGGAATTAATATCTTTTGACTATAATGGATGTGTCTACTAAGTTTCCAGAGGCCATTCCAGTACGCAGTATTACAGCTAGAAAGATTGTGGAGGAGTTACTTAAATTCTTTACTAGATATGGACTACCGACAGAAATACAATCGGATCAAGGATCAAATTTTACCTCAAGGTTATTCAAAGAAGTTATGGATAGTTTAGGAATAAAACAATTTAAATCAACTGCCTACCATCCAGAATTGCAGGGAGCATCAGAAAAGTGGCATCAGACAGTAAAGACAATGTTGAGGGCTTACTGTCAAGATTATCCAGAGGATTGGAATAAAGGAATTCCATTCGTACTGTTTGCAATTAGGGGTGCACCTAATGGGTCAACCAAATTGAGTCCTTTTGAACTAATTTTTGGTCATGAGGTAAGAGGACCACTTAAATTGATTAAGGAAAAATTGGTGAGTCAGCAGTCGGAACTTACATTATTGGATTACGTGTCAAATTTTAGGGAACGATTAAATAGAGCAGGGGAATTGGCTGGACAACATTTAAAGGTTGCTCAACATGTGATGAAACGGGTAGCGGACAAGAAAGCAAAAGTTTGTAGTCTTGCCAGTGGAGATAAAGTTTTAGTATTGTTACCAATGGGAGGTGAACCTTTAAAAGCAAGGCTTTGTGGACCTTATCAGATTGAAAGGAAATGAAGTGAGGTGAATTATGTGGTAGGAACGCCAGATAGAAGGAAAACTCAGAGTGTGTCATGGGGATATGCTGAAAATGTATTTTGAAAGGGAAGGAGAGCAAAAGGAGGAGGTTTTAGTGACTCTAATTCAAAGTGAAGAACCAAATCTAGATGACTCTGAATTTGACATTCCTCAAATTAAATTGGATGACAAGGATGTTCTTAAAAATTGGGATAATTTGTTGAGTTACCTTCCAGAGGAAAAACAAACTGACCTGAAAGTTTGTGGAGATAAGTTGGGTAGTACTAAAATGGCTATACATGATGTAGATGTGGGAAATGCTGTTCCAATTAAACAACATCCATAGAGACATAACCCTTTTAAATTGGCACAGGTTAACAAAGAAATTGAAAGTATGCTTAAAAATGGCAGAATTGAAGTGGGTTGCAGCCAATGGAGCTCACCCATATTGATGGTACCAAAACCGGACGGTACCCAATGATTGTGTGTGGACTATAGAAAAGTTAATGCAGTTACAAGAATGGACTCTTATCCTATCCCACACTTGGAGGACTGCATTGAGAACGTGGGACAATAAGCTTTTATTTCCAAACTGGATTTACTTAAAGGTTACTGGCAGGTACCTTTCCGAAAGGGTGAAGGAGATTTCAGCTTTTGTGACTCCAGATGGTATATACCAATTCAAGGTTATGTCATTTGGCATGAAAAACACCCCAGCCACATTTCAACTAACAAAGTTGTTTCAGGATTACCCAATTGTGCGGTATACATCGCCGATCTGGTGATTTTTAGTCAGACATGGAAAGAACATTTGAAGCATCTGATGAAGTTATTCGATCAACTTCAAGAGGCAGGTTTGGTGGTGAACCTGGGCAAAAGTGAATTTGGAAAAGCCCACATTACATTTCTTGCCCATACAATTGGACAGGGTCGAATGGTCCCACGGGATATGAAGTTATTGGGGCGTTTCCAATACCCTCAAAAAGATGGGAAATAATACGATTTCTTGGCATGAGTGGATTTTACCAAAACTTTGTGCCGAATTTTAGCAGCGTGGTTGCTCCACTGACAGACTTGAAGAAGTGTAGCAAATTTCAGTGGACGGCAGAATGTCAACAGGCATTTGACTGCCTGAAGGCTGTGTTAACCACTGCTCCTGTGTTGGCTCACCTGTTCCGGTTTCCTCCCACAGTCCAAATTACACAAAACTATTCAAAGTGGCTGTCGATGCGAATGATGTGCTCTTGCAAGAATACGACGAAGGAATAGAGCGGCCTATTGGATATTTTCCCAAGGAATTAAATGATCACCAGAGGAAGTATTCAACGATTGAGAAGGAGATTTTGAGCTTGGTGCTGGCTTTGCAACATTTTCATATTTATGTTACCAGGAATTCATCTGAAACAATTGTATATACTGATCATAATCCATTGACATTTTTGAAGCGATTCAGGAATAACAATGCCAGACTGTTTCGATGGAGTTTATTGTTACAGCATTTAAAAATTATACATGTGGCAGGTTGAGAAAACGTGATAGCCGATGCTTTGTCACAAATGTGAAGAGAAGCAGGTTCGATGGTGGAAGTAGTAAAATGGACTGTATTATTATTAATGATTGCCTGTTTTGTCTTTGTTCAAAAAAAGTATATTTATTGCAATTTTTTCTGAAAGGAAAGTGAAAAGGTGAAAAATTAAACCATCTTTGAAGTTGATGGGGTTTTCTTTCCTTGGGGAGAGGTGTCATGGGAGTATCCTGTAAGAAATGTTTTGTCTTAACAAATGGCTTCAGTGATGTCATTGTGTGTGGGTGCAGCTGGGCTGTGGCTCTGGGTTTTACTTTTATTTTGGTTTGGGCTGTTTTGTGGCTCTGAGTGTTTTGCTTTTGTTTTCACATTTGGATGCTGGATTCAGACAGAGAAGTCTTGTCGTGCCTCTCTCTCTCTGCATGTTAAAAGGTGTTTCCAGATCACTTGAAAATAAATAACTGCATTCTGGAAGGAATTCAAACCTGCTGTTTTGAAAAGAAAACAAGAGCCTCTGTACAATGTTTTGAGTACTGTGTGCTGGGCCACACCTTTGAAAGGGGGTACTGGATTATGGGATGTTATTATTAAATTGAAACAGTTTAGAGGAACTTATTAAGGGTTATATATAGAGTACTGTAGCTGTGTGGGGTATTTATGTTTGTAGTTGATAAAAATGCTTACTGTGTGTATTTATAACAATGTTAACTGAATTTGTAGAATAAACTTTGTTTTTGATTAAGGGTGCTTAAGGCCTCTGTTGAATAACGCCTGAAAGGTAAGCCCTTGTGCTCCTCATAACCAAAATCTATAAATAGTTGTAGGTCAGGTGAACTCCATGATATACTTTGGAGTTTTCTAAACCCTGGCCCATAACAGTTACATAGATCTGTATGTGGGAATAAATTGGGAAGTACAAATAATTATGCATGATATAGATATAGGAAATACTATTCCATTAAACAACAGCCATACAGGTTCAATTCACTAATGTTCGCACAGGTACAAATGGAGATGGTTGATGTAAACACCAAACAGAATGCCTAGACAGAGTTAATAAAGAGCTGAAGGCTCTAAAGCAGCTGGCATTGGAGCCTCGTCAAACAGAAGGCATCAGGGATGGTCCCACAAAAGAGAAAGCTAGCTTGGAAAGGTAGATTTGGAAGTAAACTCAGATCCAGCGTGAAATTGCACAAACTCCAGCATACCAGCAGTCGTCTGCATGAACTAGAAGAGGAGCGACAATAATTTCAACAAGAGAGGAAATTAATCACAAAAGACAACAGGTTGCAATGAAAGAAATGCAGGGACTGCGAAGCTCCAAGAGCAGTCATATTCCTGACATAGTAGTGACATAGGCGGTGATGATCAGGAGGGACAGATGAATGACTGGAGCTGTCGCACCGTTTCAGAGAGAGCATCTTCTCTGGCGGAATACTGAATCTGGAGACTGAATAGCTCGTATGAAATGTGGGAACCAGTCTTCACACAGCTTTAGAAAAATTTCTAGAACCTACCTGCTTATAATGCCAGTAATACTCAGACAGAGCTTATGCAAGAGTCTGTCTGAAAGAAAACGTGATTGCTGATGCTTTATCACAACTAAAACATGCGAGAAGAATAAAATGGACTATATTCATGTTCCAGTAGAAAAATGTGAAACGATATATCATATAGAGTACAAGTTGTGTATAATCTTTAAGAAATGTTTAACGTTAAAAGGGTTTTAGAAAAATGAAGCCATCTGTTAAATAGCTGTTTTTTTTTTTAAAGGGGGGGGGGGTGACGATTGGAAGCTGTTACAAAAATTGGATTATAAATGTGGTGGGCAATTTAAGGGTTTAAAGCCTGGGGTTCGAATGTGGTTGTTTAAAATTTATTATATTTGCAGAGCCTGGCTGGTTTTAGCAGCCAGCAAGTAAAATTGACACAGGAACGTGTTTTTATCAGTCTGAGCTGATGCACAGTACATTAACTGGGGAGGTCCCTGGGGAGCTAATTTGTATTTGCAGCCTGCAGAGATAATGGACTGGATTCTCCTCGATCAGGATTCGCCATTTTGCGGGCAGCCCGGGGGTTTCCCGACAGCGTGGGCTGCCCACAATGGGAACCCCCATTGGCCAGCTGGCAAGACAGAGAATCCCGGGGGTGCGCTACACCAGCGGGACGGAGAATCCCGCCCAATGTGTTTTCCAGCTTGGAGAGGAGGCGATTGCTGGGTGGAGCTCAGAAAGGCAGTAACTTTGGAGAAGTTTAGGGAGAAGAGCTGAGTTCTAATCTGCCTGATTCTTTGTGTCCATAATTATTTTCAAGTTGGATAGGTTAAAACAAAAGAGTAATGATATTTTACAGCAGAGTAGTCTTGTTTGAAGGCAAGGAAGAGGCTGAAACAACCTAATGGAAGCATCTATTTGAAGGTATTCGGCCAGAGTCTGAAGGGGTTTGAATCAAAGCCAAATTTGTTTTATAAGCAAGTATTACTTTATGCTCTGCTAATTTTAAACTGGATTAAGAGCCGCATGTTTCTTTTCTCTTCATGTTTAATGGGAAAGTGTCTAGTTGTGTTAAGGGGTAATTACAATGTAAGGTGTTCTTTCTGGATGTGAAGTTAAAAGTTTAATATTGTATTCATAATAAAAGTTGAGTTTTAAAAATACCAAAGCCCTATTTTTCATGCAATCACTCCTCGAGCAAATCATTCTTTCTACACAATCTTAAAATAAACTAAAATATTGGGATTCCGATCCAGTATCCTAGACACCGTTTGGGGTCTGGTCTGGGACCGTAATATTATTAACTAGCACAAATTGTTAGCCAAGTTATAAATGTCACAGTAGCGGTTATGTAAAACTGATCAAGTTCCTAATGTGCCTCAAAGAGTGGAAGTGTTGCAAATACTCCTTCGAACTGCATCCTCGGTAATTAATATATCGTTGTTTCAAACTTACCACTATGAAGTCCTCAAGATTTTAACATTTCTATCCATCTGCGGTCAGACTTCTGTATTTGTTGACTTACAACCTCATTATTTGTCACTGTAGAGCAATAAAAATATTTCTTCTGCAGTTTTGGCACTGTTTACCCTCAAGTAGATGATAATATGGTCATACAGGCATTAATCAGCGTTGTCCATATTGATAAGAGTCTTCCACATAAAACAGCTTGAAAATCACAATTGTTTTATGTATTTTGCCTGGCTTTATATTGCTTTGGTTTACCATTCAATCCGTAAAGACGTCTCAGCACCGGTTAATCGTTATCAGTGCAAGCAAACTACTATTTATTAAATGATTGACAGCGCAGACATCCGGATTTCGCGTCCAAAAGTTTAGATTTTTAAAAAGTTTTCGGCAACTTTCAAAATGTGCACTAATGTAAAGATCACAATCGGGTAACGGTGCACGTTGATGTCTCTCGGACACTAGGTTCGTATTTACAACAGCGTTTTAAAATCGATGCAACAAATTGAGCATCGCCGGGTTCGAAAGCAACATGTTGACAGTTAAACAAACGCACTGCAAATTAAAGCCCCCTCTCTAAAGGAGTGGGGCGACTGGTTTCATTTCCCCTGGAAGAGCTGTCCTGCCGGGACAGGGAGGGGATACCATCCATCCGCCGATAGCCTCATTCACCCCGCATAACAATGACCCAAAAAACCGCAACGTCGGAGAAAAAGGGCAGGGGACGAGAGCTGTTACCTCGCACCGCCACCAATAAGCGGCTTATATTCCAAAGCGCCCTTTATTTCACGGTTAATCTTTGAGTTTCACCGGGCTACCTCTGCGTAATATGTATTAATTAAAAACCCAAAGTAGCGGCTCTTCTCCACCCACCCCCCATCCGACTGATGACCGCCAAACACCGACCACCAGAAACGTCAGCACACACGCCAGGCTCTCGATCTCACACAGCTCTTACCTCGGGTGCCCACCGAGCGGGGATTATTGGTGAAAATGACAATCCTCTCTCTATTCCCCTCGGGCGGTTGCAGCGCCGTTAAGACGCTCGAGCGGCCGTCACCAGCCCCTCCCCCAGTTTAGCCTGTTCGCCGGCTCGTTCTGATTGACCTGCGCGCCGACCGCTCGGAGCGCTCGCCTCTGACATGGCAACGCCCCTGACGGCCAATAGGAGGAGCGGCTGAGGCTGGTGTCCGCCATCGGGCTCGGTGTGATCGATGGGCGCACGCGCGGTGTTCAACCGTCTGAGCGGCGCGTGTCCGCTTTCCCTCACCCGGCTCTCGCCAAGAAGCAATTTGGGTGCAGCATCTCCGTTTTCGTGAGGCAAATCTTCACTTTAATTCCATTTTAATGATGATGGAGGAACGTTCTCAAAACATTATACTGTATTCGTAAAAGGTTTCTACCTGCAAGTGATCTGCATTCCGTCATCCTGCAACATCAACCCGCCGCTCCGCATCGCCGGCAACCTCGGGGCCAACTGGAAGATTTTCAAACAGCTTTTCCAGCTCTTCCTCGAAGCCACGGACAGGGAGGGTGCCTCGGACACCAGAAAGATTGCTCTTCTCCTCTCCATGGCCGGGGACCATGCCATCCACATCTTCAACTCTCTCACCTTTGCAGATGACGAAGACAAGACGAAGTTTAAGACGGTTCTCCTCAAATTTGACACACACTTCAGCGTGGAGGTGAATGAAAGTTTCGAACGCTACGTGTTCCAGCAGCGTTTGCAGGGTAAGGACGAACCTTTCCAATCCTTTTTAACGCACCTCCGCATCCTTGCACAATCTTGCAGCTATGGGCCCACCTCCGACTCCATGATACGCAACCAGATCGTTTTCGGTGTTCAGTCGGACCCCCTACGTCAGCAGCTCCTCAAAGTTAAGCAACTCACCCTAGCGACCGCCATCGAGACCTGTGTCCTGCATGAAAATGCCACCAGTCAGTACTCCCATATACAAGCAGCTGAAACGGCGCGGCAACGTCCCCAGGAGGCGGAACGGGTCCAAGTAATTGAACACCTCCAGGGCCTCAGCCTGGATGAAGGCGGCCATTTTGCGTGCTTTTCGCGGACTCCCGCGCTTGTACGCACCAAACAAGGGGACGGTGACGTGGAGGAACGTAATGCGCAGGCGCGCACCACGCAGGACCGCACCGTGCATGCGCGGTGGCGCAGCGAACGTGCTGAGGTCACAACGTGCGGCAACTGTGGCTCCGCCCATTTAAAGCGGCAATGCCCCGCAAAATCTCGACAATGCTTACGATGTGGCAGACTTGGCCACTATGCTGCCTGCTGTCGAGCAGCTCAGCCTTCCAATTCACATTGCTTCAGCCAGCCTCGCAGGAATGTTCGGACAATTCAACCCACGGTCACCGAGTCCGATTCCGACCTCCCACACAGCAGTGACACCGAGGACCTGAAGGTGCCTTTTCGAGTCGGTGTCGTAACAAAAAACAGGCTGTCCCCGAATCAAAGATACCAGCCGCTGTCGGTGTACAGCATTGATCCAGAAGATGAGTGGTGTGCCACCCTCACGGTCAACCAGAATTCGTGCGAACTTTGCACTAATGGACTCTCTGGTTCTGTTCTTCTGTTTAATCGTTCAAGTGGTTTGTATATAATGTTCATCTCGTTATTGGTGTGACACACTTCTTTTCTGGACCAGGCACCTTCCCATGTAAATAGCTTAGTTTTATGTACATAGTCCTGTAAATAATTTGCGCACACATAGTCAGGAACATTCACCACACACTATTGTCACGCAGGCACATTTGTTTTGTATGAAAGGGGGGATGTCATAATATACACCAGTATATCATGATGCAGACACACACTGATGGACACACAGTGGGACCAATCAACATACACGACACCGCAGCCAATCACCAGTGAGAGCACACGCACTATAAAGAAAATACATCAGAGTTCCCGCTCATTCGAGTAGCAGCCAGCAAGGAGCACAGAGCTCGCAGCCTGCAACACAGACATTCACCATGTGCTGAGTGTATCAACTGGTTAGGACTAGGCAAAGGTCTATAGTTAAAGCTGGTATCGTATTTACCCACAATTCAAGTATGTTTAAATAGTTAACCTTGTAATAAAATAGAGTTGCACCACTTCAAGTGTTGGTGACCTGTTTGTGATCCAGAACACCCAACAAATCAGGTTTCAGTCAAAAAAATTACTTTTCTGTACTTGCTGAATGTTCAACCCAATTAACGGAAAAACGCACTGCTGAACAGGCACCTCGGTATTTAACGATCTAGAAGCGACTTCGTTAAAATAGCCCACATATATTGTCAAAATCACTGGAATGTTAATATTACGTTGCTTGAGCAGTGTTATTTTATCAAATTAAGTGGCGGGCTGAGGTTTACCTTTGAATATTGCAACAGGGCAAGACTTTTAATTCTCGCTATTCTGGCGTTGTGTAGTCATGACCAGGATTCACTTATGCCTAAAATTCCGCGATCAGGCTATTTGGAAAACATGCAGAAACATCAGGCTACCTTTGGCAGAATCTGCAGCAAGGTTACTGTTTCTGTGTTGTAACATTCTATGCATTTATCAAGTTAAAATAATAATTGTGACCTTTCCAATTTACTCAAGACAATACTGGATTTAATTTGAAAGTTTTCATCTGATTTTTCTTGCAAACTTGCCTTTTGTGTGGCAAGTAGCGTTACACGAAGTATTCCTCTACAAGAAAACATACCGCTTCATTCACCTGAGGAAGGAGCAGTGCTCCAAAAGCTAGTGATTTGAAACAAACCTGTTGGACTTCAACCTGGTGTTGTAAGGCTTCTTACTGTACAAGAAAATAATCAACTGTGTGGACTCACATGAATTCCTCAAGGTGTGAATTTCAAAGGCATGCATAATTTGGTTGTCTAAATCATTTGATTGAACAGGACCATTGCATTCCGACATCACTTGCCTTCAGCTGGATGTTGATCTAAAGTAACGGTGGAAGATGCAATAATTTGCCGTCTTTTGTTTCAGAATAAATTGGGGGGGGGTGCATAATTTAGGGGCTGGTTTAGCACAAGGCTAAATCGCTGGCTTTGAAAGCAGACCATGGCAGGCTGGCAGCACAGTTCAATTCCCGTACCAGCCACCCCGGACAGGCGCTGGAATGTGGCAACTAGGGGCGTTTCACAGCAACTTCATTTAAAGCCTACTTGTGACAATAAGAGTTTTTCATTTCATTTCATATGTGGCTGAACAGAGCTGCTGAATTAGGTCTGTGATAATTTCAGACTGTTGGTAGAATGACATGCTGCACTTTATTGGCAGGTTCCCCAAGCACTGTCAAACTTTTTTGACAGTTTGTCCACCGGCCACATTTTCATACAAGCATCCCAAGATGTAGCTTGGTTGGTGGTGCAAAGGACCCTCCCCCTAAGATGCTTCCTGAATGCCTGGAGTCTTAGCATCAACTCATGCTGCCGTCGAGGTGGTTGCAGTTGGGAAGAGACTGTTGCTTACTCTTTCTGGAATGTGCCTTTGCAAAGAAGAGAGAAATGCAGTGGTTTTTGTCAAGGTCGATGCCAAGCAACTTCATAATACAGACACAGGGATGCACACCAAGATAAACTTCAACTGCTACTTGAGGACCATCAAGTTGCTAAAAGATGCTCTTTGATTTGCCCAAAGATGAGAGATATACTTAAGCAGGCTTTATGCAAAGACTCAATGGGGAAAGGCCAATATCTAAGGCCTTCCTGCCATAATACATTGAGGGACTGGAAACCATATAACACTTTGGTCTGTATGCACCAGAGAATGTTTGACATGAAATGTAAATGTACAATGTAAAAATGAGGGGCCTTATACTGTATTGAAATAAATTGATCTATAATGCACTTTGTGTAATGTCAAATTTGAGCTGTTTTGTTTTGTGCTTTGCAAAGTTTATAAATAAAACATATTTTGGGAAATAATGAGCTGTGGTATATTGACAGCAATGTCCTTTTGTACTTACTTTTGTGTTGATCTGCAGTTAATGTATCAGATTTTGCAGCCAGCAGACAAGCTATTGTGTTTTTAATTTTTAGTTCCAGCATCATAGGAAACATTGGCGACAAATAACTAGTGGAACCCTTTGTAAAGTTTATGTTCAGAGTAAAAGTGAGTGACATATTTATTATATAAGGAAAGAAGATAGGTGAAAATTGACGCTTTATCAGCTCAAAATTTTATTTCAATACCCACCCCTTTCCGAACCTCAAGTCTCCACCCTTCTTTACAAACCATACAGTTCAAAATGCAGACTCCTACATCTGCTCCAATTTCTTGTGCATTTCTCCCTCCCTCAACCTTTTTATTCTCCTCCCCCATGAAAAGACCTCTGAGCCCATAAACCAGACTTTAGGTCATTCTTTCCCATTTCCATTGTGGTAAAATGGACAGCGGCCCAAATTTTGGGCCTGATATAATTGAACACTCTATATTAGAAATTGGACATTTTAAATCAAATCACAGTCAGCTCCAGGGCTGGCCTGATGGAATTCGAACTTGGCCAAGTTTGAATAAACTGGACACAGGCAAACCGCCAGGACATGTCTGGACCTGCCCTGTCAATCACCCATCAGAAGACAATCTGATCAATTATTTTGGGTTGCCCAGATAAAGCTAGATGATCTGGCACCCAGTTTTCCACCGTTACCACATATGGAGAGAGGTTACGTGCACACAATACACCTAGGAATAGACCCCTGGATTTGGGTTCCTAGTGTCCTTCAGAGTTGCAATCAGAAACACCATTGGGTATTGCGGCCCCCACCCTGAGACCTCATTGGCTGAGGTCCCTCCCCAGCAAAGACCCACAGAGGTAACAAGAGAATATTGGGTAACAGACCAGAGACCGAAAGAAGCAGCATGCAAGACCCACCTTGCAGACGAAAAATCGAGACTCAGAATCAGACCTGCAGCTCGGGTAGTATTAAGAATCTTGGGATCATTTAGTATTGCTTTGGGATAGTTTAAAAAGGGCAACTGTTTTTACTATATGACAAATAAATTTGGCTGAATCATACACTTGTATTTGTCTTTTCATCTTGCAAAGAAATACACATGGGTAAAACTTTAGCAATAAACTGATCAAAGAGTCAGGTTTTGCAGACAACACCATGACTAGGTATTCACATACCACATATCCATGCCATTACGAGCACCACCTATTTCCAACTCTAATGTTGCCCAACTGCACCCCTCTTCAGCTACTGAAACCCTCATCCATGCATTTATTACCTCCAGACTTGATTCATCTATTGATTTCCTGGCTGGCCTCCCACATTCCACCCTTTGCAAACCTGATGTCATCAATAACATCAAGGGGAAGCAGTGGCCTAGTGGCATTGTCACTGGACTAGTAATCCAGAGACCCTGGGAAATGCTCTGGGCACCCGGGTTTGAATCCCACCACAGCAGATCGTGCAATTTGAATTCAATAAACATCTGGAATTAAAAGTCTAATGGTGACCATGGAACAATTGTCAATTGCTATAAAACCCCATCTGGTTAACTAATATCGTTGATGGAAGGAAATATGCCGTCCTCACCTTATCTGGCCTACATGAGATCCACAGTAATGTGGTTAACTCTTAACTGCCCCCTCAAGGGCAATTAGGAATGGGCAATAAATGCTGACCCAGACGGCAATGCCCCGCTTCGCCCTCATTTTTAAAACTCTACCTGTGTCCTAACTTGCATACAACTCTGTTCACCATTGAGCTCTCTGACTTACACTGACTCCAGTTAAGCAATGCATCAATTTTTAAATTCTCATCCTTGTTTTCAAATCTTTCAATGGTCTGGCCCTTGTCTATCTTTAGAATCCCAGCCTGACAATCCTCCAATATTTGTGCTCCACTAATTCCAGCCTCTTGAATATCCCCAATTTCAATCACTGGCTGTGTCTTCAGCTGCTTCAGCCCTAAGGTCTGGATTTTCCTCCCTATTCCTCTCCATCTCTACCCCGCTTTCCTTCTTTAAAACATACCTTCTTGACCAAGCTTTTGGCCACCTGTCCTAACATCTCCTTCTGTGGCTTGGTGTCATATTTTATTCTATATAGGTGGATTGGCCATGATAAATTGCCCTTAGTGTCCAAAATTGCCCTTAGTGTTGGGTGGGGTTACTGGGTTATGGGGATAGGGTGGCGGTGTTGACCTTGGGTAGGGTGCTCTTTCCAAGAGCCGGTGCAGACTCGATGGGCTGAATGGCCTCCTTCTGCTCTGTAAATTCTATGATATTCTATATTGCTTTCTGTGGAAGCACTTAGGGTTTTATAATATTAAAGGTGCTATATCAATACAAGCTATTACTTATTTCCCTTCTAATTTAATTTGCAAATTTCCTTCAGAATTATTGATGAGCATTACGTAAGTCTTATATATATGCTCTTGATGCTTGATTTCCCTACAAATGATTGAGCATTTTATAATGAGCCAAAAATGGATTACGGAGCCAATTATGTGGCATGGGGTGAAACAAATACTCATTGATTGGAGACTGCCTTAAGAGCTTTCCTGTCTGAAACTGAAGTACATCAGCAGCATCTTCTAGTCGTGTCTCAGCATCTATATCTGCACTTGGAATTTTTCTTTGGCGACACTGAAATAAACAACTGTCCACATTATTGATGACGACTCAAACTCAAAAAAGCATCTTAAAAGAGGTGACAGGTGGACAGACAATGGGAATTAGAAATGAAATCCAAAGAATAAGACTGACATGACTGAAGATCAGGTGAAGGAAACTGGACTGCACAAGAGACCAAAGTCACAAGAACAAAGTTTTGGGTGTAGGGGTTTTAGTTGGAGAGGATTAGAGGGACAGGGTTGAACAAGACAACATCCTGGCTGTGGTGCTGAAGACTTGTACTCCCAATTAGCCGTTCCTCTAGCCAAGCTGTTCCAGTACAGTCACAACACTGGCATTCCCCAACAATGTGAAAAACTGCCCAGATAAGTCCTGTCCATAAAAGGCAAGGCAAAAACAAATCCAGTGAATTATTGCCCCATCAATCTATTCTCAATTGTCAAAAAAGTGACGGAAGGTGTCGTCAACCAGTGTCAACAAGCCATACTGACCAATAATCTAGTCACCAATGTTCAGTCTGGGTTCTGCCAAGACCATTCAGCTTCAAACATCATCACAGCTTTGGTCCAATAATAGACTAAAGAGCCAAATTGCAGAGATGAGGTGATAGTGACTACCTTTGACATTAAGGCAGCATTTAATTGTGTGTGACACTTAAGAACCAGACTAAAATTGAAGTCAAAGGGTGGGGGGAGCTGTCATCAGCTGGAGCACAAAGGAAGATGGTTATGCTTGTTCGAGGCCAACCAGTTGAGCTTCAAGGCTTTACTGCAAGACAGAGTTCCTGAGGGATCAACTACCTTGAACTGTTGCATCAATTACTTTGCCTCTACCATAAGGTAGTTCATCTCTATTTTCAACTCCTCAATGAAACAATTCATACCCGCATGCAACTAGACCTGGTCAATATTCAAGCTTCGGTTGATAAGTGGCAAATAACATATACGCCACACAATTGCTAGGCAATGACCATTTCCAACAAATGGTCTTACCTTGATTACAACAGCAGAACCATTGGTGAATTCCTCACTATCCATGTCCTGCGGCATCATCATTGACCATAAACTTAACTGGACCAAGTCATATAAATACAGTGGCTAAAGAGCAAGTCAGAGGCTGGGAATTCTGTGGCCAGTAAACTCACCTCCTGACTCTCCGTAGCCTGGCCAACATCTACAAAGCACAAGTGAGGAGTGTGATGGAATACTTTCCATTGGCCTGGATGAGTGTAGCTCCAACAACACTCAAGAATCTCCATCGAAGACAAAGCAGTCCGTTTGATCAGCACCCCATCCACCATAGATTTCAAAAGGAAAAAGCGTGTTGACCAAGCTTGTTGGATGATTTTTTGAGGATGTAGACAATGATGATGCAGTTCATGTAATTTATCTGGACTTTCAAAGGCCTTTGTTGAGGTGCCCCATAATAGACTAATAAATTGAAGCTGGTTTTGATTTGTGTGAATCATATGTTTGAGCCTGCAAGGTTGGATGCCACGTTCAGGGGTGGGAGGGTAAGGGGTTGGATAGAATGGGATCTGTTCCTGGAAGGGCAGTGTACCAGTTTAGAAGTACTGTCAGAGAGGTTTGGACTCTCACGATCTGACTCGTTCAGATATTTACAAGTTTGCAATTTTGCAAGTTAGATCTTCCTGCCATTCGCCATGGCGCCGCCAACCTCGCTAATGCAGAGGGCTCTTTCGCTCGCAGGGTCAGAGGAAGGGAACATTTCTGGTATCTATGCGTGGATTTTGTCAGAGGACTCCGTATCAGTGGGGGGGGATTAAGGCCAGGTGGAAGGAGGTGTTGGGGCCTGTATTGAATGATGAGGTGTGGAGTGAGGCCCAGCGGATGGTAAACTCAATGTCTTCTTGTGAGAGGCTTGGCTTAATCCAACTTAAAGTGGTGTATAGGGCTCACCTGACTAGGTCCAGGATGAGTTGGTTCTTTGCAGAAGTGAAGGATAAGTGTAAGTGCTGCGCAGGTGGTCTGGCCAACCATGTGCATATATTCTGATCATGTCCCAAGCTTGTGGGTTTCTGGGTCTCCTTCTTTAACACAATGTCAGTGTTTCTGAAAATTGAGCTGGAGCTCTGTCCCTTGGTGGCCATATTTGGGGTGTCAGACTCACCGGAGCTGCACACAGCGTGGGGCCAATGTCTTGGCCTTCGCTTCACTGATTGCCCGGATGCAAATGCTGATAGGGCGGAGGTCAGCTTCTCCATCCAGTGCCTCAGTGTGGCTGGGAGATCTGATGGAGTTCCTGTACCTCTAGAAAGTCAAGTCAAGTTCACCGTGAGGGGAGCAATTGAGGGGTTTTACCGAAGATGGCAGCCGCTTATTGTGTATTTCAAAGAGCTGGCCACCGTTAGTTCTTAAAGGAGGGGTGTGGGGTTAAGTGTCTTTGGAGGGCTGGGGCTAGGGTCAGGGGGATAGTAGGTGGGATGGGGTGGCTTTTATTCTGATTAGTTCTGTTGTTTTGATTATGTATAATTAAAATAGTTGAATAAAAATATATATTTTTTAATTCATGAACAAGTGGGTAAAGGGATTGTTACCTGGCTTCAGGACAGAAAGCAGAAAATGGGAGTGTGGGTGTGCTATTTAGAGTGGTAGAATGTGGGAATTGGGTTCCATACGGATCAGCGCTGGGACCACTGCTGTTCACAATTTACATTTGAACAATTTAGACTTTGGAATCAAAAACATAATTTCTAAATTGTGGATGACACCAAAATTCAAGTGGGTGGGTAGTCAATACTGAGGAAGGTTGTAACAAATTACAGGAGAGCGTTGATAAACTTGCGGAATGGGAAAATAATCGTCAAAGTAAGTTTAGCACAGGTAAATGTGAGGTAGTGCATGTTGGTAGAAAGAATAGGGAGGTTACTTATTGAAGGATGAAGAAGTAGAACAAAGGGAGTACAAACACATTAATCCGAAAAGTTCCACCACAGTAAAAAAGCAAACCAAGTACAAGGCTTTATTTCTAGAGGGATAGAATTGAAAAGTAGGGAGCTTTTATGAAGCCAGTATCCATTAGACCATAAGACACAGGAACAGAATTAGGCCACTCGGCCCATCGAGTCTGCTCCGCTATTCAAACGTGGCTGTTATTTTTCTCATCCCCATTCTCCCGCCTTCTCCCCATAACCACTGATCCCCTTATTGATCAAAAACGTATCTAATTCTGTCTGAAAAACACTCAGTGATTTGGCCTCCACAGCCTTCTGCGGCAAAGAGTTCCACAGATTCACCACCCTCTGGCTGAAGAAATTCCTCTTTATCTCTGTTTTAAAGGATCGTCTCTTTAATCTGAGATTGTGTCCTCTGCTTCTAGTTTTTCCTACAAGTGGAAACATCCTCTCCTGGTCCACTCTATCCAGGCCAAGCAGTATCCCCCCTCATTCTAAACTCCAACGAGTACAGACCCAGAGCCCTCAACCGTTCCTCATACGACAAGTTCTTCATTCCAGGGATCATTCTTGTGAACCTCCTCTGGACCCTTTCCAAGGCCAGCATACCCTTCCTTAGATACAGGGCTCAAAACTGCTCACAATACTCCAAATGGGGTCTGACCAGAGCCATGTACAGCCTCAGGACTACATCCCTGGTCTTGTATTCTAGCCGTCTCGACATGAATGCTAACATTGCATTTGCCTTCCTAACTGCCGACTGAACCTGCACGTTAACCTTAAGAGAATCGTGAACAAGGACTCCCAAGTCCCTTTGTGCTTCTGATTTCCAAAGCATCTTCCCATTTAGAAAATAGTCTATGCCTCCATTTCTCCTTACAAAGTGCATAACCTCACACTTTTCCATATTGTTTTCCATCTGCCACTTCTTTGCCCACTCTCCTAGCCTGTCAAGTCCTTCTGCAGCCCGCCTGCTTCCTCAATACTACCTGTCCCTCTACAGCTCTTTGTATCATCTGCAAACTTAGCAACCGTGCCCTCAGTTCCTTCCTCCAGATCATTAATGTATATTGTGAAAAGTTGTGGTCTCAGCACCAACCCCTGAGGTACACCACTAGTCAGCGGCTGCCATCCTGAAAAAGACCCCTTTATCTCCACTCTCTGCCATCTGCCAGTCAGCCAATCCTCTATCCAGTGTGGCCACCTGGGTTGGCCACTTCTCGACTTAAAATGGAGAACCGCAAAGACGAAAGGGAAATTCAGCCAACACAGGCAAAAACGAGCAAGTGCAGAAATCTTGCGTATTGGAACCTGCAAAAACCAGACAGCACTGAAACCAGCAGCCATCTGCATAGTAATGAGCGATTCCCAGGGCCAATTGATACACTTCAGGTGAATAAGGCCAAGCCAGACTCCTCGGCGCCAGCAGGAGCCAAGACAAAGGAAGGCCAACGGACATTTAGGGACCGCCCAGCGATCAGGGGATGACTCCAGTATTGGAGAAATCGATCCAAGTGATCGGAACGCAGTCCAATCACTTGGGACCAGGTACGGGGTCCGCCCCGAAGGGCGGGAAGCCCCTGGGGACTATAAAGTAAACCCCCCAAGTTCAAATCGGTCTTCTTGGCAGGGTCACTCAACAACGTGAATCAACCCCTGAGAGTGAACTGCCCAGCTGCCGCACCAACCAAGTAAGTCTCCAGTCAGCGCTCACTACGAGATAGGCGCTCCTAGCTACAAGTCCATACCAGCTTTTGAATCCTGCAGACTCAGGACCTGAACGAAAGGCTATTTGTTCCCCTGACCTGGTGGGCCAATTCCGAAGCTAAGTATAGGCCTTTTAGTGATAGAAATAGTCTAGAAAGTAGAGTTATGTGCATAAGTAGTGACTTACTGTATATAATAAATATGTTTTGATTTGAATCTTACTAATTGGTGTGTTGAGTTATTGATCAGGACTTGAACTTGAACCTCGTGGCGGTATCATAAAGATACCTGGCGACTCTAGAGCAAAGGTTAAACAAACAGAGCAAATTACGAATTAGGAGCCAACCAAAAGTTAGCAACACCATGCCAGGGTCTTACCCTTAACACCATGGGCTCTTAACTTATTTAACATGCTCCTCTGCGGCACCTTGTCAAAAGCCTTCTGGAAATCAAAATAAATCACGTCCACCGGTTCTCCTTTGTCTAACTTCCTTGTTACTTCCTCAAAGAACTCTAACAGATTTGTCAGACATGACCTTTCTCCCCATTGCTCTTTGCCTTGGCTATAGAGCCATTGGCAATGGTACTGAGAGCGTCAAGGGACAGGCAGGGGATAGTACGGAAAGGGTGGAGCATAGGGTTTTGCAGTACACGGACGACTTGCTGCTTTATATTTTGAACCCGTTGGGAGGTATAATAATAATATAATAATCGCTTATTGTCACAAGTAGGCTTCAATGAAGTTACTGTGAAAAGCCCCTAGTCGCCACATTCCGGCGCCTGTTCGGTGAGGCCGGTACAGGAATTGAACCCGCCCTACTGCCTAGTTCTGCATTACAAGCCAGCTTTTTAGCCCACTGGGCTAAACCATCCCCTGGTTTGGGGCTGGTTTGGTATTGGGGGGATTATGAGTATTTTGGAGAAATTCGGCCAGTTATCGGAATACAAATTGAATAAGGGGAAGAGCGAGGTTTTTCCGATTCAAGCGAGGGGGCAAGAGAAGAGGCTGGGCGAGTTGACATTTAGAGTGGTGGGAGGGAACCTTTGATATCTGGGTATTCAGGTGGCGCAGCTGCACAAGCTGTATTTGGCTTGGTTGGTGGAACAGATGAAGGGGAATTTTAGGAGGTGGGATGTGATCCCGCTGTCGCTGGCGGGAAGGGTGCAGTTGGTGAAGGTGACAGTTCTCCCGAGGTTCTTGTTTGTGTTTCATAATCTCCCGATCTTCATTTCTAAGGCGTTTTTCAGGAGAGTGAATGTGCTGATTTTGGGGTTTGCTTGGGCGGGTAAAGCCCCGTGGGTGAAGCAGTTGCTGCTTTCTCTTTCTCTTTCTCTTTATTATTGTCGCAAGTAGGCTTACATTAACACTGCAATGAAGTTACTGTGAAAAGCCCCTAGTTACCACATTCCGGCGCTTGTTCGGGTACACAGAGAGAGAATTCAAAATTTCCAATTCACCTAACAAGCACGTCTTTCGGGACTTGTGGGAGAAAACTGGAGCACCTGGAGGAAACCCACGCAGACACGTTGAGAACGTACAAACTCCGTCAGACAGTGACCCAAGCGGGAATCTAACCTGAGACCCTGGCGCTGTGAAGCAACAGTGCTAACCACTGTGTACAGTGCTGCCCACGCGGGGTCGGCTGGAGCCAGGTCAAGTGGGGCGCGGGTTAGCTCTTCCGAATTTAATGAACTATTATTGGGCGGTGAATGTAGCCATGGATAGGAAGTGGGTAGTGGGGGAGGGGTCAGTATGGGAGCAGGTGGAGGCAGTCTCTTGTAAAGACACGTGTTTGGGAGCATTCTTTCCGGCCAGGTATTCCACAAGCCCGTTGGTGGTGGCGGCCCCTAGGGTGTGGGGACAGTGGCGGCAGCACATGAGGCTGGAGGAGGCCTCGGTTTGGGCACCGATCTGTGGGAATCACCGTTTGTCCCAGGGGGGTCTATGGGGGGTTTTGGGGGTGGCTACGGGTGGGGTTTGATCGGTTTGGGGAACTATTCATTGGGGGCAGCTTTCAGATCTTGGAGGGGTTGGTGGAGGAGTTTGAGTTACCCACCAAGAATGGGTTCCGGTATTTACAGGTGAGGGATTTTGTCCAAGAGCAGGTACTGTCCTTTCCTCACCTGCCGTCCCAGGCGCTGCAGGACAGGGTGGTATCAAGTACAGGGGTAGGGGAGGGTAAAGTGTCAGAAATTTACAAGAAGTTCATGGATTGGGAAGGAGCCCCGATAGGGGTAATGAAGTGCAAGTGGGAGGAGGAGTTGGGAAGAGAGTTGGAGGCTGGGCTGTTGGAGAAGGCTCTGAGGAGGGTGAATGCATCCTTGTCGTGCGCTAGGCTTAGTCTTATTCAGGTTAAGGAGGTCCACAGGGCACACATGACGGTGGCCAGGATGAGAAAGGTTTTTGAAGGGGTGGATGATAGGTGTGGGCGTTGTGCGGGCAGGCCCGCAAATCATGTCCATATGTTTTGGGCATATCCGAAACTTGGAAGATTCTGGCAGGGGTTGGCCGACATTATGTCAGAGGTCCTGAAGGTAAAGGTGGTCCCGAGTCCAGAAGTGGCGCTCTTTGGAGTGTCAGAAGACCCGGGAGTCCAGGGAGAGAGAGATGTTTTGACCTTTGCCTCTCTGGTAGCCCGGAGATGGATGTTATTAGAATGGAGGGACTCCGATACCAGGGGTGTAGTTGAGTTACCTGGCAGTGTTTCTTAGGCTGGATAAGATAAAGTTTGCCTTGAGAGGGTCTGTGGAGGGGTTAGCCCGGAGACGGCAGCCGTTCTTCGACTTCTTTGAGAACAGTTAAAATGTCAGCAGTGGGGTAGGGATAAAATGGGGAGGTAGGGGGGCTGTGGAGTGGGGGGTGGGATGGTGGGGTGTCAGGTATTTAGTTGATTTGGTTATTTGCAGCCCTGTTGGCTTGTTTTGTTTTGTGATTGTGTTTGATGTGTAAATATATAAATGCCTCAATAAAACATTTTTTTTTAAGAAGAAAGACAAAGGCAGTTAGATAACAGGCACAGAACACTATACAATAGGTCTGGACTCATCAGCTCCCTGGTCCACACTGCATGGGGCTCTGCTCCTAGGGCCCTGCGCAAACTCCCCATTGGCCGGGGTTCACAATCTCCTGTGCAATTGGTCGTGAGCCGGTCACATGGCCAACTGAGCTCGTCCCCTTAAAGAGGCATGCTAGTACATCCCTCACCCCTTTAGTCCCTTAATACTCTATCCCAAAAACTATGTCCAAAAGTTGCAATTGTTAACAGGGACAAACAAGGAAAGAGAGTCCATCAAAAAGTCAACATCTGGGTTTTATTGGACCTCCGTAGCTCAACCACAGGCTCGGCACTCTTTTGGTCAATTGAGTGCTCCACAGTTGATGCCACTTCAAAGCAGGACCACTTCAACGACAAGTGAACTTGACAGATGCAGCTGGTTGAACAGAAGCAGAAGCCCCTGGTTCCCCTTGACTGGACTGAGTTACAGGAGTGTTCATGGTTCTCATTGGACCTGTCGTTGGGGGTCACCACCCCTCAACTCCTCAGACCCTGCTTCTTGACGGTCTTCCCATTAACATCGACCACAAGACACCGGACCCAACTGGGCCACAACCCATCCTTCTAACCAAGGAAACCCTGCTGCGAAATGATGGACCAAAACCGGGTCTCTCACCCGGAACGACCTATAACCTCTCTGCTCTGACCACTGACTCTTCTGGGAAGCCTTACGTACCTCTATCCTCCCCCCCAAATTTGGAAATTCAAGATCCAATCGGGTTCTCAACTGATGACTCATGAGCAAATCAGTTGGTGTGACCCCCATAGTTGAATAAGGGATTGAGTTGTACAATAATAAATAATTGTTGCACGATCAATGACCACTAAAGCGAGGTTGTAGTCCAACTGAAGGCTTTAATAAGCTAGATGTTTCCCCCAGCAGCTCAGGTGCAGAAAGAAGGCTGCTGGGGTGGCACGGGCTCTTATACCCCGCCTTGCAGGGCGGAGCTACCATACAGCTTGACCAATAGAAAACATACAATATCTACCAATGGTGTTCCAGCATTACTAGGTACCATAATACCTCTACACAGACTACCACATTCACCCCCTGTTAAAAAGGAGTCCGGTGGGGGTGGTGGCTTGATATTACAAAGTGGTAATGTGGTAGAAATTATAGTTATGGAGGTACCGTAATACCTCCGTCCAGTGTTTTGTCTTATTGTCGTACTATTTACAGATTCACAATTAATTATATACACTTTTAAAATGAAGCAATCAGTCAATCGGGGGCCCTGGTCGTCCTCTGTGATAGTCAAAGCTCTGGTGGTGACGCTGGTGGAGGCTCGGGCGGCTGTGGCTCTGGGAGCGTGGCCTCGATCTCTGTGGCAGCTTCGACACACCTAGACGGCACTGGTGGGGAAAACGGTTGACCTGGGAAGGGAGCGTCTGCAGGGTGTGGCCTAGACGGGGCCGGCGGCAGGACCGATCCTCCTGGGAAGGGGGCGGCTGTAAGGTGCACCAGGGGGAGGGAGGGTGGGACTGGTGGCTGGGGTGTGTGTGGGGATCCAGCGGGCGGCAGGTCTCGTAGGGAGAACGTATCTTGCCGGTCGTCAGGGTACGCCACATAGGCGTACTGGGGGTCAGCGTGGAGAAGGTGACCCTCTCGACCAACGGGTCCGACTTGTGCGCCCGCACATGTTTTCGGAGCAGGATGGGTCCGGGAGCTGCCAGCCAGGTCGGGAGCGAGATCCCAGAGGAGGACTTCCTGGGGAAGACAAGGAGACGTTTGTGAGGTGTTTGGTTGGTTGTGGTACAAAGCAGTGACCAGATGGAGTGGAGGGCATTCGGGAGGACTTCCTGCCAGCGGGAGACTGGGAGATTCCTGGACCATAAGGCCAGACCGTTCCGTTTTCCCTCTCTACCTGTCCGTTACCCCGGGGGTTGTAACTGGTCGTCCTGCTCGAGGCGATGCCCTTCCTGAGCAGGAATTGACGCAGTTCGTCACTCATAAAGGAGGACCCCCTATCACTATGTATGTTAGCGGGGATCCCAAATAGCGTAAAGATGCTATGGAGGGTCTTGATGACAGTGGTTGCGGTCTTGTCGGGGCAGGGGATGGCGAATGGGAACCGGGAGTACTCGTCAGTCACGTTCAGGAAGTACGTGTTGCGGTCGGTGGAGGGGAGGGGGCCTTTGAAGTCCATACTGTGGCGTTCAAAGGGATGGGAAGCCTTTATCAGGTGCGCTTTCCCTGGCCTGTAGAAGTGCGGTTTGCACTCCGTGCAGATTTGGCAATTCCTGGTGGCTGTCCTGACCTCCTCGATGGAGTAGGGCAGGTTGCGGGTCTTGATAAAATGGAAGAAGCGAGTGACCCCCGGGTGGCAGAGGTCCTCGTGGAGGGCTCGGAGACGGTCCACTTGTGCGTTGCCACATGTGCCGCGGGGCAGGGCATCAGGAGGCTCGTCTAACTTCCCAGGACGATACAAGATCTCGTAGTTATAAGTGGAGAGTTCGATCCTCCACCGCAAGATCTTATCGCTTTTTATCTTGCCCCGCTGTGCATTATCGAACATGAAAGCAACCGACCGTTGGTCAGTGAGTAGAGTGAATCTCCTGCCGGCCAGGTAATGCCTCCAATGTCGCACAGCTTCTACTATGGCCTGGGCCTCCTTTTTGACTGAGGAGTGGCGGATTTCAGAAGCATGGAGGGTACGTGAGAAGAAGGCCACGGGTCTGCCCGCTTGGTTGAGGGTGGCCGCCAGAGCTACGTCAGACACGTCGCTCTCGACGTGGAAGGGGAGGGACTCGTCAATGACATGCATCGTGGCCTTTGCAATATCTGCTTTGATGCGGCTGAAGGCCTGGCGGGCCTCTATCGACAGGGGAAAAATTGTGGATTGGATCAGGGGACGGGCCTTGTCCGCATAGTTGGGGACCCACTGGGCATAGTAAGAGAAAAACACGAGGCAGCGCTTCAAGGCCTTGGAGCAGTGAGGGAGGGGGTACTCCATAAGTGGGCGCATGCGTTCAGGGTCGGGGCCTATAACTCCATTACGCACTACGTAGCCGAGGATGGCTAGGCGGTCGGTGCTGAACACGCATTTATCCTTGTTATACGTAAGGTTAAGGATCTTTGCAGTCTGGAGGAATTTTCGGAGGTTGGTGTCGTGGCCCTGCTGGTCGTGGCCGCAGATGGTAACATTATCGAGATACGGGAACGTAAGCGCGGGCGTTTCGGGAGGCCACATCCAGGGAGCCTGCAAGGGCCCGTGCCTCCTTGAGGCCTAGGGTGCCTTTTTCCAGCAATCGCTGGCGGATTTGGGAGGACAGCATACACAAAAGCGTCCCGGATCAAAAGTTCTGTGTGGTCGCTCACCGAAAATTGTGGGCAGCTGCAGTTTCTCCCCAACACCAGGATCGCACGGTAGAATTCTTCCAGCGATTCCCCAGTGATTTGTCGCCTCGTAGCTAGCAGATGTCGGGCGTAGGCCTGGTTTACCGGGCGAATATAATGTCCTTTTAGCAGCTCCATTGCTGCATCAAAGTCGTCCCCGTCCTCGATGAGGGTGTAAATTTTCGGGCTCACCCTTGAGTACAGGACTTACAATTTCTGTTCTCCTGTAGGTGTGTTTTCGGCCATTCCGAGATATCCTTTAAAACACGCCAGCCAGTGCTTGAAGGTTGCCGCTGTGTTCGCCGCGTGGGGGCTGAGTTGCAGGCACTCCGGCTTGATTCGGAGTTCCATCCTTTTAAATCTAGCTTATTAAATTGATGCACGATCAATGACCACTAAAGCGAGGTTGTAGTCCAACTGAAGGCTTTAATAAGCAAGATGTTTCCCCCAGCAGCTCAGGTACAGAAAGAAGGCTGCTGGGACGGCACAGGCTCTTATACCCCGCCTTGCAGGGCGGAGCTACCATACAGCTTGACCAATAGGAAACATACAATATCTACCAATGGTGTTCCAGCATTACCAGGTACTGTAATACCTCTACACAGACTACCATAACAATTCGCCAACTTCTAGCAAAATTAGGGCAGCACGGTGGTGCAGTGGGCTAGCCCTGCTGCCTCACGGCGCCGAGGTCTCAGGTTTGATCCCGGCTCTGGGTCACTGTCCATGTGGAGTTTGCATATTCTCCCCATGTTTGCGCGGGTTTTGCCCCCACAACCCAAAGATGTGCAGGCTAGGTAGAATGGCTACGCTAAATTGCCTCTTAATTGGAAAAATGAATTGGGTACTCTAAAGTTATTTTAACAAACTTCTAGCGAAATGGTTTATCTGACTGCTTTTTCAAGGTGTTCGTTGAAGTTTGAATGGCCTGCTCAGCCAGACCGTTTGATGTTGGGTAATAGGGGGCTGTCCCCATGTGTCATATGCCACCTGCTGTCACAAAATGAACAAAATCATTGCATGTGAAGTAGGTGCTATTGTCCAAATGAATTGCCTCAGGAAGCCCAGGAATTACAAATACTCGGCACAAGGCATCTACCATGGGCTGCTAAAGTAGCGCTACCCCTCTCCTGGACTGATAGCCACTTCAAGTGGGAATCTACCAGCACCAAAAACATCGGACCTGTATGATCCACATGGACCCGGGAAGCAGCATAGATTGCTGCATTTGGCAAGGGTGTGATATACTAGATCTTCAATGGCTTGGTCTATGCTTGATCACCAGATGTAACTGTGCACCAACATCTTCATCTTTGTCTGCCCTCGGTGGGCGCTGTGTAGCTCTTGAAAGAGCGGCCCTTTAGCATGATGACCATACCTGATCTCCAGAGAATCACACCGACTTCACATGTCAACTCATCTTGACGAGGGAAGTAGAGCCTCAGTTGTTCAGAGTTCTCGTATCGCCAGCTGAACTTATCATTTGTTTCATCGTTGAAATAATAGGGTCTCTTTAGGTCCAGCTGCGATGTGCCTTGCCGACACTGTCAAGATTTCTAGGATGTTTCGGGTTAAAATGATCTCCTGGGGTACTGGTGATGGCAGAATGCTCTCGGGTCGGGGCAGGCGACTTAATGCATTAGCAATTTGCATCCCAGGCCGTTGCCATAAAGCACAGCCATAAGCCAGCAACAGCAAGGCTCAATGTTGCACTCTCGTCAAACTTATGGGCAGTATGGGCATATCTTCACTTAAAAAACCCTGGGCGAGATTCTCTGTTAGCCAACAGCGAAATCAGAAGTGCAATTGGGCGGAGAATAGCTCCCGATGCCGAATTCGTGGCAGACCGGGGTTTGACGCCAAATCGCGATGCTCCGTCTCTGCAAAAATGGCGTCAAAGCGACGCATGCCACGTGTAGTTTAAACACTGTTTGCATATCATTAGTGGGCCCACCCGCAATTGTCCGCCTCTGATGGGCTAAGTTCCCGATGGCGCGGTCCACATGTGCTCTCAAACATTGTGAACCTGACGTGGTGGCTGCTGAGAGAGAGGGCGAACGGACAGTGTCCAGCATCGCCATACTTCACCGACAGTCGTGCCGCTGGCCAGGGAGCTACTGCCAGGGCTGTGGCAAGTAGTGATGGGTGGCCAGAAGGTGGACTGTGGGGTTAGGGTGGAACATCATTACCACAGCCGGCAAGGCAGCCATGCAGCTGCCATGCCCATGGCAGCCCGCTTTAAACTTGGTGCCCTGGGTCATATAGGTGAACCCCCAGGGCACCCCTCTGGGTGCCCTCTGACCCCAGCCGACCCATCAGCTGTATGGGAGCTCCAGCACAACCTGTCCCATCTTTTCGGCCTCGATTAGTGTGTGTGTGGGGTGTGTCTTGTTTATGCGTGGCTGCAGCTTGTCAGCCCTGCGAGTATCCATCACAGAACCGGCGAATCCCACATTGTTTTTTATGGTATTCCACGCGGCGCTGGTGCTAGCCCCTCACCGGTAGCGGAATCGGTGCGGCGCCAATTTTCCTGTTGTAGAAGTCCACGGATTCTCCATTGATGTCAACATTTAGTCGCAGAAACGGAGAATCCGACTCCCTGTAATGACTTGTAGTCAGTCACTATGTCAATCTGTACAGATACTGGTGGAATTTCGTCACACAAAATATAACCACTAAGCCCACCTTCTCAATGTAGGCATAGCTTTGTCTTCAGAAAAGGTCCGTGAGGCAAAGGCAATAGGGCAGTCCGAATCATCTACCATTTTGTGGGATAAAATAACACCTCTAACAGAAGGGGATGCATCACATGTCAGCACGATTGGTTTTCCAAAATCAAAACATCCCAAGTGGTTTGAAAACTGTAATGTTTGCTTCATGACTCGAAATACTTCTTTTTGAAGGTATTTAAAGTAGAAATTATGCTCATTTAAATATTCAGATTCTAGGATCTCGCCCAGTGAGGGCATGATCCAGATTGCGCCAGGTGAGACATGTGGGTTTCACACCTGAAGCGGAGCCGGATTTGGTGCTCGCAGGCGGTTCACCCTTTGGTATCTGAATCCACACCGGGTACAACAGGGTCACTGAATCACACTGAATTGCAACGGGGTCACCGAATCACACCCAAATAAGCTCCTCACTGTTTGTTATACATTATTGATCTGACTCCATTAATGTAACAATCCGATTGCACCAGTAAAAGGCCAACCTACCTTCTGAGCCACCTCACTGGTTGCATGCTCATGGGTCAGGGAGGTCAGGAAATTGGCCAACTCTAATGCTGAGTGAGCTGGCAATCTGTTTCATTGAGGCAGTCAAGTCCAGGAGGGTAGGCAAGAAAGAGGCTGCAAAGCTCACCGACCCGCCCCCCCCAGCCATTGATCCACATCAGTTAGGCAGCGGTCCTACAAATGTTGTTGGATCCTAATTTAACACAGAAATAAAGCTCCTGCCTCTCTCAGGCAGCAACTTCGGCTCATCATTTTGAGGGCCACTCAAGTAGAGTTGGACTGGTCTCCAGAGGCCAACTGGCAGGGTTTATTTTTTATGTTGTTTGCCTACCACATATTTTCTCGGGTCAATGGGGAGGCATCTGAGAAGAGTTTGTGTGCATTTTGAAAAGTGTAATCTATTATGTAATGCAAATAATATGAGATAGGAAAATGAATGTTCAGTAAGGACTAAGGATTCACCAGGGAATTTATTTTACTAAAAATGATTGACTGAATACTGTGATAGAGACCTGAGAGTACTGAGATTAATGTGAATATCAAAGATCAAATTAATAATTCAAGCTACCTAATGTTCTGTGCTAAAGATGGAAGGCTGGTTTGCATCATTGCTCGTTCTTTCATTCTACTGATTTGCTACTTTCTCATATCCATGATGGTAACAAAAAATACTGTATTGCAGTTTTATCGCCACATCTTCCATTGTAATTTTTCTTTTTCAAATCTTAGCTATGGTGTTCAGCAACATTATGCCTCCTCCCTTGAGCATAACCTTGACTACAAAACTGCCACACATAAGTCAATTTGATATGATTTACTTGCTAATGTGCCAAAAGTAATATTCTCTAGTGAAAAAGCAAATGTGTGTTACAGTCCAACCTATTATTTAAATACAAAGAGTGATGTTCTATTACTGCTAATGGATGCTTTGAAATTGCCTGCTCACTTTAAAATTCATGCAAGAAAACACAGTCTTGCATTTGAGAATATACTTTCCTAGGTAACTTATATTGCCAAATAAGTCAGTTGAAAAAATATCATAAGCCAGCTTTATCTCAAGTAGCCTTATTCATATAGTCATTCCTTATGTGTCGCATTAGTGTGATTGGATGCAGGATCATTCCCATAATTCCCTGCACAGTCAGTTCATCACTTTGAATTATTTAATAAGGGGCTTGGGATGAAGGAATAGATCCCAAGCAGAAATGGATCTTTCGCTGTTGGGAGAGATAATAAATCAACATGGAACTTACTCCAGCCTGATCATCCTCCAATATACCTACACTCTCCAATTCTTGTCTCTTGAACATTGAATCAATTTTAATTACTTCATACCTTCAGCTGCCGAGTCACTAAGTTCTGGAATTCCATCCCTCAGCCCCTCTGTTTTTCTACTTCCCTCTCTTAAGGGGCTTCTGAAAATCTACATATGACTAAGCTTTTGGTCATGAGTCCTTACATCTCATGATGGCGCAGGGCCAAAAAATGTTTTAACACTCCTGCAAAACACCTCAAGACATTTTACAACAGTGAAGGCACTATAGAAAAGTATGTTGTTGTTTGGCTTGCTGTTTTGTACCTGTTATGCATGGGTGGAAAGGCAAATCAGGGGAGAAGTGTAAAACAGACAGCCAATCTGCTTCCTGCCCATTTTAGGCACCTGCTGAAATAGCAAGTTTCACCCTCTTATGATTTTGTAACTATTGTTTTTAAAGTACCAATGCGCTGTCCTTATCTGTCACTAAGCAAATTTTACTTTTTTAATTGTTTAAGGCCCTCACAATAGTCAGGGTAATGTTTCAACTAACCCAGAGCATTTGTGTTTCATTACTTCTTGAATTTCAAAGTACAATAATTCTTTAATCTGACCATGTGAGTAGCTCAAAGCAATGAATAAGATTTGGGAACAAATGGAAGCACATGTGTGTGGAAAATATTCAGCCTAGATTTATGTCCTTAACTCTGAAACATACAATACTTAGATAATTAAGCAGTTTGTTTTTGAGTATAATTTGGATCCCAGATGCATACATTTGTACATTTGTATTTTAAAAATCAATGTGACCTTTATTTATGCTTGATTTATTGTCCATCAGCAAAGCAAGCAATATTGATGTAGCAGTAAAAGGACATTGAACTACACTCATCTAAGGGGCAACCTTAACTCGAAAGATACCAGACTGATTTTTATCCTGATCACCAGTTAGCTGACGCCTTTCTTCTGTGGAGAATTCACTGCTACTGCCCGTCTAGCTGCACTGCCTTTTGCTTTATAACTTACATTACCATTGTTATGTTGCAATTAACATTGTATCCCACCAGCAACTCCCTTTTGATTCCCAAGCTTTCCATAAACATTATTACATGAAGATGTGGTATGTGAAGGGAAATAATTCCTTTTTGCTGAATTTATATTCAGGTGTTCTTGTCATTTGGCAGTACCAGTTGTCTTATCAGACAGCATATATTTTTCCTGTAACTAATTGTTGTTCCACCAAGGCAGCTTGGGGTCACCATCTGTGCGGAGTCTGCACGTTCTCCCCGTGCCTGCGTGGGTTTCCTCCAGGTGCTCCAGTTTCCAAAGATGTGCAGGTTAGGTGGATTGGCTATGCTAAATTGCCCTTAGGGCCCAAAAGGGTAGGTGGGGTTTCGGGGATAGCTTGGAAGTGTGGGCTTAGGGGGTTGCTCTTTCCAGCGGCTGGTGCAGACTCGATGGGCCAAATGGCCTCCTTCTGCACTGTAAATTCTATGATCCATGTGGCTCTGTTAGCCATAAATATAGTTACGATTAATTCTTAGTTTATAGGAACCTGTTAACTTCCAGATGCGTGATTCTCAATTGGCAGTGCACTATTTTGTTGCAAAGCAATAAATAGTTATTTTTAAAATCTCTAAATTCTTATATGGATTCTACTTTGTTATTTATTCATTTACTCAAAAACCTTCTGTTCCAAACATATTTTTACATACCAACATTGAGTATTGATTCTGTACTTCACAGCATTGCAGCTTAAGCCTGTTTGACAAATACTTGCTCAGAACAAGGCATAGCAATATTAAACTGGCAGATTCTCTCAATCAAGTCAATCACCATATCTCAGCTGCTGCTTTGAACAGCTTTTCTCAAACTGATCTATTATAGTCTCTATATCTAATATCTATTGTACAAGATATGAGCTGAAATAGTTTATTCATTTACAAAGCTCACAATGACAGTAAATACTGACAATACTTATTCAAGTGGCCGATGTTAAATTCTAAACCAGAAACTTCAAAAGAAATCCCACCTCGCGAATCGAGCAAGTCTGTTGAAATACTTTTCCAATTCTGAGAAAAACATTCTAGAATTTGCTAAAATTATTAATGAATTATCATTTGCAATTATTAATTTTGCAGTTCAGTTTCATTTAGTTGTTCTCACCATTAACAGCACTGTTTAAAAAGCATGAATAGTGCATAGAAAAAGGAAAAATCAACTATATTTCTGCTTTACAGTATAGCTTCCTCTGTTGTAAAAATTTACAATAAATTGCAATCTATAAATCATACAGCACAGGATCCCATATACTGTAAAATGACATTTTCGTTATTGTTTTCCACAATGTCTATGCATTATTTCTGCTTTTCTCAGCAGTGCTGCTTCATGTGAGATATGTCAGCCCATCATGCATGTGCAGGCCTGTGAAGGGGCTATTCAATTAGTCCAACTTCTGCTCTATTGCTAAAGCCCTGCAATTTATTTTTTGCTCTTAAGTGTATATCGAATTTGCTTTGGAAAGTTATTATTGAATATAAGAGGGATGGGGTCCAGAAAGCAAATTTTAGGGAGTTAGCAAAGAAATTAAAAAGCAGGACCACAAAAGCATTAATTCCAGGGTTACTCACAATGCCACATACTGGTGAGCATAGGAATAGAAGGTTTGAATGTTTGAACATGTGGCTGGAGAGTTGGTGTAGGTGAGAGGGCATCAGATTTCATGGACAATGGGTCTGGGTTCTGGGGCAGGTGGGACTGGACAAGATGGACTGGTAGCACCTTAACAGGACTGACATCCTCACAGGGAGACAGGGGACAGGGAGTGTTGGGGAGGGTTGAAACTAGATTGGTGGGGGATGGGAAACAGAGAGAGAGCTCAGACCAGAGGGAAGCAAAACTGGTAATAGGAAGTAGAAAAGTAATAAACAAAATTAGAAGGCTGACAAAACAAAGGCAAACATCAAACAAGATCAGAATGTGGAATAATGTTAAAAAGACAAAGTTAAGGGCACTCTATCTGGACATATGCAGCATTTGTAACAGGGTAGATGATTTGAAGGCACAAATAGAAATAAATGAGTACGATTTAATTACTATTGCAGAGACGTGGTTACATGGTGGTTAGGACTCAGAACTGAATATTCAGGGATACTCCTCTCAGAAGTGTTGAAGGAGGAGAAAAGGATGTGGGGTAGCACTGTTAATAAGAAACAAGATCTGGATATTAGTGAGGGGATTTTAGATCAAAGGAATAAGAGGTAAAATCAGATTCAGTGGAACTAAGAAAGAGCAAGGGACAGAAAATGTTGGTAAGAGTTGTTTACGGGCCATCAAACTGTGGTGGTAATGTTGGGCATGGTATAAATCAGAAAATTAGAGAGGCAGGTAACATGAGAAACACAGTATGAATGGGGGATTTCAATTTAAATATAGACTGGGTAAACCTAATTAGCACTGATACTGGGGGGATAATTTCCTGGAGTGCTTACAAGATGGATTTCGAGAGCAGTATGTTAAGGACCCAACTGGGCATTTTCGATTTAGTTTTATCTAATGAAAAAAGGCTAATTAATAACCTTGCTGTAAAGAAGCCATTAGGAACCAGTGACCATAATATGATAGAATTTGACATTAAGTTTGAAAGTAATACAGTTAATTCTGAAACTAGGGGCCAAGTTTTCTGCCCCCCCCCCCCTCCCCTCCTCCCCCCTCCGGCATGTTTTGCAGTGGCAGTGGCCGTCAGTGGGACTGGAAGATCCTGCTGGCGTGAACTGCTGGAAAATTCCACTTTAAGGTCCTAAATCTGAACAAAGGAAAGGTAAGAGGGGCAGTTGGCTATTGTGGTTAGGAAATATAAATTAAAATATTTGATGGTAGATAGAAAATAGCTAGTTGTTCAATAAGTATTACATCGTCGATAACAAATCTATATTCCGCAAAGACTCAAAAACCAATCAGGAAAGGTGAATCAACAAAATAAGTTAAAGATTGCTATAGGTCAAAGGAAGTGGCTTCTAAGGTTGCCAGAAAAAGTGGTAAGCCCAAGGATTGGAAACAATTCAGAATCCTGCAAAGGATGTCCAAGAAATTGATAAGGCAAGGGAAGAGAGAATATGTATGCAAGCTAGTAAGCAACATAAAGGCAGAGTATAAAAGCGTTAAGTTTGTGAAAAGGAAAAGATGAGCAAGGACAAATGTCGATCCATTACAGACTGTAACACTGCTCTGTACAACATGGAGTCTGGTACAAAGTAAAACTAGTTTAATCCAGTTTGGTTATATACATACATGGCCACCAGAGAGGTGTATTGCACTCACAGCCTCTCCCTTTCCTTGTGGCCTGCCTCCTAAGTATCCTTAGGGGTCTCAGATCTGTGATCCCACTTCAAGAGATGGCCACTCTGCACATTCGTTAAGCGTGTTTCCCCTTTAAATATTGGACCTATCACTTCTGTGTTCTGAATTTCCTGCCTGAGGCTTCACCCCTTGATGCACTATCAATTACGACGAGACGAGAGTAGGATGTAATCAAGGCTTTATTACACAGAGATGTGTGGCCTTCTGCAGCAGCTTACGAAATGGCTGCTGTTCGGAGAGCACACACATTCATACTCCGCCTCCTGGGCGGAGCCAGCAGGCAGGGATCCACCCCCGTACCTGTAGTACAGGGGCCTTACCGAAATACCCATATATACAATATAATACAACAGTGGTGACTACCACACCCCTCAGTGTCGGCTCAGAGAAAACGTCTTCAAGACAATCCAGTGCCCTGTGACTCAGTTTCCTGGAAACTCAAAGGAGTCTCACACGAAGTCAGAAACGCCACATATAAATCGCCATCTTTCATTGGGTGGATTACTGAGGAGCATCATGAGAGTTTCACAAAATTGGGGTGGAAGGATTAAATCACGTTGAATTGCATTGAAATTATATGCAAGTGGGCAATTAAGCACATCAATAAGCATACTGCCACTAATTTGCAAGTTTCCCATTTTGTTCTCTTCCCACCAAGCAAAACAGAGTAGGATCTCCGGCAGCAGCACATCCCTCCCCGATGAACTCATTGCATTCTATGCTTGGTTCGAGCAGGAAACCATTGTCAATTGCCCCAGCAGCCTCGGACACACCCATACCTACCGTCACAGCTTCAGGTCGGCCTTCTTGAAAGTGGACCCTCAGAAAGCAAATGATCCTGATGGAGTCCCTAGTTGTACACTCAGGTCCTGCAGGTGGTGGTTCTCTTCAACCTCTCATAATCTATTACGAGGTTCCCACCTGCTTCAAGAAGACCACCATCATACCAGTGCCAAAGAAGAACCAGGCAATGTGCCTCAACGACTACCATCTGGTGGCCTTGACATCTATCATTATGATGTGCTTCGAGAGGTTGGTCATGAGACACATCAACTCCATACTCCAGAATGCTTTGGTCCATAGCAATTTGTATTCCGCCACCGGCGGTCCACAGCAGATGCCATCTCCCTGGCCCTACACTCATCCCTGGAGCATCTCGACAACAATGCTTATGTCTGACTCCTATTCACTGACTACAGCTCCACCTTCAACACCATAATCCCAGCCAAACTCATATTGTCCAAGATGGCACTGGAATGTGGCAACTCTCTACAAACTCTCCCAAACAGATCCTCTCTTTTGTAACTGTACTAACCTTTTAAAATTTAAATCTAACACTAATATTATCACTAACCTTTCTCTTTTATCTATGTATTTACATTGTGTACCTTGTGTTGCCCTATTATGTATTTTCTTTTTCTTTTATTTTCATGTACTAAATGATCTGTTTGAGCCGCTCGCAGAAAAATACTTTTCACTGTATCTCGGTACACGTGACAATAAACAAACAAATCCAAATCCAAAACTCCAAAACCTAGGACTTGACTCCTCCCTCTGCAACTGGATCCTCGACTTCCTAAGCCAGAGACTACAATCAGTAAGGATAAACAACACCTCCTTCACGATAGTTCTCAATACCGGGGCCCCGGAAGGCTGTGTAGTGTTTCGAGTGGTTGGTCACGAGACTCACCAACTCCATATTCCCAGAATGCCTTGATCCACTGCAATTTGCATACCGCCACAACCAGATGCCTTCTCCCTGGCCCTACATTCACCTCTGGAGCATCTTGACAACAGGAACTCCTACGTCAGACTCCTATTCATTGACTGCAGCACCATTATCCCAGCCAAGCTTATGTCAAAACTCCAAAACCTCGGACATGGTTCCTCCATCTGCAAGTGGATCCTCAACTTCCTGACATAGACCACAATCAATAAGGATAAACAATATCTCCTCCACATCAGTCCTCAATATGGGGCCCCGCAAGGCTGCATACTTAGCCCTCTACTATGCTCCCTATACACACAAGACTGTGGCAAAATTTAGCTCTAACTCCATCTACAGGTTTGTTGATGGCACGAATGACAGGACCATAGTGGGTCAGATCTCGAGCAACGATGAGTCAGAGTACAGGAGGGAGATAGAGAACCTAGTGGCATGGTGTAACAACAACAATTTCTCCCTTAACATCAGCAAAACCAAGGAGCGGGTCATTGACTTCAGGAAGCAAAGTATCATGCATGCCCCTGTCTGCATCAATGGTGGAAATGATTGACAGCTTCAAATTCCTCGGTATGCACATCACCAATAATCTGTCCTAGGCCACCTACGTCAACGCTACGCCCAAGAAAGCACAAATGCGCCTTTACGTCCTCAAGAAACTAAGGAAATTCTGCATTCCACATTGCTTCTTACCAATTTTTACAGATGCACCATAGAAAACATCCTATCTGGTTGCAACACAGTCTAGTATGGTGACTGCTCGGCACAAGACCGTAAGAAACTACAGAGAGTCGCAAACACAGCCCAGTCCATCATGTGACCCGCCTCCCATCCAGTGACTCTGTCTACACCTTCCGCTGCCTTGGGAAAGCAGGCAGCATAATAAAAGACTCCTCCCACCCGGGTTATTCTCTCTTCCAACTTCTTCCATCGGGCAGGTGTTACAAATGTCTGAGAACACACACTAGCAGGTTCAAAAACAGCTTTTTCCCTCATGTTACCAGACTCCTGAATGGCTCTCTTATGAACTGAACTGATAGCTTCACGCATCTTCTCTACTGAGTAGTACTACACTCTGTGTGCTTCACCCGATGCCGGTGTCTATGTATTTACATTGTGTATTTATGTATGTCCTATGTTTTGTCATGCATGGAACAATCCGCCTGGACTCTACGCAAAATAATACTTTTCACTGTACCTCGGTACATATGACAATAAATCAGATCCAAATCCAATCCATCACCGACTTAATCGCTTACAGTTTTATCACTGCCAGGAGTTGACATATGGCCTCCCTTACAATTATCTGTGCCCACTCCAGCAGGCTCCATAAAATTTATCCCATTGTCTTGAACCCATGCTTTAAACTCTATTCCTGAGTTTCTGATTCCAAACCCCCCATTCAACAATTTCATACCATAATCTTTGCTTCTCCATTTTCTTTCTTTATCTTTGCATGTGCCAGCCGTAATCTTGTTTTTCTCACTTTTCTATCAGATGACAGCTATTTATTCTTCTGCCATCCAAAGCTCCTCGAGGCTCAACTTTTGTTTCTTTACTTGTCCCATTACAACTCTCTTTGACTCAGCTCCACCAACTCTTTTGTTATTTAATGTCTCCCACCTTCTGCCTTTTCACAGACCTTCCCTTTTGTTCTTTTCCCATTCTCCCCATTTCACCTACATAAAAATGATTACCTTTCCCAGTTCTGATGAAGCTTCATGACCCTAAACATTAACGCTGCTCCTCTTTCTATAAGGGGGGTATTGTCACTGGACTAGTAATAATCCCGAGACCGAGGGTAATGCTCTGGGAACACAGGTTCGAATCTCAATATGGCAGATGGTGGAATTTGAATTAAATACAAATCAGGAATTAAAAGCTTAACGATGATCATGAAAACGTTCTCAATTGTCATAAAAACCCATCTGTTTCACTATGCCCTGAAGGGAAGGAAATCTGCCGCCTTTACCCTGTCTAGCTTGCATGCGACTCCAAATCGACAGGAATATGGTTGACTCATAAATGCCCTCAAATGGCCTGGTAAGCTACTCAGTTGTATTAAACTGCTGTCTCTAAAACCTCAGACACTTTGACCAGATTATTACTCAAGCGTTTTACCTAGGTGTGTTTCTTTGTGAGGTGAACAAAGGACAAATACAAGTGAATGATTCAACTACATGTATTTATCAAACAGTATAGCAGTTACCCTTCTTAGACTATCCCAAAACAATACTAAATGATCCCAAGTTTCTTAATATTACCCAAGCCAATGGACTTAGTCTGTGGGTCCGATTCTCTGAGTTTCAATTCCTCAGGGCTTTCGTCCATAATGGTGGGTCCCGCACACTACTTCCTTCCATCTCTGGTCGGACGTCAAATCTTTTCTGCTATCTCTGCCAGTCTTTGCTGGGGAGGGTCCTGGTGGATGATTTTATTTATTTTTTTAAAAATGTATTTTATTCCAAACATATATGAAAAGTTACAACATATAAACAATTCGGGAAACAAACGTCCCAACACACAACTATACAGTTTGTACAAATGTTTCCCCATTTTGCGCCCCCCCCCCCCCCCCCCAACTGTCCCCGTGATGAACAACTCGTCAAACACTGTCACGAACATCCCCCACCTTGCCTCGAAACCCTCTGCTGGATCCTTTAACTTGTATTTGTTCTTTTCCTGCCGAAGAAAGTCATATAAGTCACCCAGCCAGGCCGCTATCCTCGGTGGCGTTGCTGACCGCCACTCCAGTAAAATGTGTCGTCGGGTGCGAAGGCCACCACATCGGCCTTCCTCCCCTCCATCAGCTTCGGCTTCTCCGATATCCCAACTATCGCCACCTCCTCCCCCACTATCCTTGGTAGCACCGCGAACACACCCACCCAGAATCTCTCCAATTTTTCACCGCCCAGAAAATATGTGCGTGATTTGTTGGTCCCCGCCCACACTTCTCACACATATCTGCCACCCCTTGAAAGAACCCACTCATTCTTGCCCACGTCATATGTTCCCTGTGTACGATCATGAACTGTATCAGGCTCATTAAGGAGCTGGTTTAGCGCAGTCGGCTAAACAGCTGGCTTATGCAGAGCAAGGGAGCAGTGCGGGTTCAATTCCTGTACCGGAATCCCTGAACAGGTGCTGGAATGTGGCGACTAGGGTCTTTTCACAGTAACTTCATTGAAGCCTACTTGTGACAATAAGCGATTATTATTAGTAGTATCAAGCCAGGGAATCAACCCTGGTTTAATTGTTGCTAACTTTTGGTTGGTTCAATTGGTTCTGTTTTATAACCTTTGC
The DNA here is from genome assembly GCF_047496885.1 of Scyliorhinus torazame. Taxonomy (NCBI): domain Eukaryota; kingdom Metazoa; phylum Chordata; class Chondrichthyes; order Carcharhiniformes; family Scyliorhinidae; genus Scyliorhinus; species Scyliorhinus torazame. The sequence continues at coordinate 148,867,116 of NC_092721.1, read as the reverse complement.
TCTCGAGTCGCCAGGTATCTTCATGATACCGCCATGTGGTTCAAGTTCAAGTAATGATCAATAACCCAACACACCGATTAGTAAGATTCAAATCAAAGCACATTTATTATACACAGTAATCGCTACTCATGCACAAATTCTACGTCTAAGCTACTTCTAGTTCTAACAGGCCTATACTTAGCTTCGGACTGGCCCACCAGGTCTGGGGAACAAATGGCCTTTCGTTCGGGTTCTGAGTCTGCGGGATTCGAAGTTGGTACGGATTGGTAGCTAGGAGCGCCTATCTCGTAGCGAGCGTTGACTTAAGACTTACTGGATCTCGGCGGCAGTTGAACCGGTCACGGTCAAGGTTGGTTCGCGTTGCTGAGTGACCCAGTCAAGAAGAACGATTTGAGCTTGGGGGCTTAACTTTATAGTCCCCAGGGACTTCCCGCCTTTCGGGGCGGACCCTGTACCTGGTTCCAGGTGATTGGACTTTGTTCCAATCGCTTGGTTCGATTTCTCCAATACTGGAGCGGTTCCCTGATCAATGGGCGGTCTTGAGGTGTCCGTTAACCTCTTTTGTGTTGGCTCCTGCTGGCACCGGGAAGTCTGGCTTAGCTTTGTTTGTCCCAAATGTTGCGATTGTTCCCGGGGATTGCTTATTAGTATGTAGATGGCTGCTACATTATTATGCAGGTGGCTGCTTGTATCGATGCTCTCTGAGCTTTTGCAGAGTTTAATACACAGTAAACTTGCACCTGTTGGTTTCTGCCTGTGTTGGCTGAATTTCCCTGCAGCCTTTGCTGTTCTCCATTTTACATCGGGAGTTGGCCAACCCAGGTGGCTACATAATGAAGAGTTGTCCAGCTACAATATAGGACTACTTGCATGCAAAAACCGAAAACAGCATGCAATAGACACAACTAAACAATTCCATAGCCAATGGTTGAATGCAATCCTGGAATGAAATCTTTGCAGTCCTATCCCATCCAATTGCGAATATTGCTGCAGGTCGATTTTCCGTAAATATCCCCATCCTTAATGATAGGGGAGCCCAGCACATCAGTGCAAACGTTTTTTAAAAAAAATATGTTTATTGAAAATTTTTCATGATAAACAAAATATCAAACTATTAATTCAAGTTACAATGACAGAGAACACGACAATCAAAAACACAATTCAGCTTACTACCCCAACATTAAACCAAACCCTTAACAATGAATACTTACCATCTTAGATGGAACCCTTTAACGAACCCCCTAACGGCGTACTTGACTTTCTCTAAATATACGAATGACATGAGGTCACCCAACCAAGCCGAGGCACTGGGCAGAGTAGGAGACCTACAATCAACAGAACTCGTCTTTGGGCTATTAACAAGGCAAAGGCGAGGACATCCGCCTTCACGCCCATCTGCACCACTGGCGAATCTGATATCCCGAAAATAGCCACCAGGATCTGGCCATACATGCACAAAATAATCCCCCCACTAGGCCCAGCCAAAAATGAAATCCTCTTCAACAGGGAGGATGGTGGTGCGGGGGGAAAAGAGGGAAAAGCGGGAAAAGCCATGGAAAATCGGGAAACTGAATGTATCTAAGCAGATTGGAACCAGAGTGTTGACATTTTTCCGACAGCTCCTTAAAGCTGGCAAACCTTCACTCCACGAAGAGGTCTCCAAACCCTTCCCGTAAATGCTGGCAAAAAGAGGCAAGTATTGCAGATAGGGGCTAAGTGCAAAAGATAAGGTTGAAGTATTTGCAATAATCATCAGCTAGAAGAGATGAGTACATCTCAGTTTTCTCTGGAGGACCCTGCATCACAGATGCCAGTCTTCAGCTGATTCAATTCACTTCATGTGATATCAAGAAACAGATGAAGACACGATACTGAAAAGCCTATGGGTCCTAACAATATTCCAACATTTGCATTGAAGGCATGTGCTCCAGTCATTGCTGTACCCCTAACCAAGCTGTTCCAGTTTAGCTATACCATTGGCATCTACCTAGCATGTGGAAAATGTCCCAGGAATGTCCTGCACACAAAAAGCAGGACATATCCAACACAGCAAGTGACCACCTCACCAACCTACTCTTGATTATCAATAAAGTGATGGGAAAGGTCATCAGTAATGCTTTCAAGCAGCACTTGCTTCGACATAACCTGCTCACTGATGGTCAGCTTGGGCTCTGTCAGGGCCACTCCGCTTCTGACTTCATTACATTTTTGATTCAAACATGGACAAAAGAGCTGAAAGCCAGAAGTGAGGTGAGAGTGACTGCCCTTGACATTAGGACAGCATTTGATCAAATGCAGTGTCAAGGAACCCAAGCAAAACTGGAGACAATGGGAGTCAGGAGGAATGCTCTCGCTGGTTGCAGTCATACCTGTCACAAAGGAAGGTGGTGGTGGTTGTTGGAGGTCAAACATCTCAATTCCAGGACATCACTGTAGGGATTCCTCAGGGTTGTGTCCTAGGCCCAGCCACCTTCAGCTGCTTCAGCAATGACCTTCCTTCCATCATAAGGTCAGAAGTGACCTTAAGTGACAGAAGTTCACTGAAGACTGCACAATGTTCAACACGATTCGTGTCTCCTCAGATACTGAAACAGTCTATGTCCAAATGCAGCAAGACCTCGACAATATCCAGGCTAGGGCTGACAAGTCACAAGTTAAATTCATGCCACACAAGTGCCAGGCAATATCATTGCCCCTTGACATTCAATCCCACATCTGGATCCCATACTATTAACTGATGGAGACTTACAATTGACCAGAAACTGACCCGGAATAGCCGTATGAATACTGTGGCTACAAGAGCACACCAGAAGTTATGAGCCCTGCAGCGGGTAACTCACCTCCCGATTGACTTCCGAGTGCAGCTATGCAGCGGTAGCTCCCGCTTGGAACGGACTTTTGGGCTCTTTTACAGGGCCCCCACGGCATTTGTTTGACATTTCCCGGTGTGGGAAGAAGACTGCAGCATTCCCCTGACAGTGTCCCCCAGGAATGTTATGTCTTTTGGCTACCAGACCCGGCAGAAACAGTAAAAGATTTGGCTTGAGCTGCAGGAATAGGCAAAAGCCTCTTCCAGCATCCAGGCGGGGGAAGGGCAAGCTTAAAGCTGCAATCTGACTTGAGGGCCTCTATCAAAGGTGAATTCTAGCAGTAGAGGGAACAACTGTGAAAAGATCTACCAAGGCCATTGAAGAAGCAGGGACGAGGCTTCCGGTAGCGGCCATGGAGGAGTAGGTCGCGCATTCGGCAGCTCCCGTCTGGAACCGACTCTCAGACCTTTTTCAGGAGTTTCCATAGACTTTTTGGGGCAGACTGGTGAAGTGAACACTGCCAAAAGGATTCCCTCTCGACTTCCGGTTGCGGCTATGCGGAGCTAAGCCGCATGATTCGGCAGCTCCCGCTACCACGGACTTTCGGGCTCATTAGAGGAGCTCCAACGGAACTTTTTTTTTTTTTTTTTTTGACGCAACCCGTGGGGAAGGGAAGAGAGAGGTCCCCCTCCAACTTCTATGAAACGGACCAGAAGTGTAACGGCCAAAGGAGCGGCACTGGAGCAACGGGAGAAGCGAGGGAAAGAAAACAAAATGGCAGCGGCCAGGGACAAATGGGGAGCCGCAGGAGTTCATCAAGCGCTGCTTCGAGGAGCAGCGCGAGGAGATACGCAAGGAGATGTTGGCGCCTATGCTTTCGGCATGTGAAGGACTCGGGATCACCCAGAAGGCCCACGAAGCTAAGATCCAGGAGGTACAGAAAAGAGTCAGTCAGAATGAGGACGAGCTCGTGGGCCTGGCGGTGAGAGTGGAGCAGAACGAGGCGCTACACAAGAGGTGGGCGGGAAGACTCGAAGACCTGGAGAACAGGTCGAGGAGAAAGAATCTGCGAATCCTGGGTCTCCCTGAGGGAGTGGAGGGAGCTGATGCCGGGGCATACGCGAGCACGATGCTCGAGGCGATGATGGGCACAAAGGCCCCTTCGAGGCCGCTGGAGTTGGATGGGGCACATCGGGTGCCGGCGAAGAAGCCCCAGGCAAATGAGCCGCCAAGGGCGATGGTGGTGAGGTTCCACAGGTTCACGGACAGAGAGTGGGTCCTGAGATGGGCCAAGAAGGAGCGGAGCAGTAAGTGGGACAATGCAGAGATCCGAATATACCCGGACTGGAGCACGGAGGTTGCAAAGCGGAGAGCGGGTTTCAACCGGGCCAAAGCGGCGTTGTACCGTAAAGAAGTGAAATTTGGAATGCTGCAGCCAGCGCGACTGTGGGTCACATACAAGGGCCAACACTATTACTTCAAAACGCCTGAAGAGGCGTGGACCTTTGTACAAGCCGAAAAGTTGGACTCTAACTGAGGGTTTGCGAGGGTGGGGGGATGTTTTGGGGTTTGATGTGTGATGGTTGTTGTATATAGGGGGTCAATCATGCGCAGGAAATGTTACATGGGCTGGGGGAGAGAGACAAGGCCGCGACAGGAGCTGCGCCAGAGGGGCAGAGCGGGCTTTGGAAAGCGCGGGGTGTTTTCCCGCACGCGGGAAGAAAGGCGGGAAGGGGAATGAAGGAATGCATATGGATTGGGAGACTCCCACGCGGGGAGGTCAATGGGATGGCGGGGGAAGCCGGGGCCAGCAGGCATCAGCTGACTTACGGGAGTGACATGGGGGGAGCAAAAATGCTAGACAGGGGTCTAGCGGGGGGGGGTTGCTGCTGCACTGGCCGAAAGGGAATGGGACATGCTCCAAGAGACACACCTGAAGGTGGCGGGCCAGGTCAGGCTAAGAAAGGGGTGGGTACGACAGGTATTCCACTCGGGACTGGACGCGAAGAATAGAGGGGTGGCAATATTGGTGGGAAAGCGGGTGTCATTTGAGGCCAAGACTATTGTAGCGGACAATGGAGGGCGATATGTAATGGTGAGCGGTAGGCTGCAAAGGACGTGGGTGGTGTTGGTAAACCTATACGCCCCGAACTGGGATGATGCAGGATTCATGAAGCGCATGTTGGGGCACATTCCGGACCTGGAGATAGGAGGCCTGATAATGGGAGGGGACTTCAATACAGTGTTGGATCCAGCACTGGACCGCTCCAAATCAAGGACTGGAAAGAGGCCGGCGGTGGCTAAGGTACTTAGGGGGTTTATGGATCAGATGGGGGGAGTGGACCCATGGTGGTTTGCAAGGCCGCAGGCCAGGGAATTTTCTTTCTTCTCCCATGTACACAAAGCCTACTCCTGGATAGATTTCTTTGTTCTGGGTAGGGCGCTCATCCCGAGGGTGGAGGGGACGGAGTATTCGGCTTTAGCCGCTTCGGACCATGCCCCGCACTGGGTGGAACTGGAGCTGGGAGAGGAGAGGGACCAACGCCCGTTGTGGCGGCTGGATGTAGGACTGCTGGCGGACGAGGTGGTGTGTGGGAAGGTGAGGGGGTGTATCGAAAGGTACTTGGAGGCCAACGACAACGGGGAGGTGCGGGTGGGGGTGGTATGGGAGGCGTTGAAGGCGGTGATCAGGGGAGAGCTAATTTCCATTAGGGCTCATAGGGAGAAGACAGAGGGTATGGAAAGGGAGAGGTTAGTGGGGGAGATTTTGAGAGTGGACAGGAGATACGCAGAGGCCCCGGAGGAAAGATTACTTGGGGAAAGACAACGGCTCCAGACGGAGTTTGACCTGTTGACCACAGGGAAGGCGGAGGCACAGTGGAGGAAAGCGCAGGGGGCGACCTACGAGTATGGGGAAAAGGCTAGTCGGATGCTGGCACACCAGCTCCGTAAGAGGATGGCAGCGAGGGAAATAGGGGGAGTCAAAGATGGAAGGGGAGCCACGGTTCGGAGTGCGACGAAAATAAACAAGATATTCAAGGCCTTTTATGAAGAGCTGTACAGATCCCAGCCCCCAGCGGGAGAAGAGGGGATGAGACGATTCCTAGATCAGCTGAGATTCCCGAGGGTGGAGGAGCAAGAGGTGGCTGGTTTGGGGGCACCAATTGGGTTGGAGGAGCTGAGCAAGGGTTTGGGGAGCATGCAGGCGAGGAAGGCCCCGGGACCGGACGGATTCCCGGTGGAGTTCTACAGGAAGTTCGCAGACCTGTTGGCCCCGCTACTGGTGAGGACCTTTAATGAGGCAGGAGAGGAGGGGACCCTGCCCCCGACAATGTCTGAAGCGACAATTTCTTTGATCCTAAAGCGGGACAAGGACCCACTGCAATGTGGATCGTACAGACCGATCTCGCTCCTCAATGTGGATGCAAAGTTGCTGGCAAAAGTGCTGGCCACGAGGATCGAGGACTGTGTCCCGGGGGTAATCCACGAGGACCAGATGGGATTTGTAAAGGGCAGGCAACTAAACACCAATGTGCGGCGGCTCTTAAACGTGATAATGATGCCATCGGAGGAGGGAGAGGCGGAGATAGTGGCAGCTATGGACGCGGAGAAGGCCTTTGACCGAGTAGAGTGGGAATACCTCTGGGAGTTGCTGCGTAGGTTTGGGTTCGGGGTAGGGTTTATCAATTGGGTTAAGCTCCTTTACAGAGCCCCGATGGCGAGTGAAGTGACGAACCGGCGGAGGTCGGAGTACTTTCGACTGTACCGAGGGGCGAGGCAGGGGTGCCCCCTGTCCCCCCTGTTGTTCGCATTGCCGATCGAACCATTGGCCATGTCATTGAGGGAGTCTAATAAATGGAGGGGGGTGGTCCGAGGGGGAGAAGAGCATCGGGTGTCGCTATATGCGGTTGACCTGTTGCTGTACGTGGCGGATCCAGTGGAGGGGATGGTGGAGGTCATGCAGACTCTAAGGGAGTTTTCGGGTTATAAGCTCAATGTCGGGAAAAGTGAGCTCTTTGTATTACAGGCGGGGGACCAAGAAAGAGGGATAGGGGACCTACCGCTGAGGAGGGCGGAGGGGAGCTTTCGCTATCTGGGGATCCAGATAGCCAGGAGTTGGGGGACCCTACATAAACTGAATCTGACGAGGTTGGTGAAGCAAATGGAGGAGGATTTCAAAAGGTGGGACATGTTACCGCTCTCGCTGGCGGGTAGAGTGCAGTCGGTCAAAATGGTGGTCCTTCCGAGGTTTCTATTTGTGTTTCAGTGCCTTCCCATCGTGATCACTAAGGCCTTTTTTAAGAGAGTAGGCAGGAGTATTATGGGGTTTGTGTGGGTGAATAAGACCCCGCGAGTAAGGAGAGGGTTCCTGGAACGCAGTAGGGACCAAGGAGGGTTGGCGCTGCCAAACCTGGGGAGCTACTACTGGGCAGCAAATGTGGCGATGATCCGCAAGTGGGTTATGGAGGGAGAGGGGGCGGCATGGAAGAGAATGGAGATGGCGTCCTGTAAAGGAACGAGCCTGGGGGCGTTGGTGACGGCACCACTGCCGCTCTCGCCGACAAAGTATACCACGAGCCCGGTGGTGGCGGCAACGCTAAGGATCTGGGGCCAGTGGAGACGGCACCAGGGTGCAATGGGAGCATCGGTGTGGTCCCCGATCAGGGGTAACCACCGGTTTGTCCCGGGGAAGATGGACGGGGGGTTCCAGAGCTGGCATCGGGTGGGGATTGGAAGAATGGGGGACCTGTTCATCGACGGGACGTTTGCGAGCCTAGGGGCACTGGAGGAGAAGTTAGAGTTACCCCCGGGAAATGCCTTTAGATATATGCAGGTGAGGGCTTTTGTGAGATGACAGGTGAGGGAATTCCCGTTGCTCCCGGCACAAGAAGTTCAAGATAGGGTGATCTCGGGTGTATGGGTCGCGGAGGGCAAGGTGTCGGAAATACACCAGGAGTTGAAAGAAGAGGGGGAAGCGCTGGTAGAAGAGTTGAAGAGTAAATGGGAGGAGGAGCTGGGGGAGGAGATAGAGGAAGGTCTGTGGGCTGATGCCCTAGGTAGGGTTAATTCCTCCTCCTCGTGTGCCAGGCTCAGCCTGATACAATTTAAGGTGGTCCACAGAGCGCACTTGACGGGGGCGAGGTTGAGTAGGTTCTTTGGGGTGGAGGACAGATGTGGAAGGTGCTCAGGGAGTCCGGCGAACCATGTCCATATGTTTTGGTCATGCCTGGCACTGGAGGGGTTCTGGAGAGGAGTGGCAATATCTCAGGTGGTGAAAGTCCGGGTCAAGCCAAGCTGGGGGCTAGCAATATTTGGAGTAGTGGACGAACCGGGAGTGCAGGAGGTGAAAGAGGCCGGCATTCTGGCCTTTGCGTCCCTAGTAGCCCGGCGAAGGGTCTTGCTAATGTGGAAGGAGGTGAAGCCCCCCAGCCTGGAGGCCTGGATAAATGATATGGCAGGGTTCGTAAAGTTGGAGAGGATCAAGTTCGCCTTGAGAGGGTCTGCGCAGGGGTTCTACAGGCGGTGGCAACCGTTCCTAGACTATCTCGCGGAGCGTTAGAGGAAGGTCGGTCAGCAGCAGCAGCAACCTTGGGGGGGGGGGCGTCCTGGGAGAGGGGGGGGAAGGGGGGGGACTGCCTGGGAGGGTGGATGAGCAAGAGATAACATGAAGGGTTGGGGAAACTGGCACGTACGGGTGAGGGCCAATGTACAAAGCTGTGTAAAAATATCACTTTGCCATGTATATATCTTGCTCTGCGCGATTTCTCGTTTTTTTTTGTTACGGGGGGGGGGGGGGGGGGGGTTATTGTTTGTAAGGGAGAAAAATTGTGTTAAAAAACTTTAATAAATATATATATATATTTTTAAAACTCACCTCCCAATTCCCCAAAGCCTGTCCATCATCTACAAGACACAAGTCAAGAGTGTAATGGAATACCCTCCACTAGCCTCAATGAGTGCAGATGCAGCAACTCTCAAGAAGCTTGACACTATCCAGGACAAAGTAGACCACTTGATTAGCACCCCATCCACATTCACTCCCTCAACCACCAGAGCACAGTGGTAGCAGTGTGTACAATCTATAAGATACACTATAGGAACTCACCAAGGTTCCTGAGACAGCACCTTCCAAATCCACAACTGCTACCATCTAGAAGGATAAGGGCAGCAGATTCTTGGGTTCATCACCACTTTGAAGTTCCCCTCCAAGCCACTCACCATCCTGACTTTGAAACATATTGTCATCTTTCAAGGTTACGGAGTCAAAATCCTGGAACTCCCTCTCTAACAGCATTGTGGGTGTACATACAACATGGACGACAGCAGTTCAAGCAAGCAGCTCACCACCACCTTCTCAAGTACAGGTAAGAATGGGCAACAAGAGTTAGCCTAGCCAAACATCTCCGTTCCACATCCCATGAATGAATTAATGAAATATGCTGCCAGATTACAGTTTTTCCAACATTTTCTGTGTTTATTCCAATTCTCCTTTGGTCAGTCTCTTATTTCCTATAAATTTGAGTTCATCTAAGACTCTGGTGCTAATACTTGTATTGTCAGCAAATTGCATCCAACCCACTGATCATTGACCTCTTTTGGCTCAAAGAGTCTTGTGTAAAGAGAATCAAATTTGTCTCTACTCAATTCATAGCACCAAACAGGTCATTAATCATCATAACTGATAATAAAATAACAAGAACTGGAAGTGGAAAGATGGGTTTCCAAAGAATGGGAACTGATTATTCAAGGATATTCAACACTTAGGAAGGGCAGGCAAAGGAAAAAAAGAGGTGATACTTCACTTATAATAAGGGACGGGATCAGCACATCAGTAAGGGATGATCTCAGGTCAGAAGAACAAAATGTGGAATCTGTTTCAGTGGAGCTAAGAAACAGCAAGGGGCAGCAACCAAAGGTAGGAGTTGTTTCTTGGGCACCAAACAATAGTGTGGGGCATGGTATTAATCAGAATAGAGAAGCATGTCTAGTGATATGTATGTATAGAGACATATAAAGGGTTAATGATTACATCTTAGTGTAACACAACCACTAGGTGGCAACACTAGATTCCTGTAAAAATATGAGAACTCAAAGGATCTTGGGTCTCTTCGAACCAGGAGTGACTAGACAACAAAGTGTTAGAGAGATAGATCACAGCATAGTTAGCATGTGTAGTTTAAAATAGTTGAGACTTTATTAATTACTTGATTACTAGTTTTAGTTCTGTAGAGTGTGCAAAGTCAATATTAATCAATCTGTTATTCATTAAATCTTATTTTGCTTTAAGTTGAAGATTGGTGGTTTCTTGAGAATCACACCATCAGACAATTCTGGATATATAAAGGAAAGAGTAACGATATATTACCAAAGAGTAATATAACATGGTACCAGGCCATTGGCTTCAGCAAACTAGTTAGTATAATATAGAAAGATCAGAAAGAAAGAAAAATCCAATCAGCTATTCGACTTGAGAAACATCATCAGAAAACAACAGACCTTTGAAAACTAAAGGATCGATGGATAAAGCTCAAGCTCCTCGACACCCAAGGATAACCGGTAATTTAAACGTAATCTGGCGTCTATTTAAACAGCAATCTGGAAGCATCTGATTTAACTAATGCAACCGATGCTCGCAAAATTGCTCTGTTATTAACTATGGCTGGTCAACATGCAATAGAGATCACCAATTCTTTTCAATACGCTGCAGGTCAAGACAAAACAAAGTTTGATACAATTCTTAACAAATTCGATGACCACTGTAAAATCCAGACTAATGAAACGTTTGAGTGCTTTGTATTTCATAAGAGATTACAAAACAAGGGTGAATCGTTTAGCAGCTTTGTTACTGATCTAAGACTGCTGGCAAAATCCTGTAACTTTTCAACACTGCATGATTTGATGATTCGAGACCAAATAGTGTTTGGTATTAATGATGAGCACCTCAGAGAAAGATTACTGAGACACAAGGATCTAACTCGAGAAATCACGATCGAAAAATGTCTTGTTCATTAACAATCTAAGAATCAGTACCAAGAGTATTATCTCCGTGAAAAGGGCGCAAAAATCCACCACGAGGTTGAGTATGTTAAGGCAGTGTCGCAGATGAAGAAGATACACGTTTTGGATGGCAGCCATCTTTTTAAAAAAAAATGTATTCTCCATTTTCACATTTTCTCCCAAATTTACACCCAACAATAAACAATAATCAGTAACAAATGTAATGTCAATCCCCATATCAATAACAACGAACACATCCTCCCACCAAACACCAGACATTAGCCCACATGTTAACATAAACAAATGACAAAAAGGAATCAGAAATCACCAATAGTCACCATTAACACATACAGTCCCTCTCCCCCCAACCCCCCAGCTCCCAACCCCCGTAATGTACTATGTGATCCAATTCTTGCAAGTGCGTAATGAATAATGCCCATGAATTGTAGAAGCCCTCCATCCTTCACCTCAGTTCAAATTTGACCTTTTCAAGCGTCAAGAATTCCAGCAGGTCCCCCCGCAACACCAGGGCACAGGGTGGAGAGGTTGTACTCCACCCTAACAGGATCCGCCTTTGGGCGATCAACGAGGCGAAGGCTAAAATATCTGCCTCCGCACCCGTTTCCAACCCTGGCTGGTCCGACACCCCTAATATGGCCTCCCGAGGGCCCGGGTCCAGTTTCACGTGCACCACTTCAGAGATTACGCTAAACACCTCCTTCCAGTAATCCTCCCGCTTTTGACAGGACCAAAACATATGAATGTGGTTTGCAGCCCCCCCTCCTCCCCTCACCCCCCCCCTCTCCCCTCCCCCCTCCCCCCTCCCCCCCTCCCCCCCCCCCTCCCCCCTCCGCAACGTTCACACACATCTTCTACCTCCTCAAAGAGCCGGCTCATCCTCGCTCTTGTAAGGTGCGCTCTATACACCACCTTCAGCTGTATCAGCCCCAACCTCGCACACGAGGTGGAGGCATTCACCCTCCGGAGCACCTCACACCTGAACCCCTTCTCCATATCCTCTCCCAACTCTTCTCCCACTTTGCCTTGATCCCTTCTAGCGGTGCCTTCTCCTCCTCCAAAATAGCCCCATAAACCACCGATACTAACCCCTTCTCCAGTCCCCCTGTTGTCAGCTCCTCCTCCAGCAATGTGGAAGCCGGCTCTACTGGGAAGCTCTGTACCTCGTTTCTGGCAAAGTCTCGAACCTGCATGTATCTAAATACTTCCCCTTGCTCCAGCCCATACTTTGCTCCCAGCTCCTTCAATCCTGCAAAACGACCCCCAAGAAATAAATCTTTTAGTGTCCTAATTCCTTTCTCCTCCCATCTCTGAAAATTTTCATCCCACTTCCCTGGCTCAAATCTATGGTTCCCCCGAATCGGCATTTCCCTTGACCCTGCCCCCAACCCGAAGTGCTGGCGAAACTGCCTCCAAATTCTCAACAAAGCTATTACTACCGGATTCCCTGAGTATCTCTCCGGGGCCACTGGGAGCGGCGCTGCCGCTCGTGCTTTCAAATCTGACCCCCTACCCAAACTCTCCTCCATTCTGACCCATTGGGAGTCAACCCCTCAGACCCAGCTCCGTACCTTCTTCACATACGCCGCCCGGTAATAATACATCAGGCTCGGAAGACCCAAACCCCCTGCCTGCCTTCCTCTCTGTAGTAGCACTTTTTAAATTCTGGCCACCTTCCCTCCCCATATGAATGAAGTAATCACCCATTCAATCTCTCTAAAAATGCCTTCGGCAGGAAAATCGGCAGGCATTGAAAAATAAACAGGAATCGCGGCAGCACATTCATTTTAACCGCCTGCACCCAACCCGCCAGTGACAGAGGGAGACCATCCCACCTTGCCAGATCAGCTTTCACCCTCCCCACCAAACTAGAAATGTTGTACCTATGGAGCCCCCCTGTAATCCCGAGGAACCTGCACCCCCAGGTATCTAAAGTGAGTCCCTGCCTTATGGAATGGCAACCCCCCCTGCCCCCACCTCTGGCTGAGACACCACAAAATATTCACTCTTGTCTAGATTTCATTTGTACCCTGAGAAAGACCCAAACAACCGAAGCAGCTCCAGTATTCCCCTTATTGACACACATGGTTCCGACGTATAATAATAAGTCATCGGCATACAAGGACACCCTATGCTCTATCCCCCCCGCACTATCCCTTTCCATACCCCCAAACTTCTTAATGCGATGGGCAATGGCTCAATCGCGAGTGCAAACAGCAGGGGGGACTAAGGATTAAGGACGTCCCTGCCTTGTCCCACGGTGGAGAGAAAACTATTCTGAGCTGATGTTATTTGTGCAGACACTGGCCCTTGGCTCCTTATATAATAGCTTTACCCAGTCCACAAATCTGGGTCCAATTCCAAACCACTCTAGAATTGCCATCAAGTACCCCAATTCTACCCGGTCAAATGCTTTCTCAAGGTCCAATGCCACAACCACCTCTGTTTCCTTCCCCTCCGCCGGTACCATAACCACGTTCAGTACCCTTCTAATGTTTGAAAAGAGCTGCCTCCCTCTCACGAACCCTGTCTGATCTTCACCTATCACCTTCGGGAGGCACTCCCCTAGCATACCTGCCAGTACCTTCGCCAATATCTTTGCAGGATGGCAGCCATTTTGCACGCACGCACTAAAACCCTGCACATGTGCACTTTGTGAAAAAATGCGAGACGGATGAAAGCCAATCTGCGCAAACGTGAAGAAGTGTCATGCGTAATGACGTCAACGTCATGACGTGTTCAAGGAGTGGAACCTCCCACTTCCAAAAAAATGCCCTGCCAGAGGAAAACAATGCTCACCATGTGACAAATTAAACCATTTTGCTGCACAGTGCAGATCCTCACTCACATTGAAAACTGCTAAACAGGCTTCAAGACAGATTAATGTATGTAGTGTTGAATCCAAAGAAGAAGAATCAGAAGAGAATTTTTCAACTGACACAGATAGTTACTCACTGAAAAACACGTTCTTTGTTGGGATAATAGAGAAATGTAAAGAGTCCACTGAAGTAACAACACCTCATCAACTAATTAATTCTATAAATTCGGACACTGATGGAACACTGTTTTAAACATTAACTTTTTAAAAAATATATATTTATTAGGGTATTTGCAAGTTTTTATAATAATAAGAACAGCGACATAAACATGGTACAATAAGCATTTCCACTCCCATCCCAATCTTCACACCCGCCAACAATAAAACAACAGTCTGACCACCCCCCCACTTTTGGAATTCTGCTTCTGCCGACATTTAATTTTTCCCCGAGAAAGTCGACGAACGGCTGCCACCTCCGGGTGAACCCTACCACTGACCCCCTTAAGGCAAACATTATTTTCTCGAGACTGAGAAACCCAGCCATGTCACTAACCCAGGTCTCTACACTCGGGGGCTCGAGTCCCTCCACATTAATAAGATCTGTCTCCAGGCTACCAATGAGGCAAAGGCCAAGACGTCAGCCTCTTTCGCCCCCTGAACCCCCGGCTCTTCTGACACTCCAAAGATCACCACCTCCGGACTCGGCACCTCCCATGTTTTGAGTACCATGGACATTACCTTAGCGAAACCCTGCCAAAACCCTCTAAGCTTCGAGCATGCCCAAAACATGTGGACATGATTTGCTGGGTTTCCCATGCACCTCGCACACCTGTCCTTTACCCCAAAAAACTTGCTCATCCGGGCCACCGTCATGTGTGCCCGGTGAACTACCTTGAATTGTATCAGGCTAAGCCTGGCACATGGTGTGGATGTGTTAATCCTGCTTAGGGCATCCGCACACAGACCCGCCTCTATCTCTCCTACTAGCTCGTCTTCCCACTTGCCCTTAAGCTCCTCCACCGGAGTTTCCTCTGATTCCAAAAGTTCCTGGTAAATATCTGATACCTTCCCCTCTCCCACTCAGATGCTGGAGACCACTCTGTTCTGCATCTCCCATGGCGGCAGCAGCGGGAAGGCTGGAACCTGCCTTCTCAAGAAGTCTCGCACCTGCAGATACCTAAACCCGTTCCCTGCTGGCAATTCAAATTTATCCTCCAAGACTTTCAAGCTGGGGAAGCTCCAGTCTATAAATAGATCCCCCATCCTCCTAATTCCTGCCCTTTGCCATCTCCGGAACCCACCATCCAGCCTACCCGGAACAAACCGATGATTATTATAAATCGGGGTCCAAACCGATGCACCCTCCACACTCTTATATATCCTCCACTGCCCCCAGATTTTCAGAGCCGCCACCACCACCGGGCTTGTGGAGTATCGGGCCGACGAGAACGAGAGAGGTGCCCTTATCAGTGCTCCCAAACTTGTGTCCCTACATGATGCCGCCTCCATCCGCTCCCATACCGACCCCTCCCCCACTACCCACTTCCTAATCGTGGCTATATTAGCCGCCCAGTAGTAATTGCAAAAGTTCAGCAGCACCAACCCACCCTCCCCCCGACTGCGCTCCAGTAACACTTTCTGTTTTAAACATTAACAACTGTCCAATTCAATTCAAGTTGGATACTGGCGCTTCAGCTAACTTGCTGTCAAAGCTGGATCTCAACAGGCTCAAGCAAGCACCTGAGATAGTTCCAACAGCCTGTAGATTGAAAGACTACAATGGCAATTAAATTTCATCGATTGGATCATGCTATTTAAAGGGTTCCAACAAGAATACTGTGACATCACTAAGATTTTGAGATTGTCAAGTCAGATAAATCATCACTATTAGGTGCACAAGCCTGCAAGAAGTTACACCTAATACAGCAAATTTATACTGCAACTTCGTCTCAACCCATACTGAACGATGATATCCAAAATATTTTAAATCAATATCCAGATGTCTTTAAAGGCACGGTTATGCTTCCATTCAAGTATAAGGGGCGGGATTCTCCGGTCGCAAATCATGCGACGCCACTCTGACGCCGGTCGGGGGCCCCTCAATTCAGCCCCCCTGGCGATTCGCCACGCTCGATGGGCCGAATGCCCGCCGGGTTCGGCCGCCGCCATTCGCGTGTGGTCCTACCCAGCGGGACCTCGGCGTTCATGCTGTGGGGGCCGCCCTGGTGTGGGTGAGAGGGGATCCGACTCCGGGGGTTGGGGCCTCCCCAGTGGCCAGGTCCGCGATCGAGTTTATCCCGGGAGGGCCTATGTTCCTCCACGCCGGGCCCCTGTAGGGCTCCGCCATGTTACCCGGGGGCCAGCGCGGAGGAGGCAACACACCCACATGCACGAACCCGCGCGCTGGCTGTGGCGCACATGCGCGGACCCACGCCAGCCGTGCTGGCACCCGTATCGGCAGCTGGAGCTGTGTGAAGTGCTCCAGTGCTGTGCTGGCCCCCTGTGCGGTGCAGTATCGCTGCTCCTAGGGGCCAGATGATGCCGTCGTAAAACGCTCCGGTGTTTACGACGGAGCCAACACTTAGCCCGAGGATCGGAGAATCCTGCCCAAAATCTTGTTAAAGGTGGATGCCTAACCTGTGGTACATCCTCCTAGGAGAATTCCTGCTCCACTAAGAGAAATATTGAAGTTGAATTAGAGCAACAACAGAACCAAGGTATTATTTCAAGAGTCATTAAACCGGCTGACTGGGTCAGTTCGATGGTTTGCGTGAAGAAACCATCAGTTAATCTACACATACGTGTAAATCCCAAGGATCTCAACAAAAACATCATGAAGGAACACTATCCCATTCCAAAACGAGAGGAGATCACCAGCGAGATGGCAAATGCACGCATCTTCACAAAATTAGATGCATCGCAAGGTTTCAGGCAAATGCAACTGGATGACTCAAGCAGAAAGCTCTGCACCTTCAACACACCTTTTGGAAGATTTTGCTTTAATCGGAATAATCTCTGCATCTGAAATATTCCACCACATCATGGAACAGATGATGGAAGGAATAGAGAGTGTTCATGTCTATGTTGATGACATTATTATATGGTCATCAACAAAAGAAGAACATATTGAATGACTGAAATAAGTTTTTCATCGCATTCATAAGTATGGTCTTAAATTAAACCAATCCAAATGTACGTTTGGCACTTCAACGCTCAAGTTCCTGGGAGACCAGATATCCGAACATGGTGTGCGGCCAGACAATGAGAAGATTGCAGCCATTCAGGGCATGAAAGCCCCCCCCCCGCCCGGAGGATAAAAAAAAGCTGTACTACGATTTCTAGGCATTGTCAACTTCTTAGGAAAGTTTATACTTAATTTGTCGACCAGGACAATAGCTCTTAGAAACTTGATCAAGAAATCAACATCTTTCGAGTGGACAGATGACCATAACAAAGAGTGGCTTGATCTAAAAGCACAACTAACGGCTGCAAGTATATTAGCATTTTTTTATCCAAACAAGGAGTCGAAAATATCCACTGATGCAAGTCAGGATGGAATAGAAGCAGTACTGTTGCAAAGAGATGACAGCTCACCTTGGGTTCCTGTTTCATATGCATCTAGAGCAATGACATCAACAGAATGTCGATATGCTCAAATCGAGAAAGAATGTCTTGGACTACTAACAGGCATAATGAAGTTCCATGACTATGTCTATGGATTCCCCATTTTCACTGTCGAAACGGATCACAGACCGTTGGTGCAGATAATTGAGAAGGATCTCAACAACATGACTCCAAAGAATTGTGATGAAGCTCAGAAAGTACGACTTCGACCTTATCTACACACCAGGTAAAGATCTGATCATAGTGGATGCGCTATCATGCTCCATAACGTCTACAACTGAGTTCAAGTTCATACAAGATGTTGAAGCTCAAGCCAAGCTATGTTCAGAAAATCTACCTGCCTCGGATGAAAAGATCAACCTAATCCGAACAGAGACAAAGAAGGATGCTATGCTGCAATGCGTCATTCACCATATCAATAATGGATGGCCAAAAGGGCAGTGTCCTCAATTTAGAAACGTACAGGCAGATTTGACGATCGTAGATGGACTACTTCTTTGACTCAACCGGATAGTCATACCACTGTGTCTCAGATCATTGATACTTGATCAAATTCATGAGGGTCACCTTGGAATTGAGAAGTGCTAGCGAAGGGCAAGACTAGCAGTATACTGGCCGGGAATAAATCAAGACATAATTGACATGGTTCCAGCATGTAAGATGTGTCAGAAGTATCAACTTGCTCAGTGCAAGGAGACTCTAAAGCAACACGAGTTAGTCACCTCTCCTTGGGCCAAAGTTGGTATAGATGGTCATGATTATGTAATAATTATCGATAATTACTCAAATGGTCATGATTATGTAATAATTATCGATAATTACTCCAATTATCCAGAGGTCATGAAGCTACCAGATCTGACATCCAGATCGGTCATAAAAGCCAGCAAAGAAACATTTGCAAGACATGGGATACCCACCACTGTCATGTCAGACAATGGGCCATGTTTTGACAGCAACGAATGGGCCGAGTTTTCCAAACAATACAATTTCAACCATGTGACATCAAGTCCACATTACCCACAGTCCAATGATAAAGTTGAAAAAGGTGTACACATAATAAAGCATGTGTTGAGGATCAAGAGGATGGAGTGTAGCCATCTGGGATGGCCACTTACAACCAGGAACAGAGAAACTCACAAAGCCTAGTGGGTAAAATGGACAAAGCAGGATTCAGGCAGGCTCAAAGCCTGAAATGTATATTTGTAAGCAAGGAGTCCAGACGGTATCGAAACTCCGACCAATTAGCATTTTGATGGGCCGATTAGCATTTGATGACCCATCTTCACCAAGACAAAGGACTGGCACTCGAGCGACCGGCACAGTCCCAGACATTTCGGTGCCGCTCCCTGTTCAAGGGAAGCGTAAACAACGGGGTCAATGACCACTTGGGAAACCACCAGCCATCCAGACCCCCGCCCATTTATTGGTTAGGAATCGAACAGAGTGATCAGGGATCACCCAATTAGTGGGGTCCAAACTGAAGGACCGCCCGAAAGAGCGCGAAAACCCCCAAGTATAAGAATAGAGTCCGCCATATGTTCGTCCTCTTTTGGACCTGGCGCCCCGGCAACGTCCATCTCCAATCGCAGCACCACCAGAAGCAAGTCCAAGTTCAACGCTCACTACCAGACGGTGAGACTAGCTGAGCAGCAGTTACTTCTCCAGACTCGATAGATCCAGAATCGGACAGTGGCCACTGTTCCTCTGACCTAAGCCGGGTGCCTGAAGTTAAGTACAGGTTGTCTTAGTCAATAGGTGTAGTTAATTAGTAGTGTTTATGTTGCATGACTATTGTGTGTAAATAAAGTACCCTTGACCTTGAACTAACTAACTGGTGTTTGGCTCTTTGATCGCTAGCCGGTTGAACCTTGTGGTGGTATCATTTGATACCTGGCGACTCTGAGCATTAGAATATAGATATCAAAAGAAAGAAGGGCAAACCCACTGATTGCCATAGTTACAGCAGAGCCACACAGGAAAAGAAAGGCAACAGTATATAGGCAATGGATAGTCTTTAAAGAATTACTACGTAGTTTACAACAATTATACATTCCTTCAAGGCACAAAAAGCCAAAAGGAAAAGTCAGTCAACAAAGGAAATTAAGGATTGTATAAGATTAAAATAAAAAAGGTCTATAAAATTGTCAGAGAAATGGTAAACTTGAGGTTTGAGAGCATTTTAGAATACAGCAAAGGAGGATCGAGTAACTGATAAAGTGTGTGGGTCTCATCCCACAACCCAAAGATGTGCAGGGTAGGTGAACTGGCCACTAAATTGCCCCTTAATTGGGGAAAAAGAGAATTGGGCATTTTAAATTTATTTTTAAAAAGGGAGAATAGAATATGAATGTAAACTAGGAAAAAACATAAGCTTTTTTATGGAAAAAGGAAACTTTTGGTTATGATAAATGTGGATCCATTACAGGCAGAGTCAGAAGATTTTAAAATGGGGAATAGAAAAATGGCAGAGAAGCTAAATGATTACTTTGTTTCTGCCTTCACTGAGGAAGATACAAGAAACTGCAAATAGTGCAGAACATTATACAATCATCAGCAAACATCCCCACTTTTGACCTTACGATGGAAGGAAGGTCATTGATAAAATAACTTCCTTTGTGCCAGGTATGAACCCACCAGTGGAGTTTCCCCGATTCCCATTGTGGTAGTTTGCTAGGGCTCCTTGATGCCTCACTTGGCCAAATACAACCTTGATGTTAAGGGTAGTCACTCCTACTTCATCGAGTTTAACTCTTTTGTCCATGTTTCGAACTTGGCTGCAATGAGGTCCAGAGCTGAACCTGGGTTCCGCCAGGGCCACAGAGTGTCAGTGAGCAGATTATTGCTGAGAAAATGATGGTTGATATTACAGTTAATGACACTTTCCATCAATTTGTTGATGATTGAGAATGGACTAATGGGGTAGTAATAGGCCGGGTTACATTTGTCCTACTTTTTGTGGACACGAGACACCTGGGCAATTTTCCACATTGCCAGGTAGAGATGTTGTTGCAGCTATATTGGAACAGCTTCGATAGAGGTGGGGCTAATTCTGGAGCACAAGACTTCACTACTACCCTGCTGGAATGTTGCCAGGGCTCAAAGCCTTTGCAGTATCCAGTACCTTTGGCTATTTCTTGATATCATATATCAAATTGGTTGAAGACTGGCATGTGATGCTGGGAAACTCAGGAGGTAGCCGAGATGGTCATCCACTCAGCACTTCTGAAGATGGTGTAAAATGCTTCGGCCTTGCCTTTTGCCCTGATGTACTGGACTCCCCCATCATTGAGGATGGGATATTTGTGGAGCCCCCTCTTCCAGTAAGTTATTTAATTGTCCACCATTATTCATGACTGGATGTGATTGGACTGCAGAGGTGGGACCTGATCAGTGTTGGCAAGATTATTGTCTATTGCATGTTTCTTATATTGTTCGGTATGTAATTACTATTACAAGTTGCAATGACAACTGTCAGGAGTCCAGAATTGGTGGGGTTTTAAATTTTAAGCCAAATTAATCATCATAGAAATACAGTAAAGTAAATTTCAAAAAGAAAACCATGTAGGCAAAACTGAAGTATCCCGAAAAACTAGATGGTGGAGGTTAGACAGGTAACAAAGTGTGCCCACAGAACTAAAGAATACAAAGATGATACTGAATAAGTGAAACTAACAATTCCATTTTCTCCACAAATTGCCCATTAGATTACATCAAAATTACTTAGTGCCCAGAAGGTCAGCTGTTTTGAATAGCACCAATTATTTATGCCTCGGTAAAGAATTCGATGGACCAAGTTTTCAAATACTTGTTCTGAGAAACTAATAGATCTCAAATCTAGAATACAATTTCCAACCCCTCTGAGTAGGAAATATTGGACAAAATATGGGGCCTTGATAGCTGTACTGTGCTGATAATATGACAAAAGCATAGACGAGGTATATTTTTGTTAACAGTGACAGGAAAGACCTACGTATTTCTAATCCATACTTCAAAGTTTACTGTAATTGAAATTAGTAATGAAGGGCACTCTAAGGTCAGCAAGGAGTGCCTAATTGAGAATAGAATTTACAATAGAATTGAGAATTTGCACTAGCTAGGTCAGATTACATAAGTAACTTGTAATAAATGGGGCTTTATAAAATTAGCTTTTTAATTGTTGTACAAGATTGATATCAGTCCTATTGATAGATATATTTAACAGAAATTATATCTTGTTCTGGTTCTCCAATCAGGGAACATTTGATTATAAGGCCAAATATGCTTGCTGAAACTGCAAGATGATGCAGCACGGTAGCATGGTGGTTAGCACAATTGCTTCACAGCTCCAGGGTCCCAGGTTTGATTCCGGCTTGGGTCACTGTCTGTGCGGAGTCTGCACATCCTCCCCGTGTGTGCGTGGGTTTCCTCCGGGTGCTCCGGTTTCCTCCCACAGTCCAAAGATATGCAGGTTAGGTGGATTGGCCATGATAAATTGCCCCCAGTGTCCAAAATTGCCCTTAGTGTTGGGTGGGGTAACTGGGTTGTGGGGATAGGGTGGAGGTATGGGCTTGGGTAGGATGCTCTTTCAAAGAGCCTGTGCAGACTCGATGGGCCGAGATTCTGCACTGTAAATTTTATGATAAATTCTATGATATTCTATGAAACTCTGAAGGTGTGGATTTGTCTATATTTCACCTGTTCCACTTTAAGGGTGACAGTGAATGGCATCTGTTCTCCATAATGAGGGAAAACTGAATAAAGTTACACTGATTCCTCCAGATGCTGATTACAGTTTTGGCAGATAAATGAGAGCATTTGTGTATTTGCCTGTTCTGACTTGGAAAACCAACATCTCGGGCTGGATTCTCCATTTGAGAGACTAAAGTGCTGACACGGCCACTGAATTGCGGGTCCGTGCCTGGATTGCAGCATGAATATGTTCGACGCTGTGGCCGGCGTGGGCATTCAATTTATACAGTAATGGCCGTTAGCATATCATTAACGGGAGACACCCCTACCCCATGGTCCATCTCCTGGTCACCCACCCCTCCCACACCTGGCAGATGCCCCCTGGCCAGTGGAACAACTGGCAGCCCACCGTTGCGCCTTTGGTCACTTGGCTCATCTCCTCTCTCTCCCTCATCAACCAAGGCACCTGTTTCCCGATTTTAAATACCACAAGTGAACCACGCCGTCGCCACTTCTGCCTGGCGGAGGCGGAGCATCGGTGGAGGCCGTAGAATACCGGGCCGGGCATGATATGCTAATGGCCATTACTGTATAATTTGAATGCCCACGCCGGCCGCAGAGTGGAACACATTCACTCTGCAATCGAGGCACTTGAGCATGGCTTTCGGTTGGACATCCAGCGCTTGACCTCTATTCCCAATTGACGCATGACTCTCCGCCCAATCGCGATTCCAGCGTCGCTGGATGGAGAATCCCGTCCCTCTATTTAGGACATTTAAAGAGAGAAAAAAAAAAATCACAAACAGAGTTACAGAAAGTTTTAACATACCTGTATCTGAAAAATAATTTTGCATCATATGGCTAGAACTGTTAGTAATGCTATAACAATTAATATTCTTCTTAATTATAAGCAGGTCAATTTGCCAATTATAAACATCATTCAAGTAGAATCAAATACAAATATGAAAGGCAGATGCCCTGGAAGAATAAGCAAGTGAGATATAAAGGATAATACTAGAAAATAGGATTAGCTTAAAGACCAGGGATAGTCACAGCCTAATGCTTTTATGCAGCTATTTATAAAGCCAATCACGTGGTTACCGCCGTATGGTGGCAATGAAAGGTGTCAACATATTTCTTTGTTACATGTGGATTATTGTGGTTTGCTGAAATTCTTTAACCTGGCAAAATGCAAAACAAACAGTGCATTGAATGCCATTGCTGAAACTTTCAGAATTTGATTATCTCAAATGTATTTTCTTAAACTGCTGATGGAAATGAAAAGAACATTTTCCATCTTAAATCACATTTCAACTTTCTTACTGAAACCTTTCATCCTGAATCAATTCTAGCAATTGAACCAACCACCTAGTTTCCCTACACATCATGTAATTTACTACACTAATTTTATCCATGCATAAGGTAAGTATTTGTTTCATCTTAATTTGTATTCTATACTGCTCTTGCACTCATTTTTAGATAAGAAAACTACAGAAAATCATCAGAAATGGTTAATCATAAATCTTAACGAGGGCTGTATATAACAATGCACTACAACCAAAACTTGGAGTGCCTTCCTTGTTATCTTAGATTCCAGAGATCCTTTGCATATAGCAATGATGCTATGCATATCAACTCTGCTGTGTAAACCGGTTATGCTGGGAAAGCCTGGCTCTGACGCATAAATCTATGGTATTAATAAATTTCATTTTCAGCCTCTTCACTTCTTTATGTCTTCCAAAACGGAAAAATAGTATTTCAACTTCTCAATGATAAACAGTATAAATCATTCAATAGTAATATAACCTGCAATGTCTGCCTTTATAGTTATTGTGCATTTATAAATATTCAGAATTACCTATCATAATTTAGATTAATCAAATCCATGTAAAAAGTAAACAAAGTGTTGGGGTTCATTTCCAGAGGGATAGAATTGTAAAGTTATGGTGTGACTTACACAGAATCTTGGACTACTGGTTTCTATATTATAAAAACAGGTTATAGAGTCACTGGAAAGGCGCAAATTAAGATTTACCAGAATAAAATCAGAATTGTGAGGTTTTATCGATCATATTATTGAACAGGTTAGAGCTTAGGGCTCTTGTCTCTAAAGGCTGAGTTATTGCTTAGCAACAAGCAGCCCCCCTAAGTTAGAAAACACTTTTGAGTTTAGTTTTAAGCTAGACCCAGTAGCTGGAGAGATCAAGGGAACTTCAGAAAGCAGACTTCCCAAAAGAATATAACAAAATCAGAAACCATGGAGTTTGTGGGGGTTGGGGGTGGTGGGGTGGGGTGGTGGTATGTCTTAGGAAGACGGTTAGAGGAACAAAGAACAAGGAGTTGAACTTAAATGCCTCCTCAAGGGCAATTAGGGAAGGGGAATAAATGCTGGCCCAGCCAGCAACGCCCTCATCCCATGAAAACATTTTAAAGAAGTCTTGTTGGGTGAAGTTAAAGTAAATAGCAGCAAAAGTGCTCCGAGTTAAATAGACAGATGAAAGAACCAGATTTAAAGTGCGAATCAAGACATCCAAGGGAAATCTTATTTGTTTCCAACTCCTCTAGAATTACCAACAGCCGTTCTGAGGTAATAATAATAATAATTGCTATTGTCACAAATAGGCTTCAATGAAGTTACTGTGAAAACCCCTAGTCGCCACATTCGGCGCCTGTTCAGGGAGGAAGGTACGGGAATTGAACCCGCGCTGCTGGCCTAGTTCTGCATTATAAGACAGCTGTTTAGCCCACTGTGCTAAACCAGCCCCAAGACAAGAACGGAGTTCTTCTCGGAGTTCAAAATGAAACTAAAACTGGAAACACACACTCACAGAGGAACGAACATTCCAGAACGGTCAGCACCAATCAGCATAGATTATAGTAATAATAATCTAATAATAATCTTTATTGTCACAAGTAGGTTTACATTAACACTGCAATGAAGTTACTGTGAAAAGCCCCTAGTCGCCACATTCTGGCGCCTATTCGGTACACAGAAGGAGAATTCAAAATGTCCAAATCACCAAACAGCATGTCTTTTGGGACTTGTGGGAGGAAACCGGAGCACCCAGAGGAACCCCACGCAGACACATGGAGAACGCGCAGACTCCGCACATGGTGACACAAGCTGGGAATCGAACCTGGCGCTGTGAAGCAACAGTGCTAACCACTGTGCTCCCGTGATCAACAATCTTCAACGGTTTATTGGCCGACAGCCAAGCCCGTTAAGAGGTGTGATCACTGACATCAGACAAAACAGCACATCCTGCTGGAGTGTCGTTTTTTAAATTGACAGTGACATCCTTCTTAAAGGCATAGGTCCTATTAATTGTCCAGGTACAGAAATTGAAATAGCAGAATAATAGAACTTAAATGGAAAAACAAATTCCAGACAGGGACTAAAGGTAGGATTTTTTCATTCTCTCACACCACAGTATAAATATTTACCACTTTCTAAGTCTTTTAGCTTTGACAAAGGGTCATCTGGACTTGAAACGTTAGCTCTTTTCTCTCCCTACAGATGCTATGCTGCCAGACCTGCTGAGATTTTCCAGCATTTTCTCTTTGGTTTCAGATTGCAGCATCCGCTGTAATTTGCTCTTATACAATTAAAAAAGCATCTTATTAAATGGTAAGAGACTGCAGAGATTGCATGTAGAGGGATCTGGTTGTCCAAGTGCATGAATATGCAGGTAGAGCAAGTAATAAGGAAAAGGAATAGAATTTTATTGTTTAGTGCGAGGGGAATTGAATATAAAAATGGGGAGGTTATGCTTCAGTTTTACATGACATTGGTGAGACAACACCTGGAGTACTATGTACAGTATTGGACTTCTTATTAAAGGATGAATGTATTTGCATTGGAAGCAGTTCAGAGAAGGTTTACTGGACTAATACCTGGAATGGAAAGGTTATCTTATGTGGAAAGGCTGGACAGACTAGGCTTGTATCTGCTGGAGTTTAGAAGAGCAAGAGGTGACTTGATTGAAGTATATAAGATTCTGAGGGGTCTTAACATGATGGATGTGGAAAGGATCTTTCCTATTGTGGAACATTGTAGAAATAGGGGTCGCTGTTTAAAAATAAGAGGTCATCCATTTCAGATATTACATTAGGAGAAATCTTTTCTCAGAGAGTTGTGAATCTTTGGAACTGTTCCTCACAAGGCATTGGAAGCAGTCTTTGAATATTTTGAGGCATAGGTAGATATTTTCTTGAAAATCAAGGTGAAAGGTTATTGGAGGTAGAAGCGTAGAGTTGAGGTTAACATCAGATAGGCCATGATCTTATTGAATGATGGTGGCATGAAGGTGGCACGAGGGAGGTTGGGGGGGGGGGGGGGGGCAGTGGGGGAGGGGTTGTGTGAGAAGCAAGGGTTAAAGGGTCTGAAATATAAGCAAACTACTGGGACAAAGTCCCAGAGAACTGCCTCAGCACTTGGCCACCCTTGTGGTCGCCTCTGATCTGCTTCCGGGGGTGGCAGGACAAACTCCATCCTGCATTTGCATTCACAAGAGTGAAAACTGGGTCAGGCGGGGCACCTTTCTCCAAAGCGGGTTTACCAAGTCAGGAAATTGCTGGACTCAGAAGATGAAAATCCAGGACTTTGTAATCCCATATGCTAAAGAACAGCTTCTTCAAAATTTAAAGGTTCCAATTAAAAATCAAAAATGTAAATTCAAACTAAATGCCCCAAAATATTAATGGAGAATTTATAATTCATGGTTGTGTTGAGTGTGGTTGTGTCAGAATGGAGAGTAGCTCATGTAGTACACATTTATAAAAAACAAAAGGACACAGATAATCTGGTTAATTACAGGTGAGTTAGCTGAACAATTTCCAGAAAAGTAATCACATATTTAGATGAATACATTATTTCTTAGAAACTGCCAAATATCTTACAGGCATAAAGTAATTTCTAAAATAGAAATGAATATTTATTCCACTTGAATTCTGATTAATATAATTAAATCTTCATGACTTTGACCCTTAAAAAAACTATAAGGGAAAATAAAGTGCTTTAATCAAGTAATCAACTGAGGTTATAGGAGGCTGTTAATCAAATGGGATTTCTGAATACATCCAAACAGCTAGCTGCACTGCTATAATGCACCTACTATAATGGATTAGTTTTAAGCCAGCAATGTATTTGTTCATAAGGTTGAAATATGTCCTGTCTTATAATAACCCTGCCTATTCAAACTGGATATACATTATTTAGACCAAAGGAAAGAAAACAAAAGTCTAATTCAGGCTAGACATTTTATAACTTTTCATTTGGCACTTTTGGTCGAAGACAGGGAATAAATTGGCCCAATTTTTCCTTTAGAAAACTGGTATATTTCTGAGGTGGAATCTGCTGTAAAAATCATGAAGGATGGGCAATAAATGCTAACCTAGCCAGTGACAACCATATCCTGTGAAATAATAAAACAAATTGACTTTATGGCCTGACATTATTAAAACAAAACAATTGTAATATGTTTAACTTTATTTTCACAATTTAAGGTTAATAATAATGGTGATATCCATTTTAGTTCACTAATAGGAAACAAATTCTTTGGCATTGATATAATGCTGGCTTACCATTACCTTCTCAATGGCAATTAGGAATGGACAACAAAGCAACACCAAATCAGTAAAAGAAAAAATAAATTGTGGCAGCAGCTTTGATTGAGCCTTGTATTCCTTCTTGGCAGTAATGTGTTCACAGAATTTGTCAATTAGCATTAAAATAGATTTGTATACCTGTTCCCTTCAAAATGTATTTAAACAGGACTTCCCGGTGGCGGCCATGGTGTGAGTGGTCGCACATTTGGTGGCTCCCGCTCATGGCAGTGTTTTTGGACCTTTTCCCTGGCTAACAGGTGGATTTGTTGATGAAAAAAGGTGCAGGAGTGGTGGAAGGAGGGTGTCCCACCGGTGAATGGATTTGTGGACCAGGAGTGGTTTCAAAAGAAAGGAGTAGTTGCAAGAAGCTGTACCTGTGACACAGAGGGTAAGGGACTGGCCCTAACGTCTCAGTGGTCAATGGAGCAGCTGATGGTCTTCCTGAATGAGAAGTTCACCCAGCAGAGGGAGGAGCCTTTGGAGGACCTGAGGATCGCGGGGCTGCCGGAGGGCAGCGAGGGAGCAGACCCTGACTCGTACGTGGCTCGGATGTTCCAGAGGTTGCTGGGTTGGGTGACGGGGCCTTTGAACAGCCTTGGAGGTGGACCGGGTGCACAGGGCGCTGATGAGGAAGCCACAGGGTAATGAGCCGCCGAGGGCGATGGTGGTGTGGCTGCACTGGTTTTTGTATAAGGAACAGATCAACAGATCCTGAGATGTGCCAGGACTACGAGGCGATGTACCTGGGAGGGCAGTGAACTTCCAGTGTACCAGGATCTGGGTGTGGATCTGGCCAAGAAGAGAGAGGGGTTCAATAAGCTGCCCTCTTTCGGAAGGGAGTGAAGTTTGGAATGCTGTACCCAGCTCGCGTCTGGGTGACCTACAATGGACGGGAACTTTATTTTGGGACGTTGGAGGAAGCAATGGAGTTTGTGAGGGACATTGGACTGGCAGGAGGAGGACATTGAACTTTGGAGGTGTTCCTTTTTTCTTTTTCTTTGGGGGGGCCATTGTTCTGTTGTGGGGGATGGGTGGTTGCTCTTTTCTTTTCTTTTGGGTTTTAAATGTTGGTGTTGTTGTTTGCACTGGGATAATATTTGAGCTGCCAGGCTAGCTGGACGGGCTGGTTTACAGCACAGTGGGGGGTGAGCAGGTGGTTTAGAGTGTTTTTAAAAAATATATATTTTATTGAAATTTTTCGATCACAATTTTGTTTTCCCCTTACACATCAAACATTAAAAAAAAATTTTTAAACAGTACATGTAACATGATAACCATAGTCTAATAAAAAGTAACTAACCAACATGGTAAACTAATCAATTAACATAAAATGAAACTTCCCCCTCCCCCTCCCCCCTGGGTTGCTGCTGCTGGTCATCTATCTTCCCTCTAACGTTCCGTTAGGTAGTCGAGGAATGGTTGCCATCGCCTGGTGAACCCTTGAGCCGAGCCTCTCAGCGCAAACTTCATCTGCTCCAGTTTTATGAACCCCGCCATATCGTTTATCCAGGCCTCCAGTCCGGGGGGTTTCGCTTCCTTCCACATGAGTAAAATCCTACGCCGGGCTACTAGGGACGCAAAGGCCACGACATCGGCCTCTTTCGCCTCCTGCACTCCCGGCTCATCCGCAACTCCAAATAAAGCTAACCCCCAGCCTGGTTTGACCCGGACCTTCACCACCTTCGAAATCACTCCCGTCACTCCCCTCCAATACCCCTCCAGTGCCGGGCACAACCAAAACATATGTGTGTGGTTTGCCGGGCTTCCGCCGCACCTCCCACACTTGTCCTCCACTCCGAAGAACCTGCTCAACCTTTCTCCCGTTATGTGTGCTCTATGTAGCACCTTAAATTGAATCAGGCTAAGCCTGGCGCACGAGGAGGAATTTACCCTGCTTAGGGCATCAGCCCACAGACCCTCCTCTATCTCCTCCCCGAGCTCTTCTTCCCACTTTCCTTTTAGTTCGCCCACCAGCTCCTCCCCCTCTTCTCTCATCTCTCTGTATATCTCTGACACCTTGCCCTCCCCGACCCACACCCCCGAGAGCATTCTATCCTGGATCCCCTGTGTCGGGGGCAATGGAAATTCCCTCACCTGTTGTCTTGTGAACGCCCTCACCTGCATATACCTAAAGAAATTTCCCTGGGGCAGCTTATACTTTTCCTCCAACGCTCCCAAGCTCGCAAACGTCCCGTCTATAAATAAATCTCCCACCCTCCTAATTCCCAACTGGTGCCAGCTCTGGAATCCTCCATCCATCCTCCCTGGGGTAAACCTATGGTTGTTCCTGATTGGGGACCCCACCAGGGCTCCCAGCACACCTCTCTGTCGCCTCCATTGTCCCCAGATATTTAATGTTGCCGCCACCACTCGGTTCGTGGTAAATTTTTTTGGTGAGAGCGGTAGTGGCGCCGTCACCAGCGCCTCTAGACTCGTCCCTTTACAGGACTTTCTCTCTAGTCTTTTCCACGCTGCTCCCTCTATCATCCATTTACGGATCATCGCCACATTGGCGGCCCAATAGTAGTCGCCCAAATTCGGCAGCGCCAGTCCCCCTCTGTCTCTGCTACGTTGTAAGAACCCATTCCTTACCCTCGGGACTTTCCCTGCCCACACGAAGCTCGTGATGCTCCTGTCTATTTTTTTAAAGAAGGCCTTAGTGATCAGTATAGGGAGACATTGGAATACAAATAAGAACCTCGGGAGGACCATCATCTTAATTGCCTGCACTCTGCCCGCCAGTGACAGTGGCTGCATGTCCCACCTCTTGAAGTCCTCTTCCATTTGTTCTACCAGTCGTGTCAGATTAAGTCTGTGCAAGGTTCCCCAGCTCCTGGCTATCTGAATCCCCAGGTATCGGAAGTTTCTTTCCACTTTCCTTAGAGGCAGGCCATCTATCCCTCTACTCTGGTCCCCAGGGTGTATCACGAAAAGTTCACTCTTCCCCATGTTAAGCCTATATCCCGAGAAATCTCCAAACTCCCTCAATATCTGCATGACCTCTGTCATCCCCCCCCACTGGGTCCGTCACATACAACAGTAGGTCATCCGCGTAGAGTGACACTCGGTGTTCTTCTCCCCCTCTAATCACCCCTCTCCATTTCCTGGAGTCTCTCAGCGCCATGGCCAGTGGTTCAATTGCCAACGCGAACAGTAATGGAGATAGCGGGCATCCCTGTCCTGTTCCCCTATATAGTCGGAAATACTCCGATCTTTGCCGACCCGTGACCACACTTGCCGTTGGGGCCCCATAAAGGAGTTTGACCCAGCTAATAAACCCGTTCCCGAACCCGAACCTCCTCAGCACCTCCCATAGGTACTCCCACTCCACCCTGTCAAATGCCTTCTCTGCATCCATTGCCGCCACTATCTCTGCCTCCCCCTCTACTGGGGGCATCACTATCACCCCTAATAGCCGTCGCACGTTGACATTTAGTTGTCTCCCCTTTACGAATCCTGTCTGGTCTTCGTGCACCACCCCCGGGACACAGTCCTCTATCCTCGATGCCAGAACCTTTGCTAGCAATTTGGCGTCCACATTTAATAGTGAAATAGGCCTATAGGACCCGCACTGCAGCGGATCTTTATCCCGCTTCAAAATTAGCGATATCGTCGCCTCCGACATTGTCGGGGGTAGAGTCCCTCCTTCCCTGGCCTTGTTAAAAGTCCTCACCAACAGCGGGGCCAGCAGGTCCACATATTTTCTATAAAATTCCACCGGGAACCCATCTGGTCCCGGAGCCTTCCCTGCCTGCATATTCCCCAGCCCCTTGGTAACCTCGTCCACCCCAATTGGTGCCCCCAGGCCTTCCGCCTCCTGCTCCTCCACCCTCGGGAACCTTAATTGGTCCAGGAACTGCCGCATCTCCTCTTTTCCCTCCGGGGGTTGGGACCTATAAAGTCTTTCGTAAAACGTCTTAAACACCCCGTTTATCTTCCCTGCTCTCCGCACCGTAGCTCCCTTTTCGTCTCTAATTCCCCCTATCTCCCTCGCCGCTGTCCTCTTTCGCAGCTGATGGGCCAACAGGCGACTAGCCTTTTCCCCATATTCATACCTCACCCCCTGTGCCTTCCTGCACAGCACCTCCGCCCTCCTGGTGGTCAGAAGGTCGAACTCCATCTGGAGTCGTCATCTCTCCCTGTACAGTCCCTCCTCCGGGGTCTCCGCAAATTCTCTGTCCACCCTTAAGATCTCCCCCAGTAGTCTTTCCCTTTCCTTGGCCTCTGTTTTCCCTTTGTGGGCCCTGATGGAGATCAGCTCTCCTCTGACCACTGCCTTTAGTGCTTCCCATACCACTCCCACTCGGACCTCCCCGTCGTCATTGGCCTCCAGGTACCTCTCGATACATCCCCGCACTCTTCCACAGACTCCCTCATCCGCCAACAATCCCACATCTAATCGCCAGAGTGCACGCTGCTCCCTCTCCTCTCCTAGTTCCAGGTCCACCCAATGTGGGGCGTGATCCGAAATAGCTATGGTTGAATACTCAGTTTCTTCCACCCTCGAGATCAACGACCTTCCCAAAACAAAAAAATCTATCCGGGAGTACACCTTATGAACATGGGAGAAGAAGGAGAACTCCCTGGCCCTCGGTCTAAGAAATCTCCATGGATCCACTCCCCCCATTTGGTCCATAAACCCCTTAAGCACCTTGGCCGCTGCCGGCCTTCTTCCGGTCTTCGATCTGGATCTATCTAACCCTGGGTCCAGCACGGTGTTGAAGTCTCCCCCCATTATCAAGTTTCCTACCTTCAGGTCCGGTATACGTCCCAGCATCCGCCTCATAAATCCCGCATCGTCCCAATTCGGGGCATATACGTTAACCAACACAACCTCCATTCCCTCCAGCCTGCCACTCACCATTACATATCTGCCTCCACTATCTGCTACAATGCTCCTTGCTTCGAATGATACCCGTTTCCCCACCAGTATGGCCACCCCTCTATTCTTTGCATCTAGCCCTGAATGGAACACCTGTCCCACCCATCCTTTCCTTAACCTAACTTGGTCCGCCACCTTCAGGTGCGTCTCCTGGAGCATAGCCACGTCTGCCCTCAGTCCTTTCAAGTGCGCGAGCACTCGGGCCCTTTTAATCGGTCCATTTAGGCCTCTCACGTTCCACGTGATCAGCCTCACTAGGGGGCTACCTGCCCCCTTCCCGTGTCGACTAGCCATCACCCTCTCTAGGCCAGTCCCACTACCCGATTCCGCGCTCCCACTCGTTCCCCAGGTGTCGCATTCCAGCCCCGACCACCCTTTCTTTAGCCAGTTCCTCTTTGATTTCTGCAGCAGCAACCCAGTTATCCTCCCCCGCCCCCCCCCCCCCCCCCCCGCTAGATCCCCCTCTAGCGTGATTGCTCCCCCCATATTACTTCCGCAAGTCAGCTGACTTCAACTGACCCCGGCTTCTCCTGCTCACTCCTTGACCCCCCCGTGTGGGGAACTCCCATCTACCTTGCGCCTATCTTCCCGCCATTATCTTTCTGGCGCGGGAACATCTCTGTAGCTGACCCGCCTCTTGTGGCGCAGCTCCCTCTCCCACCCCACTCCCATTCCTCATCCTCCGCCTATGTCTCTTCCTTCCCCCCCCCACCGGCGCCCACATTTCTTAGTGTCTCCCCCCTTCCCAATTTACATCTCTATATACATCGACAGTGACATTTCCCTCTAATATCAGTCCCTCAGTTCCGATCCAATTTCTCATCTTTAATAAAGGTCCATGCTTCTTCCGCCGTTTCGAAGTAGTGATGTCTCTCCTGGTACGTGACCCATAGTCGCGCCGGCTGCAGCATCCCGAACTTCACCTTTTTGTGTAACACCTCCTTGGCTCGGTTAAACCTCGCCCTCCTTCTCGCCACCTCCGCACTCCAATCCTGGTACACCCGTACCACTGCATTCTCCCATCTACTGCTCCGTACCTTTTTGGCCCATCTCAGAACCACTTCTCTATCATTAAAGCGGTGAAATCGCACGATTGTCGCCCTAGGTGGTTCTCCCGCCTTTGGTCCCCTCGCCGGAACCCGATGAGCCCCCTCCACTTCTAAGGGGCCCGAAGGGGCCTCAGCTCCCATCAGCCAGCTTAGCATCGTGCTCACGTAAGCCCCGCAGTCCGCTCCTTCCACTCCCTCAGGGAGACCCAGGATCCAAAGGTTCTTCCTTCGTGCTCTGTTTTCTAGGGCCTCAATCCTTTCAATGCACTTTTTGTGGAGCGCCTCGTGCGTCTGTGTTTTGACCGCCAGGCCCAGGATCTCGTTCTCATTATCCGTCACCTTCTGCTCCACCACGCGGAGCTCTGTCTCCTGGGTCCTTTGTGCCTCCTTAAGCCCCTCAATTGCCTGTAGCATCGGGGTCAGCACCTCCTTCTTTAGTAGCTCCACACACCGTCTTAAAAATCCGTCTTGATCGGGCCATGTCGCCTGGGCTTTCTCCGCCGCCATCTTGCTTCTTTTTCCCTTCTGTCCCTATCGTCGAGGATTCCTCGCGATGTAGCCGCCGCCGCCGATATTTTCCTCTTTCGTTGGGGGGGGGGGACTCCCTATTAACTCACCCCACACCGGGTTTCGTCGTGAGAAAATTTCCCGTTGGGGCTCTTAAAAGAGCCCGAAGGACTGTTGGAGCTGGAGCCGCCGAAATGTGCGGCTTAGCTGGTCATCGCCTCAACCGGAAGTCGTGGTTTAGTGTTGATGGGGGTTGGGATTGTTATTTTGTGGGTGTTGGGGGCGGGGGGGGGCGGGGGGGGGGGGAACTGCTGACAGGTAGGAGCTTTTGAAATGCGGTATGGGGAGGGTCAATGACGGTGGACATCCATGTGGGCCTGAGGGGGTGCTGATCGCAAGCTTGTGGCTGGCCCAGGAGGGGATATGGTTGATTGGCAGGGGTGGGGTTCCCCCGACCAGGCTGATCACATGGAATGTGAGAGGGTTGAATGGGCCGGTCAAGAAGGCCCGCGTGTTCGCATATCTGAGGAGTCCAAAGGCGGATGTGGCATTTCTGCAAGAAACGCACCTGAAGATTGGGGATCAAACTAGGCTTAAGAAAGGGTGGGTAGGGCAGGTATTTCATTCTGGATTAGACTTGAAGACGAAGGGAGTAGCGATATTGACAAATAAACGGGTAACGTTTGAAGTGGGGAGCATAGTGGCAGACTCTGGAGGGAGGTGGGGAGCATAGTGACAGACTCTGGAGGGAGGTATGTTATGGCGAGTGGAAAATTGGAAGGGACGGTATTGGGGAATGTTTATGCCCCGAACTGGGACGATGTAAAGTTCATGAGGCGGGTGTTGAGGAAGATCCTGGACTGGACTTGCACCGGTTGCTAATGGTGGGTGGAGGGGGATTTTAACAGTTTTGGATCCAAAGGTTCGAGTTCGAAGTCGGGGAGAGTATCTGTGGTGGCGAAGGAACTGAGGAGGTTTATGGAGTACATGGTGGATCTGTGGAGGTTTTGGAGGCCAAGGGCGAAGGAATTTTCATTTTTCTCCCACATGCATAGGTGGTCTGTACTCCCAAAATCGACTATTTTGTGTTGGATAGGACTTTATTGGCGGGGGTGGTCAGTTCGGAGTACTCGGCAATTGTAGTATCGGACCATGCGCCGCATTCCGTGGACTTGCCGGGAAACGGCGGGGGCGGGGGGGTAGCGCCCGCAGTGCAGGGTGGAGGTTGGACATGGGACTGTTGGCAGACGAGGAGGTCTGTAAGCGGGTGAGGGCTGCCATTCGGGGATATGTGGCGCTGAACGACATGAGTTTTCGGCCGCCACGTTGTGGGAGGCGGGTGGCATTGAAGGCAGTAGTATGGGGAGAGTTTATTTCAACACGGGCACACAGG
Source organism: Scyliorhinus torazame (assembly GCF_047496885.1). NCBI lineage: Eukaryota > Metazoa > Chordata > Chondrichthyes > Carcharhiniformes > Scyliorhinidae > Scyliorhinus > Scyliorhinus torazame. Next base: position 148,831,742 of record NC_092721.1, on the reverse strand, counting down.
GATAAGACGGAGCGGGTTGAGATGGCAAGGTTAGTGGAGGAGATTTTGCAGGTGGATAGGAGGTAATCAGAGGCGGGATTGTTGAGTGAGCAGCAGTAACTGCAGATGGAGTTTGTATTATTATCTACATGTAAGAGCAGTTGAGAAAGGCGAAAGGGGCGGTCTCTGAATATGGGGAAAAGGCGAGTAGGTTGTTGGCACATCAATTGAGGAAGCAGGAGGCAGCGAGGGAGATTGGAAAAGTGAAGGATAGGGGTGGGAACATGGTCTTAGATCCGATGGGAGTGAATGGAGTGTTTGGGGACCTTTATAAGAGACTGTATGAGTCAGACCCTCGGCTGGGGCGAAGGGAGTAAGGCATTTTTTGGAGTATTGGAGTTCCCGAGGGTGGAGGAGGACCTGGCGGAGGGGCTTGGGGCGATGCCCCTTGCCCGTTCAGGTTCCCAGTGGAATTCTTCAAAGTTTTCGAGTGACCTGGGGCATCTGATGGTGAGGGCGTTTAATGAGGCGAGGGAGCAGGGGGTGCTTCCCCGACGTTATCGCAGGCCTCGATCTCCTTAATTTTAAAGAGAGACAAGGACCTGGAGCAGTGTGGATCTTACAGTCCAATTTCATTGTTAAATGTGGATGGCAAGTTACTGGCCAAGAATCTGGCCTCAAGGATCGAGGTCTGTGCGCGGGGGTGATAGGAGAGGACCAGACGGGGTTCGTTAAGGGGAGGGATTTGTCGGCCAACATCAGGAGGTTACGAAATGATGCCCCTGGAGTGACGAAGTGTGGAGGTGGTGGTCGCCATGGATGCAGAAAAGGACTTTGATTGGGTGGAGTGCCCCTAGCAATGCCCCATTTGTGGGAGGTGCTGGGGTGGTTTGGGTTTCGACAGAGGTTTGTGGGTTGGGACCTGTTACTGTACCAGGCACCGATAGCGAGTGTGCGGACAAACTGGGTGGCTCGGAATATTTCAGGCTGCACTGTGGGGTGAGGCAGGGTGTCCACCCTCCCCATTGCTCTTTGCCTTTGCTACAGAGCCACTAACAATGGCACTGAGAGCGTTAAAGGAATGGAAGGGGATAGTACGGGGGGTGGAGCATAGGGTCTCGCTGTATGCGGATGACTTGCTGCTGTATATTTCGCACCCGTTGGAAGGTATTGGGGGGTTATGAGGATTTGGGAGGGATTCGGCCGATTCTCGGGGTATAAATTGAACATGGGGAAGAGTGAGGTTTTTCCCAATCCAAGTGAGGGGGCAGGAGAAGAGGCTGGGGGAGTTGCCGTTTCCAGTGGTGGTTTTTTTTTTTCGGTACTTGGGCATTCAGGTGGTGCGGGGATGGGAGCAGCTGCACAAGCTGAATTTGGTTCAGCTGGTGGAACAGATGAAGAAACTTTCGGAGGTGGGATGTCCTTCCGCCGTCATTGGCGGGACGGGTGCAAACTGTGAAAACCTTGGTTCTCGTTTGTGTTCCAGACCCCCCCAATGCTTATTCCCAAGGCTTTCTTTAGGAGGATGAATGCGATGATTTCAGGGTTTGTTTGGTCGGGTAAAGTCCCGCGGGTGAAGATCGTGCTGCTGGAGCAGGGGGGGTGGGGGTGGGGGGTCGGCTCTCCTGAACCTCATGAATTATTACTGGGCGGCAAACATAGCTATGATTCGGAAGTGCGTAGTGGGGGAGGGGTCCGTATGGGAGTGGATGGAGGCAGCCTCTTGCAGGGATATGAGTTTGGGGGCATTGTTGACGTTCAGGTACTCCACAAGCCCGGTGGTGGCAGCGGCCCTTAGGGTGTGGGGACAGTGGCGGCAGCTTGGGCTGGAGGGGGCCTTGATTTGTGGAAATCGCCTGTTTGTTTCCGGGGGGCTGGATGGGGGTTTTGGGGTGGCATCGGGCGGGGAATGAGCGGTTTTGGGATTGGTTCATTGACGGCGGCTTTCAGTGATTATCGGAGGAATTAGAGTTGCCCGTCGGGAATGGGTTCCAGTATTTGCAGGTGAGGAACTTTGTTTGGAGGCAGGTGCCGTCCTTTCCTCACCTACCACCACACGGGCTGCAGGACAAGGTGGTATCAAGAACAGGGGTGGGGGTGGGGACGGTGTCAGAAATTTATAAGGAGCTGATAGATTGGAAATGCGCATAGGGGTAGTGAAGCGCAAGTGGGAGGAAGACTTGGGCATGTCCGAAGCTTGGGGGATTCTGACAGGGGTTTGCTGACGTTATGTCGGAGGTCCTGAAGGTGAAGGTGGTCCAGAGTCCAGAAGTAGCAATCTTTGCAGTGTCAGAAGACCCTGGAGTCGAGGGGACGAGAGAGGCTACTGTCTTGGCCTTTGCCTCCCTGGTAGCCCGGAGTTGCATATTGTTGGAATGGAGGGACTCTGGGCCCCTGAAACCAGGGGTGTGGGTGAGTGACCTGGCAGTTTCTCAGGTTAGAAAAAATAAAGTTTGTCTTGAGGGGTTCTGTGGAAGGGTTTGCCCATTCATCCCATTATGCCTGTGCCAGTTCTTTGAACGAGTTATCAAATGAGTCCCCCTCTCCATTTCTTTCCCCGTTGCTCTCCAAATGTTTCCGTTTCAAATATTTATCCAATTCCCTTTTGAAAGTTATGATTGAATTGGCTTCTTTCACCTTTCAGACAATGCATTCAAGTTAATAACAGTGGGCTGTGTAAAGGAAATTCTCCTCATCTCTCATTTGGTCTTTCATTATTTATACACCAATTCAACTTGCAAACAGCATGAAGTTATATAATGAAGTGGGTGAAATTCAGTCTTGTACGCAGGTACAGTTAAACTTTGAACTGACCTTGGAAACCTCTGTGACGAGACAAAATATCTTTCAAAATTCAATTAGTCATGGCTACACAAATGTTTTGCAGACAGAGGCCGTAAACCTTCGTGATGAGACATAACAATGTAGATTCTGGAACCTTGTTAAGTGGTGGCTATTCAACATTTGTCCTCAAGTAGAGGCCTTCACTGAACTGATATTCTGAAAGTTTTTGTGTCTGTGTACATGTGAACTTTTGACATGTTTCTATGCTAGTCTTGAACTAGCTTCAAAGGAGCATCTGATCCATTATCCCCACCCAATTACTGATGTGCAAGTTCACACTTTAAGGGTGGGTGAGGTGGCAAGACAAGAGGAAAAAATGTAAACAAAAATGAAAAATGCAATAAAAATTATTTCATTCTGTGCATTTTATTTTACAAATACTTAAAATATTACTTTTTATTCCCACATCCATGCTGCCTTCAATCCACAGATACTATCAATGCTGTTTCTTGACTTACCCACTAAGAGGCATTCTAAGACTGAAAATTTAAGGTTTGTGATAAATGGGCTTCCTGTATTTCATCAGTTACATTTCAATCAATATACCTTCAAAAATAACTTTTGGTACTGTGGCATAAATAAGTTGCCAATTAATAAAATTGCAGAAAATGTGTAAATTTTGCTTTTAATTTAGCACATAAAGGTTTTCTGGCTATATAATCATGCTGGAAAGTTTGAATTTAGAATAAGAAAAATGAAGCACGCTTGACAAGTTATTTAAAAGAACTACTTGCAAGCATTTGACAACAATTAATGCAGTGGCCGAGCAAATTTTCCTTTGCTGTAAATACTTTACTGGCCATAAGAGGGTGTCAGGAACCAGTTTGTGCATTGGAACTAAAGATGACACTGCCCAACAGAGGAAAGCATCCAGAAAATAACTGAAGAAATATTTGCGCAGACAAGCATGTGTTAAAGTGACCATTGCATAGATTGCAAGCTTTTAAAGAATTAGGAAAACAATTAGGCATGGAAACTAAATAAAAGAGAACGTACAGAACAACTAGTTCAAGAAAGATCGCTTATGGCTCCAGCTATCCATGTAGTCTTTAACTAGCAAAAATTGGGATCAAGAGTGTTCACTCAACACATTATAGTCATTCCAATATTTGATAAAATTTAACAGTAGTAAAGTTAACACTATAAGTTTTCAAATTTATTGTCAGAATACTTGCTTCGTTCATGTAAAATGGTACAGTATACGTTACATTTTTTAATGAATTCTACGGCTCTCCAACATCTCACACTTATGTTAAGAGCGCTCAATAAAAGCACACACATTTTCATTTAAGAAAAAACTTGATTCAACATAAAGGAAATCTACTACACAATGTCAGCTTTGCAAATTCATGACAAAATATCTCAGCTGAAGCTGCAAACATGGAGACACATCACGTGCCTTTTGTTTGCCACCCCCAAAGCATGCTCACAAATCATCAACACCAATAGAAAAAAATAAACACTGCCCAAAGTAAATGTCCTTTGAAAGGCTGGATAAAGATCATAGATACAATACTCATTACAGTTCATCTACTGCTGGTAAAATTAATCATAGCAGCTGTTGTATGTCAGGTCAATTGTAAAGAATGGGATGGGGTTGGCTTAAGGTGAGTTTGAACAGTGTGGATACAAAGTTCAAACTGCCTAGCTGGAGTCTTTGGGAGGTTACAATCAGTTGATAAATTATGAAGCTTACATACAATAAAATCTTGCGCTGCAAATACATTTGACATAAAACACTGAGACAAGAAGTAACCTACTACAAAATGCACCTAAACTTGAAATTTGTACCAAATAATGTATAGTCTGCATCATGGATACCTTGACCTTTAAACATAACTGTTCTTCAAGTACCAGATTAGAAGATATTTTCTTGCTACTAGTAAAACATTGTTATACAGCAAGAACATTCATCACCAAAAATTAGAAATGGTTGCTCTAGCACATTCACAGCTTCAACTGCTACAATCTGTAACCATAAAGGGGAAAAAAGAATAATTGGTCTGAAGAAGTAGGTCAAGTAAACTATGGAAGCAGCATGTCAATAAACACAAACTGTGCTAGAGCTTTCTTTTCAAGTCTAAACCAAGTACTTTATATTATGGAGACACTGCTCCATCTGTGGGAAGAGAAGAACTTGGCTAATGTGGTTACACAGTACATTCTTGGGAACTGAGCCAAACCCAGGCTGCCAGCTATATGCTCAGTCGGTGGTCTCAGTGAGTGCATTAAGCTTGGGAAATAGCTCCAGGTCAGTACCGGTGTGCCTGGTGTGAGTACTGTGGGGGCTGCTGGGAGGTAGTTGAATATCCCATACTGCTTTGTGGTTGTGATGTGCTTGGTCCAGGATTCTGATAGGCAGCATGTGGGTTGGAACGCTGCAAAAGAAAAAAAAGATAATATTTATTTTTATTTCTTACTCAACTTAAAATCTAGAATTATAGTCACCTATATTCTGTTTTGAAAGCCAGTTTATGTTGTAATCTTAAATGAACACATCATGGTTGGGGGGGGGGGGTGCTGCCATTGCTACTTCAGGTTACCCTGACTCAATTTAATGCCAATCAGCCACACACTTGGTTGGTGGCAGCATCTTAGCGCAAATATCCCGCTTCTGGGAGTTGCTGGCCAAACAGAATTCAGCAGCTCTCCAGTACCAGCAATGTCACTGAGAGCAGTGTCCATTGCCAAGATTGCAGTAGAGCACAGGAGCAGGCTTATTGCTGGCACTGTGGAGCAAGTAGGTGAGGCAGGGTCACAGGGGTCAGTGAGGCAGGATCACAGGGGTCAGTGAGTATGTCCCTACCCAAGTAGGAGGGAGGGGGCGGGAGCAAGTTTAAAGAGCAGGTAGGGATCTTCCTGCAGAGGCAGCCCTTGCCACCTTTGAGTCTCTCTCTTGTGCACAAGCTGACAAGTAGGAGATATTCCTCCCCACCCCCCCTCCCCCTGGCTCTGGACTTAATTGGTGGGAAGTCATGGAGAAAACAGGAGCTCAATCCCACATATGCTCTTCCACTTTCAAGCCCACTCTTGTAAGGCGCATCACATTCTGCCCAATATTCTTTACTGAATTTCATTGCTCAATGGACTTTCAAGACTTTTTGATATTTATGGCTTGTTTAAAGCATGTATAATATCAATGCATGTTTAACAGTAAAATGTGGTTAATACAACATTCCTCTAGAGTAATCAAGTTCCCTTTGAGAAACAAATCAAAGGAAAAATTGATTTTAGGGGAAAACATTTACTCCGACCACTGCAAACCTTTAAAAAGCATGTTACGCTGAATTAAGAGCTCTGTACCTGATAATCTGAGGTCATGATAAGTCCACCTGAGGTAGTGGTAGGGGGAACAACTCTGACTTTCTTGAGGGGTGGTCCTTGTGTGTGACTGTTGTCTTGGTTCCCTGGATGGCCACCTCCATTAGTGTGATTATTGCCTTGCTGTTGCTGTTGGTTCTTCTCAATTTATCAAAAATGGAGAGAGAGAGAAAAATCTGAACCAGCATATTCCACCATCTAGAATCATTACTGAGTTTGGTGTACAAAAATCTACAATTTAAATAGTTATTCATTTTAGAAAAGCTTTTCACTAATTAGCATAAGTGATAGACTACAGATGCAGTTGGATAAAAATCAGTCAACTAATTTAAGCACAATATCCTGCAACCAAAAACTATCTTGCCATTTTAAAAAACTAATGAGATGTGGGCATTGCTGGCCAGGCCAGCAGTTATTTCCCATCCACATTTGCCCTTGAGAAGGTGGATTGTTGCAGTCCACGTGGCTCAGGTACACCCAGAATGCTGTTATCTGCTGTCACGATGTAATTTTATCCAGCACGTTATACAATCATAGAAAAGTTACATCACAGGAAGCCATTCAGCCCATCTTGTCCATGCCATCCTGAGGTCACCCAGGTGCCTTTTCTAATCCCACCTTCCTGTACCCGGTCCATAGTCCTGCAGCTTAGAGCACTGAAGGTGCAAATACAGATACTTTTAAAAAAGAGTTTAGGGTCTCTGCCTCCACCACCAACTCGAGCAGTGAATTCCAGACTCCCACTACCCTCGCGTAAGAAAGGTTTTCTTCATGTCCTCTTTACACTTTCTGCCATTTATCCTGAATCTATGTCCCCTGATTCTAGAATTCTCCACCAAGAGAAACAATTTTATCCTGTCCAACCGATCTCTTCCCCTCTTAATTTTGTACACGTCAATTAATTGACCCCTCAGCCTTCTCTGTTCCAAGGAAAATAATCTCAACCTATCCACTCTCTCCTCATAGCCACACTTATCTAGCTCTGGCAACATTCTTGTAAACCTCCTCCGCAGTCCCTCCAGAACAATAACATCCTTCCTATATGTGGCAACCAGAGCTGGACACAATATTCCAGTGTTTTATACAATTCTAACATTATGCCCGTACTTTTATATTCTATACCTCTGCCAATGAAGGACAGCATTCCATATGCTTTCTTAGCAACCTTGTCTACTTGAACTGCTGCCTTTAGGGACCTGTGTATGCCAAGATCACTCACTTCTACTCCTCTTAGTATATTTCCATTTATACTCCCTACAACTGTTTGACCTCCCTAAATGCATGACCTCACACTTCTTTGTTTTAAATTCCATCTGCCACTTTTTCGCCGGCTCCACCAATCCAGCTATATCGTTTCGAAGATTATAGCTATCCTGTACACTGTCCACTACTCGGCCAATTTTTGTGTCATCTGCAAATTTACCAATCATGTTCCCTACGGTCACATCCAAATCGTTAATATATAACACAAACAGTAAGGGTCCCAACACCGAGCCCTGTGGAAGCCCACTTGAAATAAATTTCCAATTACAAGGGCAACCATCGACCATTACCCTTTGTTTTCTATTATTAAGCTAACTTTTTTATCCAGCTTGTCACATTGCCCTGTTCCCATAGACTTTCACTTTCTTGACAAATCTCCTTTGTCAAATGCCTTGCTAAAATCCATGTACACAACATCCACTGTTGAACTGCAAACTGATTATATAAGTCTAATTTTTGTTTAATTTCAGGCAGTGCACAATAAAAGTGACTTTTCTGTGTTCTGTTCTCTATGCTTACCTTGTCTCCTTTATCATCAGGTTCATCTTCTGTAAGAAATTCTCGTTTTGGATATGGAATCTGACAACCGGCAAAAACACTGCAAAATTTTAAATAAGAGTATATTGAAAGTCACAATCCAAGCCAGCTACATATCGCAGTCTTGACTTTGACATTTACTAAAGAAAATAAGTACAGCATTCTTATGAAAGCTAGCATCCCTTTCCAAAGAAATTAAAAGTTTGTGTCAATTGTTACTATACGCAGTAGAAATCTAATTTAAATAATTTCTTTCCAATTAAGGGGCAATTTAATGTGGCCAATCCACCTACCCTACACATCTTTCGGATGTGGGGGCGAGACCCATGCAGACACGAGGAGTATGTGCAAACACCACACAGACAGTGACCCGGGGCCGGGATCAAACCCGGGTCCTTGGCGCCGTGAGGCAGCAATGCTAACCACTGTGCCACCATGCCACCTGGAAATCTAATTAATAATGATGCAATGTAATAGTTCAAAATATAAGTTTGAATATTGTTGAAAAGAGACATGTTACCGAACGAAGCTGGTCAACCAGACATTGCAAGAATGTCAAATTTCAAATGATCGTAATGATTTATGCTGCAGGAGAAAACGAGCTGACCTGTTGGCAAGTCAACTCTGATTGGCTAAGGCATTGCTATGGAGAAATCAACAGGGAACAGAGGAGTAATTTTTTTAAAAAGGCACATGGCTTGAACATATTTATTTTGCTTGCAGAGAACGGGATATGAATGTTATGTCACTTCTAGCAAGCGTAAATGAACATGTCACGAGTTTGACTGATTATCTTAAATTGGTTGTTAATTTACAGCTTAGCACACTCAGGATTGTTCAGCAAGTACAGCCCAATCGCGGAGTCACAGGTAATAGGAGGGGCGTAATTTATTGGAAATGTTTCCAAGTGTGGTAGCGAGCGGGAACTGCTGCGAGCTTCCCGACACTCAGCCCAGCGAGGCCGTCACCGCTATAAAACATTAATTGATCCACTAAACGAGGCACCACAGGCTTCATGCCTCAAACGACTGTCCTGCAGCTAATTCACCGGGACAGCACTCACTAGCTCCCCCCTAACAAGGGAGAGCAGCACAGTCAACCACCACACAGCTCGCAGCCATGCCACCGAGGAGACCAGGCGCACGATTTGGGGATGCTGACCTGACCAGACTGTTGAAGGTGGTCAAAATCAGATGGGATGTCCTGTTCCTCCAAGGGTCAGCAACGGGGCAAACAGTGCCACCTGGGAGGAAGTGACAGCGGCCGCCAGCTCAGGGGGGGGGTCGTCACCAGGAGGACCGGCACCTAGTGCCGTAAGGTCAATGGCTTCCACCAGGCCGCACCGTGCCCCAGCACACCTATGTCCAGCACTGCTACCCACATTGGCCCCCACCCCCTAAAACTCCCCATCACCCCCCCATACTCTCCATCCCTGCCCCCCTCCCTGCAATGAACGACGCAAACAGCTCACGATGTCCCCTCTGTGTCCCCGTAGAAGTTGGTCCACAACAGATGGGAGAGGGCCCAGATGGATGGCGGGATGTCAGACATCAGAGTCCTCACCCCCTATGAGGAACGAGCCCTGGAGGTCGTGGGGGTGGCCGAGTAAAGTCTGTTACCGACGCAGAAGTTGGCGTACGACGCAGTGATGAGGATCCACCGGTCCCCACCCAGATGACCTGTCACGCGCGTTGTTAATGCCATGCAGAATGACCCATCCCTCCCACGGACCACCTGGGACGGTGTGTTCACCCACCCCCCCGCCTCTCACGAGAACACCTCTGAGGAGAGCACCATTTTCAAGGATTAGCTGACATCCCTACCCTCCAACAATACAGAGCATATACCTCGGTGGGCGACAGGCTTCTGGGTAACATTCTGGTGAGTGCCACAAAGCTGCTGATGCACATCAGGTGCAAGCAGGAACATCCAGGCCAGACACCAGTAGGAGGTCAGCTGGATCCCAGGATCCAGGTAGGTCCCAGTCAGATGCTGAGCCTCTGGACCCGTAGCTGATGTAGACGCTAGGGTGCAGCCGTGATGGGGATGCAAGTGACACTCCAGCAGGTCCACAGCCAATTGGAGGAATCCCAGAGGCTACGGACACAGGAGATGGCGCCAGAAATGCCTGGCACAGAGACCAACACTGCTAAGGTGGCAACCACAGTGGATAGTCTGATGCACGATGTCAGCAGCATGAGTGGAGGTGTCCAAGGTGCGGCTCAGTCGGTGACGGCCATCACTGAGTGCCTCAGCAGCATGTCCCAGTCGCTGGGGGATGTGACGCAGTTCCAGGTGGATCTTGATGAGGCGCTGCGAATAATGTCCCAGTCACAGGTGAGCTTTGCTGGGGCACTCCAGAGCATGTCCCAGTCACGGTGGAGCATCGGCGTGGGCATTGACACCATGCTGCAGACATTAGGGAGCCAGCAGGGTTGATAAAGCCAGATGACGCAGGAGCAGCCGGGGCTTGATCCAGCTGCCCCTCCGTCCCCAGGGGAACCCCAGGACCAGGAGGAGGGGGTGCTAGGTTCCAACCTGGAGTCTGCTTATGGAGTGGTGATGGCGGCCACCAGCTCCCCCCGGTACCCACACCCCCCTGACAATGGCGCATCTTGGAGGCAGCACCTGGAACAGGGTGGCATGATGGGGCATGTGCCACCAGCATGTGGGCTGGGGCCCTCCAGCCCCAGGGCCCCCAGAGGACGCCCCTCAGGGGCATTGAAGGCCACAGGATGCGGTAGGCAGCAGGCTGTCTCCACCTCTTATGTGCATCCTGGGGACACATCTAGGTGCAGCTGTAGAGCACGGAAGGCTAAACAGGTATAGGATCACTGAGAAGGCACGGAGGGGGAATGGGGGGCAACGTGGGGCCACACCATCAGGGTTTGGGGCAGTTGGGAACACATGCGTATAGCATTAAAAAAGTCGCATTCGAGAAATAGGACGTCTCTGGCACTTTCTTCCACAACGTGGGTCGAACACCAATCTCCTGCCCCAGCTCCCTGAACATTGAGGTCCTGGATGCCTCTTTCACACCTTGCCCAGGCACACCGTGTACAGGTGGCGTGTGAGCAAACACTCAGCAGACAGGCAAGAGTCAGACTATGGCACAGATTGAGTAGCACCAGTGCCATGCTCTCAACGGGTTATTATCACCCCCGCCTTCGACAATGACCCGCTACTCAGTTCCATCACCCTGGAGCGATGTCACACAGACCCAACCTTTTGTGATACTTGGCCGTTCCAGGATAATTTGAGGTAGACTTTTAAGGTCTGAAAGTGACAGCATTTGGCTCAATTGCGAGTTTGCGCAATAATAATGATCTGATCAGGATAGTCATTGTCCCACAGGATAGCTTTGACAGCCTCTATTTTTGCATCAAGCTCGCAAGGTGAGAAAATTGTTAGGGTCCTATTTTTAAGATTGCAGATAAGGCAATTTTTATAGCATATATACATTTTTAGATACATCGTGTATACTATGCAATGAAAGTAGGCTTGTGGTAGACAGTAGTGGAGAATCCATTAGCAGGTTTCTCAATTCGCATATCAAGAAAACGGAGCACATCAGACTGCTCCATCTCAAAATGTGAATTTGAGCATGAGATTCAGCTTCAGCAACATGTCTCTCACTTCAGCAAAATGCAAGTACAGTAATTTTCTGTTGGCAAAGGAACATAAAGCTACTGTTATATTAGTACATGCTGTGAAAGTTAGATATCCAACACAAAGCCTCCCTCAATTAATCTTGGAGACTCTTATTTTATTAGTGAATCATATGCAAAATAGCATATATGTCACCACTCCAGATGGTATTTTATTTATTATTTAACTTAAAATATGTCCAACTCAAACGTAGACATTTACTTCATGAAATGCCATTAAAAGCACTGTTGGAACGGAATAAATATTTAAATACAATAAAATCCCAGTTTTAACGATTTCCTTGTTCACGTATTTGCTTATCTGCACTTTGTACACTCATCGTATGAGCAATATTTGATTATCCACGCTTTCCCCTCTCTCTGTTTTCCCTGAGAAGATGGCAACCATAACGGAGTGGAGACCTAAACACGTTTTAACATGGAGGTGCTGTTGATGTTTCAAGAAGAGGACTTGCCTTGGACATTTAATTACCTTTCTTTAAGCACCTTTCCGACGGGGTGAGAAGCGGTGCCTGGAATGGTGTGCAGCCCGAGCAGAAAGATTAACCTGGAAATGTCTGAATCTCTTGGTCTTGAGCTACAATTACGGCTCTGCTGCTCTATTCCATTTTGAAATGTTCACAGATCTTGTCTGCTAGTTTTGAGAAGATTCATTTTTTCTCAGTTGAGGATAGTCTCTTTTTAAAATTTTCAATAAATAATAATGTCTTGTATTTCATACAATTTACAGTGCAGAAGGAGGCCACTCGGCCCATCAAGTCTGCAGCGGCCCTTGGAAAGAGCACTCAACTTAAGCCCACACCTTCATCCAATCCCCATAACCCAGTAACCCCACCTAAGCTTTTGGACACTAAGGGGCATTTTAGCATGGCCAATCCACCTAACCTGCATATTGTTGGGACTGTGGGAGGAAACTGGAGCACCCGGAGGAAATCCATGCAGACACGGGGAGAACCTGCAGACCCCGCACAGACAGTGACCCAAGCCGGGAATCGAACCTGGGACCCTGGCACTGTGAAGCAACAGTGCTAACCACTGCGCTACCGTGCCACCGTATCACTCAGAGAATTCACCCATCTGTCATCTCAGTGTACCACAATTTGTTGCACAAACCAATACTGCCCTTACATTGCTGAAATCTATCTAATTGACTGCTGAAATCTATCTAATTGACTCCCACTGAAAAGGATTCATCATTCTTAATTTCACCGTTTGAGGCTTTGCGGGGACATAACCCCCATGAATGGCAGGACTTTAATGTATTTTGAGAATCTGCTGTCATAATCCTGATTCACGCCTTTGTCATTTTCATATCTCTTGCTCTCACGCCTGACCCACTATCCTCCCAACATTGTAAACTTCAGCTTATTCAAAACTCAGTTGCACATATCCCATCCTGCACAAAGTCCTACTCAGCTATCAGTCTTTATTGATATACATTGGTTCTCATTCTCCCAATTTAAAATTCTCATCTAATTGAATAAATTACCTCGTGGCATTAACTGTTCCTTTCCCCCCCCCCACCTCCACCGGTTACATTCTCCAGCACCTCCTGCTTAAGCTTCTTCCTCTTTAAAAAAAACTTTGGTCAATCCTCTGACCAGCAATTTCTTTGGTTCCGCATTCATTTATTTCTAATTATACCTCAAACACCGTGGAAAGTTATACTACAATAAAAGGCATAATGCAAGTAATAGTTATTTTGAAATCAACATACTCTGATGTAGGGAGTGGGTCTTCAAGGAAGTAGGGGTCCTGCATTGCCTGTTCGGAGGTGATTCTCTTGGTTGGGTCCATTGTGAGTAACTTCTGAAGCTGAAATTGAGTGGGGATTGAAGAAAAAATGATCAACTGTGCTGGTAATCACTAAAATTAAGTGATGGCTATGGCATCATTTTTCACAGAATGACCCTTTATCAGTACAAGAAGTCTAAACTGGAATCACAACCATGAAAAAAGGTGTTTTTTTTATGCTTATAAATATATGAGGAATTATGTAACCTAGTAAAGGAATTGGTAGCCCAAGATTTAAGGATTACATAGGAACACTACACCATAAACAACTGAGATTAAGCATGCCATGATTAATCAAAAAGTACCAATTATATAATGAGGCACTGACGCATGCAAAATAAGTAGAATTTAGGAGTGCTTTTAAATAACCATGTCAATCAGGGCTTGGATTTAAAGCAATGATGCTGATACAAGCATAGCATGCTGACAAGATTATATTCATGTACTAGGCTATTGTTTGAAATGCATACAATATTCAAACATCATGAGATTTTTATTCTGTTGAACTGTAATATGGGTGTTAAGTCAGAACCTTTGGGAATGGGAAGAGCTTTGCAAATAATTTTAATACTTCTTTTAATATCATGAAATTATAATTGCAAATCTAAAGATTCTCTTTCGGACAAAATACTTGTTTACTAATGTTGAAACCATTTAAAATCCAAATTTAAATCACTTTTGCAATATCAGAGAAAGGACTTGGAATTAGAAATGGGCACATTCAGTTGCAAGAGCCAGCACCACTAGAAGGACTGAAAGGGTACCTTTTCTACTTTAATTTCCATGCTTCTATTCTGCTCACGAGTTCAAAAATATATATCAACCCAAAAGGATCTAGAAATATCACAGATCCTGTCACATGATGTGATGTGTCTCCTGTTCCTGCTTTCATAGATAACATTAATAAAAGCTTTTGTTTGAGGTCATGCAGAACTACGTTTACCTTCAGTATGAACAAATTTCCACATTAAACAGACTGCCAAACTGTGCCGCAATGCTACGAAAACTAATTTCAAGTTCAGTGTGGCATTTATAGTATATTAGAAACATGGCTCAACATAAATTTAGAGGATAAATTTATAGGGAGTTAGGTTCTAATTTTAACCTTTTGACTACACCACAGTGTATGTTCAATATCTGTGAATCTCTTCATTATTAGTACTGTACCAAGAGATTTATTTATTTTTCTATACATCAGATTTTGTTTTTGCTTTTTTTTTTGAGGATAAACATTCCCATTTTAATTAAATAGACCATGTTGAGTTCAATTTCTGACCTTGCTTTCCAATTTATTTGTATTCTTACTGACTTTCATCTTTTCCTTATCGCACATGGCATCTCTCCAGGTTTGACTGAGGTCATGCTGCATCTTGACTTTTATTCAACTTCTCTTTGATGTACAATATACACTCCTATCCAAGGTTTTGCAACATTTTAGAAGCATAAAACTTCTTCCTGGCTCGATTAGCCCTTCCATTCTTAATCATTACATTCACAGATTGACAAGAACAATAGCAAGCTTTTAACTTATGCACTGAATAGTTGTACTTATAATGGGTTATTCAATACCAGTTATGTTACTGGTCCTGTAATCTTAATCTGGAGACATGAGTTCAAATTCTACCAAGGTAGTTGTGGAATTTGCACTCAGTTAACTTTTAATTACAGATTTATTTAATTATCAGTAACACGATTGTGGTGGTGCAGCTCCATGGGGCCTAACGCGCAGGAGCATGTGAATCCCAATCAATGGGGAAATTATGCAGGCACCGGGAGCGGGGTTCCGGGCAGAGTGGACCCTGGAACCAAAGAGTGAAGACTCATTTAGTGATTGCATATAGTTTATCTTCACTTGTTACCGATAAATCCTTGTTCCGTTAAACTGGAAGTCTCCCTAGTATTGCCTTGTGTCACCACAATGATCAAACTACCAGACTGTCACAAAATATAACTGGGTCCACCAATGTCCTTGAGAGAAAAAAATCTGTTGTTACAGTCTGGCCTACATGCGACTCCAGGTACACAGTAATGTAGTTGATTCTTAACTGTCCTCAGAAGTGGCCTAGCAAGCCACTGAGTTGCATCAAAGCTGCTACAGTAAAGTCCAATAAGTATACCAGACAGAACACAGCTTAAGTAGTGTACTCTTTCCAAGGGCCGGCACAGACTTAATGGGCCAAATGGCCTCCTTCTGCACTGTAAATTCTATGATTCTATGACATGGCATCCACCTGGGCACTGGAGATGATAAAGATTGACCCAGGCAACATTGATCTGCAAAATCATCTTCAGTGACATCTGGGGGCCTATGCCAAAATTCAAAGAGCTGACCCAAAGGTCAAGCCACAGCCTCACATATTCATCGAATCATACCATATAACCAATGACCTAGACACCTCCATCACCATCCCTGGTTACGTACCGTCTCAGTGGCAGGACAAACCAAACAGAGGTGGGAGCACAGTGCTATACAGTCAGTCAGAATGGCCCTCGGAGTCCTCAACATTGACTCCAGAGCCCATGAAGCCTCACACCATCTGGTCAAACATAAACAAGGAAATCTGCTGATTACCACCTATAGTTCTCCTCCAACTGATGAATGAGAACACTTCCATGTTGGACTTCCAATTGGAAGAAAAACTGAAGGCGGCAAGGGCAGAGAATGTAATCTGGGTGGAACACTTCAACGTTTCATCACTAAGGGTGGCTTGGTAGCACCACTATTGACTGACCCAGCCAAGTCTTGAACGACTGCAAGACTGGACCTGCAGCAGATGGCGAGAGAAACAAAAGGGGAAAAAAATCTGCTTAACCTTGTCCTCACCAATCCGCCGGTCCCCAATGCATCTATCCATGTTAGCATTGGTAGACGTGGCCATCACACAGTCCTATATTGTCAAAGTCTGAGGACATCCTCTTTTAGGGGCAGCGCGGTAGCACAGTGGTTAGCACTGTTGCTTCACAACACCAGGGTCCCAGGTTCGATTCTCGCTTGGTCACTGTCTGCGCGGAGTCTGCACGTTCTCCCCGTGTCTGCGTGGGTTTCCTCCGGTTTCCTCCCTCAAGTCCTGAAAGACGTGCTGTTAGGTAAATTGGACATTCTGAATTCTCCCTCTGTGTACCCGAACAGGCGCCGGAATGTGGCGACAAGAGGATTTTCACAATAACTTCATTGCAGTGTTAATGTAAACCTACTTGTGACAATAATAAAGATTATCATATTATCACATCAAACTGCGAAATGGAATAGATTCAGAACAGATATAATGGCTGAAAACTGGACATCGAATAGGCTCTATGGGTATCAGCAGCAGCTGAATTTATTCCATCACAATCTGTAACTTCACAACCTGATATATTGCTCACTCCATCATCATGAAGCCAAGGGACCAACCCTGGTTCAGGAGGAGTGTAGGGAGGACAGCATACCAGGACTAGCACCAGGTATATCTAAAAATTAGATCCCAACTTGTTGAAGCAAGGATTAAATGCACACTAAACAACAGAAACAAGCAGGACAGGCAGAGCTAAGCAGTCCCACAAACAATGGATTAGATCAAAGTTCTGCCATCCTAATACACCCAGTTGTGTAAGGTGGTGGACAATTAAGCAAATAAGGGGACGAGGAGGGTCCATGAACGCATCTATCCTCAGTGATGGTGGATCCAAGCATATCAGTGTAAAATACAAGGCTCAAGAGTTTGCAACCTCTTCAGCCAGAAGTGCTGAGTGAATGGTGCATCTTTGCCTCCTCCTGAAGTCCCACAGCTGAGCATTCTCAGCTCATCAAAGGCTCTGGGACCCAACAACATTTATGCTGTATTGCTGAAGACTTGTGCACCAGAACTATCTGTGCCCCGAGCCAAGTGTCCCAATACAGTTACAACACTGGCACTTACCCAACAAAATGCAAAATTTTCCAGGTATGTCCAGTGCTTGAAAAGCAGGACAAACTCAATCTGGCCATCAATTCACTCTCAATCATCATTAAACTGACAGAAAGGTGACATCAACAGTGCTACTAAAGTGGCACTTATTCAGCAACAACCAGGTCATTGTTGGGTTCTGCCAGGAACATCATGTCTTTGGCCTCAAGACAATGTTGGTTCAAACATGGACAAAAGACCTGAATAGCTGAGAGGAGGTGAGAGTGACCGCCACTGACATCAAGGCAGCATTTGACCGAATACGGTCCGAGTAAAATAGAAGTTGATGTGAATCAGGGGAGCTCTCCACTGGCTGGAGTCATGCCTACACAAAGGAAGATGGGTGTTTCCAGATGGAAACCAATCATCTCAGTTGCAGGATATCACTGTAGGAGTTCTTGAGGGCAATGTCCTAGGCTCAACCAACTTCAGCTGTTTCATTAGTGACATTCCCTCCATAGAATGTCAGTAATGGGGATGTTTGCTGCTGAATGCAGATTCTTCAGTTCCATTTTCATTTCCCAAATATTGATCAGTTCATCTCTGCATGGAACAAGACCTGGACAACATTCAGACTCAAGCAGGTAGATGGCAAACTACATTTGAACCACACACATGCATGGTAATGACCATCTGCAAAAAGCGAGAATCTAGCCATCTCTCCATTATATTCAACAGGATTACCATCACTGAAACGCCCAAATCAACATGCTGTGAATCACTACTGATCAGAAATTTAAATCGTGTGGCTGCAAGAGCAGGTCACAGACTGACTACACTGGAATCAGCTCACTTCCTGAAGCCTTTCCACTATATAAAAGTCATGAGCGTGCTGGCAAGTGTTTCTTTGATTTGTGATGATTTAATTAATAATTCTGACTTGTTTCTAAAGCTATGCACACAACCCACAAACATATAATATCAAAGCTGAGACTTACCAGATGGAAAGCTTTACTATCTGGTTTTACTTTATGTTTCTCCATATACTTGATAAGGCTGCAGTTGGTATAACTGGAAGAGATAAATTCCAAGCTGTTAACACTTCGAAATGCTGTTTCTTGCAAAGGAAAGAAAAATCTTAATTTCTACAAATTTGAATGCCTATTTACTATCCACAGATCAATGCAAGAGGAAAAACTGTTCTATCTAATATTAGAAAAAAAAAAATCAGAAAAATGGTTCTAAAAAGTGGAATTGCCAGCGGTAAATCATTGTTGAAGAAGGTTCCATAATTATTACTTTTAAAAAGTTGTTTGAAAAAGAGAAACATTAAAAGCAAGGTGAGAAAGCAGGAAGTGGACGGGGTTTGGTATACAAACAACGAAGAAAGCATGATTCCGAGAGAAGATTTTAAAACCTGTTTTGGCGATTAGAGTTCGGAAACCCTTATATGACAATCATCTGGGAGGATTCCGAGGAGGCATCCACAGACATTCAATTGGGGTTTCAGAATGGTGTGTGTATGTGACCACAGGTGTGTCAAAGGGACTTTGGTATCAATGAGACCACCGTAGCTTCAAATGTGCTTCGTCATCCGAGTTAATCTTAAAACCGGTGAGTAATTGTTAACTAATTGGTGGGGGGGCAGATTAACACAGTGGTTAGCTGTCATGGGAGTGTCCCTGTAAGAAATGTTTTTGTCTTCTCACATGGCTTCAGTGATGTCATTATGTGGGTGGAGCTAGGCTGTGGTTCTGGGAGTTAGTTTTACTTTCGCTTTGGTTTGGAGCTGGTTTGTGGCTCTGAGTTTTTACTTTTGTTTTCACATTTGGCTGCTGTACTCAGACACAGAGTATCTCTATCTTGGGCTGTATCTCTATTTTCAATTTTAAAGAGTTATTCCAAGGAAGAAACCCAATGATCATAGTTACCTGCTGACTTTGGTGAATGGGATCTTGTTATTAAATTGGAACAGTTAAAGGGGGAATTTATTAAGGGTTATACATAGAGTACTGTAGCTGTGTGGGGTATTTATGTTTGTAGTTGATAAAAATGCTTTGTGTGTGTTTATAAAAATGTTAACTAAATTTGTAGAATAAAGCTTGTTTTTTGATTAAAAGTGCTTAAGGACTCTGTTGAATAACACCTGAAAGGCAGGCCCTTGTGCTCACCGTAACCAAAATCAATAAACAGTTGTGGGTCAGGTGAACTCCAAGACACACTTTGGAGTTTTCTAAACCCTGGCCGATAACAGATTGGGGGCTCGTCCAGGATAAAAGTCTATCTTTTGTGATTGGGTTGGTTTAGTGAACTTAAAGACAGTGAGGGATGAGGATATTTGTGTTTGTTTTTCAGATGTTGTATTCAAGTTTAAATAGGGAGTGTGTTGTGGGCAATGACTCTTTCAGAGGCTCAGAAGTTTTTTGGGGAGGAGAAGAACACATTAGTACCTTACAAACAGAGACTAAAAAAAGGCTTTTAGATTTGGCAAAAACATTGCAGTTAACATTGCCTGACAAAATACGAAAAGAGGTAATTGCGGTGGTAGCTGAGCATTTAAAATTGCGAGACACAGTCAGAATCATTGGAAATGGCAATAATTCAATTGCAGATCAAGCAGCTTGAACATGAAAAAGAATTAAAGCAGCTTGAATATGAAATGAGGGAAAAAGAGCAAATAGTCTGAGCAGAATAACAAGAGAGAGAAAGGGAGGTACAGATCAGGGAAAAAGAAAAAGAGAGAGAGAGGAAAAAGAAAAAGTGAGACACTCTGAACTTCAGAAACTGTCCATGAAACGTGAAAGTCAGTTAAAATTGTAAAGAGAAACGTATAGTCTGAGGATAGTGAGCAAGAGCGTCATCGTTGAAGGCTTGGTGGGGATATATTTAAATATGTCCAAGCATTGCCAAGGTTTAATGAGAAGGATGTAGAAGCCTTTTTCATTTCAATTGCAGATCCAGCACCTTGAACATGAAAAAGAATTAAAGCAACTTGAATATGAAATGAGGGAAAAAGAACGAATAGCCCTAGCAGAACAAAAAGAGAGGTACAGATCAGGGAAAAATAAAAAGAAAGATAAATTATTCTATGGTTGGGGGGGGGGTTAAAGGAGTATTGTATTGGAATCCATTTTATTCTCATGTTTAATAAATGTATTTTTCTTGTTGTTAAAATAAATTGGCGGTACTGTGACTCTGTACCTCCACATTTGCTTAAGGAAAAGCTCCATCCAGTTATAACATCAACTGTGATCATGAAAAAGAATTAAAGAAGCTTGAATACAAAATGAGGGAAAAAGAACGAATAGCCCTAGCAGAACAAAAATACAGAGAAAGGGAGGTAAAACATGAAGTAGCATTCGGACACAAACATTAATTTCACAAATATACCATCCTCAAACTGTTATTATGTGCTTAGAAATGTTTCTTTTTTTTTATAAAATGTTTTTATTGGGGTTTTACTTTTTATACAAAGCAAGGATGAACGTGAACATACACAGAAAATATACACATACTGGTTACCATTCACTATGTACATCGGTTACATTTTATCTTTCTCAGCAAGGGCCTAGTTTTGGCTAGGTCTCCTGCTCCCAACTTTCCTCCTGATCTCGCTCCCCTTCTTGTTATCTGGCGTGCTTTCTTTGTTCGGTGGGTCTTCCAACCTGGACCTGTTTGGGTGGCATGGTGCTAAGTATACTCTTACTTGTTAGGAATGATTGGGTTCTGTGCTTCTTTATTCCCCCCCACCCCCCCCCCCCCCCCCCCTCCCCACCCTCTTTTTTTGTTTGTGGCTGTGGTTCTTCTGTGGATCCCCCTTCTGGCTTCTTGGCTGTTGGCTACAAACAGGTCTTGGAACAGACTGATGAATTGCTCCCACGTTTTGTGGAAGCCCTCTTCTGACCCCCAGATGGTGAATTTGTTGCTGTGATCTAGGTATGCTTTGTTTCCCTATCAAAGAGGTTTTTGACTAGGATCCCCCCCAAAAAGTCCTACAATAACAAGAAGCATGGGTGGCCTAGCCCTCCCAAACATGCAATATTATCACTGGGCAGTAACAGTGGAAAGAGCAACAGAATGGATAAAGGAGCCGGAGGCTGAATGGGTAAGAATGGAGGAGGGCTCCTGGCCACGGCAGCGCTCCCATCCCGACCAATAAATTTGTTTTCTGGCTGCACCTGAAGCTTGCAAGATGTCAGTCAGGACTTGATTACTATGTGTCAGAAAAGTTTAACATGCATCACTAGACAATTAATCAACATCACAGTATATTCAAAGAAACTTAAACAGTGGGCAACAACACCGATCAGGGGCTGGATTCTCCGTTAGCCAACGGCAAAATCGTGATCGGGCAGCGAATAGCTTTGGACGCTGAAATCGAGATAGATGCCGGTTTGACACGAAAACGGGATTCTCCGCCCCCCCCAAAAACGACATCATCGCGGCGCTCGCTGCGTGGCCTGAAAGTAGAGTAGCCATATCATTAACGGGCCTGACGCCCGATTCTCCGGGGCCTCAGCGATTCAGCGCCTCGGAAGGGCCGATTTCCCGACGGCGTGTTTGTAATGTGCTTTTAATAATCGTGAACCTGGCATGCTGGCTGTTGAGCGAGAGAGGTGGCGGCGTGGGGTGACTGCGGCGGGGGGGGGGGGGGGGGGGGGGGAGCAACAGGGGTGTCCCCCACAGGACAGGGGCCGTGCCCGGGTACCAACCGCCGTTACTGTGGTCTCTTGCTAGCCACCCACCCCGGCCCCCGGGTGCATGCTGTGACAACAGCTGTAATGATGGGCACCTCGCCCACCCCACCCATCCAGCAGCAACACAGGGCCACACCGATGGCAGCCACCAGTGAGGCAGTGCCAGCCAACGGCAGCAGGGATGGGCGGTAGGACCGAGGGCACCGACAGGGCCGGGGTGTGGGACATGCATGGGCGGGGCCTGCAGTGCCAACTGGGACCACCATGTAGCCCATGGTACCTGGTTGGGCACAGATGCGTGTGTCATGCTAACATGTTTGTCTTTCATCCCATGCAGAAAATAACCTGCAGATCATCAACCTGCGATGCTGGCCGCCGTGGCGATGGCCGCAGCCTTGCATAAAGCCCTGCGGCAGCATGAGCGGGGGCTGCAGCAGAGGAGTGGGCTGCAGAGGTGCAGGTGGCTGTCACTCAGGCTAAAGGGCCACCCACCCAACAGGCCGAGGAGGGGGAGGTGGAGGAGGAGAGGGTGCCAAGGAGGCGCCGGATGAGGGCCTGCGTGTACCGGCGCTGCATTCGTTTGAGGACATCCCGGACCGGGCTGTGGCGGTTGAGCAGGGAAACAGTCATTCACATCTGTCAGATAATGGCACACCTGGCACCGTAGGGGTTTGGGGGAGAACACCCGCTACTGGTGGCCGTCAAGGTGACAATCACGCTAAATTTCTACGCAACGGGGTCGTTCCAGTCGCTGAGTGGGGACCTGTCCAGGATTTCCCAGGCATCAGCGCACAGGTGCATCCGCGCCATCATTGACACCCTGTATGCCCAGACGGAACGGTACATCCGAGTACCCTGTGGACCATGCCCACCAGGATGTCCGGGCATCGGGGATCGCTCCCATCGCCGGTATGCCGCGGGTCTAGGGTGTGATAGAGGGGATGCATGTCGCCCGACGGCCACTAGAGGATAACAGCCCACTGTACACTAACTGAAAGGGGTACCACTCCATGAACATACAGCTGGTCTGCGAACATCAGATGCGCTCATGCACGTCTACGCCCAATAACCGGGCAGTGTACATGACTCGTTCAAACTGGCGCACACTAATGATTCCCGACATGTTCTAGGGACAACCCCCCCCCCCCCCCCCCCCGCGCGCGTGCTGTTGACGCCTATACGGAGGCCACAGACCGACGTGGATACCTGCTGCAATGATGCCCATACCACGACTAGGGGTGTGGTCGAGAGGTGCTTCAGGGTCCTGAAGATGCGCTTCAGGTGCCTGGATGGCGCTGGAGGGGCCCTCCAGTACAAGGTGAGGAGGGTCGCCCGCATTGCGGTGGTCTGCTGCGTCCTCCACAACATTGTGTAGCACAGGGGCGATGTGCTGGAGGAGGATGATGAGGAAGGGCAGGCCTCCTCAGACGGCAAGGATGAGGGGGAGGGGGACAATGAGCGGGACATGGGGCCTGGCCAGGCACGGGAGTCCGCAAAACGCCAGGGCCAGCGCGCACGGGTCGCCCTCATCGCGACCTATTTCACAGACTAGGGCGGAGGGGTCGCTGGCCAGGGGCACGGACACCACATCCCAGACCCACACCCTCTCATCTCCCACACCACCAAACCACCTGCATGCACACCCCCTCCGTAACACATACCTGCGGCGCGACAAGCTGGGGGCACTGGGTTTGCGATGACAGCGGGTCTGGTCCATGGGCTGGCGGATGACGACAACCCGCTCTGCGATTAGCTCTGGTGCTCCACATCGTTTGGCAATGTCTAACTCATGCCCACAGTAGCACCTTCCACCTGGGCGATACCTGCATGTGAACTGGCCAGTCCATCACACAGTCCTGTTGAATCACTGGGAAGGGGGTGCAGGGATCAGTCAGGGCGGGGAGGGGAACACGGTTCACCCACTGGGCCTTCACTCGTCCCCCACCACCCACTCCCACTGGCCAGCACTCACCGCCCCACCCCCACCAGACAGAGCACAGAGGCAGGTTTCAACGGTGTTAACAGGTGTTTAATGTGAAGAGATAAATACAGTCTGTGCCCCAGCCCCTATAACTAATCCGTGCCCTGACTTCCGGTTGCGGCTATGCTGAGCTAAGTCGCACGTTCGGCAGCTCCCGCCAGAAATGGACTTTTGGGCTTTTTTTAGGGCCCCCAGCGGCATTTGTTCGACGGTTCCCAGTGTGGGAAGGTGACAGTAACATTTCCCCGGCACTGTAGGATTGGACCAGGAGTGGAGCGGTGAAAAAAGTAGTTTTGGAGCAGCAAAAAGTGCGAGGGAGGAAAACCAATATGGCGGCAGGTGGAGACCAGGCAGCGTGGGCGCAGTGGTCGCAGGAACAGCAGGAGTTTCTCCAGCGCTGATTCACGGAATTGAAAGCAGAGCGGTTGGAGCCCATGAAGGCTTCGATAGACAAGCTGCTCGAGACACAGAAGGCCCAAGGGGCGGCGATCCGGGAGGTACGGTAAAAGGCCTCGGAGAACGAGGACGAGATCTTGGGCCTGGCGGTGAAGATAGAGGCGCACGAGGCGATGCATAAGAAATGGCAGGAGAAGTTCGAGGACATGGCGAATCGGTCGAGGAGGAAGAACCTGCAAATTCTGGGTCTCCCGGAAGGAGTGGAGGGGTTGGATGTTGGAGCATACGTGGTCACGATGCTGAACACGTTGATGGGCGCGGGGGCCTTCCTGAGGCCCCTGGAGCTGGAGGAGGTCCAAGCCCAACGAGCCGCCCGCGGGCGGTGCTGGTGCGGTTCCACCGTTTCATGGGCAGGGAGTGTGTCCTAGGGTGTGCAATGAAGCAGCGGAGCAGCAGGTGAGAGAATGCAGAGGTCCGGATTTACCAGGACTGGAGCGCGGAGGTGGCCAAGAAGAGGGCCGGGTACAATCGGACTAAGGCGGCTCTGCATCGGAAGGGGGTGAAATTTGGAATGTTGCAGCCGGCGTGACTGTGGGTCACTTTCAAGTGGGCCACCACTACTTCGAGACGCTGGAGGAGGCGTGGACCTTTATCCAGGCCGAAAAGATGGACTCGGATTGAGGGTCGGTTGCGAGGGGATGTCGAGAGGGGATTGATGTGATTGTTGTGTTTTTGGGGGGGGGGGGGGGGGGGGGGGGATGTTCTGCTCTGTTTGGTACTGGTTTGTTTTTGGGTGCTGGGTGGGCTGGGTGAAATGGTTCGTAGTAGAGGGTTGGTGAGAGTGTGGGCATCGGTGGTTGGAAGGGGGGGCCCCATTGGGGGGAGAAGAAGAGAGGGGAGACCCGAGGTGCGGAAGCTGGGATCAGGCGGGGGGGGGGGGGGGTGGAGGGAGGAGATTCTCACACTGGGGGGGTCGATGGAGTGGCGGGAGCGGCCGGGGTCAGCAGACTTATGGGAGTGCTATGGGGGGAGCAACGCAGCTAGGGGGGGGACCTAGCTGGGTTGATGCTGCATTGGCCAAAGGGGAGCTGGAGCCTGAAGAGAGAGTCAGAGGGTCTGCCGCTGGGGGGAACGGAGAGTGCGGGAGGCGCGGGCACGTGGCTGGCCTAGAAACGGAGATGGCTAATCGGCGGGGGGGGGGGCAGCCCCTGATCCGGCTGATAACTTGGAATGCGAGAGGCCTGAACGGGCCGGTCAAGAGGGCCCGTGTGTTCGCGCACCTGAAGGGACTGAAGGCAGATGTGGTCATGCTCCAGGAGATGCATTTGAGGGTGGCAGACCAGGTTAGGCTGAGAAAGGGGTGGATAGGGCAGGTTTTCCATTCGCAATCTCCTTAGCCGCTGAGCATCGTGGCAGACAATGAAGGTAGGTATGTGATGGTGAGTGGTAAGCTGCAGGGGGTGCGGGTGGTCTTGGTGAATGTGTATGCCCCGAATTGGGACGATGTCAGATTTATGCGGCGCATGTTGGGCCCGATTCCGGACCTGGAGGCAGGGAGCTTGATAATGTGGGGGGGACTTTAATACGGTATTGGATCCAGCATTGGACCGCTCTAGGTCCAGGACGGGTAAGAGGCCGGCGGCGGCCAAGGTGTTGAGGGGATTTATGGACCAGATGGGAAGAGTGGACCCATGGAGGTTTGTTCGGCTGGAGGCCAGGGAATTCTCTTTCTTTTCCCACGTCCATAAAGCCTACTCCCAGATTGACTTCTTCGTTTTGAGCAGGGCACTGATCCCGAGGGTAGAGGACATGGAGTATTCGGCCATAGCCATCTCAGACCATGCCCCGCACTGGGTGGAGCTCGAGCTAGGGGAGGAGAGGGACCAGCGCCCACTATGGCACCTGGAGGTGGATTTGCTGGCGGATGAGGTGGTGAGCGGGCTGATCCGGGTGTGCATTGAAAGATACCTAGAGGTTAACGATAATGGGGAGGTGCAGGTAGGGGTGGTCTGGGAGGCACTGATTAGGGGAGAGCTAATCTCCACTAGGGCCCACAAGGAGGGGAAGGAGAGGAGAGAGAGGGAGAGGTTGGTGAGGGAGATTTTAAGGATAGATAGGAGGTATGCAGAGGTCCCCGAGGAGGGACTACTCAAGGAGCGACAAAATCTCCAGGCCGAGTTCGACCTGTTGACTACCAAGAAGGCGGAGGTGCAGTGCCAGAAAGGGCAAGGGGCGGTGTATGAATACAGGGAGAAGGCTAGCCGGATGCTGGCACACCAGCTTCGGAAGCGGGAGGCAGCGAGGGAGAGTGGGGGAGTTAGGGATAAAGGGGGAAACACGGTGCGGAGTGCGGTGGGAATAAATGGGGTATTTAGAGACTTCTATGAGGGGCTGTATAGGTCTGAGCCCCCGATGGAGGAGGGGGGAATGCGCCGTTTTCTGGACTGGCTGGAGTTCCCAAGGGTAGAGGAGGGGCAGGTGGCGGGGCTTGGGGCACTGGTAGGGCTGGAGGAGCTGACTAAGGTGCTGGGGAGTATGCAGGCGGGGAAGGCACCGGGGCCAGATGGGTTCCCGGTGGAATTTTACAGGAAGTATATGGACCTGTTGGGCCCAGTACAAGTGAGGACGAGGGAGGGGGGGGTCCTACCCCCGGCGATGTCCAGGGCGCTGATCTCGCTGATCTTGAAGCGGGACAAGGACCCTTTACAGTGTGGGTCATATAGGCCAATCTCGCTCCTCAACGTGGATGCGAAGCTGTTCGCGAAGGTGTTGGCTACCAGAATTGAGGACTGTGTCCCGGGGATGATCCACGAGGACCAGATGGGTTTCGTGAAGGGAAGGCAGCTAAACACCAATGTGCGGAGGCTCCGAAATGTAATCATGATGCCTGCAGTGGAGGGGGAAGCGGAGATAGTGGCGGCTATGGATGCGGAGAAGGCCTTCGATAGGGTGGAGTGGGGGCACCTGTGGGAAGTGTTGAGGAGGTTCGGGTACGGGGAGGAGTTTGTTAGTTGGGTTAGGTTACTGTACGAAGCCCCGGTGGCGAGTGTCGCCACGAATCGGAGGAGGTCGAAATACTTTCGGCTGTACCGGGGGACGAGGCAGGGGTGCCCTTTATCCCCCCTGCTATTTGCGTTGGCAATTGAGCCTTTGGCGATGGCTTTGAGGGAGTCCAGGAACTGGAGGGGGCTGGTGTGGGGGAGGGGGGGGGGAAGGAACACCGGGTATCGCTGTATGCCGACGACCTGTTACTGTATGTGGCGGACCTGGTGGGGGGGGGATGCCGGAGGTGATGCGGATCCTTAGGGAGTTTGGAGACTTTTCCGGGTATAAGCTCAACATGGGGAAGAGTGAGCTATTCGTGATACACCCAGGGGACCTGGGAAGGGGGATAGACGAGCTTCCACTGAAGAGGGAGGAAAGGAGTTTTCGGTACCTCGGGATCCAGGAGGCCAGGAGCTGGGGGGCCCTACAGCTCAACTTGACGAGGCTGGTGGAGCAGATGGAGAAGGAGTTTAAAAGGTGGTATATGCTGCCTCTCTCCCTGGCGGGTAGGGTACAGTCGGTGAAGATGACGGTGCTCCCGAGGTTCCGTTTTATATTCCAGTGCTTGCCCATCCTGATCCCTAGGGCCTTTTTTAAGCGGGTCAGCAGGAGCATCATGGGGTTTGTAGGGGCGATAAAGACCCCGAGGGTGAGAAGGGTGTTTCTGGAACGGAGCAGGGACAGAGGAGGGCTAGCATTGCCTAATCTGTGTGGGTACTACTGGGCTACCAATGTGGCGATGATACGCAAGTGGGTAATGGAGGGGGAGGCGTGGAAGAGGTTGGAGATGGCGTCCTGTGTGGGCATGAGCCTGAGAGCGCTGGTGATGGCACTGTTGCCGCTCCCGCCGACAGGGTACACCCTCAAAATTTGGGGGCATTGGAGACACCACAGGGGGGAGGAGGAGGCTTCGGTATGGTCCCCGGTCCGAGAGAACCATCGGTTTGTCCCGGGGAGAATGGATGAGGGGTTCCTGAGCTGGCACAGGGCAGGTATTAGAAGGATGAGGGACCTGTTTATAGATGGGCCGTTTGCGAGCCTTGGGGCGTTGGAGGAAAAATTCGGGCTCCCCCCTGGAAATGCCTTCAGGTACATTCAGGTAAGGGCGTTTGTAAGATGGCAAGTGAGAGAATTCCCTCTGCTGCCAGCACATAGGATCCAGGATAGGGTGCTCTCGGGGGTGTGGGTTGGAGAAGGCAAGGTTTTGGCGACCTACCAGGAGATGCAGGAGGAGGAGGAGGCCTCGGTGGAGGAGCTGAAAGGTAAATGGGAGGAGATAGACGAGGGGACGTGGGCGGATGCCCTGTGTGGGGTAAATTCTTCCTCCTCTTGCCAGGCTTAGCCTGATACAATTTAAGGTTCTGCACAGGGCGCATTTGACTGGGGCAAGGCTGAGTCAGTTTTTTGGAGTAGAGGACAGGTGTGTGAGGTGTTCGGGGAGCCCAGCAAAACACGCCCATATGCTCTGGGCGTGCCCAGCGCTGGATGGGTTCTGGAAGGAAATTGCGAGGTCAGTGTCTAAGGTGGTAAACACCCGGGTTAAGCCGGGTTGGGGGCTCGCACTATTTGGGGTATCGGACGAGCCAGGAGTGCAGGAGGCGAAAGAGGCCGATATTCTGGCCTTTGCGTCACTGGTAGCCTGGCGGAGGATTCTGCTACAGTGGAAAGAGGTGAGGTCCCCAAGTGTGGAAGCTTGGATCAATGACATAGCAGGGCTCATTAAATTGGAGAGGGTAAAATTTGCCTGAAGAGGATCTATGCAGGGGTTCTTCAGGCGGTGGCAACCGTTCCTAGACTTTCTAGCGGAGCGTTAGGAGGTGGACAGCAGCAGCAGCAACCCGGGGGAGGGGGGGGGGGGGTACTTTGTGTTTACTATTAACGTTTAATGGGGGCTTGTATATTGGGGGAATACGTAACATAGCTATAAGATGTTTATTTATGTGTTCTTTGTTTTTTCTTATTTCTGTGTTTGTTGAAAATTTGAATTAAAATATATATTTTTTAAAACTAATCAGTGCCCTGCACCCGTGCCAACTTAACTGGTGTCTAACGTTCTGGCGTTTACGGGCCCTAACACTACGCCTAGTGGTTCCCCAGACGGTACAGCAGGAGTGGAGGCGGACTGCTGTCACTCCTCCCCTGGGACGAGGGGCCCCGTTGGTGCACGACTTCTGGGGCGGCCCGGCCTCCGTGTGGCCCAGCTCCTGCTCGGGCCTCCTGGGTGGTGTGGTGCCACCCTATTCTCCCACTGCCCACAAATGCACCAGGGAGGGGGGGGGGGGTCCGAGATGCTGTGGTGTTCTGACAACTCCCCTGTAAGGGATCACCGGCACGGGTCTCAACACCTCCTCCTCCCTCTGGGTGCCCAATGGCCCACGGGCTACTCCATGGGACGAGGGTGTGAGCGGAGCCATCCCGAGGCCCCCCTGCCACCCGCCGCTGCCAGTCCTGGAGGCCCGCTCTGGTCTCAACAATGGTCTGCACGTTCGCAGCCATGGAGCACAGGGAGTGCTCTCTTTCTGGGACTGCACCACATCACTCTGCGACTGTGCCACCTGAGGGTCTGTGCCACATCAGCCAGCAGGCGGCCTCCTT
Source organism: Scyliorhinus torazame (assembly GCF_047496885.1). NCBI lineage: Eukaryota > Metazoa > Chordata > Chondrichthyes > Carcharhiniformes > Scyliorhinidae > Scyliorhinus > Scyliorhinus torazame. The sequence goes on along the minus strand of NC_092721.1, from coordinate 148,801,756 downwards.
CCGGGGCCGGGGCGGCCTCCCTCCGGGGCCGGGCCCCCCTCCCTCCGGGGCCGGGCCCCCCTCCCTCCGGGGCCGGGCCCCATTCCCTCCGGGGCCGGGCCCCCCTCCCTCCGGGGCCGGGCCCCCCTCCCTCCGGGGCCGGGCCGACTCCCTCTGGGACTGGTCAACTGTCTATGTCTCCTACATGCCGGGCTGTGCCTGGGCAATGCCTCTGATGCTCTCAGCAATGGCCTGCCGTGACTTGTGCCATGCTGAGGAGCGCTGCTGCAATCTCCAGGTGGCTCTGGCACATGGTTGCTAGTGAGAGGGCAGCCTTGTCCTGGTCCTTCGCCCCCGCCTGCACAGAATTCCCCAGGCCTTGCACACGCTGGCCCATATCCAACACCATTGCCCCCTTTGACACCACCCGTGCGGTTTTGGCCTGGGTGGCACGCGGATGGACTCCTCCACCTGCGCCCAGAGGTGCTTGTCTGCATCTCCACTGTGAATGGGATGGATGTTCCAGGAGCCCGAGACCCATCTGGGCGGCAGCTGGTTCCTGGGGCCGGGCTGCCCTCCGACCACCCGGCCCCTCGGGTGCTCCTACCTCCACCTGCTGTACCGGATCGACTGTGTGGTACGCACCATATAGTATCCCAGCTGCCTCTTCACTAGTTTGCCCAACCGAGGTGATAGGCTTATCATTCAGGGTTTAGGAATCAGCTGTGACGGGAAGTCTGTGTCCTCCTCCGACCCGGTCTCCTGGGTCTCGGGCAGAGGGCTGGTGTTCAGGCTGCTCTCCCTGTCGGTGCTCTGCCATCCGGGGGGCACTGGCTCTGGCAGGGAGCGGGGAGCTCTGGATGGACTGGGCCCATCTCCAGCAGGTCCTTTCAGACACAAGATGACAAGTATGGTTAGGCAGCGGGCCGGGGCAAGGCATGAGGGTGACAGTGTTGGGGGTGGGCACACGTGTCATGAGGATCCACAACTAGGCAGCTGGTCTCACTTCCTCGCCCGCCACCAAACTCCACGTTGGTGACCTCCCTCTCCTGCAGACCGCCGACCACGTCTAGTGCCTTCTGCTCGGGCATGGTGAGAGGCCGCAGGTCTGGTGGTCCCCTCCAATCTTCTCCCGCTCCCAGCGGTTGTGTACGGCTTTGTCCTGTGGGGGGGGTGGGAGGGCAAACACAAACAAAGACACTGTTAGACAGTCCGGCGCATGCAGCCCAGGGGTTGGGTAGATGATGGCATCAGTGGCCAGAGCGCCCGAACATTGCAGCTGGCATGGGTGCAGGCATGTGGGGCAGGGCGGGGGTCCGGCCGTCCCCTGGAGGAGGATCCCGGGTATCATGTGTGTGGGGGATAAGGGGATTGGTGCCAGGTGCACAGCGCTGCCTACTCACCCTCACATCGTGCAGTTTCTTTCTGCACTGGATGGCAGTCCGGGCAACTTCGCCAACGGCACTGACCACATCTTCCACCTGCACCCAGGCACACCGAATGGCGGTGCCTGACGGCCTTTCTCCCGGGCCGGGGTGCAGAGTCATCCGTCTCTCCTCCACGGCATCCAGGAGGGTCTCAAGCTCTGTGTCCAGCTCTGTGTCCTGGAACCGCGGCACTGCTCTCCTTCCAGCCATGTTGGCTGCGACGGTGTGCGTGTGTGGGGGGATGAATCGCTTAAGTGAGGCTGTGCGGCAATCACGGAACCGGCGAATCCGGCGCCGTTTCACTTGCAAACGGTAGCGTTTCACGTGACGCCCGTGCTAGCCCGTTTAGAGTTGGTGAATCGTTGCACCTGTCGCGCCGTTTTTGCCAGCGTAAAAGTCCACACTTTTCGCCACGGCGTCAGCGTACATAATAAATAATTTAAAAAAAATAATTTTTACTGTCACAAGTTGGCTTACATCAGCACTGCAATGAAGTTACTGTGAAAATCCCCGCGTCACCTTTTCCGGTGCCTGTTCGGGTACACGGAGGGTGAATTCAGAATGTCCAAATTACCTAACAAGCACGTCTTTCGGGACTTGTGGGAGGAAAACAGAGCACCCAGAGGAAACCCACGCAGACATGGGGGGAGTGTGCAGACTCTGCACAGATAGTGACCCAAGCTGGGAATCAAACCTGGACCCTGGAACTGTGTAGCCATAGTGTTAACCACTATTTTTTATGTACATATATATGTATTTGCAATCTACTACGCTAGCAGATTGGATTTTCAAAAGGCAAACCTCTATTTCAAAGAATGCAAATAAAAATCCTCTTGTTAATTGCAATGTACAAATTCCATTGGTTAAAAACACCTGTACAATTGCAAGACTGATTACACCAATGAAGATTAAGGTGATTAACTACACTAAGAATCTACCCAATTGTTAACTTTAAAAAACCTCAAAGGAACATAAATAATTAGCTTGCCTATATGTGTGATTAAATAACTGATGTAAAATGATTGTTACGTGATCTGCCTTCAACAAACTGGCTGTATTTGCTCTGCTGTAAAAGGATTATATAGAAAATTCTCCTGATTTCCCACTGCAACTTGAATGGAACCCTCAGAAAAAGTACATAGATGGTTACAACTGCTGTTGAAACCATTTCGGTAGGGTTTTCACTGATCTACTGTTGGAGTTATGGAAGTGGCTGGCAGCAGCTCCAAGAAATTTCAGGATTGATTCCTTGAAAGTTTCAATTACTACCCGTTATCCAAATAAATTCCTCTGCAAAAATAACTACTGGCAATTCAAGCTGCAGGTAATAAGGGAAGCCTGAAGTTCTCAGCTAGGCAAACATACAAAATAGTATTCCCCAGTTGCAAGCTATGCCCCTTTCCTCAGATGCTAATGGAAGAATGCTCGAATAATTCAACAGTCTGTTTTCCAAGGCAACTAGCTACACCTGGTAACACACAGTAGCTGGGATAAATATTCGACTGATTACTGCAAGACATCTTTGAATAAATCTGGTATGATTTAATCCTAATTTAAAAAGTGTACAGCCACTCTCCCCAGCTTTGGGCATTCTTCTCCGAGCAATGATGACTTCTGAAATTTGTTCTTAGAGCTCCACGTGAGATTCCATGATAGGTGTGGCAAAGAGGGCCACCGTTCTCTACAGTAAGAAGTCTTACAACACCAGGTTGAAGTCCAACAGGTTTGTTTCGATGTCACTAGCTTTCAGAGCGCTGCTCCTTCCTCAGGTGAATGAAGAGGTATGTTCCAGAAACGTATATATAGACAGATTCAAAGATGCCAGACAATGCTTGGAATGCGAGCATGAGCAGGTGATTAAATCTTTACAGATCCAGAGATGGGGTAACCCCAGGTTAAAGAGGTGTGAATTGTGCCAAGCCAGGACAGTTGGTAGGATTGCGCAGGCCAGATGGTGGGAGATGAATGTAATGCGACATGAATCCCAGGTCCCGGTTGAGGACGCACTCATGTGTGCGGAACTTGGCTATAAGCTTCTGCTCGGCGATTCTGCGTTGTCGCGCGTCCTGAAGGCCACCTTGGAGAACACTTACCCGGAGATCAGAGGCTGAACTCGGGCAGCACGGTAGCCTTGTGAATAGCACAATTGCTTCACAGCTCCAGGGTCCCAGGTTCGATTCTGGCTTGGGTCACTGTCTGTGCGGAGTCTGCACATCCTCCCCGTGTGTGCGTGGGTTTCCTCCGGGTGCTCCGGTTTCCTCCCACAGTCCAAAGATGTGCGGGTTAGGTGGATTGGCCATGATAAATTGCCCTTAGTGTCCAAAATTGCCCTTAGTGTTGGGTGGGGTTACTGGGTTGTGGGGCTGGGGTGGCGGTGTTGACCTTGGGTAGGGTGCTCTTTCCAAGAGCCGGTGCAGACTCGATGGGCTGAATGGCCTCCTTCTGCACTGTAAATTCTATGATTCTATGAATCCTGACTGGAAGGGAACATTCTTGCCTGGTGATTGTCGCGCGATATACGTTCATTCGTTGTCGCAGCATCTACATGGTCTCGCCAATGTACCACGCTTCGGGACATCCTTTCCCGCAGCGTATGAGGTAGACAACGTTGGCCGAGTCGCACGAGTATGTACCGCGTACCTGGTGGGTGGTGTTCTCACGTGTAATGGTGGTATCCATGTCGATGATCTGGCACGTCTTGCAGAGATTGCCATGGCAGGGTTGTGTGGTGTCGTGGACACTGTTCTGAAGACTGGGTAGTTTGCTGCAAACAATGGTTTGTTTGAGGTTGCGCGGTTGTTTGAAGACAATTAGTGGGGGGGCGGGGATGACCTTGGCAAGATGTTCATCTTCATCGATGACGTGTTGAAGGCTGTGAAGAAGATGTCGTAGTTTCTCCGCTCTGGGAAAGTACTGGACGACAAAGGGTATTCTGTCGGTTGTGTCCCATGTTTGTCTTCTGAGGAGGTCGGTGCGTTTTTTTGCTGTGGCGCGTTGGAACTGTCGATCGATGAGTCGAGCGCCATATCCCGTTCGTACGAGGGCATCTTTCAACGTCTGTAACGCTCCTCCTCATCTGAGCAGATCCTGTGTATACGGAGAGCTTGTCCATAGGGGATGGCTTCTTTAATGTGTTTAGGGTGGAATCTGGAGAAGTGGAGCATCGTGAGGTTATCCGTGGGTTTGCGGTAAAGCGAAGTGCTGAGGTGACTGTCCTTGATGGAGACGAGTGTGTCCAAGAATGCAACTGATTTTGGAGAGTAGTCCATGGTGAGTCTGATGGTTGGATGGAACTTATTGATGTCATCGTGTAGTCCTTTCAGTGAATCTTCGCCGTGGGGCCAAAGGAAAAAAATGTCATCGATGTATCTGGTGTATAACGTCGGTTGAAGGTCCTGTGCGGTGAGTAGGTTTTGTTCAAACTTGTGCATGAAGATGTTGCCGTATTGGGGTGCGAATTTGGTCCCCATGGCTGTTCCGTGCGTCTGGATGAAGAACTTGTTGTCGAAGGTGAAGACGTTGTGATCCAGAATGAAGCGGATGAATTGCAGAATTGCGTCTGGAGATTGGCAGTTGTCGGTGTTGAGTACTGAGGCTGTTGCAGCAATGCCGTCGTCAAGTTCTTTCGTCAGTAAGACAACGTATAGCTTTATTGTACCTGTTGGGATTTGTACTGAGCTCATTAAATGCTTCTCTTATGTTCAGAACAGCCATTTCCATGTGTCAGGATTTCAGATTACGCTACCGTAGAGGATCCTGGTATAATATAAAACAGCACATGTAGGTCTCAGAGTAAAAGTCACAGAATTGGCAGGTGTTAATTGGATTTCAGATTCAGCTTCTGGACCAGTACCCTGGAGACCATGAAAGATAACTTGTTCGTGCATAATTATTTGCACTCTTTCCCTTTCCATGTCACTGCCGAATTAAAGACCCACATTCCACCCATTCTTCACATTCCAATCTGTAATTATCTTGCAACTGTGTCTCTCCTATATATGCTGTGATTGTGAACCAGCTTCCATTCACCTGATGAAGGAACAGCGCTCCGAAAGCTTGTAATTTCAAATAAACCTGTTGGACTTTAACCTGGTGCTCTGAGACTTCTTACTGTGCCTACCCCAGTCCAGCGCGGGCATCTCCACATCATGACTGCTGAATTAGATAGGTGAAGTCTTCTCTTGGGGCCGGGGATGGCTACTTTGTCGAAAAGCTGACATTGCCTATTAAGAAGTAGAGATAACTGTTCACTTGAAAGGCCATTGGAAGATTGGAATTTCACTTATTGAATTAACAATCTCCCTTAGAAAGGTCATAATGCTGATGTGAGAGCTTGTTTTAGAGGCCGGTAGGGAGGGGAAAAGGTCGAGGTATAATATCTTTGGGGAAGGGGCAGGGTGTGGTGTGTGCCTGCCCCAAATGGTCACATGGGGCCCCCACAAATAGATACCCCTCCTTCCTACCCCATGGAGTGAAGGCTACTAGCTGCTCACCTTGCCCCCGCCTTCCACAGTTGAATGAAAAATTGTGGCAGAGGCATAATGACACCGTTAGGTGGCTTTTAATTGGCCACCTGTGGTAAACACCACTAGTGGTATGTTGTATGTATTCCGGCACAGCCCGTATATTACAGTTACGACGGTAAATCCCTGCCTGCTGGCTCCGCCCTGCAGGCGGTGTATAAAAGAGTATGCTCTCCTGCGCTGCAGCCATTCTGGTTCCAGCTACAGGAGGCACAATATCTTGTTGAATAAAGCCTCGATTGTTCCACCATTCCCGTCTCGTGGTAATTGACGGTACATCAATTTATTGAACAAGATTTTAAAAGATGGATTTCCTCATCAAGCCGGATCGTCTGCAGCTGAGCCCTCACGCAGCCGACGCCATGTCCACCTTCGACCACTGGCTAGCCTGCTTCGAAGGCTACCACAGAGCAGCCACTGAAGAACCCTTGGACCCGCAGAAGCTCCAAGTCCTCTACTCACGGGTGAGCCCAGACATTTTCCCCCTCATCTGGGATGCACCCACCTACCTCCGAAGCGATGACGCTCCTGAAGGGACATTACGTTAAACCGGTGAATCAAGTGTACGCCAAGCACCTCCTGGCCACGAGACAGCAACACCCCAGGGAGACTCTGGACAATTTCTTGCGGGCCCTACAGATCCTTGGTAGGAACTGTGACTGCCAGGCAGTTTTGGCAGTCCAACACATCGAATGTTTAATTAGAGGCGGTTATGTCACGGGCATGAAGTCTACGTACGTCCGCCAGCGACCATTGGAAGGGGGTATGCTCAATCCCGCGGGGATTAGGCAGCTTGCTAATTCATTAGAAGTGGCCTCCCGTAACCTGCAGTCCTACACCCCCGACCGCGCGGCACCCTCGTGGGCATCGTGGGCCCCACCAGCTGCTGACTCCAGCTCAGCACAAGCCAACTCTGCTGACCCCCCACCCCCAAAGTGTTATTTTTGTGGACAAAGCAAACACCCCAGGCAGCGTTGCCCGGCGCGGAGCGCGACCTGCAACGGGTGTGGGAAGAAAGGGCACTTTGTTTCCGTTTGCCAGGCCCAGTCGATCGCCGCTGTTTCCGAGCCCGGCATTTCTACACCCCCCACGTGCGACCCAAGGCGCCGCCATCTTCCCGTCCGCAAGCCACATGCGGCCCGTGGGCGCCGCCATCTTCCCCACCGCAAGCCATGTGCGGCCTGTGGGAGCCGCCATCTTTGATGCTGCCCATCATGTGCGCCCCGTGGGCCATTTGTGCCGCCATTTTGGACCGCGCCTCAGGACCCCTGCTCGTCTGGCCATTCGCCGCCTACTGCTACGTCCGCCACTGCTGATCAGCCCAGGACCTCCCAGCATCTTCTGCAGCTCGCCTCCATCACCCTGGATCAGTCACGGCCCCGCAACCTCGCGACCGAAACGGCGACGGTGAAGATCAACGGGCATGAGACGACCTGCCTCTTTGACTCTGGGAGCACAAAGAGTTTCATCCACCCCACTACGGTAAGGTGCTGCTCCCTCCCGATACACCCAGTCACCCAGAAAATCTCCCTGGCCTCCGGATCACATTCCGTTGAAATCCGGGGGTACTGTATCGCGACCCTCACCGTCCAGGGCACAGAGTTCAGAAACTTCAGGATCTACGTCCTCCCCCACCTCTGCGCTGCCCTGTTGCTCGGCCTGGATTTTCAGTGCCATCTCCAAAATTTGAAATTCGGCGGACCCCTGCCCCCCCCTCACCGTCTCCGGCCTCACGACACTTAAGGACGATCCACCGTCTCTGTTTGCGAATCTCACCCCAGACTGCAAACCCGTCGCCACTAGGAGACCACGGTACAGTGCCCAGGACAGGACCTTCTTCAGGTCGGAGGTCCAACGGCTTCTGCGGGAGGGGATCATCGAGGCCAGCAACAGCCCCTGGAGAACTCAGGTAGTAGTAGTGAAAACTGGGGAGAAGCACAGGATGGTCATTGACTGCAGTCAGACCATCAATCGGTGCACGCAGTTAGACGTGTATCCCCCTCACACATATCTGACATGGTTAATCAGATTGCACAGTATCGAGTCTTTTCCACAGTAGACTTGAAGTCCGCCTATCACCAACTCCTCATCCGCCCGGAGGACCGACAATACACTGCGTTCGAAGCAGATGGCCGCCTCTATCACTTTCTTAGGGTTCCCTTTGGCGTCACTAATGGGGTCTCGGTCTTCCAGTGAGAGATGGACCGAATGTTGACCTGTACGGGCTGCAGGCCACCTTCCCGTACCTAGATAATGTCACCATCTGCGGCCACGATCAGCAGGACCCCGATGCAAACCTCCAAAAATTCCCCCACACAGCCAAACTCCTTAACCTCACCTACAATAAGGAGAAATGCGTGTTCCACACCAACCGCTTAGGCATCCTTGGCTATGTAGTGGAAAATGGAGTCCTAGGGCCTGACCCCAACTGCATGCGCCCCCTTCTGGAACTCCCTCTCCACCACTGCCCAAGGCCCTGAAAGGTTGCCTGGGGTTTTTCTCATATTACGCCCAGTGGGTCCCTAATTATGCGGACAAGGCCCGCCCACTCATCATGTCCACAGTTTTTCCCCTGACGGCTGAGGCGCGACAGGCCTTCAACCACATCAAGACGGACATCGGCACGGTCACGATGCACACGGTCGACGAGTCCCCCCCCCCTTCCAAGTGGAGAGCGATGCACGGACGTGGCTCTGGCCGCCACCCTCAACCAGGTGGGCAGGCCCGTGGCTTTCTTTTCCCGCACCATCCATGCCTCCGAAATTCGGCACTCCTCTGTCGCGAAGGAGGCCCAAGCCATTGTGGAAGCTGTGCGGCGTTGGAGGCATTACCTGGCCGGCAGGAGATTCACTCTCCTCACTGACCAACGGTGGGTTGCCTTCATGTTTAATAATACAAAGCGGGGCAAGATCAAAAATGACAAGACCTTGAGGTGGAGGAACGAGCTCTCCACCTGTAACTGTGAGATCTTGTATCGCCTGGGGAAGTTCAATGAGCCCCCAGATGCCCTATCCCGAAGTACATGTGCCAGTGCACAGGTAGACCGACTTCGGGCTCTCCACTATGACCCCTGTCACCCGGGGGTCACCCGGTTCTTCCATTTTGTCAAGGCCCGCAACCTGCCCTACTCCATTGAGGAGGTAAGGACCGTAACCAGAGACTGCCAAGTCTGCGCAGAGTGCAAGCCGCACTTCTACCGGCCAGATAGAGCAGATAGGGCTGGTTTAGCACACTGGGCTAAATCGCTGGCTTTTAAAGCAGACCAAGCAGGCCAGCAGCACGGTTCGATTCCCGTACCAGCCTCCCCGAACAGGCGCCGGAATGTGGCGACTAGGGGCTTTTCACAGTAACTTCATTGAAGCCTACTCGTGACAATAAGCGAATTTAATTTAATTTCATTTCACCTGGTGAAGGCCTCCCGCCTCTTTGAACGCCTCAGCATGGACTTCAAAGGGTCCCTCCCCTCCACTGACCGCAACGTGTACTTCTTCAACGTTATTGATGAGTACTCCCGGTTCCTCTTCGCCATCCCATGCCCCGACATGACTTCTGCCACGGTAATTAAAGCCCTGCTCAGCATCTTCACTCTGTTCGGTTTCCCCACCTACATTCACAGCGATGAGCTGCGTCAGTTCTTGCTCAGCAAGGGCATCGCCTCGAGCAGGACGACCAGCTACAACCCCCGGTGAAACGGGCAGGTGGAGAGGGAGAACGGGACGGTCTGGAAGGCGGTCCTGCGGTCTAAAAATCTCCCGGTCTCCCGCTGGCAGGAGTTCCTCCCCGGCGTGCTCCACTCCACCCGGTTGCTCCTCTGCACCGCCACTAATGAGACCCCTCATGAACCTGTGTTTGCCTTCCCCAGGACGTCCACCTCCAGGGTCTCGCTCCCAACATGGCTGACAGTTCCTGGACCCGTCCTCCTCCGGAAGCATGTGCGGAGCCATAAATCGGACCCCCTGGTCGAGAAAGTCCACCTCCTACATGCAAACCCGCAGTACGCCTATGTGGCACACCCCGACGGGCGCTAGATACCATCTCCCTCTGGGACCTGGCACCCGCTGGGTCCCCACCCACGACCCCCGACCTGACACCACTCCTCTCTTTCCTCCCCCCCCCCGTTGCCTCATTCACCCCTGCGCCACTCACCCTCCGTCCAGCGTACCTCACCGCAGCCCCCACCCCAGCAGGATCCATTCTCCCACTGGATCCACTCAGGGGTGACGAAGATGAGGACAACACGCTCCCGGAGTCGCAGGTGAGGTCGGCGCCCACATCACCATCAGGACTGAGGCGATTGCGGCGGAGGGTCAAAGCCCCCGACAGACTTAATTTGTAATATTTCCGTCACCCCCGCCGGACTCTTTCTTTAACAGGGGGTGAATGTGGTAAACACCACTGGTGGTATATTGTATGTATTACGGCACTGCCTGTATATTAGTGGTACAACGGTAAATCCCTGCCTGCTGGCTCTGCCCAGCAGGCAGCGTATAAAAGTGTGCTCTCCTGCGCTGCAGCCATTCTAGTTCCAGCTACAGGAGGCACAACATTTTGTTCAATAAAGCCTCGATTGTTCCACCATTCTCGTCTCGTGGTAATTGACGGTACATCACCATCTTAGGGTCACGATAGGCATCAGGGCAGGTAGGCTTGCCCACCTATCGTAATATGCAGGGGTGGTTGGGAAGGCAACGGGCAGGCCACCTATATTATACAAGCCCATCACCTTCAAATATGCCGGCTAGGGGATGTTAAATTTACACCATGGTCTTATTGCAAATTGTGAAAATAACACTCCACTGGTTGAGTCATACGTGGCACAAAGGAAGTTGATTGTGGTTGTTGGAGGTCAGTCATCTAAGTCCCAGGGCATCACTGCAGGAGTTACTCAGGATAGTGTCCTAGGCCCAACCATCTTCAGCTGCTTCATCACTGGCGTGGCTTCCATCATAAGGTGAGAGGTGAGGCTGTTCACTGATGATTGTGCAATGTTCAAACACTGAAGCAGTCCATGTCCAAATGCTGAAAGATCTGGACAATATCCAGGCTTGGGCTGACAAGTGGCAAGTAAAATTCATGCCACACAAGTATCAGGCAGTAACCATCTCCAATAAGAGAGAATCAAATCATCGCCCCTCGTTATTCAATGGCATTACCATCACTGAATCCGTCACCATCAACTTCCTGGGAGTTACCATTGACCATAAACTGAACTGGACTAGACATATAAATACAGCGGCTACAAGAGCAGGTCAGAGGCTAGCAATCCTGTGGCAAGTAACTCACCTCTCGACTCCCCAAAGCCTGTCCACACCTACAAGGCACAAGTCAGGAGTGTAATGAAATACTCCTCACTTGCCTGGATGAGTGCAGCGCCAACAACACACCAGAAGCTCACCACCATCCAGGACAATGCAGCTCGTTTGATTGGCACCCCTTCGACAAGCATTAACTCCGTCCACTGCCGATGCACAGTTGCAGCAGTGTGCACTATATACAAGATGCACTGCAGGAACTCACCAAGGCTCCCTAGACAGCCCTATTGAAACCCATGACCACTACCATCTCGAAAGACATGCGTAGCAGATACATGGGAAGGTTACCATCTGGAAGCCGCCCCCCCAAAGTCACTCAGCATCCTGACTTGGAAGTATAATCTTCCTTCCTTCACTGTCACTGGGTCAAAATCCTGGAACTCCCTCCCTAATAGAACAGTGGGTGTTACTACACCATGTGGATTGCAGCAGCTCAAGAAGACGACTCACCACCACTTTCCCGAGGGCAATTAGGGATGGGCAACAAACGCTGGCTTAGCCAGGGGAGCTCAAATCCCATAAAAATCATGGGTTGAAAGTAGTCTAGAACCTGGGAGCCAGTATTCAAAATGGCGGACAAAGGTGTAGGGCAAAAGACAAAGGACAACTACATCGATGTAGTTGATGACGACAGTGAGACTTGGACCACGTAGTCAGGAAGCATGTGAAAGTATATTACAGTTATTTTATGGCGACCTTAAGATGGTTAACAAAATACTGTGAGTTTGGTGCAACACAAGAGAACACCCTTCGTGATAAGCTGGTATTTGGATTCCACAAGGAAGCTATTCAGCCAAAGCTGCTTACTGTAAGCGACATAACTCTTAAATCAGCTTTAGAAATTGCTACAACAAAGGAGCTAGCAGCAAGTGAGGCTTCACAGACAGAAGCTGGAGCGAAGATTCACAAGATGGAGACTGTCAAAACCAAGTCTGCAAGAGTACAATCATGTCATTGATATGCACAAGTTGGACATACAACGGGGGAATTTGAAGTAGAGAAAATATGTTCAAGAACAGTGTCAAAAGGGCCATACTGCCGAAGCATGTTGGTCACGGCAAACTTCACCAACACCTAAGATGTATAAGAGGAAGAAAACATCTCAGCCGACTAGGAGAGATGTCAATCAACTGATTGATTCAAAGAATTGCCCACTGCAACTTATGGAAAAGTATAAAAATGCATTTGAAGACTTACTGGTCTTAATGGCAGGAATTGAAGTTGATCTCAAAATTAAGCCAAACAGTACATCAAAATATCTCGAAGGCAGAAATGTACCAGAGGTCATCAGGCCAATAACTGAACAATTAGTTCAAACTGGAGTCATTGAACCAGCTTCTACAAGTGATTGGGCTACACCAATCGTTCCTGTACTAAGAGATGGCTCAGTAAGGAGAGGTGGAGATTTTAAGATAACAATAAACCCAGTATTGTTCAAAGATCACTATTCATTGATGCCTTCTGATAACTTATTTGCTGGACTTTCTGGAGGTCAGAAATTCAGTAAAATAGATCTAACAGGCATATTAACAAATACATTTGGCTTCAAAATCACAGTCTCTACTCACTATTGTGACACACAAAAATCTGTTCCATTTACAGAACATAGAACAGTACAGCACAGTTCAGGCCCTTCGACCCACAATGTTGTGCCGACCATGTATCCTAATCAAGGTTCAACCTAACCTACACCCCTTCAAATTACTGCTGTCCAACGCCTGTCCAAGAGTCGCTTAAATGTCCCTAATGACTCTGACTCCATCACCTCTGCTGGCAGTGCATTCCACACACCCACCACTCTCCGTGTAAAGAACCTATCTCTAACATCTCCCCTATACCTTTCTCCGATCACCTTAACAGCATATCAACGCATAGAGGCTGATTTAGCACAGTGGGCTAAACAGCTGACTTGTGATGCAGAGCAAGGCCAGCAGCGCGGGTTCAATTCCCGCACCAGCCTCCCCGAACAGGATAACATCTGCTCCTGCTCTTTTTCAGAGATCCATGGATCAAATTCTGAATGGGCTAAATAGGGTGCAATGTTCTCTAGATGACTTTCTCAAGTGATCAAGATCGCTTGAATAACTTGGAAGCTACACTGAAATGTCTCTAAAACAATAATCTCAGAGTTGAAAAGGAAAAATGTGACTGTTTCAAGCCATCCATAAACTACCTGGGTCATATCATTGATAAAGATGGCTTGCAGAAGGAATCGAAAAATAAGATAGAAATCTTAGAAACACCGCGTTCTCAAAATGTGACACAACTGAGGTCGTTTCTGGGATTCATAAATTGTTATGGTAAATTTGCCCAACATTTAATAACATGATTGTAGCCTTTACACACTTTATCATGTGTCAAACAAGTATGGAACTGGACTAAATAATGCAAAAGTGCATTTAAAGAGGAAAAATAAGTCTTAAAGAAGTCAGAGCTGTTGGTTCACTACAATTCCAAGCTGATGTTTAACTTGCTTACGATGTGACATCCTATAGGGTTGGCGCAGTCGTCTTGCACATACCTTCAGGAGAGGAAGGACCGATAAGCATTCGCTTCACGAACTCTTACCAGTGCAGAAAAAAATTATGCTCAGCTAGAAAAAGCTTTGAGCATCATATTTGGAATAGGGTTTCACTCCCACCTTTATGGATGTCATTTCACTCTCTTGACAGATCACCGCCCCTTGAAGACAATCTTCGGGCTGTATAAAGGTATTCCTTCTTTAGCAGTTAACAGGTCATAGAGATTGTCTTTCATATTATCAGCACACACTTATGATATTCAGTATTGTAAATTGGAGCAACATGCAAATACTGACACTTTGTCAAGATTCCTGTTACAAATCAAGCAAGAACCTGAAGAAAATTTCATCAACATCCTATATTTTGCGCAAGCAGATAATGTGACTTCATCTCGAGTACAGTGATACACAAGAACCGATCTGCTGATGGAGAAGGTTATGGACATGGTCCTAAAAGGAATGATGGCAGATGTACACTGTAGAAATCCAGACCTAAATCCCTACATCAAAGAAGACTTGAGTCTACAATCCAGGGCGGTTATATTTATGGGGAATCAAGAGTGATTATTCCTCCGTGTTTGTGTACTAAAACCCTTGCCCAGCTACACAAGGGATATCCTGGTGTGGTGAAGATGAAAGAACTGGCAAGCAATTATTTTTGGTGGCCAGGATTATATGCTCAAATTGAAAGGAAAGTGGGGCAATTGTCAGTCCTGTATAAAACTAAGAAACACTCCACCGCTGCAACCCTTGCATCCGTGGGAATGGATGCAGGGGGGAGGGGAAGGGGGAAGCAAAGAGGAGAAAGGTTAATCCCTCATTAATCCCTACTCTTTGTTTCCTCTCTGCCAACCAGTTTTCTATCCACCTCAATACACTTCCCCCAATCCCATGCGTTATAATCTTGCACAATAGCCTCTTTTGCGGGACTTTGTCAAATGCCTTCTGAAAGTCCAAATACACCATATCGACTGGCTCCCCCTTGTCAACTATATTAGTTACATCTTCAAAGAATTCCAACAGATTTGTCAAGCATGATTTCCCCTTCATAAATCCATGCTGATTCTGACTGATCCTGCTATTGCTTTCTAAATATTCTGCTATAAAGTCCTTGATAATGGATTCCAGAATTTTCCCCCACTACCGATGTTAGGCTTACTGGTCTATAATTCCCTGTTTTCTCTCTACCTCCCTTTATGAATATTGGAGTGATATTAGCTACCCTCTAATCTGCAGGGATTGTTCCAAAGTTTACAGAATCCCAGAAGATGACCACCAATGCATCCACTATTTCCAGAGCCACTTCAACGGTATGGGGCTGGATCCTCCGATTTGAAAACTAAGTGCTGACGCCGGCGTGGGAACAGTGGCGTTTTACACCAGAAAGAATGGCGCAAAAGCTGCACCGATCCTCTGTCTGGCGGGGAGCTAGCAGGCACGCAGAGCAAAGCCCCCAGCTTTGCTGCGGATACGACTGGAGAAATGCCGGCCTGCCAAATAATGACCCCCCCTTTGGTCAAGCTCGCCACCCCTGGACCATCCCCCACCAGTGCCCCCAGCTCTTTGCAAAGCCCCCCCCTGTCCGCGGAACGGGTCCCACCCGACTATGGCGGCACTGGACTCGGTCCGCAGCCGCCACATCGGGTTCACAAAAATAAATACCAAGAGTGACTCACGCCGTCGGGAACTCGGCCCATGGGGGGGCGGAACATCGGGGGAGGGCCTCAGGTGACGTTAAGAGGCCGTCTATACGGCGTGCGGCGTACTCTGAGTATGCTGTTTTGGAGGGGGTGGAGCATCACAAAAGTGGCGCCGATCCGATTTTCGCACAAACGGGGAATCTCCGGCTGATCGCCGAATGCGATTTCGGCGTCAGAGACTGGAGAATCCTGCCCATGGAGTAGTCAGCCTCCAGAACATCAAGTACAATCCAAATTAAATATATGTCCACCTCAGAGACTCACTTATCAAGTTGTATATATGTGAAAGGATAACAGTGCAAAGTAATGTATCTAATGTATAATTGACATGTACAAATGTTTTAAAAAGTTGTTGTTCGAACAATGACGTAAAGGGGGAGGGTGCTATGTATTGAAGTAAAACTTCCCTGCCGGTGGAATGTCACGTGATCTGTAGTGACATCAGCAGTGCTTGCGTGGGCTTTAGGTCTTCATTTTGTATTGTATGAGCAACATCTCCTGAATAAGCCTTGTATCGTATTTGGAAGAAACCCAAGTGTATGGCACATCCTTACCTTTTCTCTTTGCAGTATATTGGGAACATAACAGACACCAATTTAAGATAAATGGCAAAAGAACAAATGGCAACATGAGGAATTTTTTAAAAATGCAGTGTATAGTTAGGATTTGGAATGTACTACACGAGAGTGGCGAAGGCAGATTATATTGTGACATTCAAAAGGAAATTAGGCAATCAGCTTAAGAGAACAAATTTGAAACACTATGGGTATAGGGCAGGGGAATGGGATTAGCCGAATTACTCTTGCTGAGAGTCAGCATAGACAAAAGGTCCAATAGGCCTCCTTCTGTGGTGTAACCATTCTGTAATTCTAAAATAGTATAATGTTTCGTAGTGACTGTACTTTTGCATATAAATTAATTATAGCAGGTAAGTTAAGAATAAACTCACGTATTTCTTCTAAAATCTTTCATCAACGTTGAATGTTCTGGCATTTTTTTAATGTCTTCCCAATCTTTATCTGGCAACAAACCATGAAATAAAATGCATTGTTAATTTAAACTGCTGCCCATTCATGATTTCAATATGCTTCTGGTTTATATTACCGACAAATAAAAAAAAAACAGCATTACATATAGAACATATGGCACAAAAACAGGACATTAGGTCCAACCATTGATAACGGTGTCTCTGCTCCAATTGATCTTTCTCCCATCTTTTCTCATTTAAAATCTACTATCGTAGCCATTTATTCCCTTCACACTCATATGCTTATCCATCTTCCCCTTAAATATATCAATGCTATTCACTTCAACCACTCCCTGCAGTAGCAAGTTCCACATTTTTACTACTCTGAGTAAAGCGGTTTCTCCTGAATTCGCTGTTGGATTTCTTTGTGATTCCGGGTTGTTTGCACTGGAAGCAGGGACAATAGTGACGTTTAAGGGGTGTCTTGACAAATACATGAATAGGATGGAAATAGAGGGGTACGGATCCCGGAAGAGTAGAAGATTTTAGTTTAGACGGGCAGCATGGTTGGCGCAGGCTTGGAGGGCCGAAGGGCCTGTTCCTGTGCTGTCCTTTTCTTTGTTCTATAATATAGCAACCATAACTGTATGCAGTAGTCTAAGTGTTGTCTAACCAAAATTTATTATAGGTTTAATATAACTTTCCTACTTTTCAGTTCCATCCCTTGAGAAACAAAGCCTTGTACTTGGTTTGATTTTCATATGGCCTCGCTAACCTGTACTTGCACTCTGAGATCCCTTTGTTCCTCTACCCCATCTAGACTTGCACTTTTCAATTTCAAAAAAAAAATCATTTCTAGGATGTAGACACCACTGCCCATCCCCAATTGCTCTTGAACAGAGTGTCTTGTTCGGCCATTTCAGTGGGCAATTAAAAGTCAACCACATTGCTGTGGATCTGGAGATATGTGTAGGTCAGAACTGTGAAAGATGGCAGATTTCCTTACCTAAGGGACACAAGTAAACCAGATGGGTTTTTACAACAATAGTTTCATGGTCATCATTAGGAGACTTTTTATTCCAGACTTTTATTGAATTCAAATTTCACCATCTGCCATGGTGGGATTCGAACACTACTTCCCAGAGCATTACCCCCGGTCTTTGGATTACTAAACTAGTGAAAATATCTCTGCACCACCGCCTCCCCTTAAATAATAAATTAATGAATAAATGACCTTAATTAATAAATGTTTCCCTATTCTTCCTATCAAATTAAAATGTATTCTCTCATATGTATCGGTGTTGAACTTCATTTGGCAATTATTAGCTTATTTTGCAAGTCATTAATTCCTCCTTTAATTTGTTGCAGTCACCCTCAGTACTGATAACCCCTTCAATCTGATGTCAGCCACAAACTTAGAAATAGTATTTTTGTTTCCAAATTCACACAGAATTTATAGCAAAGAAACAAGAAGCACTCAAATTCTTTTAATTAGAGATTAGTTTAAATTTAACCCAAAGTTAACAGGAGTACACAGGCACCTAATTTTAGCACGTTCAGTAACCTTCTTGTTGCATGATCTCATGCCCATGCTTCCATCCTTGGTCTGCTGCAATCTCCAGTGAAGTGCAAAGATTAGGCACAGTACAGCCCTCAGGGCTCAACACTGAGTTAAACAACTTTAGATGTGATATTTCTCCTCAAGCTTGACCTTATTAAAAAGAAATCTCATACATTTTTGTCTCAATGCAAAAACCCTTCCTTCCCCACCTTCCCCCACTGGGTCATCTGTCACTTGTTCTTAAGATTTGCTACATCTTTGTTGCAATCTCTCCCAGCTCCCACTAATCCCGTTCCAGCTGTTCCACCCTCCTTATACAATATAACATACAATACATTTCCCCTCCCTTTCAGTTCTGACAAGTTGGCAAATGGACCTGAAACTTTAACTCTGTTTTCTCTCCCTACAGATGCAGTCAGACCTGCATTCTCTATTTTTGATTCAGATCTCAGCATCCAGAGCATTTTGCTTTCATCCCGCTTTTGTGTCCAGTACAACCAAACTTAAGATAAACTTCAGATTCAGTCTATTAGTCCTAAAGCATGACTTGAAATAACACCAAATTTAAGTAGGGTGAATATAATTTACTTGTCTCCTGATCAAAATAACCCACACTATACTATTGAAACCGACAACAAAATGGATTTCTGTTGCCAGAGTTCGTTGAAACTTGGACTCTATAATGGCACAAAAAAAAGGCAATTCAAAACTTAGTGCAAGACCCAACCAAATGTCGTTGTGCTCTAAAGCAGTGCTTCCTGTACCACAAATGCCACCCCTCAGACTAAAGCATTAAATGCCGCTTACAAACGCTTTTTTCTTTAAATTAACGGTCAAAATAATTTTGGCTAAGTGATTAACCATGTGTAGAAAATTAGGAAATTAACATGAAGTCTATTAAAAGTGTGTTCTGAGCACACTAATTCTTGCTACCACCTGTACAGCAGGCATGAGAGAAGGTTAAACTCTTTCCATAGCTACAGTCTTTGCCATATTCTAAATATCAAGTGGGAAGATATGTTTTTTGAACAGTGATGTACAATACTTGAGGAATCCAGGTTGTTCACATTTATCTCTGGCTTACCCAGTGGCGGACAATTACTTGTCCGATATACACTGCACTGTAAACATTGTGGAATGATGCACAATGCCAGTTCAGGTTAAACAGCAACCACAAATGTTTGAAACAAACAGTTTCCAGAAACCCAATTAAAGTTGAATTGCTGTAGACCAATTTTAAATTTGAATTGCAGATCAATTGACATCAGCACCATTTATTGGGCACTTATATTGCAAGCCTTCTTTCATTACACAATATGTAGTCTGCCGGCATTCTGGACTTGCCCCATTTTAATTGCAAGGAGGAATTCCAAATATTAGTGGCAGCAGCGAAGCAACTGTGAATGTTCAGGACATATTTTTGCTTTTCATTCTCCTGGCTTTTGGCATTTCTCAATATACAAATAAGATCTGTACAAGTTTTGTGGGCGTATGCAGGTAGACTGAAGTTGATTTGCCCACAAGTGAAACAAAAAGTTGCGTACAGTTCCACCAGCAGCAGCCATTCTGCTCTCCCACCCAAGATCTTTTGTCTGCAGCAGTGCACAGAGAAATGAGCTTTAGGAGTTGATATCCATGCTACCCAAGGCACAAATACTAGCTTATTATTTGTTAAGCTGCTGCAATAGGGAGGGCATTGTAATATCATAAAGAAAAGCTTCAGCATAAAGTATTCCATTTATTTTCGTAAAATAACGTTTCTCTTCCATGATTCCAGGATCTTTCAATCAACTAATCTTTATTCTACTTCTCTAATTAAATCCTGGTATTTCAATTTTTCATGCACATTTGGTAATACTGTAGTGGTGTGTGTTATTTCTTGCACATGCCCTGTTTTAGCTTTGTGCAGAAGTAAGGAATTCGCAACCTGGTCTGAATGCCAATCAAAAATTATTGAGGTGGTTCCGATGTCTCCACATTTCCATTCAATTAGCCCAAGGCACCAGAAGTACCGAAGGCCCTCGATGGCCTTCATGGGCTTTCCCAATACCATATTTCAGTGGCAACATTGAAAATTAGCCAATAAATTAAAGACATCTACATTCCAATATTTTAATATGGATAGAGAAAGTACATTGCACTGAAAATATGGTCACGGATTTCCAAATCTAGAATCTTCCTTAAGATTAAAAACAGTTGCAAAATTCAGTTTCAAATAGTCAGTAAAGCTGTGAAAGGCTGGAGCTCTCAAGGATACTGAAATGTTGTTTATGCTATGTCACATTATATAATGGAAGAGATAAAACATTTTATAACAAGTTTATTTTGAAGAATGGAGAACCAAATTTCCCTTGAGGCATCTAGGAGTGAAAGTATTTAACCTACACTATCTGTTGTTCTCCTTCAAACACATGTTTTGTCCATGCTGTGAGCAGAGCTAATTTCCAGATACACTATTAAACAGCCAGGAATTTAAAAAGACAGTGTTAGGAAAACAAAAGGTAGCTTTAAGGGATTATATTTGTATTGTGAGAAAAACAAAGGCAGTTTTAAGGGAATTAGATTTGTATTGGCAAACATTAGAAATAAGGTATAGTTTCAAGTGGGTTTAATTTAACGTCTCTGAGCCTGGCGGGGTAAAAGCTATAGCTCC
This sequence comes from Scyliorhinus torazame, assembly GCF_047496885.1. Taxonomy (NCBI): domain Eukaryota; kingdom Metazoa; phylum Chordata; class Chondrichthyes; order Carcharhiniformes; family Scyliorhinidae; genus Scyliorhinus; species Scyliorhinus torazame. The sequence continues at coordinate 148,781,113 of NC_092721.1, read as the reverse complement.
ATCCTGGACAAAGGTGTTTGAATTTGTGCAGGTAGGTTAAGTTCTAACTGCGTTTCTATTGTACTTAGAGGGGGCTATGGCATGAAGAATAAATAAAAGGCATACACGCATTGGGTGTTGCTTAGCAACTGGGGCCTTCTAAGGTAGAGAAGCTTTTAAGTTTATGGTTTAGCTGCACCCTCTCTGGACTCCGACAGGGCTGATGGCGCCCACGAGCAAGTGTGGCTATTGCAAGCGCCCGCTGCGGCGCCCCTATGATAGACACCATCCTGCCCGCACGACCCCAAACTCGCGCCCACCATGCTGTCGACCCTGAAGAGGCTGACAGAGACTTGGAAATACAACTGAATTGCCAGGCCATGCCCAGACTGGCTCCTGTCCATGCTCTGGTGAACATCAATGGTCACCTTCTCTGCATGGCATTGGGCACTGCTGCTGCTGCATCAGTTGTCCCGCGCAAGTTTTTCGACCAAATCCACTCGGGGTGCGAAAATTGCATTTGTCTACTTCGACTGCCCGCGTGGCCACCTATACTGGGGAGCAGCTGACTATCGAAGGCTCCACTCTCACCCCTGTGACCGACGAGCATCTATCTCTTCGCCTCCCCCTCCTTGTGTTGCAGACCAGTGGCCCACGTCAACATCTGCCCGTGGAGCTGAAAGATGATAGAGCTGACCGTTGAGGATGGTGTCCTCCTCTGGGGTATCAGGGTCGTCGTTTCAGAGAAAGGTCCACTGCTGATCTTGAAGGACCTTCATGCTGCACATCCAGAAGTTACCAAGATGAAAATGTTGGCCCAGAGCTATGTCTGGTGGCTCGGCATAGATGCAGACATAGAGTTGCTCGCTCAACGCTGGCCTGTCTGTCAGGCCCACCAGAAACTCCCAGTGGCGTCGCCCCTACACCCGTGTGAGTGCCTTGGGCACCCCGGATCCGTGTTCATGCAGATTTCACCAGGCGTTTCTGGGCTCTATGTTCCTGATGATCGTCGAAGTGCACTCAAAATGGCTGGAGGTACACCGAATGTCGTCCATCACCTCTCGCGCCACCATCAACCGGCCACATGACTCTTTTCCCATGCACAGGTTGCTGGAGAACCTGCAACAGACCACAGGGCCTCGTTCACTAGCAAGGAATCTGTCACCTTCATGAAGTCGAACGGTATCTGACATATCCACACAGCAACCTGTCACTCCGCAAATGGGTTGGCGAACGTGCTTTCCAGACTCAAAATGGGGTCTGAGAAACTGTCCACTGGATCGGTGGACACCAGGCTGACTCGATTTCTTTTCTCGTATCGCACCGCTCCGCATCCAGTCATGGAGCTGTTAATGGGTCACCATCTTTGCACTTGTTATAGCCCCCCCGACATTGGCGGTAACGTGTGCTGCTCGCAAGAATTGCAAAGATATTGCCCACACTGGTGTGGCCCATTGCGCTATTTGAAACCTGGAATAGGAGATCTCAATTTGCAACTTTGGTGAGGGCCCTCGTGGGCTTCCAGGGTTAGACCGGTCTCGACTCATATCAGGTCCTTGTGCGCAGGCAATTAATAAAAAGACATCTTGATCACATTTGTGCCCATTCTTCCGCTGTTCCGAAGTCCCATCGGTGGTCCCCGCCTGCAGTCTGACCGACCACCAGAATGTCCCTCTATGAGCAATCGGCCCCGCTACTGCCAAATCCATCGCCTCTGCTGCCTGCTCTGCTACGCCCATCTTATTCTTCGGACTCCAAGATGGATACACAGACTCGGAGGGTCTTGTCGTCGCCCGGCCGCACCCTACAGGTTCTCCGCCCCGGCGTTCCAGTCGCAAGCGACGTTCTCTGGAAGGGGGTGGTGGAAAGAGGGGTGCAGTATTCCGCACGGGGCACACGGGACAGGGTTGATTATAGTCCTTCTGTGGCTCGAGGAGGGTATGCACCACAGGGCGGGGATTGTTGATTGCAAGGTTGGCCGAACTAGACAGGCCTCCAGAGAGAGAAAGAGCCGGTGAAGCCAAACTCGTTCCTGTGTGTGCAGATACGTTTCTATTGTGAATAAACGAGTACTCTATTTTTACTCGACTGACTCAGTTGCCTTTACTAAAAATGCACCTTAAATTCACTCGAGATCAGGTCAGTCAAGATTCCAAACTTACCCGCTGGAAATCCCATTACATTGAATATCCTATCCAGCTGGTCATGGTGATAAGGGTTACTAGTCTTGATATCCTCTTGACGACAATGAAAAATAGGCTCAGATGTTAGCAGTTCAGCAAATATGCAGCCAATAGCCCAAATATCTAATAAAATAGAAAAAGAGACCAGTAAGAAAATGGACTAAACAGGCAAACTGGAATTTGGCAACTTCTGAAGATCAGAGAGCATGTTCGCTTTTGAGCTTGATCACTTAGAAATGTTACCCTGACTTTCATATATATGGCAACAGAATTTCAGAGACTGCTAACAAATGAAACAAGCTTCATTCTGGAACAAAATGGGTTATTCTGTATTTCAAAGCAGCACCGTCATCAGAGCTACAGTATTGATATAATTGAAGTACGATGTTGCAAATACAAACTGTGAGATACAAGTTGTGGATTGTAACTTAGAAAGTTTTCTTTGTTGAGCGGCATGGTGGCCCAGTGGTTAGCACTGCTGCCTCACAGCACTGAGGACCCGGATTAGATCCCGGCCCCGAGTCACTATCCGTGAGAAGTTTTCACATTCTCCCAGTGTCTGCATGGGTCTCAACCCCAACACCCAAAGTTGCGCAGGGTAGGTGAATTGGCTACGCTAAATTGCCCCTTAATTGGAAAAAAAATAATTGGCTACTTTAAATTTATTTAAAAAAAAGAAAGTTTTCTTCGTAATTACAAAATTCAGAATTAGGAGACATCCATTTTTTAAAAATTCAAACAACTTTGTCTTATTTTAACTTTGAAAGACTTTAGCAGATTCTTAAGTCATAATTAAGGCTGAGCATCCCTTACAAATGAAAAAATAAAATAATTAAATTTGGAAACATACAAGTTCTATATTTTAAACTGTATTATCAATAGTAAATTAAATGAAACAAGCTTAAGATTTCACTTTGCAAATGAATGATGTACATCTTTTGGTCATTCAGTAAGAGTAAGCTTTGCTACTTGAATTAAGTTTAAAACAAAACAGCACTCTGCTGTTCACTTTTCTTGCACTTAGAAATGCATGTTTATAGGTCTTTGAATAAATTTTCATTCCAAATTCTGTTTCCTAATTTTCCAGTATATATTATCTGGATAGCACAGAAACCTTAAAACTGGATACCTAACATCATGAATATTCATTAACTTATTTTCCTGAGCAAGGAGAATGCTATTCAAGGACATTAATGTTTTCCAATTCATTTCAGAACTCACCAATGGCTTTGGTATAATGTCTTGCCCCAAGCAGCAATTCTGGTGCTCGATACCAGAATGTTACTACCACTGGATCCAAGTCTGCTAAAGGCTTCAGGGGCGAATTAAATAATCGAGCAAAACCCATGTCCGCTGCGTGAAAAGTATACAATGTTGAAAAGGTTAAAATGAACATTGGTGTACAATACACAGCAAAAGTGCTTTTTTATATCGTGTTTCCTCCCCAGATTATAATTGATCTCTCCATTTACACCAGACTACAGGACTCTACCAAAGTTGCTCTATGCCAGATTCCAATCATTGCCCAAAAAGCAATGCAGAGACAATGATGCAAAGATAACTTGTCAGATATTTGTCTTTCCCAACACACTCATGTTTCTCCAGAGATGAATTAACCACAAATCAAAGATTTCTGCAGTTAGATTTTCAAATTTTCCTTCTCATTTGTTTCTGCTTTTGTGCCCACCGGCATATTTTCTTTATCTTACTTGCTGGATTCCCCCTCCCATTTATTTTTCTTTCAGCTCTTGTAGGCAACTGATAATTATTCACAATCATAAAGAAAGGAAGCAGACACAGACTGAAGGGAGTCTTCCAACTCTAAGAATAGAGAACCAGTCAGCAAACAACAGTTTGGACAATGAAGGATTCTACAGGGAATACGTGGAGACAGCTAAAACAATAAATAGTTGCAGAAAGAACATATGAAGTCAGCTGGGAGGAAAAAGAATGAAGTGGGGAAACTGTGGAAGCAGCTAGCATAAATAAGGATGGAGATGGCCAGAAGCACAGGGTCGCACAAATCTGGGGAATATTTAGTTTTACTCAAGGATAATGAGATTAATGTGAGACACAATGCAAACATGCATTGAGAACATTCCAAGAGACTATAAACTTTTAGTTAAATTACCATAAAAACAAGTAAAGGTTTTAGTAAGAAGTAAAGTTTTTGTAGATCACCAAGTCAATAGAATGATGTTGCTTCAGCTACAAGCTGACAAATATAGTAATTCATGGCACAGAGGGCATTTAGCTCTCTACAGCAATCCGATCAGCCCCATTCCTCTGCTCTATCACCAAATGCCTGCAGTTTTATTTCCCTCAAGTGCACATCCAAATTACTTTCCAAATAATTAACTACCTCGACTTCCACCCTCAGTCAGCAAAGTTCCAAGTAGTTACCACTCACTGCATAGAAAACCTGTTCCTCACATTCCCCCCTACATCCACTGCCCAAAACCTTAAATCTAAGTCCCCTAGTCCTTGCATCATCAACTAAAGGCAACAGCTTTTCTTTGCCTAACTTATTGAAACCCAGCATAAACTTGTATACTTCCATCAAACCTCGCTTCAATCTCCTCTGCTCCAAATAGAGCATCACCAGCTTTCCCAATCTAACCTAAATATTGACTATTTAAGAATTTTCAGATAAACTGAAGATTGCTCAAGCTTTGGGAAAAATAATGGTTATTCATTGATAAAGAAATTAAGAAGGAAACCTCTGCTGATTACCATGTATCGTTCTCTCCTTCAACTGATGAATCAGTATTCCACCAAGTAGAACACCACTTGGAGGAATCACTGAGGCTGGCAAGAGCGCAGAATGTACTCTGGTGAGGGACTTCAATGTCCATCACCAAGAGTGGCTTGGTACTACCACTAGAAACTGAGCTGGCCAGGTCCGAAAGGACATGGTTGTTTGACTGGGTCTGCGGCAGGTGGCGAGGGAACAAAGAGGAAAAAATATACTTGATCTCATCCTCACCAACCTGCCTGCAGCAGATGCATCTCTCCATGATAGTATCAGTAAGAATGACAACCACACAGTCCTTGGGGAGACAAAGTCCTGTCTTCACATTGAGAATACGTTTCATCATGTTGTGTAGTACTACCACTGTGCTGAATGGGATAGACTTCAAATAGATCTAGCAACTCAAGACCAAGCATCCATGAAGAGCTGTGGGCCACCAGCAGCAACAGAACTGTGCTCATTCACAATCTGTAAACTCATGGCCTGGCTGTCAATCTGGTGAAGCTACATCACAGGACTACATGAGTGCCAAGCAGCACAAGTAGTAAGTAATAAACACAGCAAAGCACTTCCACAAATGATGGATCAGATATGAGCTCTGCAGTCCTGCCACATCCAGCCATGAATGTGATGGACAATTAAACAGCTCACTGGAGGAAGAAACTCCACAAAGATCGCCATCATCAATAATGGAGACATGCTGGAGCGTAGCCGGGGGGAGAGTGGGTTGGCGCTGCCGAACTTTAGCAATTACTATTGGGCGGCAAATATAGCCATGATTAGGGAGTGGGTGGTGTGGGAGCGAGTAGAGGCAGCATCATGTAAGGGCACGAGTTTGGGGACATTGGTAACGGCGCCTCTGCCGTTCCCGCCGGCACGGTACTCCATCAGCCCCGTGGTGGTGGCGGCCCCGAGAGTCTGGGGGCAATGGAGGAAACATGTGGGAGCAGAGGGAACATCGGTTTGGTCTCCAATCTGCAATAATCATCGGTTTGCCCCAGGGAGGCTGGATGGAGGGTTTCGGAGATGGCAAAGATCAGGGATCGAGAGGATGGGAGATCTGTTCATAGAGGGGAGCTTTCCAAGCCTGAGGGAGTTGAAGGAGAAATTTGAATTGACGGGAGGGAATGAGTTTAGGTACCTGCAGGCGCGGGACTTCCTACGCAGGCAGGCCTCAACCTTCCCGCTCCTACCACCAAGGGGGATACAGGACAGGATAGATTCCAGAGTATGGGTGGGAAAGGGGAGGGTTTCGGACATCTATAAAGAACTCATGGGGTCAGAGAAAACGCAGACCGAGGAGCTGAAACACAAATGGGAAGAGGAGTTAGGGGGAGAGATAGAGGATGGTCTCTGGGCGGATGCGTTGAGTAGAGTCAACGCGCCCACATCATGCGCCAGACTCAGCCTGATACAATTTAAGGTTGTTTACCGGGTACACATGACAGTGGCCCGGATGAGCAGGTTCTTTGGGATAGAAGTCAGGTGTGCAAGTTGGAATGTGAATTGAAAGCCACAAAGTGCCTCAACAAGAACAATTTTGTGGGTCATGTGCGGGAGGACCAGCAAACCATGTTTATATGTTCTGGGCATGCCCGAAGCTTAGGGGATGCTGGCAGGGGTTTGCGAATGTCATATCCAAGGTGTTTAAAAACAATGGGTGGCACTGAGTCCAGAGGTGGCGATTTTTGGGGTGTCGGAAGACCCGGGAATCCAGGAGGAGAAAGAGGCAGACGTCCTGGCCTTTGCCTCCCTGGTAGCCCAGAGTCGGATACTATTAGCTTGGAGGGACTCAAAGCCCCTGAAGTCAGAGACCTGGCTCATTGACATGGCTAGCTTTCTCTGTCTGGAGAAAATCAAGTTCGTCTTGAGAGGGTCAATGTCAGGGTTCGTCCGGAGGTGGCAGCCGTTCATCGACTTCTTTAGAGAAAATTAACAGTCAGCAGGGGGGCGGGGGGGAAAGAAAGTTGGGACCTGGGAGGGAGGAAGACGGCCTTTGCACTATGTTTATATATGTATGTACACTTTCTTCTGTTATTGTTACAAAATCACAAATACCTCAATAAAATATTTTATTTAAAAAATCAATAATGGAGAAACCTACCACATCAGAGGTATTTCCTTCGGGTGCTCCGGTTTCCTCCCACAGTCCAAAGATGTGCAGATTACATGGATTGGCCATGCTAAATTGCCCCCTAGTGTCCAAAAGGTTAGGTGGGGTTACTGGGTTATGGGATAATTTGGAGGCGTGGGTTTAAGTAGGGTGCTCTTTCCAAGGGCCGGTGCAGACTCGATGGGCTGAGTGGCCTCCTTCTGCACTGTAAATTCTACGATTCTATGATCAGTGCAAAAGATAAGGTTGAAGTATTCGCAACATTCTTCAGCTGAGTAGATGACCCATCTCTGCGTTGTCCCACTTGCTGCTCCGCTCCTTCTTGGCCCATTTTAGGACCCTCTCTCTGTCCGTAATCCGGTGAAATCTCACCACCATCGCCCTTGGCGGCTCATTTGCCTTGGGCTTCCTCGCCAGCACTCGGTGCGCCCCTTCCAGCTCCAGCAATCCCGGGGGGGCCTCCGCGCCCCGATCATTGTGCCCGCATATGCCGCGGTGTCAACCCCCTCCACTCCTTCTGGGAGACCCAGGATCCTCAGATTATTCCTCCTCGACCTGTTCTCCAGGTCTTCGAGTCTTCCCACCCACGTCTTGTGTAGCGCCTCGTGCCACTCCACTTTCACTGCCAGGCCCAAGAGTTCATCCTCATTCTCACTCACTTTGTTCTGGATCTCCTAGATCTTCACCTCGTGGGCTTTCTGGGTTGCCCCCAGTCCTTCAATTATTGCCAACATAGGTGCCACCATCTCCTTACGCAGCTCCTCGAAGCAGCGCTTGATGAATTCCTGCATCTCCTCTTTGTCCCCGGCCGCCGCCATTTTGCTTGTTTTCCCTATCTTCTCCCGCTGCTCCAATGCCACTTTTTTGGCCTTTTCGCTGCGGGTCCGGTCCATACAAGTTAGTAGGGGACCTCTCTCCTCTCTTCCCCACGGGTTGGCTGTGAAAAAAGTTCCATTGGGGCTCTTCTATCGAGCCCGAAAGTCCGTTTTCGCGGGAGCTGCCGAATCGTGCGTCTTAGCTCCGCATAGCCGCAACCGGAAGCAATCAACCTTGGGATCAACCAATGACCTTGGGTATTTCAAATAAAATCTTATTTCACCCGTGTTGCTGCTCTGGCTCAAGTGGGGTTGGAATTGGAGCAGCTACCACTACAGCCACACCTAGCTGCAGAGAACAGTCTCCCCTGAAAACACTTTATTCCTAAAAGGGCAGTTAGTTAAAATCCAAAACTCGAACCGAGAGGGTTACGCCTTTGCTGAAATGGAAGACGGTTTTCCCAAACGTGGACAAACAACCTTGTAATTACCTGCTGGATTTAGCTCAGTTATATAATATTGGATGTTGTTTAGGGAAAAGAAGCGTCTCAGCGTTCAGGAAACTTAGGTAGTTGGGAACAAAGGGATAACTTCATGCAATATTGTGTGTATAGACATTAGTGTAGTTAAGTGCACTGTTGCAGTGTATTATAGTTCTTCTTGCAGTGTGCTTTTCTTTTAACTTAATAAATAATCTTTATTAATAGATCACAAAATGATTGCACTGTTCCTCCCTGGTTTGCATATCTTTTTGCAAACCAGGGAGGGACTATCCAATCGCATTTATTGTCAATGGGGTTCTGAACCTTACTCAATAACTTGCTCACAGATGCTCTGTTTGGGTTCCACCGAGGTCACTCAGCTCCTGATCTCATTATAGCCTTGGTTGAAACATGGACAAAAGAGCTGAATGCTCGAGGTGAGGGGAGAGTGACTGCCTTTAACATTAAGGCAGTATTTAACCCAGTATGGCATCAAGGAGCCCCGGCAAAATTACAGCGAATGGGAATCAGGGGGGAAACCCTCCGCTGGTTGGAGACAGATCTGGCACAAAGGAAAATGGTTGTGGTGGTTGGAGGTTAATTATCTCAGCTCCAGGACATCAGTGCAGGAGCTCTCAGGATATTTGCTGATGACTACGCAATGTTCAGCACCATTCGCAACTCCTCAGATACTGAAGCAGTGCATATCCAAATGCAGTAAAACCTGGACAATATTTAGGCTTGGACTGAAGTGGCATGTAACATATGCGCCACACAAGTGCCAGGCAATGACCATCCCCAACAAGGTGTAGGTGCACCCACTGTGTTGTTAGGGAGGGAGTCCCACGATGTTGCCTCAGCAATGGTGAAGGAGTGGCTATATATTTCCAAGTCAGGGTGGTGGAATCTCCAGGTGGTGGGGTTCCCAGGTATCTGCTGCTCTTGTCCTTCTAGATGGTAGTGGCCGTGGGTTTGGAAGGTATTGTCTGAGGGACCTTGGTGAGTTAATGCAGAGCATCTTGTAAATGGTACACACGGTTGCCACTGTTCGTCGGTGGTGGAGGGTTTGAATGTTTGTGGAAGGGGGAGAAAACAAGCGGGCTGTTTTGTCCTGGATGGTATCAAGCTTCTCGCGTGTTGTTGGAGCTACACTTAAACTAATGTGGCAGGGGGATGGGAACTGATGCAGGAAGTCGGAAGATAGTAAAACTGGGACAGAAACAAAAGGCAGTAAGGGGGAAAGTGTAAGGCAGAGAAGCCATAGTTAAAAATCAAAAAGGGCGACAGTACAAGGTACAGTGACTGAGGGGAGCTCAGTGAATAGGCCCAGTAATACTAAAAGGAATAAAACGGGAAGTAAAAACATAAATGGAAAGCGACGAGGCAGGTTGTTACGTGAAGATATGGGTTCAACGACATGGAAACTTAGGAGAAAGGTTAAGAGGAAAAATAACTTAGGAGAGGTTACTGATCAAGGTGTTAAGACTCAAAACAGAGGTATAAAAGCCAACATAAGTGTACTTTACCTGAATGCTCGTAGTATTCGGAATAAGGTAAATGAGTTGATGGCGCAAATCATCGTGAATGACTGTGATTTAGTGGCCATTACTGAAACATGGTTAAAGGATGGTCACGACTGGGATGTTAAATATCCGAGGGTATCAAACTATTCAGAAGGACAGAGTGGATGGTAAGGGAGGTGGTGTAGCTCTGTTATTTAAGGATGACATCCGGGCAATAGTAAGGGATGACATCGGTGCTGTGGAGAATAATGTTGAATCCATTTGGGTGGAAATCAGGAATAGTAAGGCGGAAAAGTCACTGATAGGAGTAGTCCATAGGCCACCAAATAGTAACATTATGGTGGGGCAGGCAATAAACAAAGAAATAACGAATGCATGTAGAAATAGTACAGTAGTTATCATGGGGGATTTTAATCTACATGTCGAATGGTTTAACCAGGTCGGTCAAGGCAGTCTTGAGGAGGAGTTTATAGAATGTATCCGCGATAGTTTCCTAGAACAGTATGTATTGGAACCTACGAGGGAACAAGCAGTCCTAGATCTGGTCCTGTGTAATGAGACAGGATTGATTCATGATCTCATAGTTAGGGATCCTCTCGGAAGGAGCGATCACAATATGGTGGAATTTAAAATACAGATGGAAGGTGAGAAGGTAAAATCAAACACTAATGTTTTGTGCTTAAACAAAGGTGATTACAATGGGATGAGAGAAGAGCTAGCTAAAGTAGACTGGGAACAAAGGCTTTATGGTGAAACAGTTGAGGAACAGTGGAGAACCTTCCAAGCGATTTTTCACAGTGCTCAGCAAAGGTTTATACCAACAAAAAGGAAGGACGGTAGAAAGAGGGAAAATCAACCGTGGATATCTAAGAGGAAAAAGCATACAAAGTGGCAAAGATTAGTGGGAGATTAGAGGACTGGGAAATCTTTAGGGGGCAACAGAAAACTACTAGAAAAGCTATAAAGAAGAGTGAGATAGATTATGAGAGTAAACTTGCTCAGAATATAAAAAGACAGTAAAAGTTTCTACAAATATATAAAACAAAAAAGAGTGGCTAAGGTAAATATTGGTCCTTTAGAGGATGAGAAGGGAGATTTAATAATGGGAGATGAGGAAATGGCTGAGGAACTGAACAGGTTTTTTGGGTCGGTCTTCACAGTGGAAGACACAAATAACATGCCAGTGACTGATGGAAATGAGGCTATGACAGGTGAGGACCTTGAGAGGATTGTTATCACGAAGGAGGTAGTGATGGGCAAGCTAATGGGGCTAAAGGTAGACAAGTCTCCTGGCCCTGATGGAATGCATCCCAGAGTGCTAAAAGAGATGGCTTGGGGAAATTTCAAATGCACTAGTGATAATTTACCAAAATTCACTAGACTCTGGGGTGGTCCCGGCGGATTGGAAATTAGCAAACGTGACACCACTGTTTAAAAAAGGAGGTAGGCAGAAAGCGGGTAATTATAGGCGAGTTAGCTTAACTTCGGTAGTAGGGACGATGCTGGAATCTATCAAGGAAGAAATAGCGAGGCATCTGGATGGAAATTGTCCCATTGGGCAGAAGCATCCTGGGTTCATAAAGGGCAGATCGTGCCTAACTAATTTAGTGGAATTTTTTGAGGGCATTACCAGTGCGGTAGATAACGGGGAGCCAATGGATGTGGTATATCTGGATTTCCAGAAAGCTTTTGACAAGGTGCCACACAAAAGGTTGCTGCATAAGATAAAGATGCATGGCATTAAGGGTAAAGTAGTAGCATGGATAGAGGATTGGTTAATTAATAGAAAGCAAAGAGTGGGGATTAATGGGTGTTTCTCTGGTCGGCATCAGTAGCTAGTGGTGTCCCTCAGGGATCAGTGTTGGGCCCACACTTGTTCACAATTTACATAGATGATTTGGAGTTGGGGACCAAGTGCAATGTGTCCAAGTTTGCAGACGACACCAAGATGAGTGGTAAAGCAAAAAGTGCAGAGGATACCGGAAGTCTGCAGAGGGATTTGGATAGGTTAAGGGAATGGGCTAGGGTCTGGCAGATGGAATACAATGTTGACAAATGTGAGGTTATTCATTTTGGTAGGATTAACAGCAAAGGGATTATTATTTAAATGATAAAATATTAAAACATGCTGCTGTGCCGAGAGACCTGGGTGTCCTAGTGCATGAGTCGCAAAAAATTGGTTTACAGGTGCAACAGGTGATTAAGAAGGCAAATTGAGTTTTGTCCTTCATTGGTAGAGGGATGGAGTTTAAGACTAGGGAGGTTATGCTGCAATTGTATAAGGTATTAGTGAGGCCACACCTGGAGTATTGTGTTCAGTTTTGGTCTCCTTACCTGAGAAAGGACGCACTGGCGCTGGAGGGTGTGCAGAGGAGATTCACTAGGTTAATCCCAGAGCTGAAGGGGTTGGATTACGAGGAGAGGTTGAGTAGACTGGGACTGTACTCGGAATTAAGAAGGATGCGGGGGGGGGGGGGGGGATCTTATAGAAACATATAAAATTATGAAGGGGATAGATAGGATAGATGCGGGCAGGTGTTTCCACTGGTGGGTGAAAGCAGAACTAGGGGGCATAGCCTCAAAATAAGGGGAAGTAAATATAGGACTGAGCTTAGGAGGAACTTCTTCACCCAAAGGGTTGTGAACCTATGGAATTCCTTGCCCAGTGAAGCAGTTGAGGCTCCTTCATTAAATGTTTTTAAGATAAAGATAGATAGTTTTTTGAAGAATAAAGGGATTAAGAGTTATGGTGTTCGGGCCAGAAAGTGGAGCTGAGTACACAAAAGATCAGCCATGATCTCATTGAATGGCAGAGCAGGCTCAAGGGGCCAGATGGCCTACTCCTGCTCCTAGTTCTTATGTTCACTCATCCAGGCAAGTGAACAATATGCCATTACAGTCCTGACTTGTGCCTTGTAGATAGTGGGCAGGCTTTGGGGGGTCAGGTGAGTAACTTGCCGTAGGATTCCTCGCCTTTGACCTGCCCTGGTAGCCACAGTATTAATATGGCTAGTCCAGTTCAGTTTCTGATCAATGGTAACCCCCCCCCAATGTCGAAATTGGGGGATTCAGCAATGGTAATGCCATTGAATGTCATGGGGCGGTGGTTAGATCCTCTCTTGTAGGAGTTGGTCATTGCCTGCCACTTATGTGGCGTGAATGTAACTTGCCACTTGTCAGCCCAAGCCTGGATATTTTATGGATCTTGTTGCATTTGGACATGGATTGCTTTATTATCTGAGGAGTCGCGAATAGTGCTGAACAGTCATCCGCAAACATCCCCACTTCTGCCCTAATGATGGAAGGGAGGTCATTGATGAAGCAGCTGAAGATGGTTGTGCCTTGGACACTACCCCGAGAAACTCCTGCAGTGATGTCCTGGAGTTGAGATGATTGACCTCCAACCACCACAACCATCTTCCTTTGTGCCAGGTATGACTCTAACCAGTGGAAAGCTTTCCCCCTGATTCCCATCGACTCCAGCTAGGGCTACTTTGATTTTGATTTGATTTGATTTATTGTCACATGTACCGAAGTACAGTGAAAAATATTTTTCTGCGACCGAGGGATCGTACACAGTACGTACATAGTAGACAAAAAGAATAATCAACAGAGAACATTGACAAACGTTACATCGACAAACAGTGATCGGTTACAGTGCGGAACAAGGGGCCAAACAAAGCAAATACATGAGCACGAGTATACTTGGTCATATGCTGCTTTGATGTCAAGGGCAGTCACTCTCACCTCACCTCTGACATGCAGCTCTTTTGTCCATGTTTGAACCAAGGCTGAAATGAGGTCAGGAGCTGAGTGACCCTGAGTCAACCCAAACTGAGTGTCTGTGAGCAGTTATAGCTAAGTAAGCGCCACTTGATAGCATTGTTTGTGACTCCTTCCATCACTTTGTTGATGATGGAGAGTAGACTGATAGGGCAGTAATGGGCTGGCGTGGATTTGTCCTGTTTCTTGTGTACAAGACACACCTGGGCAATTTTCCACTTTGCCGAGTAGATGCCAGTGTTGTAGCTGTACTGGAACAGCTTGGCTCGGGGTGCGGCAAGTTTTGGAGCACATGTTTTCAGTACTATTGCCGGGATATTGTCAGGGCCCACAACCTTTGCAGTATCCAGTGTCTTCAGTCATTTCTTGATATCACGTGGAGTGAATCGTATTGGCTGAAGACTGACATCAGTGATGCTAGGGACCTCCGGAGGAGACCGAAATGGATCATCCACTTGGCACTTCTGGCTGAAGATTGTTGCGAATTCCTCAGCCTGGTCTTTTGCGCATATGTGCTTGGCTCCTCCATCATTAAGGATGGGGATATTTATGGAGCTTCCCCCTCCAATGAATTGTTTAATTGTCCACCACCATTCACGGCTGGATATGACAGAACTGCAAGCTTAGATCTGTTGCATTTGTTGTGGAATCGCTTAGCTCTGTTCATCACTTGCTGCTTATGCTGTTTGGCACAGAAACAGTCCTCTATTGTAGTTCACCAGGTTGACACCTCATTTTTAGGTATGCCTGATGTTGCTCCTGGCATGCTCTCCTGCACTCTTCATTGAACCAGGGCTGATCCCCCGACTTGGTGGTAATGGTGAGGGTTTTAAAAAAATATATATTTTTATTCTCTTTTTTCACATTTTCTCCCAAATTTACACCCACCAACAATAAACAATCAGCAACAAATATGTCAATCCCCATAACAATAACAACGATCCCATCCTCCCACCAACCCCCAAACATTAACCCGCATGTTTACATAAACAAATGACAAAAAGGAATCAAGGATTACCCACAGTCACCCTTAATACACACAGCCCCCCTCTCCCCAACCCTCCCACCCATCTCCCCCAACTAATGTTTGATGTTATCCAGTTCTTGAAAGTGCATAATAAATAATTCCCATGACATGTAGAACACCTCCGTCCTTCCCCTCAGTTCAAACCTAACCTTCTCAAGAGTCAAGAATTCCAACAGGTCTCCCCGCCACACCAGGGCACAGAGTGGAGAGGCTGCTCTCCATCCCAACAGGATCCGCCTTTGGGCGATCAACAAGGCGAAGGCTACGATATCTGCCTCCGCACCCGTTTCTAACCCTGGCTGGTCCGACACCCCAAATATGGCCTCCCGGGGACCCAGGTCCAGTTTCACATGCACCACCTTGGAAGTTACCCTAAAAACCTCCTTCCAGTAATCCTCTAGCTTTGGACAGGACCAAAACATATGAACGTGATTAGCGCCCCCCCACTCCCCCGCAACGCTCACACACATCTTCTACTCCTTCAAAGAATCGACTCATCCTCGCCCCGAATATACCACCTTCAGCTCTTTCAGCCCCAACCTCGCACATGAGGTGGAGGCATTTACTCTCCAGAGCACCTCACACCAGCACCCCCTCCTCTATGACCCCCCACAACTCTTCCACCCACTTTGCTTTGATCCCTTCCTGTGGTGCCTTGTCCTCTTCCAAAATAGCTCCGGTCACCGCTGGCACTACCCCCTTCTCCAGTCCCCTTGTCGTCAGCACCTCCTCCAGCAATGTGGAGGCCGGTTCCTCTGGATCTCTGTATCTCCTTTCTGGCAAAATCTCGAACTTTCATGTATCTAAACATTTCTCCCTGCTCCAGCCCATACTTCGCTTTCAGCTCCTTCAATCCTGCAAACCGACCCCTAAGAAACAAATCTTTTAGCATCTTAATCCCCTTCTCTTCCCATTTCCAGAAATGTCCATCCCACCTCCCTGGCTCAAATCTGTGGTTCCCCCGAATCGGCATTTCCCCTGACCCTGCCCCCAACCCGAAGTGTTGGCGAAACTGCCTCCAGATTTTCAATGAAGCTATTATTACCGGACTCCCTGAGTATTTCCCCGGGGCCATCGGGAGCGGCGCTGTTGCTAGTGCTTTCAGTCCCGACCCCCTGCACAAACTCGCCTCCATTCTGACCCACTGAGAATCAACCCCTCTGACCCAGCTCCGCACCTTCTCCACATTCGCCGCCCAATAGTAGTACATCAGGTTTGGAAGACCCAAACCCCCTGCCTGCCATCCGCTCTGTAGCGGCACCTCTCTCACTCTGGCCACCTCCCCTCCCCATATGAATGAGGTAATCCTTCCCTCAATCTCCCTGAAAAAAGCCTTTGGCTGGAAAATCGGTAAGCATTGAAAAGTAAACAGAAATCGCGGCAACACATTCATTTTAACCGCCTGTACCCGACCCGCCAGTGACAGAGGGAGACCAGCCCACCTTGCCAGATCGGCTTTCACTCTCCCCACCAAACTGGCGATGTTGTACCTGCGAAGCCTCCCCCACTCTCGGGTAACCTGCACCCCCAGGCACCAAAAGTGAATCCCTGCCCTCCGGAATGGCAGCCCCCCCTGACCCCTGCCCCCACCCCCAGCCGAGACACCACAAAAAATACTCACTCTTGTCTAGGTTCAGCTTGTAACAGGAGAAAAACCCAAATACCCGCAGTAGCTCCAATATTCCCCCTATCGACACATTGGGTTCCGACACATATAACAGCAAGTCGTCGGCATATAAGGGCACCCTATGCTCTTTTCCCCCCCGCCGCACTATTCCTTTCCATGCTCCCAAACTTCTTAATGCGATGGCCAACGGCTCAATCGCAAGTGCAAACAGCAGGGGGTGCATAGGACATTCCTGCTTCGTCCCACGGTGGAGAGAAAAGTATCTTGTATTTGCTTTCGGGATCCTTAAGGGGGAGGGAGAGCAGCCCCAAGTCGTGGTCCAGATAGGTACCAACGACATAGGTAGGGATAGGGATGTAAGGCAGGAATTCAGGGAGCTAGGGTGGAAACTTAGATCTAGGACAAACAGAGTTATTATCTCTGGGTTGTTACCTGTGCCACGTGCTAGCGAGACGAGGAATAGGGAGAGAGAGGAGTTGAACACGTGGCTACAGGGATGGTGCAGGAGGGAGGGTTTCAGATTCCTGGATAATTGGGGCTCATTCTGGGGTCGGTTGGACCTCTACAAACGGGATGGTCTACACCTGGACCAGAGGGGTACCAATATCTTGGGAGGGGAAATTTGCTAATGCTCTTCGGGAGGGTTTAAACTAGTTCAGCAGGGGATTGGGAACCTGAATTGTAGCTCCAGTATACAGGAGGTTGAGAGTAGTGAGGTCATGAGTAATGTTTCAAAGTTGCAGGAGTATACCAGTAGGCAGGAAGGTGGTTTACAGTGTGTCTTCAATGCCAGGAGCATCCGGAATAAGGTGGGTGAACTTGTGGCATGGGTTGGCACCTGGGACTTCGATATTGTGGCCATTTCGGAGACATGGATAGAGCAGGGACAGGAATGGTTGTTGCAGGTGCCGGGGTTTAGATATTTCAGTAAGCTCAGGGAAGGTGGTAAAAGAGGGGGAGGGGTGGCATTGTTAGTCAAGGACAGTATTACAGTGGCAGAAAGGACGTTTGATGAGGACTCGTCTACTGAGGTAGTATGGGCTGAGGTTAGAAACAGGAAAGGAGAGGTCACTCTGCTGGGGGTGTTCTATAGGCCTCCGAAAAGTTCCAGAGATGTAGAGGAAAGGATTGCAAAGATGATTCTGGATAGGAGTGAAAGCAACAGGGTAGTTGTTATGGGGGACTTTAACTTTTCCAGTCCTGGAAACGCTATAGTTTGAGTACTTTAGATGGGTCCGTTTTTGTCCAATGTGTGCAGGAGGATTTCCTGACACAGTATGTAGACAGGCCAAGGAGAGGCGAGGCCATATTGGATTTGGTACTGGGTAATGAACCAGGACAGGTGTTAGATTTGGAGGTGGGTGAGCACTTTGATGATAGTGACCACAATTCGATTGTGTTTACTTCAATGCTGGAATGGGATAGATATATACCGCAGGGCAAGAGTTATATCAGGGGGAAAGGCAACTATGATGCGATGAGGCAAGACTTAGGATGCATTGGATGGCGAGGAAAACTGCAGGGGATGGGCACAATGGAAATGTGGAGCTTGTTCAAGGAACAGCTATTGCATGTCCTTGATACGTATGTACCTGTCAGTCAGGGAGGAAGTGGTCGAGCGAGGGAACTGTGGTTTACTAAAGCAGTCAAAATACTTGTCAAGAGGAAGAAGGAGGCTTATGTAAAGATGAGATATGAAGGTTCAGTCAGGGCGCTCGAGAGTTACAAGTTAGCTAGGAAGGACCTAAAGAGAGAGCTAAGAAGAGCTAGGAGGGGACATGAGAAGTCTTTGGCAGGTAGGATCAAGGATAACCCTGAAGCTTTCTATTGATATATCAGGAATAAAAGAATGACTCGGGTAAGAGTAGGGCCAGTCAAGGACAGTAGTGGGAAGTTGTGCGTGGTGTCCGAGGAGATAGGAGAGGTGCTAAATGAATATTTTTCATCGGTATTCACACAGGAAAAAGACAATGTTGTCGAGGAGAATACGGAGATCCAGGCTACTAGACTAGAAGGGCTTGAGGTTCATCAGGAGGAGGTGTTAGCAATTCTGGAAAGTGTGAAAATAGATAAGTCCCCTGGGCCGGATGGGATTTATCCTAGGATTCTCTGGGAAGCTAGGGAGGAGATTGCTGAGCCTTTGGCTTTGATCTTTAAGTCAACTTTGTCTAAAGGAATTGTGCCAGAAGACTGGAGGATAGCAAATGCTGTCCCTTTGTTCAAGAAGGGGAGTAGAGACAACCCCGGTAACCATAGACCAGTGAGCCTTACTTCTGTTGTGGGCAAGGTCTTGGAAAGGTTTATAAGAGATAGGATGTATAATCATCTGGAAAGGAATAATTTGATTAGAGATAGTCAACACGGGTAGGTCATGTCTCACAAACCTTATTGAGTTCTTTGAGAAGGTGACGAAACAGGTAGATGAGGGTAAAGCAGTTGATGTGATGTATATGGATTTCAGTAAAGCGTTTGATAACGTTCCCCACGGTAGGCTATTGCAGAAAATACGGAGGCATGGGATTCGTGGGTGATTTAGCAGTTTGGATCAGAAATTGGCAAGCTGGAATAAGACAAATGGTGGTGGTTGATGGGAAATTTTCAGACTGGAGTCCAGTTACTAGCGGACTAGGATCTATTTTGGGGCCACTGATGTTTGTCATTTTATAAATGACCTGGGCGAGCGCGTAGAAGGATGGGTGAGTAAATTTGCAGATGACACTAAAGTCGGTGGAGTTGTGGACAGTGCGGAAGGATGTTACAAGTTACAGAGGGACATAGATAAGCTGCAGCGCTGGGCTGAGAGGTGGCAAATGGAGTTTAATGCAGAAAAATGTGAGATGATTTATTTTGGAAGGAATAACAGGAAGACTGAGTACTGGGCTAATGGTAAGATTCTTGGTAGTGTGGATGAGCAGAGAGATCTCGGTGTCCATGTACATAGATCCCTGAAAGTTGCCACCCAGGTTGAGAGGGTTGTTAAGAAGGCGTACGGTGTATTAGCTTTTATTGCTAGAGGAATTGAGTTTCGAAGCCATGAGGTCATGTTGCAGCTGTACAAAACTCTGGTGCGGCCGCATTTGGAGTATTGCTTGCAATTCTAGTCGCCGCATTATAGGAAGGATGTGAAAGCATTTGAAAGGGTGCAGAGGAGATTTACCAGAATGTTGCCTGGTATGGAGGGAAGATCTTATGAGGAAAGGCTGAGGGACTTGAGGCTGTTTTCGTTAGAGAGAAGGTTAAGAGGTGACTTAAATGAGGCATACAAGATGATCAGAGGATTGGATAGGGTGGACAGCCTTTTTCTTCGGATGGTGATGTCTAGCACAAGGGGACATAGCTTTAAATTGAGGGGAGATAGATTATAGGACAGATGTCAGAGGTATGTTCTTTACTCAGAAAGTAGTAAGGGTGTGGAATGCCCTGCCTGCAATAGTAGTGGACTCGCCAACACTAAGGGCATTCAAATGGTCATTGGATAGACATATGGACGATAAGGGAATAGTGTAGATGGGCTTTAGAGTGGTTTCACAGGTCGGCGCAACATCGAGGGCCGAAGGGCCTGTACTGCTCTATGTTCTATCTTGAGCTGATGTGCGGACACTCGCCTTTAGCTTTACCCAGTTCACAAATCTTGGTCCAATCCCAAACCGCTCCAGAACTGCCATCAAGTACCCCCCATTCTACCTGGTCAAACGCCTTCTCGGCAACCAATGTCACAACCACCTCTGTTTCCTTCCCCTCTGCCGGTGCCATAACAACATTTAAAACCCTCCTAATGTTCGAAAAGAGCTGCCTCCCTCTCACGAACCCAGTCTGATCCTCACCTATCACCTTCGGGAGGCACTCCTCCAGCCTTCCCCCCAGTACCTTCGCCAATACTTTTGCGTCCACATTCAGAAGTGATATGGGCCTATACGACCCACACTCGTCGGATCCTTATCTTTTTTTTCGCAACAGTGAAATCGATGCCTGCCCCAAGGTTTGTGGCAACACCCCCTTCCCCATCGCCTCTTCAAACATCCCCACCATCAGGGGTGCCAGCTTATCCTTGAATTTTTTTACAATATTCCACCGGAAACCCATCCGGCCCTGCCACCTTCCCCGACTGCACCCTCCTAATCGCATCCTTTATCTCCTGCTCCACTATTGCTCCTCCTAATGTAGCACTGTACCCCTCCCCTAGCCTCGGGTACTCCAGCCCATCTAGACATTCCTGCATCTCAGGGTCGCCCCTGGGTGGCTCTGACCTGTATAACCTCTCATAAAACTCCTCAAAAACCTTGTTAATCAGCTCCGGAGCCACCAGCAACTTCCCTGCCGTATCCCTCACCTGAAGAATTTGTAATGGTGAGGGTTGAATACAATTCTGCTGCTGCTGATGGCCCACAGCGCCTCATGGATGCCTGGTCTTGAGTTGCTTGATCTGTTCGAAGTCTATCCCATTTAGCATCATGCAGCGAGTAACTCATCTCCTGACTCCCCAAAACCTGTCCACTATCTACAAGTCAGGAGTGTGATGGAATACTCTCCACTTGCCTGGATAAGTGCAGCTCCAAAAATACTCAAGAAGCTCGACACTATTCAGGACAAAGCAGCCTGCTTGATTGCTACCGAATCCACAAATATTTAACTCCTCCACCACCAACGAACAGTACCAACTGTGTGCACCAACTACAAGATGCACTGCAGGAACTCACCAAGGTTCCTTAGGCAGCATCTTCCAAAATGATGATGACTTGGAAATATATTGCTGTTCCTTCGCTGTTGCTGGGTTAAAATCCTGGAATTTCCTAACAGTACGATGGGTGTTCTTACACCTTATGGACTGCAGGGGTTCAAGAAGGCAGCTCAATACCACCTTCTAAAACATAACCAGGGATGGATCATAACTGCTGACTTAGCCAGCGATGCCCACATCCCATTATTATTTTTAAAAATGAAAGAATCTCACCTTTAACCCTTGACATTCTATAGGATTACCATCGCTGAATTCCTCACCATCAACATCCTGAAGGCCATCATTGACCAGAAATTGAACTGTATTAGGCATTAAATAATGCTGCTAAAAGAACACGTCAAAGGCTGGGAATTCTGTAATGGGTATCTCGCCATTTGAAAGGCACAAATGAGGAGTGTGATAGAATGTTCCCCACTTAGCTGGATGAGTGCAGCTCCAACAATACTCAAGAAGCTTGACACCATCCAAGACAAAGCAACTCACTTGACCTGCACTCAATCCCCACATTCATTTTTTAATTACTTGATTTTCCCAGAGCTAATCCCGAAGCAATTCTTTTCTCCCGGGGGGTTACTTCCATTTCTTTCCTTTCCCAGCCTGATAATTTCTAATCCCAGAAATGTCTTTTGCGGTGCAGGTTTTTCTCGGAGATTTCCCATTTAGTGCAAGCTAGGCAAATCTTCCAACTTAGTTTCAATTTCTCACGATTTGGTCTTTTCAATCCCAGCACAAGCTCCTAACCACATTCCTGCACGGTGAACCATAGAGACTTGTCTCCTCTAGCTGCTCTCAAGCATTCACACCCTCCACCACCTGACACACAGTGGCAGCAGTGTGTGCCATCTACAAATTGCACTGTAGCAACTCACCCTGGCTCCTTAGAGGGCACCTTACAAACACTCAACCTCTACCACCTAGAAGGATAAGGGCAGCAGATGCATAGGAACACACCTGAAGGCTCCACTCTATACCACACACTGCCCTGACTTGGAACTGTATCGCCGTTCCTTCACTGTCGCTGGGTCAAAATCCAGGAACTTCCTACCTAACAGCACTGTAGGTGAACATACACCACATGGATTGCAGCAGTTTAAGAAGGTGGCTCACCTCCAACATCTCAAGGGCAATTAGGGATGAGTTATAAATTCTGCCAGCAATGCTCACACCTGAAGAACAAATTAAAGAAAATAATTTTTGATAAGAAAAATAACTATGGATGCAATAGGCAAATACAAGGTCTATCCAACGGGAGTCATCTGCCAACGTTACAAATTTGAGGTTCATAAGATTATGATGTTTTGACGTTGTCTCTTTAACTTAGGGTGAAAAAAGTGTCATGTGACCTGTTTGGAAGTCTGTCTGACTACATGCTCGGGTGACGTGACTGTGAAAGATTAAAGGGAGTCCAGGGTTGTTTTGCTGGATAGTATACAGTGCTCACATTCGGAAACAATGGGAGTAGTAAGCATTTACAGTTAGACTGCTCAAGATGTTCAGAATATCAGGTTTAAATGCTTCTAACGTTTAAGCTGTCCATTTACTTCAAAGGTAAAATGGAAGGTCTAAAGAATAGCTAATCAGTATTTCTACCTGGGCACAAGGCCCTTGTTATTCACATGACCGTGGAAATGACTTTTGAGAGGGGAAAAAAAATCCTTAAGATGCCATTGTGAGGTTGGGTTACAGGTTTTCCTAAAAACATATTCCCGAACCTCACAGACAGAGTTAGTCGGCCAGAAACTGGGAGACAGAGCAACTAGAGGCCAAAGTCTTGATGGTTCACCATGCAGGAATGTGGTTGGTAATACGTGTTCAGATCTCGAATAACGATGAGTCCGAATACAGGAGGGAGAGAGAGAACCTAGTGGAGTGGTATAGCGACAACAATCTCTCCCTCAATGCCAGCAAAACTAAAGAGCTGGTAATTGACTTCAGGAAGCAAAGTACTGTACACACCCCTGTCAGCATCAACGGTGCCAAGGTGGAGATGGTTAGCAGTTTCAAATTCCTAGGGGTGCACATCTCCAAAAATCTGTCCTGGTCCACCCACGTCGACGCTACCACCAAGAAAGCACAACAGCGCCTATACTTCCTCAGGAAACTAAGGAAATTCGGCATGCCCACATTGACTCTTACCAACTTTTACAGATGCACCATAGAAAACATCCTATCAGGCTGCATCACAGCCTGGTATGGCAACTGCTCGGCCCAGGACCGCAAGAAACTTCAGAGAGTCGTGAACACCGCCCAGTCCATCACACAAACCTGCCTCCCATCTATTGACTCCATCTACACCTCCCGCTGCCTGGGGAAAGCGGGCAGTATAATCAAAGATCCCTCTCACCCGGCTTACTCACTCTTCCAACTTCTTCCATCGGGCAGGAGATACAGAAGTCGGAGAACACGCACGAACAGACTCAAAAACAGCTTCTTCCCCTCTGTTACCAGACTCCTAAATGACACTCTTATGGACTGACTTCATTAACACTTCCTGTATGCTTCATCCGATGCCAGTGCTTATGTAGTTATATTGTATATGTTGTGCTGCCCTATTATGTATTTTCTTTTATTCCCTTTTCTTCTCATGTACTTAATGATCTGCTTGCAGGAAAATACTTTTTACTGTACCTCGGTACACGTGACAATAAACCAATCCAATCCAATCCAATCCAAAAGATCAAAATCGTGAGGATTTGAAACAAGACTAGGTCGCCTAGCTTGCGCTAGAAAGAAAAACTCCAGAAAAAAGCTTCAGTGCAAAAGACAGTTCTGGGATTAAAAGTTGTCGGGCTGGGAAAGGAAAAGAATGGAAATAAACTTACCCGTTATAGATACATTTGTTCATGATAGTATTGGTAGGAGTGACCACGGCACAGTCCTTGTGGAAACCAACATCGTCTTCACATTAATGACACGCTTCTTCATGTTGTGTGACACTACCACTGTGCTAAATGGGATAGATTTCGAACAGCTCTAGCAACTCAAAACTGGGCACCCATGAGGCGCTGTGGGCCAGAAACAAAATTGTATGAAACCACACAATCTGCAACCTCATGTCCTGGCATATTCCACATTCTACCATTACGACCAGGCCAGGGAATCAGCCCCGGTTCAGTGAAGAATGCATGAGGGCATGCCAGGAGCAGCATCAGGAATACCTAAAAATTAAGCATTAACCTGGTGTCAGGAAGCAGGGGTAGTTTTAAGTGATCTATTTTTATATTATTGAATATTAAAAATAAGGTTTAGATTAAAGTGAGTTTAATTTAGCATGTCTGTGTAAGAAATGGTAAAGCTCTAATTAGATTAATGTTAAACAAAGTTGTTTGCATGTATCAGGGTCTTGGTTTCATTTTAATCTGTGTCTATTGTGCTTCGAAAGTTTATAATGGAGAAAACAAACAAGAGTTTAAAGAAAGACTGTGCTATTGCATAGCGACTAGGGGCCATCTTTAGGTGAGGAAGAATTTTTGAGTTTAGATTTAGCTGAATCCCAGGCCTTTCGAGTGGCCGAGGTAATAAGGGAGAAGGAAGCTTTCATAATTCTGCCAGAAGCAGAACAATGGAATAATGGGCAAGAAAAAAAGCCCCAGAAACTAAAGAACAGCTAGTTCCAGAAAGCAGGGATGGAAAAGCGAAGTTCCAGGAATATTGAAGTCAAGGGAACTGGTTGGACAAGGTACTGTTCAGTGAAGTTAAATACACAGTTGAGAACTGCAGACATGGTGAAGTTGGCCAGAGAGAAGCCATATATCTGAAGCAATCCCAGGGTTGGTGACCTTAGCACAGCCTGGGAAGCAATAGTGTTCTATTGGTGGCTGGGTATCCGAGAGTTTGTATGGAAGCTTGAATGCATGTGGCAATTCAAGGCAAAGAAGTACTGAAAGAAGAGTTTGAAATCCTTGCTGAAAACAGCAGAGAGAAAGCATTGTTTGGAAGAAGATTCTAAGGAATGTCTTTTCAAGAGTGGAGTTTGGAAACACTCGTGTAAAATTCATCTGGGGGGATTGGAGGAGAAATCCACACAAATTGGATTGAGTGGCATCTGCCACTTGGTTTCAAAGTGGGGTATGTTGGATTAGTTAGCTTGTTAGTTTATAGGGACTGTGCAATTACTGAAGACATTATAGCCTCAGAAATATTTTGTAACCTACGTGATCTTTGTGAAGATAAGTGAGAGTGGAGTAGTATAGTCAAACTTTTCATACTTAATAAATTATTTTTTCTGT
Source organism: Scyliorhinus torazame (assembly GCF_047496885.1). NCBI lineage: Eukaryota > Metazoa > Chordata > Chondrichthyes > Carcharhiniformes > Scyliorhinidae > Scyliorhinus > Scyliorhinus torazame. The sequence goes on along the minus strand of NC_092721.1, from coordinate 148,755,862 downwards.
TGTTAAAAGCTAATTGGCAGTCATGTGATTCGGTTCTTACACATTTTCAAAAAAGAGTAAAAGTTACGGTCTTTTGAGCCAGGGTTCCATTCTGGGACCTTCCTGTCCAGTAGCGATATCAACTGGGATCGTAACACAGCTGAAGTGACAACACAGGACTTACATGCCAAATGGCAAAAGCAGGATGTGATAGACAGAGCTAAGCGATCCTACAACCAAACAATCAGATCTAAGCTCTGCGGTCTTGCCACACCCAGTCGTGAATAATGGTGGGCAATTAAACAACTTTCTGGAGGACGAGGCTCCACAAATATTACCATCTTCAATGATGGGGGAACGCAGCATGTCAGTGCAAGAGACATGGGCGAAACATTTGCAACCATCTTCAACCATAAATGCAGAGTGGATGATCCATCTCAGCCTCCTCCGAGGTTTGGGCATCACAGAGGCCAGTATTCAGCCAATTCAATTCACCCCATGTGATAATCAAGAAATCACTGAAGGCACTGGATACTGCAAAGGCGAAAGGCACTGACAAAATTTCAACAATAAGATTGAAGACTTGGGCTCCAGAGTTATCTGTTCCTTAACCAAGCTGTTCGAGGACATGTACAACACTGGTACCTAATCAGCAGTGTGGAAAACTGCCACGGTATGTCCTGTCCGCAAAAAGCAGGACGAGTCCAACCTGGCCAATTACCGTTCATCTGTCTACTCTCGATCTGCAAAGTGATGGAACGTGGTTTTGACATGTGATTAAGCGGCACTTACTCAGCCATAACCTGCTCAGTGATGCTCTGTTTGGGTTCCGTTAGGGTCACTCAACTGCTGACCTTATTACAGTCTTTGTTCAAACATGAACAAATGAGCTGAACACGAGAGATGAGGTGAGAGTGACTGCCCTTGACATCAGGGCAGCATTTGACCAGGTATGGCATCAAAGGGCCCTAGAAAAATTGGAGTCAATGGGAACCGGGGGTAAACTTTCCACTGGTTGGAGTCATACCTAGTACAAAGAAAGATGGTTGTGGTTGTTGGGAGCTCGATCATCTCACTCCCAGCACATCACTGCAAGAGTTCCTCAGGGGAGTGCCCTGGGCCTAACTACTTTCAGCTGCTTCAACAATCTCTTTCCCTCCATCATAAAGGTCAGAAGTGGAGATGTTTGCTGATGATTACATAATGTTCATTACCTCTCACAACTCCGCAGATGCAGATGCAGTCCTGTGCCTATTTGCAGCAAGACCCGGACAACATCCAGGTTTGGGCTAACAAGTGGCAAGTAACATTCATGCCACACATATGCCAAGCAATGACTGTCTCCAACGCAAGAGAGTCCAACCATCTCCCCATGACATTTAATGGCATTATCATCAACTTCTTGGGGGTTACGATTGACCAGAAACTGAACTGGACTAGCCATGTATACTGTGGCTACAAGAGCAGGTCAGAGATTAGTAATTCTGTGCATTCCACCTTCCAACACCCCAAAGCCTGTCCACCATCTACAAGGCACAAGTCAGGAGTGTGATGGAATACTTTCCACTTGCCTGGATGAGTGCAGCTCCAACAAGATTCAAGAAGCTCAACGTCATCCATGACAAAGTAGTCTGTTTGATTGGCACCCCATCAACTACCTCCAACATCTACCTCTTCCATCACCAATGTACAGTGCATACCATCTACAAGCTGCACTGCTGCAACTCACCAGGGCTCCTTCAACAGCACCTTCCAAATCTGTGCCACCGAGCAGGATGAGGACAGCAGATGTTTGGGATTCCCCCCCCCTCGGCCCCCAAGTTAATCATCTGACTCGGAACTATCTCACTATTCCTTCAGTGTCACTGGGTCAAAATTCCTAATTTAGTTCGGATCATTATTATGCATAGCTGCAACTTAATAGTTTCATGCAGCTCTGACATGAATCTATTAGTCTGAAAATACAGATGTTGACTCCAAAATCAATAGCTTACAAAGTGGAAAAAATGCTGACACCCTGTCTGTGCTTTTCACTAGAACTATTGACCCAGCAGGATATGATTCAGGAGGACAACTGTAAAATGTATACAACAAATATGGTTGCAGTGATTAGCAATGCTGCCTCACAGCACTAGGGACCTGGGTTCACTTCCAGCCTCAGGTGACCGTGTGGAGTTTGCATGTTCTCCCAGTGTCTGCATGGGTTTCCCCCGGGTGCTCTGGTTTTTTACCCACAGCTCAAAAATGTGACGCTTAGTTGGGGTTACAGGGATAGGGGTGGGGGATGAAATGAATGAAAATCGCTTATTGTCACAAGTAGGCTTCAAACAAAGTTACTGTGAAAAGCCCCTAGTCGCCACATTCCGGCACCTGTTCGGGGAGGCTGGTACGGGAATTGAACCGTGCTGCTGGCCTGCCTTGGTCTGCTTTCAAAGCCAGCGATTTAGCCCAGTGCGCTCAACCAGCCCCGAGATAGTGCCTAGGTAGGGTGTGCTTTCAGAGACTGGTGCAGACTCAGTGGGCCAAAAGGCCTCCTTTTGCACTGAAGGGATTCTATCATTCTATAATTATGTACAACTATGCCTTGTACAGGTTGTCGTAATTATATGAGAGACTGTCTACCATAAAACGTACAGGATTTGAAAATATCATAATCTATCCAGTCTTGAACCTGTACATCATAAATCCCTGTTACTTCATTGCTTTTCAACTAAGATTGGGCCTCAAGTTGAAAAATGCTACATGGGACTTTTGAAGATACATCAACTACTTATGGTAAGTCAGAGTCAAGTCAGATTATTTGTTTCCCTACTATGCTTTGGAACAGATGGACAGGCTGGTTGTTGAAATTCCTCAATGAGCTATTCACTTCAGCCAGTCACAAAAGGGACACTAAATACAAGCAGTCAGCCAACACTGCTCTTACCATTCCTAACACATTTCTTTTGGAAGAAAAAATATCAAAAATAAAAGAGTAGTACTCAACAGGAGGGTTTCTTAGGTAGGGTCCTGACAAAAGGTAATTGATTTGAAATGTTAACCCTACTTACCTCCCTGTACAGATGTTACCTAGATTTCTAGCACCTGCAGTATTTGGCTTTCAGTTTTACTGAAATCAGGGATGGAGTTCAGTACATAATATGGTACCCCTTTCTGATGGAAATAAATATACAGATAAAGTATGTGCAGTGGAGTTGAGTTTATTGACTGTGTATAATTAAAGAATATTTAACAATAAAGCACTTGTGGGCTTCAAGATTGTTATTGAAAATTGATGCCAAGAAAATCAGGGCAAGTGAAGACTTGGCAATTTTGATATTCCTACTCAGCAGGTACCTTCTTAGCAAACAATAATTAGCTCCAAGTAAATCTCACTGATCAGCATTCTTTGCTATTCTGGGTGTCGTACAAGGAAAAGTTGGGCAGAGCTGGGACTGCGGTGCTGAGGACCCGGGTTCGAATCCCGACCCTGGGTCACTGTCCCTGTGGAGTTTGCACATTCTCCCCATGTCTACGTGGGTTTCACCCCCACAACCCAAAGATGTGCTGGTTAGGTGGATTGGCCACACTAAATTGCCCTTAATTGGAAAAAAAAATAATTGGCTGCTCTAAATTTTTTTTTTTTTAAAAAGAGGTGAGGTGCTGGGTCAGGGGAGGGGAGCAGAGGGAGGGGAAAGAGAGGGGGAGGAGGGGGAAGAGGGAGATTCCCGGTGGGTTAGAATGGAGGAGAGTCTGTGTAGGGGGTCGGGGCTGAGGGTGTTGGCAACAGTGGCGCTCCCGATGGCCCCGGGTAAATATTCAAGGATTCCGATGGTGGTGGCGACTTTGAAGATCGGGAGGCAGTAGAGGCAGCACTTCAAGTTGTGGGCGGGAGATGTCGATTAGGGGGAATCATAGGTTTGAGCCAGGGAGGTGGGATGTGAGTTTTCGGAGATGGGAGGAGAGAGGAGTTAGGGTATTAAAGGGCTTGTTTCTGGGGGTCCGGTTTGCGAAGCTGGAGGAGCTGGGCGGGAAATATGGGCTGGGACAGGGCGAGATGCTCAGATATATGCAGGTCTGAGATTCCTGCATATCTCAGGATATGCAGGAAGGAGGTTCAGAGCTTCCCGATGGTGCCGCCCGCCACATTGTTGGAAGACATATTGTCGGCAGGGGGAATGGAGAGGGGTGGTGTCGGCGATCTATGCGGTGATTCTGGGGAGAACAAGGTATCATTGGAGAGGATTAAAGCAAAGTGGGAGGAAGAGTTGGGGAAGGGCATGGAGGAAGGGTTGTGGTGAGAGATGCTCCGGAGGGTGAATGCCTCAACCTCGTGCGCGAGGTTGGGGCTGATACAGTTGAAGGTGGTGTACAGAGCACACCTCACGAGGACAAGGGTGAGCCGACTCTTTGAGGGAGTGGAGGATGTTTGTGAGTGCTGTGGGAGGAGCCCCACAAACCATGTTCATATGTTTTGGTCCTGTCCAAAACTGGAGGGGTATTGGATGGAGGTCGTCAGGGTTATCTCAAGGGTGGTGCATGTGAGGTTCAAACCAGTGCCCCTAGAAGCCATATTCATCGGGTTGTCGGACCAGCCGGGGCTAGAGGGGGGTGCGGAGGTAGGTGTCTTAGCCTTTGTCTCGCTGATTGCCCGAAGGCGAGTCCTGTTGGGGAGGAGGTCAGTCTCTACATGCTGTGCCTCAGAGTGGCGGGCGGAGCTGCTGGAATTTTTAACGCTCGAGACGGTGAAGTTCGAGCTGAAGGGAAAGATATAAGGATTCTACAATTCATGGGTATTGTTTATCTTGCACTTTCAAGATTTGGATGACATCGAACATTAAGGGGGGGGGGGGGGGGGGGGGGGGTGAGTGTATACGTTATTGGTGATCATGTATGGGATGATGACCGTGCATTCTTTTTTCTTTCTTGTTCTATATTTAAGATGATCAGGAAGAAATAGCGAGGCATCTGGATGGAAATTGTCCCATTGGACAGACGCAGCATGGGTTCATAAAGGGCAGGTCGTGCCTAACTAATTTAGTGGAATTTTTTGAGGGCATTACCAGTGCGGTAGATAACGGGGAGCCAATGGATGTGGTATATCTGGATTTCCAGAAAGCTTTTGACAAGGTGCCACACAAAAGGTTGCTGCATAAGATAAAGATGCATGGCGTTAAGGGGAAAGTAGGAGCATGGATAGAGGATTGGTTAATTAATAGAAAGCAAAGAGTGGGGATTAATGGGTGTTTCTCTGGTTGGCAATCAGTAGCTAGTGGTGTCCCTCAGGGATCAGTGTTGGGCCCACAACTGTTCATAATTGACATAGATTATTTGGAGTTGGGGACCAAGGGCAATATGTCCAAGTTTGCAGACGACACTAAGATAAGTGGTAAAGCAAAAAGTGCAGAGGATACCGGAAGGGATTATTATTTAAATAAAATATTAAAACATGCTGCTGTGCAGAGAGACCTGGGTGTGCTCGTGCATGAGTCGCAGAAAGTTGGTTTTCAGGTGCAACAGGTGATTAAGAAGGCAAATGGAATTTTGTCCTTCATTGGTAGAGGGATGGAGTTTAAGACTAGGGAGGTTATGCTGCAATTGTATAAGGTGTTAGTGAGGCCACACCTGGAGTATTGTGTTCAGTTTTGGTCTCCTTACTTGAGAAAGGACGTACTGGCACTGGAGGGTGTGCAGAGGAGATTCACTAGGTTAATCCCAGAGCTGAAGGGGTTGGATTACGAGGAGAGGTTGAGTAGACTGGGACTGTACTCGTTGGAATTTAGAAGGATGAGGGGGGATCTTATAGAAACATATAAGATTATGAAGGGAATCGATAGGATAGATGCGGGCAGGTTGTTTCCACTGGCGGGTGAAAGCAGAACTAGGGGGCATAGCCTCAAAATAAGGGGAAGTAGATTTAGGACTGAGTTTAGGAAGAACTTCTTCACCCAAAGGGTTGTGAATCTATGGAATTCCTTGCCATGTGAAGCAGTAGAGGCTCCTTCATTAAATGTTTTTAAGATAAAGATAGATAGTTTTTTGAAGAATAAAGGGATTAAGGGTTATGGTGTTCGGGCCGGAAAGTGGCGCTGAGTCCACAAAAGATCAGCCATGATCTCATTGAATGGTGGAGCAGGCTCGAGGGGCCAGATGGCCTACTCCTGATGTTCTTATGATGGTTCGGGGGCTGTAGGATAAAGGGGTTGTTGGTCAGGGCATTGGCATTGTATTTGTTATTGTTGGTTATCTGTTGTTGGGTGTATATTTGGTGAAAATGTTAAAAAGGAGAATAAAAATATTTTTTTTAAAGTAGGAAAGGTTGGACAGGCTAAGCTTGTTTCTATTGCAGTTTCATTTGAGCAAGGGGTGACTTGATTGAAGTACCCAAGATCCCGAATGATCTTGACGTGGTGGCTGTGGACAGGAAGCTTCCTCTTGTGGGTGAATCCCGAATTGGGGGCACTGTTTTCAAATGAAGGGTCACCCTTATAGGACAGAAATGAGGAGAATTGTTTTCATCAAAAGGGTTGTGAACTTTAGAATTCTCTGCCTCAAGTGGCTGTGGGCTGGGTCACTGAATATTTAGCACAGTGGGCTAAACAGCTGCAGCTGGCTTGTGATGCAGAACAATGCCGGCAGCGCGAGTTCAATTCCCGTACTGGCCTCCCCGAACAGGTGCCGGAATGTGGCGACAAGGGGCTTTTCACAGTAACTTCATTGAAGCCTACTTGTGACAATAAGCAATTATTATTATTTTTAAGTCAGAGGTAGATTGATTCCCATGCCTAACAAGAATCTACGGTTATTGGGGCAAATGGGAACGTGGAACTCAAAATAAGCAGATCAGCCATGATCTTATTGATTGGCGGGGCAGGCTCGAGGGGCTGAATGGCTCACACCTGCTCCTATTCCGTATGCTCATAAGTCCCCAGTTTGACAATACAGATATACAAGTAGACTTTATTTTCTTTCTAAGCCAATTTATCTGTTCACTGAGGATTATCAAGAATTTTAATATAGTCTTGTGATTGAAACTCATTCCATCCTAGGCGTGAAACTCTACAGATGGAAATATTACACACATCAAAAATGGCCACCTCAAACAACAATACTGAAATTTTATGGGTTTCAACTTTATTTAATCAGCCATTTTAACCAAAAAGTGTTTGTGTTTGCTCAGGTGTGTTTTGTATTGTAATAATGTATATGTAGGCCCATGTGCAGGTTGCATATTTTTTTTGGGGGGGGGGGGGGGGGGGGGGGGGGGAGGGAAAGAGGGGGAAATACTTCTAACAGTTACTTTTTTCATGACTGAATGCAAAATTAAAATGTGTGATTCACTCTGCAGTGAAGACTTGGCAATTTGGATATTCCTACTCAGCAGGGACCTTCTCAGTTCTCAGCTAACAATAATTAGCTCCAAGTATTTTTGCTATTCTGGATGCGATTGTGAATTGAAGTCAGGAAATTCCATAGCTTAGATGCCACTTGATTGGCATCCAGGACAGGAAAGGACGCAAATGCATTGGGTTTTCCCATGGAGCTACCTATATACTCCAGCTGATGTTGGCTGATCCTTGTCTGGAGACACAATGGTAGTTCTTTACACAGGAAGCTAAATAAGCAACAAAATCTCAAAAGTATCCTGCAATTTCTTCAATAAAATCTTGTATTTGGATACAATATTCGGAACAATTATTATTATTATTTTTTAAAATGTTTTTATTCAAAGTTTTTCAATAATTTTTCCAAACCAGTACAAAAGAAAATATAATGCAAAGAGAACAAAACAATATGCCAACAAAAACAACTTAACCCTCTAACAAATTAACAATTTAACAAACAAAAAAAGTTGGGGCATTTGCCCCTTACAAATAAAATGAAATGAAATCAACCCAGCCCCCCCCCCCCCCCCCCACCCCCCACTTCTGGATTGCTGCTGCTTTCGGAACAATTATTTCTGTATTTTTATCCACAACAAATTTCCACGTTAGTTTACATAATCAGTTCAGTAACTACACAAAAATAAAAAATTATAGCATACTATACCAATTTTGACTCTCCCTCGTTCTGGTCCTTCACCCATTACTAAAATGTTTGCAGGTTTCTGGAAAAATAAAAACAATGGTCATTTAAGGTTAATTTCCAGATTAATTTCAAATAAATCATGCTTCACAAAGCAAGATCAACAAAGTAATTATAACAGAAGCATAAAAATTATTTTATAAACTATGCAAAATTACAAGGCATACATTTAGTACATGGCTAACACGCAAAGTTGACTATTTTTGAGTATTGGTATTGGACAAAGAATGACTTTAGGAAGTGGCACATACCCCACCTTTCCTTCACCTATGACCCCAAGCAGAGATGCCGCTCCCTTTACCTCTATTCCCAATTAATAAGTTCCAGGATGTTACTGGAGCCAGACAACAGACAATAAGAGTCACAAACAAAGAATGATGGATTGGATTGCAGTCCTAGCGAGCTACCTTAAAAATGTGTTTCAGGTTCCACCTGCAATTGTAAATGCTTCCTTACAAATGTTTTTGTTCATGAAGCACAAATGCAATCATTGTATCATTGTACGCAAGGAACTCCAACATACAGTAGGGCACTAACTTGCTCATGTAACTGCAAAACTTCTTCTCGGGATATTTATTTTCTTTTAAAAAATATTTTATTGGAGGTATTTTCAAATATATACAGAACAGAAACGAGCAAAAAAACAGCAACAGTAAACCACACACAATTGGCACTATTCCCCATACATCCCCCTCCATTTACACCCAGCCCCATAAAACCCAATCAAAACACAACCCCGCCCCCCCCACTTACACCAGCCCCTCAAAGCCCAATCAAAACCCCCCCCCCCCCCCCCCCCCCCCCCCCCCCCCCCACCTACGAACTGTTAATGTCCCTTAAAGTCAATGAACAGCCTCCACCTTGTGGAGAACTCCTCCTCCTCACCTCTTATGGCGAACTTGATTTTTTTCTTGGTGGAGCAATTCTGCCAAGACACGTTTATCCCCGACGATGTCCCGGGCACTGATCTCCTTGATCCTGAAGCGGGACAAGGATCCCCTGCAATGTGGGTCTTACAGACCGATTTCCTTGCTAAATGTAGATGCCAAGGTGCTGGCGAAGGTCTCAGCCACGAGGATTGAGGATTGTGTGCCGCAGTTCATCCATGAAGACCAGACTGGGTATGTGAAGGGGAGACAGTTGAACGTGAATATGCGGAGGCTTTTGAACGTTATCATGATGCCGGCGAGGGAGGGGGAGATAGTGGTGGCGATGGACGCTGAGAAAGCCTTAGATAGGGTAGAGTGGGGGTACCTGTGGAAGGTGCTGAAGAGGTTTGGGTTTGGGGAGGGGTTTGTCAGGTGGGTTAGGCTGTTGTATGAGGTCCCGATGGCGAGTGTGGCCACAAATAGTAGGAGGTCCGAGTACTTTCGGTTGCACTGAGGGACGAGACAGGGGTTTCCCCTGTCCCCCCTGCTCTTCACACTGGCGATTGAACCCCTGGCTATGGCACTGAGAGAGTTGGGGAACTGGAGGGGGGTTGGTGCGGGGGTGGGGAGCTGCTTAGGGTGTCGCTTTATGCGGACGACCTGCTGCTGTATGTGGCGGACCCGGTGGGAGGAATGCCAGAGGTAATGAGGATCCTGAAGGAATTCGGGGACTTTTCGGGGTACAAGCTCAATATGGGGAAGAGCGAGCTGTTCGTAGTTCAGCTAGGGGACCAGGAGAGGGGGATTGGCGAGGTCCCACTAAAAAGGGTGGAGAGGAGCTTCAGGTACTTGGGGGGTCCAGGTGGCCAGGAGCTGGGGGGGGGGACCTGCATAGGCTTAACTTTACAAGGCTGGTGGAGCAAATGGAGGAGGGGTTCAAGAGGTGGGACGCGTTGCCGCTGTCCTTGGCGGGTAGGGTGCAGTCAATCAAAATGACGGTGCTCCCAAGGTTTTTGTTTCTGTTCCAGTGCCTCCCCGTGTTTATCCCGAAGGCTTTTTTCAGGCGGGTTGACAGGAGTATAATGGGGTTTGTGTGGGCGCGAGGGGCTCCGAGGGTGAGAAGGGTGTTCCTGGAGCGGAGTAGAGATAGGGGGGGGGGGGGCTGGCGCTGCCCAACCTCTGTGGGTACTACTGGGGCCGCCAATGCGACAATGGTGCGCAAGTGGGTGATGGAGGGGGAGGGGGCTGCATGGAAGAGGCTGGAGACGGTGTCCTGTGTGGGTACGAGTCTGGGGGCGCTGGCAACGGCGCCGCTGCCGCTCCCTCCAAGGAGGTATACCACGAGCCCGGTGGTGGTGGCGGCCCTCAAAATTTGGGGGTAGTGGAGACGGCATAGGGGGGAAGTTGGGGCCTCGGCGTGGACCCCATTACGGGGGGGACCACCGGTTCGCCCCAGGAAGAACAGGCGGAGGGTTTTCAGGGTGGCACAGGGCAGGGATACGAAAGTTGGGGGACCTGTTTGTGGACGGGTAGTTCGCGAGCTTGGGTTAGCTGGAGGAGAAGTACGGGCTCCCCCCCGGGGAACACCTTCAGGTACTTACAGGTAAGGGCGTTTGCCAGACGGCAGGTGGTGGAATTCCCGGGCCTACTGCCACACACAGTACAGGACAGGGTGCTCTCGGGGGGGGGGATCTCGGAAACTTACCAGGTGATGCAGGAGGAGGAGGCCTCGGTGGTGGAGTTGAAAGGTAAGTGGGAGGAAGAGTTGGGAGAGGAGATCGAAGAGGGGACGTGGGCAGATGCCCTAGGGAGGGTGAACTCTTCCTCTTTGTGCGCGAGGCTCAGCCTTATACAGTTTAAGGTGCTGCACAGGGCACACATGACCGGGACAAGGATGAGCCGGGTCTTTGGGGGAGAGGACAGGTGTGTTCGGTGCTCAGGGAGCCCAGCAAATCACACCCAGATGTTCTGGGCATGCCCAGCGCTGGAGGAATTTTGGAAGGGCGTAGCGAGGACGGGTGTCGAGGGTGGTAGGATGCAGGGTCAGACCGGGATGGGGGCTCGCAATATTTGGGGCGGCAGAGGAGCCGGGAGTGCAGGAGGCGAAAGAGGCCGGAATTCTGGCCTTTGCGTCCCTGGTAGCCCGGCGAAGGATTCTCCTTCAGTGGAAAGATGCGAGGCCCTCAAGCGTGGAATCCTGGATCAGCGATATGGCAGGGTTCATTAAATTGGAGGGGGTGAAATTCGCCTTGAGAGGGTCGGTACAAGGGTTCTTTAGACGGTGGCAACCGTTCTTAGACTTTCTGGCAGAACTATAGACATTGGTCAATGGCAGCAGCAGCTTGAGGGGGGGGGGTTTACTTAATTTTTGTTTATGTTATTTACACTGGAGGGTCTGAGGGGGTGTCTACACCTGTTGTGTTAAGTTGGGGTGTTAATGTTAATTTATTATTTATGTACAGGGGGGGGGGGTTGCTTTTTAGATTGTGTTTTGTACTTAACCCTGTTGGGTTCTTTTTTCTTATTTTGTTGTTGATATTTTATGAAAACCGTTAATAAAAATTATTTTTTTAAAAAGTTGTGGGTCAGGTGAACTCCATGATACACTTTGGGGTTCTCTACACCCTGGCCCATAACACCGGCGAGAACGGAATAGGTGCCAACAACAGCACCCTCAGACTGCTGGTCCCTTTGCACAAAGCCTGCTCCATCCATCCATCCCCATACCAACCTGTCTACGACCTCCCAGTCCATCCCCACGACGACCTCTCCTCCACCGCCCACTTCCAAGCCATAGCTATGTTCGCCACCCAATAATATCTGTAGATTCGGCAACATCAGCAACTGCCTTCCGGCATGCCCCGCCTGTCCCTTTCCAGAGACACCCTCCTGGCCCAGGGAACCTTACCCGCCCACATGAAATCTAGTATCATCTTATTCACCCTACTAAAAAAAAGACTTTGGGCATGAAAACCGGGAGATCTGAAACAGGACAAAAAACTTTGGGGCCACCTTCATCTTTATTGCCTGGAACCTTCCAGCAACGACAAAGGCAACACATCCCAACTCCTAAAGTCCTCCTTCATTCGCTCCACCGGGTTTTGCTAGATTAACCTAGGGCAGCACGGTAGCATTGTGGATAGCACAATTGCTTCACAGCTCCAGGGTCCCAGGTTCGATTCCAGCTTGGGTCACTGTCTGTGCGGAGTCTGCACATCCTCCCAGTGTGTGCGTGGGTTTCCTCCGACAGTCCAAAGATGTGCAGGTTAGGTGGATTGGCCATGATAAATTGCCCTTAGTGTCCAAAGTTGCCCTTTGTGTTGGGTGGGGTTACTGGGTTATGGGGATAGGGTGTAGGTGTTGACCTTGGGTAGGGTGCTCTTTCCAAGAGTCGGTGCAGACTCGATGGGCCGAATGGTCTCCTTCTGCACTGCAAATTCCTATGAAATTCTATGAAACCTGTGCAGCTGGGCCCAGCTCTGTGCCACATGTATCCCAAGATACTGAATGTCTGCCACAGCAACCTCCTTAAACTCACCCCTCCTATTCCTGGCCGTTGATCGGGAATACCTCACTTTTTCCCACATTGAGCTTATACCCCGAAAAAAGACTGGACTCCCCAAGATCCCCATAAAGCTGTCAAAACTTTCAACCGGGTGCACAACATATAACAGGAGGTCATCAGTGTACAAACAGAATCGGTGCTCCATCAACCCATCAGTCGATTTCGGCGGGAGAATCAGCTGGTGAGTCAGTTTCAGCGGGAGCATTGCGGAAGTGGCTGCTGGGAGGTAAGTCAACCTTTAAAAGCACTTGTCTTTGCAGGGGCAGGCCAGTCGATTTCGGCGGGAGAATCAGCTGGTGAGTCAGTTTCAGCGGGAGCATTGCGGAAGTGGCTGCTGGGAGGTAAGTCAACCTTTAAAAGCACTTGTCTTTGCAGGGGCAGGCCAGTCGATTTCGGCGGGAGAATCAGCTGGTGAGTCAGTTTCAGCGGGAGCATTGCGGAAGTGGCTGCTGGGAGGTAAGTCAACCTTTAAAAGCACTTGTCTTTGCAGGGGCAGGCCAGTCGATTTCGGCGGGAGAATCAGCTGGTGAGTCAGTTTCAGCGGGAGCATTGCGGAAGTGGCTGCTGGGAGGTAAGTCAACCTTTAAAAGCGCTTGTCTTTGCAGGGGCAGGCCAGTCGATTTCGGCGGGAGAATCAGCTGGTGAGTCAGTTTCAGCGGGAGCATTGCGGAAGTGGCTGCTGGGAGGTAAGTCAACCTTTAAAAGCACTTGTCTTTGCAGGGGCAGGCCAGTCGATTTCGGCGGGAGAATCAGCTGGTGAGTCAGTTTCAGCGGGAGCATTGCGGAAGTGGCTGTGGGAGGTAAGTCAACCTTTAAAAGCACTTGTCTTTGCAGGGGCAGGCCAGTCGATTTCGGCGGGAGAATCAGCTGGTGAGTCAGTTTCAGCGGGAGCATTGCGGAAGTGGCTGCTGGGAGGTAAGTCAACCTTTAAAAGCACTTGTCTTTGCAGGGGCAGGCCAGTCGATTTCGGCGGGAGAATCAGCTGGTGAGTCAGTTTCAGCGGGAGCAATGCGGAAGTGGCTGCTGGGAGGTAAGTCAACCTTTAAAAGCACTTGTCTTTGCAGGGGCAGGCCAGTCGATTTCGGCGGGAGTAGAGCTGGCTGGTTAGTCAATTTCAGCAGGAGCTGAGAATTTTTTCTTTTTCTTTTTTTATATTAGTTTTTTAGGCGGGAACAGGAAGTCGACCCGCGGACGTCTGGGAAGACCCTCACCAATAAATTCTGGTGGAGAGGAAACCCGAGACACTACACGTGTAGTGTCTCCCACCCGCCCTCCTCCTCTAACCTAATAATAAAACCCATTGGTTTGAGCTAAGTACCATATTTTATTATATTATTATTATTTTTTATAAAAAATTAATTTAGTTGTTAGCCAGATCTTGGTAGAAAGTAAGAGGAATGGCAGGGAAGGGAGTGCAATGTTCCTCCTGCAGGATGTTTGAGGTGAGGGATGCAGTTAGTGTCCCTGCTGATTTTACCTGCAGGAAGTGCTGCCATCTCCAGCTCCTCCAAGACCGAGTTAGGGAACTGGAGCTGGAGTTGGAAGAACTTCGGATCATTCGGGAGGCAGAAGCGGTCATAGATAGCAGCTTCAGGGAATTAGTTACACCAAAGATTGGAGATAGGTGGGTAACTGTAAGAGGGACTGGGAAAAAGCAGTCAGTGCAGGGATCCCCTGCGGTCGTTCCCCTGAGAAACAAGTATACCGCTTTGGATACTTGTGGGGGGGGGGGGGGGGGGGGGGGGGGGGGGGGGGGGGGGGGGGGGGGGGGGGGGGGGGGGGACTTACCAGGGGTAAGCCATGGGGTACGGGCCTCTGGCACGGAGTCTGTCCCTGTTGCTCAGAAGGGAAGGGGGGAGAGGAGCAGAGCATTAGTAATTGGGGACTCGATAGTCAGGGGCACAGATAGGAGATTTTGTGGGAGCGTGAGAGACTCACGTTTGGTATGTTGCCTCCCAGGTGCAAGGGTACGTGATGTCTCGGATCGTGTTTTCCGGGTCCTTAGGGGGGAGGGGGAGCAGCCCCAAGTCGTGGTCCACATTGGCACTAACGACATAGGTAGGAAAGGGGACAAGGATGTCAGGCAGGCTTTCAGGGAGCTAGGATGGAAGCTCAGAACTAGAACAGAGTTGTTATCTCTGGGTTGTTGCCCGTGCCACGTGATAGTGAGATGAGGAATAGGGAGAGAGAGCATTTAAACACGTGGCTACAGGGATGGTGCAGGCGGGAGGGATTCAGATTTCTGGATAACTGGGGCTCTTTCTGGGGAAGGTGGGACCTCTACAGACAGGATGGTCTACATCTGAACCTGAGGGGCACAAATATCCTGGGGGGGAGATTTGTTAGTGCTCTTTGGGGAGGTTTAAACTAATGCAGCAGGGGCATGGGAACCTGGATTGTAGTTTTAGGGTAAGGGAGAATGAGAGTATAGAGGTCAGGAGCACAGATTTGACGTCGCAGGAGGGGGCCAGTGTTCAGGTAGGTGGTTTGAAGTGTGTCTACTTCAATGCCAGGAGTATACGAAACAAGGTAGGGGAACTGGCAGCATGGGTTGGTACCTGGGACTTCGATGTTGTGGCCATTTCGGAGACATGGATAGAGCAGGGACAGGAATGGATGTTGCAGGTTCCGGGGTTTAGGTGTTTTAGTAAGCTCAGAGAAGGAGGCAAAAGAGGGGGAGGTGTGGCGCTGCTAGTCAAGAGCAGTATTACGGTGGCGGAGAGGATGCTAGATGGGGACTCTACTTCCGAGGTAGTATGGGCTGAAGTTAGAAACAGGAAAGGAGAGGTCACCCTGTTGGGAGTTTTTTATAGGCCTCCTAATAGTTCTAGGGATGTAGAGGAAAGGATGGCGAAGATGATTCTGGATATGAGCGAAAGTAACAGGGTAGTTATTATGGGAGACTTTAACTTTCCAAATATTGACTGGAAAAGATATAGTTCGAGTACAATAGATGGGTCGTTTTTTGTACAGTGTGTGCAGGAGGGTTTCCTGAAACAATATGTTGACAGGCCAACAAGAGGCGAGGCCACGTTGGATTTGGTTTTGGGTAATGAACCAGGCCAGGTGTTGGATTTGGAGGTAGGAGAGCACTTTGGGGACAGTGACCACAATTCGGTGACGTTTACGTTAATGATGGAAAGGGATAAGTATACACCGCAGGGCAAGAGTTATAGCTGGGGGAAGGGCAATTATGATGCCATTAGATGTGACTTGGGGGGGATAAGGTGGAGAAGTAGGCTGCAAGTGTTGGGCACACTGGATAAGTGGGGCTTGTTCAAGGATCAGCTACAGCGTGTTCTTGATAAGTATGTACCGGTCAGACAGGGAGGAAGGCGTCGAGCGAGGGAACCGTGGTTTACCAAGGAAGTGGAATCTCTTGTTAAGAGGAAAAGGAGGCCTATGTGAAGATGAAGTGTGAAGTTTCGGTTGTGGCGATGGATAGTTACAAGGTAGCGAGGAGAATGTTGTGGAGGAGAATGCTGAGCCCCAGGCTAATAGAATAGATGGCATTGAGGTACGTAGGGAAGAGGTGTTGGCAATTCTGGACAGGCTGAAAATAGATAAGTCCCCGGGACCTGATGGGGTTTATCCTAGGATTCTCTGGGAGGCCAGGGAAGAGATTGCTGGACCTTTGGCTTTGATTTTTATGTCATCATTGGCTACAGGAATAGTGCCAGAGGACTGGAGGACAGCAAATGTGGTCCCTTTGTTCAAAAAGGGGAGCAGAGACAACCCCGGCAACTATAGACCGGTGAGCCTCACCTCACGTCTGTAGTGGGTAAAGTCTTGGAGGGGATTATAAGAGACAAGATTTATAATCATCTAGATAGGAATAATATGATCAGGGATAGTCAGCATGGCTTTGTGAAGGGTAGGTCATGCCTCACAAACCTTATTGAGTTCTTTGAAAAGGTGACTGAACAGGTAGACGAGGGTAGAGCAGTTGATGTGGTGTATATGGATTTCAGCAAAGCGTTTGATAAGGTTCCCCACGGTAGGCTATTGCAAAAAATACGGAGGCTGGGGATTGAGGTTGATTTAGAGATGTGGATCAGAAATTGGCTAGCTGAAAGAAGACAGAGGGTGGTGGTTGATGGGAAATGTTCAGAATGGAGTACAGTCACAAGTGGAGTACCACAAGGATCTGTTCTGGGGCCGTTGCTGTTTGTCATTTTTATCAATGACCTAGAGGAAGGCGCAGAAGGGTGGGTGAGTAAATTTGCAGACGATACTAAAGTCGGTGGTGTTGTCGATAGTGTGGAAGGATGTAGCAGGTTACAGAGGGATATAGATAAGCTGCAGAGCTGGGCTGAGAGGTGGCAAATGGAGTTTAATGTAGAGAAGTGTGAGGTGATTCACTTTGGAAGGAATAACAGGAATGCGGAATATTTGGCTAATGGTAAAGTTCTTGGAAGTGTGGATGAGCAGAGGGATCTAGGTGTCCATGTACATAGATCCCTGAAAGTTGCCACCCAGGTTGATAGGGTTGTGAAGAAGGCCTATGGAGTGTTGGCCTTTATTGGTAGAGGGATTGAGTTCCGGAGTCGGGAGGTCATGTTGCAGCTGTACAGAACTCTGGTACGGCCGCATTTGGAGTATTGCGTACAGTTCTGGTCACCGCATTATAGGAAGGACGTGGAGGCTTTGGAGCGGGTGCAGAGGAGATTTACCAGGATGTTGCCTGGTATGGAGGGAAAATCTTATGAGGAAAGGCTGATGGACCTGAGGTTGTTTTCATTGGAGAGAAGAAGGTTAAGAGGAGACTTAATAGAGGCATACAAAATGATCAGGGGGTTGGATAGGGTGGACAGTGAGAACCTTCTCCCGCGGATGGAAATGGCTGGCACGAGGGGACATAGCTTTAAACTGAGGGGTAATAGATATAGGACAGAGGTCAGAGGTAGGTTCTTTACGCAAAGAGTAGTGAGGCCGTAGAATGCCCTACCTGCTACAGTAGTGAACTCGCCAACATTGAGGGCATTTAAAAGTTTATTGGATAAACAGATGGATGACAATGGCATAGTGTAGGTTAGATGGCTTAAGTTTTGGTGCAACATCGTGGGCCGAAGGGCCTGTACTGCGCTGTATTGTTCTATGTTCTATAACCCACCCCCCCCACCCTTAATGTCCCGCCACCCCCTAAAAACCCTAAGTGCCATTGCCAACAGTTCAATCGCTAGGGCAAAGGGGGGAGTGGGCCCCCCGATGAAACCCAAAATATTCCAAATTTACACAATTGGTCCGCACACTCGCTTTATGAGCCCTTTACAACAATCTCACCCAGTCACAAACCCCCACCCAAATTCGAACCGCCCCAGCACATCAAATAAGTTTGGTCACTCCACACAGTAAAACGCGTCCGTAGACACAGCCACCTCCACCTCCCGGCCCGTCGAGGGCATCATTATCACATTCAATAACCTCCGAACATTGGCCGATTGCTGCCGCCCCTTCACAAACCCTATCTGATCTTCCCCCATCACACAATTCTCTATGCGCATTGCTAGCACATTTGCTAATAGTTTCACACCCACATTTAAAAAAAGTATCCAATTCATTTTTTCCAATTAAGGGGCAATTCAGCGTGGCCAATCCACCTAGACTGCACATCTTTGGGTTGTGGGGGCGAAACCTACAGAAACACTGGGAGAATGTGCAAACTCCACATGGACAGTGACCCAGAGCCGGGATCGAACCTGGGACCTCGGCGCCGTTAGACAGCAGTGCCAACCACTGTGCCGCCTAGCTTCACACCCACATTTAACGTTGAAATCGGGCACTACGACTCACACTGCTCTGGGTCTTTATCTTTCTTTAAATGAGCGAGATATTCGTCTGACACAACGTTGGGGGTGGGGGGGCTCACCCCTCCCCACTGACTCATTGTCCATCTCCATTAACAGGAGCCCCAGCTCTAACCCAAACCTCTCGTCTAGGAAACCATCGGGGCCCGGGGCCTTCCCCGACTGCAATGAGCCCCCCCCCCACACACAATCCATCACCCCTCCCCCAGTTCAATCGGGACCCCAGACCCTGTACCATCGTCCCATCCATCCTCAGGAACTCTAGCCCATCCAAAAACCGCCTCATACCCTCATCCACTGCCGGGGGCTCCGAACTGTACAACGTCTGATAAAATGGCATGTTTTACGACGGTTTTTTAAAAAAGGAAGGAAAGGCTCTGTAAATAGTCATATGACCTTCTCAAGACATTGTAAAGTCCTTCCTTTTCAAAAAATATACTCCTCAAAGTAGTCACTGCGAACATAAAAACAAGTGCAACAAACAATGTGTGTGCAACAAAGGCCCACAAACAGCAGAATTGATCAGATAGTTCAATTAACGCTGTTAGAAAGAAACTGTCAATGTTGGCCAGAATATTGTTAGAATTCCCTACTTTTAACTAGTCGCATTGAATATTTCAAATGGATTAGATCTGCACAGGCAAAGGGGTCCTTAATTCAGTGTCCCATAAATACAGTACTTCTCACAATGAAACATTGCTCAGTACGGATTGAGATGTCAGCTGAGGTTACATGCTTAAGTATATGGTGGCTTCACCTAGTTCTGACACAGTGGCCAAGAATACTGCTAATCTGAATTCTCCCTCTGTGTTCCCGAACAGGCGGCGCCGGAATGTGGCGACTAGGGGCTTTCCACAGTAACTTCATTGCAGTGTTAATGCAAGTCTACTTGTGACAATAAAAAGATTATTCCTATTAACTGAAGCAAGCTGAAACTTGGACCTTGGAATTCCAGAAAGCCTTTGACAAAATCTCCATGAAAGGGTTATACAAGATTAAAAGTGAAAATTCAAGGTAAAACCTAGAAATGGACAAGAAACCTGAAAATGGACAAGAAATAAAGTGAATGGTTGGAAGCAGGAGTTAGGGGAGTGATGGCAGTGTGGAGAAAGTGCTGAGCCATTGCTGGGATGCCCATTAGCTCCATGAATCATGCTAAATAAGTTAAAAGTGAGGCTGAAAGAGATTGGGATTTTAGGGGCTCAGCATTTAGCAAATCAATGTGATGCAGCAATCAACAAGCAACTATGCTGTTATATTGGTGATTAGTGCAGACACGGTCAGGGTAAATCAGAATGAAACTTTACCATAATCAGACCGCACCTTAGGTTCTGTCTGTAATTCTAGTTATCTAGATCGGAGCAAGTAAGTAATGGTCAATGCATATTGGAGGAAGGTTTGTAGGGGTCGCTATTGTGACTCATGCTTTTTTTTTTACAGAATGTGGTATTGCTGACTAGACCATCATTAATGCCTTTCTCTCAAGGGCAGCACGGTGGTGCAGTGGTTAGCACTGTTGCCTCACGGCGCCAAAGTCCCAGGTTCGATCCCAGCTCTGGGTCACTGTCCGTGTGGAGTTTGCACATTCTCCCTGTGTTTGCGTTGGTTTTGCCCCCACAACCTAAATAGATGTGCAGGGTAGGTGGATTGGCCACGCTAAATTGCCCCTTAATTGGAAAAGATGAATTGGGTACTCTAAATTTATTTTCTCTACTTGCCCTTGAAAAGATGATGGTGAGCTACCTTCTTGAACCGCTGCAGTCCCTAAGGGTGTAGGTACACCCACAGTGCTGTTAAGCGGAGAATTCCAAGATTTTGACCCAGCGACAGTGAAGGAACAGTGATATATGATTCCAAGTCAGGATGGTGAGTGGTTTGGAGGGGAACCTTCATGTGGTGGTGTTCCCAGGTCTCTGTGCTCTTGTCCTTCCAGTGGTTATGGGTTTGGAAAGTGGTGCCAGAGGACCCTTGGTGAGTTCCTGCAGTGCATCTTGTAGATGGTACACAAGGTTGCCACTGTTCATTGGTGATAGAGGGATTGAATATTTGTGGAAGGGGTAGCAATCAAATGGTTGCTATGTTCTGGATGGTGTCAAGTTTCTTGCGTGTTTTTGCAGGTGCGTTCTGGGGAGGCGGTGGCATAATGGTATTGTCACTGAATTAGTAAACTAGAGACCCAGAGTATGTCTGGGGACCCAGGTTCAAATCTCACCACTGCAGATTGAGTTCAATAAAAAATTCTGGAATTAAAGTCTAATGATGACTATGAAACCATTGTTGATCATCGTAAAAACCTATCTGGTTCACTGATGTCCTTTAGGGAAGGAAATCTGCTGTCCTTACCTGGTCTGGCCTATATGTGACAGCAATGTGCTTGACTCTTAACTGCCCCTTCAAGGGCAATTTGGGATGGGCGATAAATGCTGGCTCAGCCTGTGACACCCACGTCCCATGAACACATTTAAAAAAAATTCATCCAGGCAAGTGGTGAGTATTCCATCACACTCCAGACTTGTGCCTTGTAGATGGTGGACAGGCTTTGGGGAATCAAGAGATGAGTTATTCACAGCAGCACTCCTAGCCGTTGGTCTGCTCTGGTAGCTGTGGCTAGTCCAGTTCAGTTTCAGTTTCCAGTCACTTTCCAGTCAATGGTTACCCCCAGGATGTTGATAGTCAGATTCAGCAATGGCAATACCACTGAATGTCAAGGGATGATGGTTAGATCCTTGTCTTTTGGAGATGGTCATTGTGTTGCACGAATGTTACTTACCCCTTACCCTGATACAAACTAAGAGAAGGAGGCCACTTGGCTCCTCAAACCTGCTCGGCTATTCAATATCATGTTTGATCTGATTATCACCTCAACCCCACATTCCAGCCTACCTGAATAATCTTTCACCCCCTTGTTAATCAAGAAGCTCTGCCTTAAAAATAATCAGACTCTGTTTCCACTGCCTTTTGAGGAAAAGAGTTCCAGATGACCCTCAAGAGTAAACATTTCTCCTCATTTCCATCTTAAATGAGCAACCCTTTATTTTTAAACAGTGACCTCTCGTTCTAGATTCTCCGACAAGAAAAAACACCCTCTCCACATCCATCTGGGGGTCATACCCCTCAGGATCTTAATAGTTTTGATTAAGTCACCTCTTACTCTTCTGAACTCTTATGGATACAAACCTAACCTCTCCAACCTTTCCTGATAAGCCAACTTGCCCATTCCTGGTATTAATCTCGTAAACCTTCTCTGAACTGCTTCTGAAGCAATTACATATTTTCTTAAATAAGGAGACAAGTACTGTACATAATACTCCAGTGTGGTCTCACCAATAGCCACGCTAATTTGCCCCTTAATTGGAAAAAATAAGAATTGGGTACTCCAAATTTATTTTATTTAAAAAGCAAAACAGTAAACAGATCATTCTGGTTTAGCTCAGTGGGCTAGACAGCTGGTTTGTAATGCAGAACAAGGCCAGCAGCGCGGGTTCAATTCCCGTACCAGCTGAGAATTCTGAATTCTCCCTCTGTGTACCCGAACACAGGAATGTGGCGACTAGGGGCTTTTCACAGTAACTTCATTGCAGTGTTAATGTAAGCCTACTTGTGACAATAAAGATTATTTATTTATTTATTCAGCATTAACCCAGACATCAACTCAGGACAGGACAACTCAAACAATGTCAAGCCAGTTGATCCACTAAAATCCTCCTCACCATTATTTAGGGAATGTTGCTCATGTCAGGAGAGTTATCCAACAGATTGGTCAATTAACAGCCTGACATTAGTTTCCATTGTTACATCTGATGGCCACTGTCCTATAATCCACCAGCCATGTCCCTGGAATGAAAACAGAAATGCTGGAAACACTCAGCATGCCAGAGGCAGCATCTGTAGAGAAGGATACAAAGTTAACCTGTCAAGTTGATTACCTTTGATCAAAACAGTGCTGACAAAAGCTCAGACCTGAAATGTTCACTCTTTCTTTCTCTCCATAGATGCTGCCAGGCCTGCTTATTATTTTAAGCATTTTCTGTTTTTATTTAAGAATTCCAGCATGTGCAGTATTTTGCTTTATGTCCCTGGGTATGTTGTTTCACTAGCATGATAGGTTAACAAATGGAGGCACAATGGTGTAGATTTGGGTAGATATATTCCTGAGGTCCTCAACTTTGACTCTTGACTTCATAAACACATCCAATGAAATCTGTTGATCACAACTTGTCAATTAACAAATGAGTACATTTCCTAATCAAATAAGGATGAAATAACCAACATGCAATAATAATCCATTTGGTCGTGACCACACTCCAGTCATGTTCAACTGTCGTGAACACAAAATTTCTTCACACCAATAACACCCTCCACTGTTTGACACAATTGCAGTGTTAAGTGGAACAGAGTCATATGTGATGGAAATATGAGAAAAAGCTTATGGGCTGCATCAAGGGCACACCAGCTGAATATATTATAAAATAAACTTTTTAAGAGGGTAGCGAAGAACAACGAGGACCCCTTAATGGCAGATGTAGATGATGCTGTCTGTGGAATTCAAGAAATGTCAGTCTTAGCAAAACAGCGGCCTCGGATCGGTTTTCACAGTAGTGGATAAGGATAATATATCAGAGATGCAAGGAAAACAAAACAGGTGTGGGTTGTACTCTCAAATTGTAAAAAGCAGTGCAACCAAACAAATATCAGTTATTAGCCTTATGTGCTGTTGATAAATATAAAGCTTTGCAAATTTGGACACAAAAAGTTGCTTACTGGGAAACCGTGGCCATCTAAAAGGTCAGAATAGAAAAAAAAAAATCGAAAATTTGAAAGACAGACAGAAATATTCACAACCTCATGGCGTTTCATATGCTGCTAAGTATAGTTGTAATGTACCCTTGTAATGTAGGAAACGCAAATTAAACTTTAAGATCATCAGAAATCAGATCAGAGCTTGTGGATTTCTTGAATATACCCATCTATTTGGGGTGGTGGCGCAGAGAGGGGTGGGGAGCAGGAGGGGTTTATAAAAAAAAAAAAGAATAAACCAGATTTCTTGAATCTTGAAATTAAACCTAACTTGCAGAGGGCAGAAAAGGTTTAATTATGAAGACAGCACCATACATTAAAGAGGAAAGCACCCATCATTCTAAAACATGGCAAGAAGAAGCATAAAATATGATCTAAATTATATATTAAACAAAAGTAATGCATTGCACAAAAGCAGAATATGCAAATGCGCACAGTATTAGAACGTCCTCGACCTGAAACATGCATTCTGCTTTTTCTCCCATAGATACGACCTGATCCGCAGAGCACTTTTATTTCACATTCCTAACATTCGCAGGATTTAACTTTTACTACTTTTCTTTTAGTGATTACATGATACCATATTGCAATATCAGGGAAAGGTCCAGTTGTTCAGCTCATGCACAAAATTTACTTGAATTATGAATTGCCAAATTCTGCAATAACTATGTTTAAAACACTAAATATAAAGTTCTCTTTTAAATAATTCATATTTTTAAAAAATCAGTCTTTAAAACAATTTGCAGCATTCAAATCCTTGTCACATTGCTGACTAATGCAAATTTATCTGCCATATTCTTTATAGCTTACATCTGCCACCAACTTGCAAAGCTTAGGAAAAAGAAATTGGGGCATGATGAATCTGCAGATACTGCAGCATCAAATCATCAATAACTAGTATCTCAATTTCCTGAAGATATAAACCAATTTAAAGATAGATAGTTTTTTGAAGAATAAAGGGATTAAGGGTTATGGCGTTTGGGCCGGAAAGTGGAGCTGAGTCCACAAAAGATCAGCCATGATCTCACTGAATGGCAGAGCAGGCTCGAGGGGCCAGATGGCCTACTCCTGCTCCTAGTTCTTAGGTAATTTCATTTCATTTGCTTTGAACCAATTTGTATTGCCTTTCATTGAACTAACCTCTCCATAAAGTTCAACTGCACAATATGTTGGGATCAATATTGGTCAGAAGTTGTATTAAGCAGAAGTGAAATATTTAATAGATACATCAACAAAACAATTGCTTGCTGCTTTTAGTATTCAAACAGCCCTGCTGCGGATTTTCTTGAAACTATTACACTTTTTAAAGAATTTAAACCTTCAGGACAGTAACATCTCTTGACAGAAAAAAAAACACGATTCAAACAAGATGGGCAGCTTTAAAACTATTTCCATACCAGCAGAGGTTATGGAGCAGATATTGAATGCAGAAAGAAGTTCCAGGCTAATTTTAGCCTGGTTACTTAGAAAATCAAACTAAAATTATGGAGGATTATTTTACATGTGTGAACAGTGGAGTTTCCAATATTGATTCTGACCAGAAGTAAAGGAAATACACTCAAAAGCAAATCCTTCCTTTTTGGTGAGCATATTTCTTCAATGAAATTTTATTCTGATACCAAACAAAAAAAGTCATTTCTTAAATTCAATCATGAGATATGCACATTTCTGGTAAGGCCAACATTTATTGCACATTCCCATGTGCCCTATGAAGGTAGTGGTGAGCCACCTTCTTGAATACAAACTAAGTGGCTTGCTTGGCCATTTTTAGAGGACAGTTAAGTGTCAGTAAGGAAGCAAAGAATGTTAGACAGTTATTTGAATCACAATTTAAAACAATGTTTTCCAAATATGATGGAATTATCAAAAGAGAAAACTGGGCAATATGTAAAATACCAGTAATTTAAATACTATACTAAATTATAGATGTATTTTGAACAAACAAATTGTCTCAAGTGATTTTTTAAAAACCCGATAAATGCCCACTTCAATGCTCCTTTCTTCAGTCAGGACAGCACCACAGTTGCAGTCGTCATTCCATGATTGGCCAACAAAGGTGTGCTTCTGTGGGCTGGGTCAGGTCCTGCTGATATTTCCACCTAAATCGGTGAGTGAATACTCAACTACAACAAAGTGCTCCAACTAGCAGAAGAAAAATAGAAAGTGAGTCCCTGATGTCAAGAGCTTGAAACAAATTGTTAAGCTCACAAACCATTTGGGCAGGAAAAAGTACTACACAATGCTCATGCAGATCACATACTGCAGGAAGTAGTGCATGCTGTTGACAGCAAAGAACAATCTCAGTTTTATGAGGTTTTACATCAGGGACTGAAATATTCTGCCTTTGAAATGTGGAAATACAGATTGGAAGCGTGTCATGAAATGACAGGACTTTGCTTATTCAATTCCATCTCCCACTGAGTTGTGTTCCTGGACTTAGGTGCAGGAAGGGAAATGGAGTGCCGGTCAAGTTGCCAGTTTAAGGCAGTAAATAATCCTTCAATAGATAATTACCGCAAGTTGCTGATGAGCAGATATGTTTCAGACTTAAGTTATCTGTTCACATGATTGGGAATAGCATGTGTGGACAACTGGGGAAAATAAAAACATGACTTTAACCCCAATAGCTAAACTTCATATGCCAACTGTAACAACAGGCATTGATATCGTGCCAATAACATTTTAAAAAGGTCACAAAGATATCTCAATTAAAATTATTATTCCAAACAGATATTCAGCTCATGTGCATGGCCTAATTCTGCTTAACATGTACTCTGGCACTGGTATTTCAAATTGCAAGTACAAGTTTATAGGTTCCTTGAGTATTTTGTTTTCAAACAGTAAACCCTGGAGATATATTTCTTCTGATTTTCTCAGGAGAATTTGGATACAGAGTAAGTTATTTATTCAATTGTTCAGTTTTCACTGCCAATTCTCTCCCCTTCTGGAAGATTTTTGTTGGTCACTCTCCAATACCCAAGTGGCCATTTTTCTTACAAGTCTCAAGAATCTGCCAACAGACTACTGGGCCATGTTGGAAAAAGGAAGGCGCAGCTAACCCAAAGTGGCCCTCACACACATCTGCTATTCCTGCAGGACCCATGCTCACATCTTAGAGTGGTCAACTCAGGAGCTGTGGCTCATGAAGCCAATTGTTGCATCCAGCTGAGATAAGGAAATTACCAAAGCATATAAATAGATCTAAGTTGACTGAACACTTTGTAAATATTTAGCTGATCAGAGAAATCCAACATGGGTGTGTAAAGTTTAGGTCATGCATGACAAGACTGATTGAATGTTTAAAAACAGGTGACTGAAATAGTGGACAGGGTAATATCTTATCAATGTTACTTATATGGACTTACAGAAAGCAGTTGATAAAGCCCATAAGAGGGTGTGAGTTACATTTGAAGGTCATGTAACTGAAAGCAAATAATTAACCTAGTTCAGAAGTTAGTTGAGTGGCAGGAAACAGAGAGTAGCAATAATGGACAGGTACTCAGAATGACAAGACATGACCTGTGGTATCCTACAAGGATCTATGGTGGGGCCTCGACAATTCATTAGCTTAAATCACAGGATAGACATTCAAAATTTGTCAATGACACAAAGGTGGGCAGCATTATTAGCAGTGTAGGTGGCAGAAACCTACAAAGGGATATTAACAGATTAAGTGAATGATAAACTTTTTACAAATGGATTTGAATGTCGGCAAGTTTGAGATCATCCACTTCAGACCAAAGAAGAATAGATTAACAGTGGACCTCCAAAAACACTTGGGGATGCAAGTACAGAGACCAGCACGTTGTGGGCAGACACAGAAAACGATCAAAAAAGCTAATACGAACGTTAGCCTTTATACCTTGAGGACAAGAATATAAGGGAGGTAGAAATCATGTTACAGCTATGCAAAACCTTGGTTAGACTGCACCCGGAGTACTGCAAGCAATTCTGGGCATCATATTACGGAAGGATTTATTGGCGTTGGGAAGAACTGCTGTGTGGATTTACTGAAATGCTATCTATACTCCACAAGTTAAATTCTGAGGAGGGATTACACAAACTATCTTATATTAGCTGCAATTTAGAAAATTATGGGTGGTTTGATCAAGATTTAAGATATTAAGGGAAACTGATGGGTAAAAGGAGAGAAACTAATTCTGTTGATTGAAGAACAAGGAACAGGGATAGTGAAATTAGAAAATACATTTGTACACAAAAGAATGGGAGAAGTTACATTTGGAACATTCTTTCACAAACTCTTGTTGATGCTTGGTCAATTTTTTTTCTTAAATTTTAGAGTACCCAATTATTTCTTTTTTCCAATTAAGGGGCAATTTAGTGTGGCCAATCCACCTAACCGGCACATCTTTGGGTTGTGGGGTGAAACCCACGCAGACATGGGGAGAATGTGCAAACTCCACACGGACAGTGACCCAGGGCCGGGATTCGAACCTGGGTTCTCAGCGCCGCAGTCCCAGTGCTAACCACTGCGCCACATGCCGCCCTCAATGCTTGGTCAATTTTAACTTTAAATTGAAGATTGATTTTTGTTTACCAATGGTATTAAGGTATATAGGAAAACTGTGAGAATATGGAGTTGGGACATGAGTCCACTGAATGATCGAACAGACCTAAAGAATTAAATTACCTACTCATGCTCCAATGTTCCTATATCAGCTAACAGAACAACAAGTGCAGTATTAGAGCTTCAGTACCGGAACATCAGATCATACCTAGGCCAAGCAGCTGATCGAAATTCTAATCATTTACAATACTAAGACCCATGAGCACAGATTAGTGATAAGTAAAGCATGACAAAGAATATTGAATATAATGCACAGCTTTTTAAAACTGATTTCTAAATAGTGACCCAATGTTATACCACCATCAAGTTGTGGTTCGAACACTTCTGGGGTATTGTAATATTCATTGTTGAGAACATTCCTTTTGATGTAATTTATTCCATTATTGCTAATTTCATGTAGCACCACTCCCCAACACTGTATTGGCCACCAAGCTCAGAACTGCAAATGATGATGGTGAAGGATAAGCATTAACCTATTTTTCATCAGTGGCAAAATGCATATATATTACACGAGAAGTGTGAGTATTAAGTTTGTTACCTTATACTTGAAAGGCCAGTACAACATGGGAACACTGTACGATAATTTACGTCAGAAAAGAGAAGATAGAATTTACCACTGCACACATATGGATGTTCTTTCATATGTCCAAGAGCTTGGACTCAGAAGCACCAGACTCAGATTAGTTATGTAGGCTTTTCATTTAAATCCTCATAGCCTATAATGGTGAGTTATATAGTTTACTTTTCACACTAACATTGATTAGATTTTTACATACTTTGAAAAAAAAGATTGAAAATGGAATTGTGGCCAAAATAAATAATTAAAAATGTGGAGTATGTAATTTTCCCTCAGTATTAAAAATATTCCAACCCATTGAGTAAATTATTATCTATTAATTCAATCAATTTATAGCACCTGTATTCAGAATAAACACTTGTGCTCTGTCAGTGCTGTGCGGAGTAATATGCTGAATAACTCAACAAAAATCCAGTACTTAAAACATGGCAAGCGGTTGTTTTTAGCAACGTCATTACTATTTATCTTAACCTGGAGCAATGTTCCACGAGAATGCAATTACAAGTATTAGAACGACCCTCAACTATTTTTCTTACTTTTCTCTCCTCTCAAGTGCAATGAGTCCGCGTTCAACTACTTAGAGGGACAAGTGGCGTACAGACACACGAGATTGATACAAAGAAATTAATTTTCTATAAATGAATTTCTCCACAGTAGCATAATAGCATGCAATGGCTTTAAAATATGTAATGCACATAAATACCCCA
Organism: Scyliorhinus torazame; assembly: GCF_047496885.1. NCBI lineage: Eukaryota > Metazoa > Chordata > Chondrichthyes > Carcharhiniformes > Scyliorhinidae > Scyliorhinus > Scyliorhinus torazame. Next base: position 148,726,909 of record NC_092721.1, on the reverse strand, counting down.
ACATCTGTAATATTTTGTAACTTAAAAGTTACAAAAATTAACTGATTCATAAACCTCAATATTAAAATGACCTCTTCTGGACAGGTGATGATTTTAATCTTCTCTCTTTCACACAAATAATAGATATCTCATCTACATTTGATCACGGATGGTACATCATTCCTGTGTAAAATCCAGTACTCTTCCATGCTAGATTTGTTATTTGAAAAGAGCTGGCATTTTAGATGGATAACATAATGTGCAAAAAGATGGCATTTAATACTTCCATCAAGGTTTTTCAGCTTTGTCAAAGTAATAATGTTCTAATCAACCCTGGTTTCAAATTAGTTCAAATAACTGATTCTTTTGGCACAGAGAAATTTGGCTCCAAAGGAATACCTAGTTTTGAAAGCCATTTCCATAAACTTTCTCTGCCCAAACTGCCATTCCTGCTGAGAATGAACTGAAACAGAATTACCCTCCCTAACGCAATCGTTTAGTAAACCACAGGAAATTCTTTGTGAATAAAAACAGAATGAGAGTATTCCTATTTAACTTTTATTTACACCCTTAAACTTTTTAATAACCTGATTGAAAAGCTAACAGAAAATCTATTTCCTCAAGCATTATTACAAATTCATTAGTCTCAGATTAGAATTAAGGGTATGTGACTAATGTCACACATTTTGTATTTCTATTTTTAACGTTCCAATGTCAGAACAGCAGCCATGTGACTTTGTTTCAGCTCTATATAAATGCTCTGGCAGTTCTCTGGGAAGAGAAATTTGATGGAACCGAATAAAATGTTAACTGATGTATAAATATATAAAAATGTTAACTGATGTACAAATATATAAAGAAATTCTTCAATGGAATGCATTAGATGGCAGGTACTTGCAAAAATCATCCAAATCCTGATGTAACATCAGCGGCACTTGCCAAATAAGTGAAATTAAATTTTTCAGGTATGGCATCCTGAAGAACAAACTTGCATTTATATAAACTCCTCAGGATTGTTGGGCATCTCAACTGCTTTACAGTCAAGAAAATACTTTTGAAAAAGTCACTGCTGTAATCTGAGAACATGGTACCCAGTTCCGCACAGCAAAGTCTCACAAATCACAACAAGATAAATGGTCAGATAATCAGCCGATACAAAGCAGGTTGAGGGATATATGCTGGCCAGACCACCAGGAAAATCTCCCTACTTTCCTTTCAATAATGCAGAACCATCTTTTGTATCCACTTGGAATTTTTAAACAGTACTTGGGGATCAAATTCTATGAGTGTGCCCATCATTCAGTAAAAAGCAGAAATGGGTGGCTTTTATTTCATATACCAGTCTTGTGCTGTTGCAGACTGGTAGTCTAGATCAAGCAATCCTCAGGTGAAGTGTTCGAGGGCAATAAATAATTCACCATTGAGCAGCATAGCTGAGGACAATTTGGTAAACAGAGAACAATGTTAAGCTAGACCATAGGAGTTTTTCTACAGTTCAGGCTGAGCAGCTGGTATACCCCAACCACTGGTCCACATCCACACAAGTTAGTTTCCAACATCTGTCAACTCTACAATTTCTACAAAAAAATTCAACCGTATTGATGAAACACAGCTTTCTAGCCCAGCTACCAAGAGAGGACATGTGAAAAATGAAAATCGCTTATTATCACAAGTAGGCTTCAAATGAAGTCACTGTGAAAAGCCCCACATTCCGGCGCCTGTTCGGGGAGGCTGGTACGGGAATTGAACCGTGCTGCTGGCCTGCCTTGGTCTGCTTTAAAAGCCAGCTATTTAGCCCAGTGTGCTAAACCAGCCCCCGTGCAACTCTTTCCAGACACCACCTGCATGGAATCTTGTTTCCCTCGTGTGCCTTTGCACATACACAAACACACAAAAAATTAGGAAACTAACTGCTCTGGAATTAAAAATTGGCAAGCTTTACATCAACCAGACAGTAATTTAAAGTACTATGGACTTTGCACAATACCAGTCTCTTTTTTTGTATCAGAAGGCAAGGGAAATTTCTTGAAAAAGCTTCAAAAACAATATTCAATACAGTATAAATGTCTTCATTTCTATGCTGGTATAAATTCAGGTGTGCATGAAGTCTGGAGAGAGGACATTATATTTGGCCCAAACCCAGTCCATGTACATTACCTATTGATTCTCCACTAAAAACATCAAGTTTCTTTACTTTAAGAAAGGAAAATAATATCAAGCACTGTTATTGTTGATCTCGAAGTATCCAATTTCCTTCTCAACACTTCTTTGGTAAGCTTTTAATGAAGAAAGGGATAAACTACAAAACTATAGACATGGCATAACATGAGAACCAATTTAGAAAGTCTTCACAGAATTGTTACAGTGCGGAATGAGGCCATTCAGCCCATTGTCTCTCACCGGCTCGCAACACGAGCAATTCACTTTGTGCCATTTACCTGCCTTCCAACTTCAACCCTGCACATTCTTCCTTTTCAGATAACAGTCTAATTCCATTTTGAATGCTTTGAATAAACCTGCCTTCATCACTCAAGTAGTGCTTTCCAGACCTTAACCTTTATTTTCTCATATCACTTTTGCTTCTTTGCCTGGGTTACTCAAGGGCAACCAACACAGATTTATAAAATGCAGGAATTCACTGAGCAAAAAGCACAGTGATGAAGAAAATGCAATAGATATTACTGACATGCATTTTCAAAAAAACATTTGATACAGTGCTACATTATGAGTTTGTTAATAAAAAGTAAGACGCATGAAATTGGAATGCATCAACATTGATTAAAAACAAGGCAAATGGGCAGCATACAGTAATAGCTTGGAGTGATAAAAATAATGGTGTTTCCCAGGGAGGTATTATAACCATTTCTCCTTATACTAAAGGTATCCTATGAGCAGTTTTGATGAAGTAAATAGCGAAAACTTTCTATTGGTCGGAGAACTGATAACTGGAACACATACATTTATTAAAATGTTTTTTAGCCCATCCTTAAAGTCGCAAAGCCAATGCAGTGGAAAGGGCAAATCCTTAATCCATCTCAAAGATTGCTCAAAAAAACAATTCAAATTAAAGCCAACTCATGGTCTCCACAAGAGAGACATACATGTTCCAAGCGGACAAGAAAAGACATTGCACCTAATCTTGGGCTTGATCTGACGCTTGATCTTAGCCAAAGGGCCGAGAAGCAATGAGAACTTAAAGATTTTATTTTAAAAACATAGACATTGAAAGTTGTCAGAAAATGAATGCTCTACCAGAAACAGTGGTGGATGCAGAACCTTTGACGGAATTTAGAGAGAGAGAGATTTTAAAACGTTCTAGGTAAAGAGCAATGTTCCAGCATGGACATGGACATACACTCCTGCCTGTAAAATTCTACAGCCTAGATTTTGAATAGCAATGACGGTACAACTATCAGCATTCGCAGTTATGAGACCTCTGAAGTGGACAGCAACTTCAGGAATCCTCACATGCGCAGCTAAATGTGGAAATTTGGATGTTCCGGTTGGTGATTCTACACTTCCCAATCTAGTACACAGTTGAAGTCTTTCCCCCAGGCTGAAACCTCTATAGAGAAAAAGCATCCTCGAAGAGAAAATTTGAAAATAAAAAGTTACACATAGATGGCAGATGTTTTCTGTTATCCTTGTTTAAGAGTATGCATGCTGAAATAGTGTAAAGGAAAAAGTTATAAAGTTAGGCTCCATTATTGATTTAATTGTAGACTTTATGATGTTCATGTTTATGAGGATATGTTTTAATGAACATGCAAGTTTTTACTCTACTAACACAAGAAGCTGCATTTTCCCAATTTGGATAACTTGGAGCAAGTGTCACTGATAAGCTACTGAGATACTTCCGATTCTTCAATTTTACAGGTGACACGATTGTATATAAATCTCATCTCTCTCTCTCTCCCCCAGCTGATAAAAGTTTGGAAGGGTATGAACTTGTATGCATTTCTAAACTGGCATCATCATGGAAGGGATATTTTTAAAGATTCGTCATCTTAATTAGAGACTAATCCAACCAGCAATACGTAAATGAAAACAATGATGTGATTAGATTTAAAACTAGATTTTGAATTGATAAAGTGAACAAAAACTGGAACTTGCCATAAGTCATTATTAAATGCCATTAAAAGTGCCATGTTCTATCAAATTCAGAGAGTTAAGCAATGGTAAAACGTACATCGTTGCCAGTTAATAATTTTTTTCTTCCATAATTTTAGTCTTTGTGCTGCACAGAGAACACAAACACTTATTCACTTTTAGCACATGATATCAGCATCTGGATCAACGTTAATGTAACTCTTGCTCAACAAATCTACTTCAACTCTTGATTCAGAAGAGCATACATTTCAACACCAACAGAACATAGAACAGTACAGCACAGTACAGGCCCTTCGGCCCACAATGTTGTGCCGACCATGTATCCTAATCAAGGTTCAACCTAACCTACACCCCTTCAAATTACTGCTGTCCAACGCCTGTCCAAGAGTCGCTTAAATGTCCCTAATGACTCTGACTCCATCACCTCTGCTGGCAGTGCATTCCACACACCCACCACTCTCCGTGTAAAGAACCTATCCCTAACATCTCCCCTATACCTTCCTCCAATCAACTTAACAGCATATCAACTCATAGGGGCTGGTTTAGCACAATGGGTAAACAGCTGGCTTGTGATGCAGAGCAAGGCCAGCAGCGCGGGTTCAATTCCCGTACCGGCCTCCCCGAACAGGCGCTGGAATGTGGCGACTAGGGGCTTTTCACAGTAACTTCATTGAAGCCTACTTGTGACAATCAGCGATTATTATAATTATGTTCCCCTCGTGACAGCCATTTCCGCCCTGGGGAAACGTCTCTGGCTATCCACTCTATCCATGCCTCTCATCACCTTGTAACCTCTATCAATTCACCTCTCTTCCTTCTTCGCTCCAGTGAGAAAAGTCCCAGTTCCCTCAACCTTTCTTCATAAGATATGCCCTCCAGTCCATGCAGCATCCTGGTAAATCTCCTCTGCGCCAATATAATGCTTTTTGTTTTCGATACTACTGAATATTGCAGTACAACCAAAATTGCAAATTAATTTTGAATTGCAGGCACTTTTGTTGTGGATCACTCTTGAATGGAGTTGAAACAGTCAAAACAGACATAGAATCCTTGTAGTCAGGGAAAATAAATTTGTTATTATTAGCCCAGGTTACATTTGTGTACAGGCCACAAAAGTGAAATGACAGCACACCAACTCATTGTCTCAGCAAGACCTTGAACAGGCAATTGCAAAAAGGAAAACTGACAAAACATTCCGTAAATGCAGCAAAACACATGAAAATGACAGCATGGAAACAGTGTTCTGCCATACTGGGTCCTCATCTTCCTGCCCCCTACTGCTCCAATTATGCATGTATAAGTGGAGCTTTATCTATTTATCATTTGTGTGGCAAAAGTGCGCTTAGCACTTTGACGGGCAGCACGGTCGCATTGTGGATAGCACAATTGCTTCACAGCTCCAGGGTCCCAGGTTCGATTCCGGCTTGGGTCACTGTCTGTGTGGAGTCTGCACATCCTCCCAGTGTGTGCGTGGGTTTCCTCCGGGTGCTCCGGTTTCCTCCCACAGTCCAAAGATGTGCAGGTTAGGTGGATTGGCCATGATAAATTGCCCTTAGTGTTCAAAATTGCCCTTGGTGCTGGGTGGGGTTACTGGGTTATGGGGATAGGGTGGAAGTGTGGGCTTGGGTAGGGTGCTCTTTCCAAGAGCCGGTGTAGACTCGATGGGCCGAATGGCCTCCTTCTGCACTGTTGATTCTATGATTCTATTGACCTCTGGACTAGGCTATTCATGTTCTAAGGCAATAGCAATGAAGGGAAGGCAAAAGCCCAGAAACAGCAGGAAACAATCAATTAGATATCCAACAATTCACAAAATCCTACTTTGAATTTGAGGCTCAAAAGGAACCACAAATTGAACACTCAGCAGTCAAGATTGCTATTACAATAGAGGATTAACTGTCTTCAGCTGTGGAGTACCAAATATTCACTTGGGAAAATCCCAAGTAAGTCACACACGTTACTTAATCCACCAGTAGATTGTGACATGTTGCTTTGCTGATACAGGTTCAAAGTCATTAATATAAAGAGATTCTCTGAAGGGCACATGAGCACTGCCACAAGAAATTATTGAAATCAGGCAGGTTGCATTTATTTGTGGCATATACCAAAATAAGGTATGTTTTTTCTCTCTCGACCCATACGTTGAAACACGGAAGAAGATTCAAAAGTTACCCTTGCAACAAATTAATCAATTGTGTTACAAAGACTGGAAGTTGCTCATAATCAAAGGCAAGTCCAGGCATGACGGAAATTTACTGAAAGGGAAATCATCATATGAGGTCATGGGCAAGAAGAAATCAACAGGGGGAAACAAAGAACTTGCGTGAAACTCATTAATGTGCAAATAGGCTGCGATGTTTTGTTTTTATTACGGAGTGCAATACAAAAGAGATGCATGGTGTAATATCTGAAGGGTATCCAAGTCGGAAGAGCTTATACATTTATGGAAAGGTGAACTTCCTCCTAACCACTCTGTACACAACATGGGAGATTATTTATATATTGGACAAAACAATTAATTTCAATAGGAGCCACAACTTACATTTTACTGAGAAGCCAATCTTGTAAACCAACCCCAGAAAATTAGCTACCAACTCAGCACCACGAACAGTCTGAAATGTTGGCTCCCTTTGAGATGAACAAAGTCTTGCAAGGACCCGAATGGCAACTCCTTCTAATTTATCATCAGATTGCTGAGAAGGGCAGCATGGTGGCGCAGTGGTTAGCACTGCTGCCTCATGGCACCAAGCTCCCAGGTTCGATCCCGGCTCTGGGTCACTGTCCGTGTGGAGTTTGCACATTCTCCCCATGTTTGCATGGGTTTCGCCTCCACAACCCAAAGATGTGCAGGGTAGGTGGATTGGTCATGCTAAATTGCAATTAATTGGAAAAAATGAATTTTGTACTCTAAATTTATTTAAAAAAAAATTTTTTTAAAGATTGCTGAGGAGGTAGGACAACACAAAATGGCAGAACCCAAAATGTAAAAATATTATGTTACTTTTTTAAACTCGCAATGTTAAATATTAGGTTAAGATTGAGGGGAGCACGTCTTGAACAGAAAATACACCCCGTAGACCCACTTCCTTTTCGAATGAGGTCTTATAAAATGAATTACACCTCAGGACAATATTTCCTCAATTCCTGTGTATATTTCTATATGTAGCAACGCAATGAAATGTGAAAACGAAATGATTGTGAAATAAGAAAAAGTAGCTTGGGGGTAGGGTGGATATAATTCACTCAGATTTTGATAAAACTGTAAATATTTTTATGGCAAGTCACAAAAGGAAACATATTCCAACATCTGTTATTCAACATGTACTCCAGCTAATCCTCCTATGGTGCAATTTCAATTAAGATGCCTATCTGTCACCGAAGCAACGAGTGATAAAATTATCTTTCTCCATATCCCCCGCGCCCCCTCTCTATTAATGTGTTGAGCATAGCGACTCATTTCACGTACCCTCAGTAAATCACTTACCAGATCCCTGTGTAACACCCAGTTAGCATGCAGATAGTGAATGCCATCTAGAATCTGATACAATAGGGACTTCACCATCCCTCGAGGTAATTGCACTGGTTTCTTGTTTGCTTTAGAAGCTCTGTGAAATTTGATTATGTGCTGAAAAAGGAAAAATAAAACATATATTGGGAAATTAAAAAATTGAAAAGTGAGAGATTTTGACCATATTACGAGTGAAGTGCATTCCAGAGAATTTTCTTGGCTGTGTACTGGCATACTCTGAAAATACCTTACCTTTTCCAGCCTCATCTCGAACTTCAAAATACAAATGATGCATTTTCCCTCAAAATATGCATACAGCAAAAAGGATTCCTCATCTGCTGGTCTCATTTCAAGCCCCATCCAAAAATGCTTTTTGCGTTAAACATTCAACATACAATGCGCAAGCGGTTGAAGGAACGTACTGAATTAATTGGTCAGAAGCTTAACCAAATTTAACTGACATTTTAAAAAAAAAATGTTTTTAATATATATTTTTCGGCCAAACAAAACAATACAAAGGTTTTCCTTTTTACAACAATAAAACAATATAAATAACAGTGGCCGTTTTAACAAATAAATAAATAATATATAAACTAAATGGCAACTGCCATAACAAAAATAATAACTCTCCAAAAATAAAATCAAACAATCCATTATACATAACCTAGTACATATATCTATACAAAAACACCCCTGAGGACCCACCCGAGCCCTCCCCCTCCCCCCCACCCCCCTCCCCCCTGGGTTGCTGCTGTCACCTTCCCATTTCCTTTATCGTTCTGCGAGGTAGTCAATGAACGGTTGCCAGCTCCTGGTGAACCCTTGAGCCGAACCCCTTAGTGCGAACTTTATCCGTTCTAGTTTTATAAACCCTGCCATGTCATTTATCCAGGTCTCCACGCCCGGGGGTTTGGCTTCCTTCCACATAAGCAATATCCTTTGCCGGGCTACTAGGGACGCAAAGGCCAAGACATCAGCCTCTTTCGCCTCCTGCACTCCCGGCTCTTCTGCAACCCCGAATATAGCCAACCCCCAGCCTGGCTCGACCCGGACCCCCACCACCTTCGAAAGCACCTTTGCCACCCCCACCCAGAACCCCTGCAGTGCCGGACATGACCAAAACATGTGGGTGTGGTTTGCTGGGCTTCTCGAGTATCTCCCACACCTATCCTCTACCCCGAAAAATTTACTGAGCTTTGCTCCGGTCATATGCGCCGTGTAAAACTTTGAATTGTATCAGGCTTAGCCTGGCGCACGAGGACAACGAGTTTACCCTACGTAGGGCATCAGCCCACAGCCCCTCCTCAATCTCTTCCCCCAGCTCTTCTTCCCATTTCCCTTTCAGCTCATCCAACTGACATAAAATTAACATTCAACCAGTTAAGAATGCGATAGAATAATCAATAAGACTTGAGCTTCTTGAATCGAGGTATAAGGCTGCCTGAAGAGCCGATGAGGCATTCCTTCTGAACAGCGAAATGGCAATGCTTAGCTTTGAAAGTAAATAAGCCGGAAAATGTTAGAATGAATATTTATCATATTTATTTTGAAAATTACATAATTGACACAATATACAATTAGATTTATTGAAAAATAAGGGCAACTCAATAGGCTCTTATTGTTCCAAATGTGGCTCATTACTACAACTAATTGAACTCGTCAACTCTCGGATGGTTAGTTCCGGTTGCGGCGATGCGGAGCTAAGCCACACATTTCGGCAGCTCCCGCTATAACGGACATTTGGGCTCTCCAGAGGAGCCCAAACGGAAATTTTTTGATTTAATCCCGTGTGGGAAGGTGAAGTAAGGTCCCCCCTTACGTTGTATGGCGGAAATTAGCGGTGGAGCGTCGGAGAAAGAGGTTCTGGAGCAGTGGCAAAAACGAGGGGGAAAAACAAGATGGCGGAGGGCGGAGATCGAGCAGCATGGGGGCTGGACCAGCAGGAGTTCCTTAAGCGGTGTGTGGAGGAGCTTAAAAAGGAGGTGCTGGCGCCAATGCTGTTGGTGATCGAGGGGCAGAAGGAGACCCAGAAGGCCCAGGCGGTGGAGCTTTGTGAGGTGAGGGATAAAACAAATGAGAACGAGGAAGGGACCCTGGGCCTGGCGGTAAAAATGGAGGCGCACAAGGCGGTGCACAGGAGGTGGGCTGAGAGACTCGAGGTCCTGGAGAACAGGTCGAGGAGGAAGAATCTCTGGATTCCGGGTCTCCCCGAAGGAGTGGAGGGAGCTGATGCCGGGGCGTATGTGAGTACGATGCTCCAGTCGCTGATGGGTGCAGAGGCCTCTCCGAGCCCCCTGGAGCTGGAAGGGGCTCACCGGGTCCTGGCGAGGAGACACAAGGCTGATGAGCCGCCAAGGGCGATAGTGACAAGGTTCCACCGCTTCGCGGACAAAGAAAGTGTTCTGAGATGGGCCAAGAAGGTGCGGAGCAGTAGATGGGAGAATGCGGTGATCCGAGTCTACCAGGATTGGAGCGCGGAGGTGGCAAGGAGGAGAGCTGGCTTCAATCGGGCCAAGGCAGTGCTGCACAAAAAAAGTCAGGTTCGGAATGCTGCAGCCTGCGTGACTCTGGGTCACTTATCAGGACCGACACCATTATTTTGAAATGCCAGAAGAGGCTTGGACCTTTATCCAAACGGAAAAATTGGACTCAAACTGAGGGGCTGTGGTTGTGGGGTGGGGGGGGGGGGGGGATGTTGGTTGTATACGGGGTTGTAAATCTGGGCAAAATATGGGTGGGATGATGGATGGGGATAGAGTTCTGGTTAAAATTCTTTTTTTTCTCTAGACGAGATGGTGGGGAATGTGGGCGTCGGTGCTGGAGGGAGGTGAGACTCGGGGATGGGGGAACTGGGACAATGGCCGCAACAGGAGCTGCGCCACAGGGGGCGGGGCTGGCTCAGGAAAGCGCAGCCTTTTTCCCGCGCTAGGGGGGGGCGGATGGAGGAAGGTAAGGAGGAAGAGAGACTCCCACACGGGGAGATCAACGGGAACGCGGGGGAAGCCGGGGTCAGAAGTCAGCTGACTCACGGAAGTAATATGGGGGAGCAAAAGTGCTAGATGCGGATCTAGCGCGGAGGGGGGGGGGGGGGCGACATTAGGGTTGCTGCTGCACTGTCCGAGGGGGAGCTGAACATGGAAGAGATGGTCGGGGCGGGGGTTCCCCGTCTGGGGGACTGGAGGGTGCGGGAGGCGCGGGCACGGGACTGGCCTAAGATAGGAGATGGCTCGTCGGCGGGGGATGGGGGAAGGCGTGGGTAGTCCCCTGATCCGGCTGATCACGTGGAATGTGAGAGGCCTAAATGGGCCGGTTAAGAGGGCCCGAGTGTTCGCGCACCTAAAGGGACTAAAGGCAGACATGGCCATGCTTCAGGAGACACATCTGGAGGTGGCAGATCAGGTCAGGTTAAGGAAGGGATGGGGAGGACAGGTGTTCCATTTGGGGCTGGATGCGAAGAATAGAGGGGTGGCAATATTGGTGGGGAAGCGGGTGTCGTTTGAGGCCAAGAACATAGTAGCGGACAATGGAGGCCGATACGTGATGGTGAGCGGTAGGTTGCAGGGGACGGAGGTGGTACTGGTGAATGTATATGCCCTGAACTGGGACGATGCTGGATTCATGAAACGGATGTTGGGGCGTATTCCAGACTTGGAGGTAGGGAGCTTGATAATGGGTGGGGATTTTAACACTGTGCTGGGCCCAGCATTAGATCGTTCCAGATCTAGGACGGGGAAGAGGCCGGCTGCGGCCAAGGTGCTTAGGGGGTTTATGGATCAGATGGGGGGTGTAGATCCGTGGAGATTTGGCCAGAGAATTTTCTTTTTTCTCCCACGTACATAAGGCCTACTCCCGGATAGATTTTTTTGTTCTGGGTAGGGCATTGCTGCCGAAAGTGGAGGGAACGGAGTATTCGGCCATAGCCATTTCAGACCATGCCCCGCATTGGGTGGAGCTAGAGCTGGGGGAGGAGAGGGACCAACGCCCGTTATGGCGGTTGGATGTGGGACTGCTGGCAGACGAGGAAGTGTGTGGGAGGGTGCGGGGGTGCATCGAAAGTTATCTGGAGGCCAACGACAACGGGGAGGTGCAGGTGGGAGTAGTATGGGAGGCGCTGAAGGTGGTGGTCAGGGGAGAGTTAATCTCCATCAGGGCTCATAGGGCGAAGAGAGAGGGCAGGGAAAGGGAGAGGTTAGTGGGAGAGATTTTAAGGGTGGACAGGAGATGTGCAGAGGCTCCTGATGAGGGACTACTCAGGGAGAGACAAAGTCTCCAGACGGAGTTTGACTTGTTGACCACAGGGAAGGCAGAGGCACAGTGGAGGAAGGCACAGGGGGCGATATATGAATATGGGGAGAAGGCGAGTCGGATGCTGGCACATCAGCTCCGTAAGAGGATGGCAGCGAGGGAAATAGGTGGAATCAAGGATGGTAGGGGAACTACGGTGCGGAGTGCGGTGAAAGTGAATGAGGCATTCAAGGCCTTTTACGAGGAGCTGTATAGGTCCCAGCCCCCAGGGGGAAAAGAGGGGATGCGACGATTCTTGCACCAACTGAGGTTCCCGAGGGTGGAGGAGCAGGAGGTGGCTGGTTTGGGGGCGCCAATTGGGGTGGAGGAGCTGGTTAAAGGACTGGGGAGCATGCAGGCAGGGAAGGCCCCGGGGCTGGATGAGTTCCCGGTGGAGTTTTATAGGAAGTTTGTAGACCTGTTAGCCCCGTTGTTGGTAAGGACCTTCAATGATGCAAGGGAGGGAGGGACCCTGCCCCCGACAATGTCGGAGGCGACGATCTCTTTGATCTTGAAGCGGGATCTCGCTCCTCAATGTAGATGCTAAGTTGCTGGCAAAAATGTTGGCTACGAGGATTGAGGACTGTGTCCCGGGGGTGATTCACGAGGACCAGACGGGATTCGTAAAGGGTAGGCAGCTAAATACCAATGTGCGAAGGCTCCTAAATGTGATAATGATGCCATCGGTGGAGGGAGAGGCGGAGATAGTGGCAGCCATGGACGCGGAGAAGGCCTTTGATCGAGTAGAGTGGGAGTATCTCTGGGAAGTGTTGAGGAGGTTTGGGTTCGGGGGAGGGTTTATTAGTTGGGTCAAGCTCCTGTATAGAGCCCCGGTGGAGAGTGTGGTCACGAACCGGCGGAGGTCGGAGTATTTCCGGCTGTATCGAGGGACGAGGCAGGGGTGCCCCCTGTCCCCTCTGCTGTTTGCACTGGCAATTAAACCTTTGGCCAAGACGTTAAGGGAGTCGGGGAAATGGAAGGGGGTGGTCCGAGGGGGAGAGGAACATCGAGTGTCGCTGTACGCAGACGACCTGTTGCTGCATGTGGCGGATCCAGTGGAGGGGATGGTTGATGTCATGCAGACCCTAAGGGATTTTGGAGACTTTTCGGGCTATAAGCTCAACGTGGGAAAGAGTGAGCTCTTTGTGGTGCATCCGGGGGATCAGGGAAGAGGGATAGACGACCTACCGCTGAGGAGGGCGGAACGGAGCTTTCGACACTTGGGGATTCAGGTAGCTAGGAGCTTGGGGGCACTGCACAAACTTAATTTGACGCGGCTGTTGGAACAGATGGGGGAGGATTTTAAAAGGTGGGACATGTTGTCACTCTCACTGGCGGGCAGGGTACAGTCGATTAAAATGGTGGTCATCCCAAGGTTTCTTTTTGTGTTCCAGTGCTTTCCAATCGTGATCACCAAGGCCTTTTTTAAGAGGGTAGGCAGGAGCATTATGAGTTTTGTGTGGGCGAGCAAGACCCCGAGGGTAAGGAGGGGGTTCCTGGAGCGTAGCAGGGATAGAGGAGGGTTGGCGTTGACGAATTTGGGTGGCTACTACAGGGCAGCCAACGTGGCGATGATCCGTAAGTGGGTGATGGAGGGAGAGGGGGCGGCGTGGAAGAGGTTGGAGATGGCGTCCTGCAAAGGAACGAGCCTGGGGGCGCTGGTGACGGCACTGCTGCCGCTCTCGCCGACAAGGTACACCACGAGCCCGGTGGTGGCGGCAACACTAAAGGTCTGGGGGCAGTGGAGACGGCACAGGGGTGCGATGGGAGCCTCGGTGTGGTCCCCGATCCGAGACAACCATCGGTTTGTCCCGGGAGGGATGGACGGGGTTGGTTTCAGAGCTGGCATAGGGCAGGGATTAGAAGAATGGGGGACCTGTTCATCGATGGGACGTTTGCGAGCTTAGGGGCGCTGGAGGAGAAATTTGGACTACCCCCGGGAAATGCCTTCAGGTGCATGCAAGTGAGGCCGTTTGTGAGGCGGCAGGTGAGGGAATTCCCGCTGCTCCCGGCACAGGGGATTCAAGACAGGGTGATTTCGGGCATATGGGTCGGGAAGGGCAAGGTGTCGGCGATATACCAGGAGATGAAAGAAGAGGGGGAAGCTTTGGCAGAGGAGCTGAAAGATAAATGGGAAGAGGAGCTGGGGGAGGAGATTGAGGAGGGGCTGTGGGCTGATGCCCCAAGTAGGGTTAATTCCTCTTCCTCGTGTGCCAGGCTTAGCCTGATACAGTTTAAGGAAGTTTGCCTTGAGAGGGTCTGCGCAGGGGTTCTACAGGCGGTGGCAACCATTCCTAGACTATCTCGCGGAGTGTTAGATGAAGGTCGGACAGCAGCGACAGCAGTAACAGCAAGGTGGGGGGGAAGGGGGGGTTTTCTGGAGGGCATTTGAGCAAGAAAACACATGAATGATCCGGGAAACTGACATGTACGGGAGGAATCCAATGTACAAAGTTCTGTATCATATTGACTTGCCATGTTCATGTCTTGCTATGCGAGCTTTCTTTCTTTTTTGTTACGGGGGGGGGGGGGGGGGGGTTTGTTTGTATGGTTGAAAATTGTGTTAAAAAACTCTTAATAAACATATTTTAAAAAAAACTCTCAGGTGTTTACTGAATAAAATGCTACACAGAAATACACTGATGTTTGTAAGTGGGTAACCTTAGAAATGAAAAGCAGATTAGATAATTGATGATACGAAATACGGAATTCCACAGAGCAATTACAATTAACAGTGGTTAGTTTCATTTTGAAACAATGACCAGGATAGATAAATTGCACACAGCCAACACATTAAAAATAAGGCAGGAAAAATAAGAGTTAATTATAAACTCAGAAAATTACTTGATTATTTTTTAAAGAATAACTTAACTTTGACAATCAATGTAAAAATATACTTGCAAGTGCTATAGTTAAAACGTTATGGTTGGTAGAATTAAGCTGATTCAGCAAAAGAGCATAGGGCTGGATTTTAATGTGAATTTTGAAAGATATACACGCATACCTCTATTGCATCTACATATCTCTACTGTTCATTCAATCTCTACAGTATAGCCAAAGAAAAAACTCGGAAGATGGAGTGGGAAGGGTTGAATAGTCTTTCTTCATTTCTACAATCTCAATCATAGCTCAGTTGACATAGGCTGTCTAGTCAACACACAATTCAGTTGACATAAGAAATGCAGCTTGTTTAAAAAGCATAGCTTTCAGTGTTGAAATGTTTTCAAAGTAACTCAAGAGATACTGTGTAAAAAAAAAAGTTGACATTAATGAAAATAAGAAGACCACCCCCAATAATTTTACTTCTGCTGGTCTCAGGTCAGTTCTTAATATTCCTCTTTTAAATACGTGACACACGACCTAATGAATAAAATCTATTATAATAGAATTGATTAACATATAGAATGCTTATATTGTGGAAAGTGCAGTATATTGTTTAAGTGTGCCCATTGAACAATTACTGAGTATATTGAGTTGAGAATCATCTCTCCAACATTTGAAAATAAACTTTGTATGCTAACTGGATAGTATGTATAATACAAGGTTTCACTCAACTCACTGTTGAAAAGAGCAGGATAACATTTTTTTGTGAACATATTCCTCTGCAAAACACTGAAAGTGACAATTTGTAGTCATCTCATTGGTTCAATTTTAGTGGACAGGCAGAATTGAAGAACCGAAAAAAATTAAACTTTGCTCAGCCAATCAGCAAGTCTAAAGAAAAGTAATTGCCATTTCTTTATTTTATTAGGGACCAACAGTATCAAAGTCCACACTAAATAGCGTGGAAGCAACTTATTCAAAGTTTAGGTACTCACTTTTCAGCTATTCCATGTCTTACAATATGTCAGATATATTGATACCACAATTACTGTACCAAATAGATCCATGGCACAATTTTTGGAAATAGATGTTAAAACACAAACATTTCAAGTTAAGCTAATTGGCAGCATAAGCAGTGACATTAGGCATTGTTGCACAAAGTACTAAGCAGTCCAGAAAGGTAGATCTTACCCAGAGGTCATGTTCAGCATAGTCAAACAAAAGCCACACTTTCCTGTCTGCATGTGACAGAAACACTTTCTGAAGAGCAATGACGTTTGGGTGTTTCAACTCCCGCAGCAACTGTGAAACAAAATATACTGCATTAGAGTTGTGACAACTGAAAATGTACATTTTCATTGTATCAAGAGTTAATAGGTCCTTCAATTCAAATTCATCCTCACAATCTAGAGTATTATTAATAGCTTCATTTGCACTTCACACCCTCAATTTTATATAGGTACACCCTCAATTTTATATAGGTACAGTGTCTCAAAACCAGCAACCTCAGGGCTGAGTCTATGCTGGATTTTGGATTGAGTGGTTCAGGTCAAGTGGTTTGGGCCAGGTCAAGTCAAATCGGGACAAGGGCCACTCAGACCATGGGAAAGGGAAAGCACCTGAAGCCGACAACTAGACGGCACATTACCACCCCAATTTATCATCTAACCAAGCAAGCAGCTAAGTTATATTACTTGTCTAAAAATATTTATAAGCTGCCTAGAAGGAATTTTGATTATGTCCGGTTTTCAGACATCGCTGGTTTTCTGGTAGCCAGATTTAAGACAGTGTACATGTGGTGTCCAGCATATTTCTCTTGCACCCATTAAAATTATTTTGGCAGGACTTCCGGGTGCGGCGATGACCAGCTGAGTCGCACGTTTCGGCAGCTCCCGGTGAAACGGACTTTTGGGCTCTTGATAGGAGCCCCAACGGCAATTTTGACGGCTAAAAACACTGTGCGGTAAACCAGAAGGGAATCCCCCCTGGACACGGATGAAAAAAGGAGGAGAAAGTGGCCGGATTGCAGTGGATCCTTTAGAACAGCGGCAAGGAAGGCAAGCAAAAACCAAGATGGCGTCGGAAGGTGGCAGTTTAACATGGGGCCCTGAACAACAAGAGTTCTTGAAATGCTGTGTGGAAGAGCTCAAAAAGGAAATGAAGAAAGAGCTGTTGGCCCCGATACTACAGGCGATCGAAGGGCTAAAGGAGGAACAAAAGACCCAGGAGCGGGAGCTTCGGGTCGTGAAGGCAAAGGCAGCCGAGAATGAGGACGACATACAGGGCCTGGTGGTGAAGACGGAGACGCATGAGGCACATCAGAAACGATGTGTGAAAAGGTTGGAAACACTGGAGAACAATGCAAGGAGGAACAACCTGAGGATTCTTGGTCTTCCTGAAGGTGTGGAGGGAGCGGACGTCGGGGCACATGTGAGCACGATGCTGCACTCGTTAATGGGAGCGGAGGCCCCGGCGGGTCCGTTGGAGGTGGAGGGAGCATACCGAGTGATGGCGCGAGGGCCGAGAGCAGGAGAAATTCCCAGAGCCATAGTGGTGAGATTCCTCCGTTTTAAGGATAGAGAAATGGTCCTTAGATGGGCAAAGAAAACTCGGAGCAGTAAATGGGAGAACGCGGTGATCCGCGTTTATCAAGACTGGAGTGCGGAGGTGGCGAGAAGGAGGGCGAGCTTTAATCGGGCCAAGGCGGTGCTTCATAAAAAGATGATAAAATTTGGAATGCTGCAACCGGCAAGACTGTGGGTCACATATCGAGGGAGGCACCACTACTTTGAGACGGCGGATGAAGTGTGGACTTTTATTGTGGAAGAAAAACTGGAATGAGCGGGTTATTAAAAAGAACGTTTGAACAAAGTGGTGGGGCGAATGTGGGGGGCAAAGAGGGGGGTTAAAAAGGGGGGAAAGAGGAGTTTTATGTACTAATCCTGCGATGTGGTAACTTTTCTCTCTCCCACAGGTGGTGATGGGGGGGAGGAGGGGAGGTGGAGGAGATGGGGCATTGGCCATTGGGGGCGGGGCCAAGGGAGAAGCGCGGGCTTGGTTCCCGCGCTATGATAATCATGGCGGGAATAGAGAAGCAGGGAGGAGGGGGCGTCGCACGGTGCGAGCCGAGGTCACGGGGGGAAGCTGAGGTCGGCCAGAGTTTGCTGACTTCTGGGAGCAACATGGGGGGAGTAATTACGCTAGCGGGGGATCTAGCGGGGGGGGGGGGGGGGTGGGAGGGGGGAATTACTGGGTTGCTGCTGCTGGGGAGAGGGGGGAGCTGATATGGGAGGGGATGGGCGGTGGGGCACCGCCTGGGGGAGATACAGCTGCGTGGGAACCGGGTGAGGAGCTGGAAAAAGGTGATGGCTAATCGACAAGGGGGGGGGGGGGGTAGGAAGCCCCCCAACCCCGCTGATCACGTGGAACGTGAGAGGGCTGAACGGGCCGATAAAGAGGGCATGGGTACTCGCACACCTTAAGAAACTTAAGGCAGATATGGTTATGTTACAGGAAACGCACCTGAAACTGATAGACCAGGTTAGGCTACGCAAAGGATGGGTGGGGCAGGTGTTCCATTCGGGGCTAGATGCGAAAAACAGGGGGGTGGCTATATTAGTGGGGAAGCGGGTAATGTTCGAGGCAAAGACTATAGTGGCGGATAACGGGGGCAGATACGTGATGGTGAGTGGCAAACTACAGGGGGAGACGGTGGTTTTGGTAAACGTATATGCCCCGAACTGGGATGATGCCAATTTTATGAGTCTGATGCTAGGACGCATTCCGGACCTAAAGATGGGAAAGCTGATAATGGGGGGAGATTTTAATACGGTGTTGGAACCAGGGCTGGATAGGTCGAAGTCCAGGACTGGAAGGAGGCCGGCAGCAGCCAAGGTACTTAAAGATTTTATGGAGCAGATGGGAGGTGTAGACCCGTGGAGATTTAGCAGACCTAGCAGTAAGGAGTTCTCGTTTTTCTCCTATGTCCATAAAGTCTACTCGCGAATAGACTTTTTTGTGCTGGGAAGGGCGTTGATCCCGAAGGTGAGGGGAACGGAGTATACGGCTATAGCCATTTCGGATCACGCTCCACACTGGGTAGACTTGGAGATAGGGGAGGAAACAGGAGGGCGCCCACCCTGGAGAATGGACATGGGACTAATGGCAGATGAGGGGGTGTGTCTAAGGGTGAGGGGGTGCATTGAAAAGTACTTGGAACTCAATGATAATGGGGAGGTCCAGGTGGGAGTGGTCTGGGAGGCATTGAAGGCGGTGGTTAGAGGGGAGCTGATATCAATAAGGGCACATAAAGGGAAGCAGGAGAGTAAGGAACGGGAGCGGTTGCTGCAAGAACTTTTGAGGGTGGACAGACAATATGCAGAAGCACCGGAGGAGGGACTGTACAGGGAAAGGCAAAGGCTACATGTAGAATTTGACTTGCTGACTACGGGCACTGCAGGGGCACAATGGAGGAAGGCACAGGGTGTACAGTACGAATATGGGGAGAAGGCGAGCAGGTTGCTGGCACACCAATTGAGGAAAAGGGGAGCAGCGAGGGAAATAGGGGGAGTGAGGGATGAGGAAGGAGAGATGGAGCGGGGAGCGGAGAGAGTGAATGGAGTGTTCAAGACATTTTATAAAAAATTATATGAAGCTCAACCCCCGGATGGGAGGGAGAGAATGATGGGCTTCTTGGATCGGCTGGAATTTCCCAAGGTGGAAGAGCAGGAAAGGGTGGGACTGGGAGCACAGATCGAGGTAGAAGAAGTGGTGAAAGGAATTAGGAGCATGCAGGCGGGAAAGGCCCCGGGACCGGATGGATTCCCAGTCGAATTCTATAGAAAATATGTGGACTTGCTCGCCCCAGTATTGACGAGGATCTTTAATGAGGCAAAGGAAAGGGGACAACTGCCCCCGACTATGTCTGAAGCAACGATATCGCTTCTCTTAAAGAAGGAAAAGGACCCGCTACAATGCGGGTCCTATAGACCTATTTCCCTCCTAAATGTAGATGCCAAGATCCTGGCCAAGGTAATGACAATGAGAATAGAGGAATGTGTCCCGGGGGTGGTCCACGAGGACCAAACTGGGTTTGTGAAGGGGAGACAGCTGAACACGAATATACGGAGGCTGTTAGGGGTAATGATGATGGCCCCACCAGAGGGGGAAACAGAGATAGTAGTGGCGATGGATGCCGAGAAAGCATTTGATAGAGTGGAGTGGGATTATTTGTGGGAGGTGTTGAGGAGATTTGGTTTTGGAGAGGGGTATGTTAGGTGGGTGCAGCTGTTGTATAGGGCCCCAATGGCGAGCGTGGTCACGAATGGACGGGGATCTGCATATTTTCGGCTCCATAGAGGGACAAGGCAGGGATGCCCTCTGTCCCCATTATTGTTTGCACTGGCGATTGAGCCCCTGGCGATAGCGTTGAGGGGTTCCAAGAAGTGGAGGGGAGTACTTAGAGGAGGAGAAGAACACCGGGTATCTTTGTATGCGGACGATTTGCTACTATACGTGGCAGACCCGGCGGAGGGGATGCCAGAAATAATGCGGATACTTGGGGAGTTTGGGGATTTTTCAGGGTATAAATTGAACATGGGGAAAAGTGAGTTGTTTGTGGTGCATCCAGGGGAGCAGAGTAGAGAAATAGAGGACCTACCGTTGAGGAAGGTAACAAGGGACTTTCGTTACCTGGGGATCCAGATAGCCAAGAATTGGGGCACATTGCATAGGTTAAATTTAACGCGGTTGGTGGAACAAATGGAGGCGGATTTCAAGAGATGGGATATGGTATCCCTGTCACTGGCAGGGAGGGTGCAGGCGGTTAAGATGGTGGTCCTCCCGAGATTCCTCTTTGTGTTTCAGTGCCTCCCGGTGGTGATCACGAAGGCTTTTTTTAAAAGGATTGAAAAGAGCATCATGGGTTTTGTGTGGGCCGGGAAGACCCCGAGAGTGAGGAAGGGATTCTTACAGCGTAGCAGGGATGGGGGGGGCTGGCACTACCGAGCCTAAGTGAGTATTATTGGGCCGCTAATATTTCAATGGTGAGTAAGTGGATGGGAGAGGAGGAGGGAGCGGCGTGGAAGAGATTAGTGAGGGCGTCCTGTAGGGGGACTAGCCTACAGGCTATGGTGACAGCCCCATTGCCGTTCTCACCGAGGAACTACACCACAAGCCCGGTGGTGGTAGCTACACTGAAGATTTGGGGACAGTGGAGACGGCATAGGGGAAAGACTGGAGCCTTGGGGGGGTCCCCGATAAGAAACAACCATAGGTTTGCCCCGGGGGGAATGGATGGGGGATATGGAATGTGGCAAAGAGCAGGAATAACGCAACTGAAAGATCTGTTTGTGGATGGGAAGTTCGCGAGTCTGGGAGCGCTGACCGAGAAATATGGGTTGCCCCAAGGGAATGCATTCAGGTACATGCAACTGAGGGCTTTTGCGAGGCAACAGGTGAGGGAATTCCCGCAGCTCCCGACACAAGAGGTGCAGGACAGAGTGATCTCAAAGACATGGGCGGGGGATGGTAAGGTGTCAGCTATATATAGGGAAATGAGGGACGAAGGGGAAACTATGGTAGATGAACTAAAAGGGAAATGGGAAGAAGAGCTGGGGGAGGAGATCGAGGAGGGGCTGTGGGCAGATGCCCTAAGCAGGGTAAACTCGTCGTCCTCGTGTGCCAGGCTAAGCCTGATTCAGTTTAAGGTATTACACAGGGCGCATATGACTGGAGCACGGCTCAGTAAATTTTTTGGGGTGGAGGATAGGTGTGCGAGGTGCTCGAGAAGCCCAGCGAATCATACCCATATGTTTTGGTCATGCCCGGCACTACAGGGGTTTTGGATGGGGGTGACAAAGGTGCTTTCAAAAGTAGTAGGGGTCCGGGTCGAACCAAGCTGGGGGTTGGCTATATTTGGGGTTGCACAAGAGCCGGGAGTGCAGGAGGCGAGAGAGGCCGATGTTTTGGCCTTTGCGTCCCTAGTAGCCCGGCGCAGGATATTGCTAATGTGGAAAGAAGCCAAGCCCACGGGGGTGGAGACCTGGATAAATGACATGGCGGGGTTTATAAAGCTAGAGCGGATTAAGTTCGTCCTAAGGGGGTCGGCTCAAGGGTTCACCAGGCGGTGGCAACCGTTCGTCGAATACCTCGCAGAAAGATAGATGGAATGGAAAAATGAAGGCAGCAGCAGCAGCCCAGGATCGGGGAGGGGGGGGGGGGGGGGAGGAACCAGAAGGACTCTCAGGGTTGTTAATATATACTGTATAATATGTATAGGTCGTTGCTACAGATAATTATATATTGGACTGTTAAATTATATTTTTGGAGAGTGTTACTTGTGATAAGGCAGTTGCCAATTAGGGTTAGTTTTCATTTTTGTTATTTATTATTTATTCATTTTTTGTTTATAAAATAGATCATTGCTATTTGTGTTGTTATAATATTGTGTAAAGGATGCACAATGTACTGTGTTGGTTGACCAAAAATTTTCAATAAAATATTAATTAAAAAAAAAATTATTTTGGCAGAGCTGGAATCCCTTTAATTTCCTTGAAAAAAAAATCAGTTTAAGATAGGATGTTTTTAAATGGTCAATTACCCAAATTCTGCAGGCTGTTTCCAAGAGAATCAAAAAAAATAGCCCAATTGTACTTATTGTTCACCTGGAATTCTCCAAAACAATCCAAATTCCCTGGTCTTTTCCACAAAGCTTTTTGCATTCTTCCTTCTTAATTACTTAACCAGCTCACTTTTCAGATATAATAATCTCTACCCATTCAGAGCTTGATGTTCAGAACTTGAAGCATTACATGCCCCTAAAATGAAGCTGCAAAAAAAGGTTGTGGCTTGGGGGAAAGAGAGGATTTTAGTAAAATAAGGCAGGATCTGGTCAAGGTAGACTGGAAAGAGTCACTTGTGGGGAAATCTACAGAACAGCAGTGGGGGGAGCATTCACAAAGGAAACGGGGAAGATACTAGGCCAACATGTTTCCTCTCGGGCAATAGGAAGGAGTAATAAGCATACAGACATTCAGAATATGATGAGAAGGAAAAGAGGCTTTTAGCAAGTTTAGGGGGAGCAATTCAACGGAAGCATGAGTGGAGCACAGAAAGTGCAGGATGGAGTTTAAGAAAGTAATTAGGAGAGCAAAGAGGTGATATGAAAAAGCTGGTAAAAGTAGGGAAAATCCCAAGGTATTCTATAAATATCTCAATGGGAAGAGGATAACCAGGGCCCATTAGGGACCAATAGGGAAATCTGTGGGTGGACCAGAGGACATGGCAGGGTGTCGAACGAATACTTCAAATCTGTCTTCTCTCAAGAGAATGAGGAGGTAGATATAGAACTCGGGGAGAGAGATTGTGAGCTTCTTGAGCAAATTGACATTGGGAGTGACCAGGTGCTGGCAGGCTTAAAAGTGAATAAATCTCCAGGTCTGGATTAATTGTGTCCCAGTGAGGGAAGTGAGGTAGGAAGTTTCAGGGGCTCTGACCCAAATTTTTAATTCGTCTCTGGCCTCAGGGGAGGTGCCAGAAGACTGAAGAACAGCTAATGTGGTCCCACTATTCAAAAAAGGTTGAAGCGATAAGCCAGGGATCTACAGACTAGTGTCTCATGTCAGTGAGAGGGAAACTATTGGAGAAATTTCTGAAGGAGAGAATCCACCTCCACTTGGAGAAGCAAGGTTTGATCAGGAATAGTCAGCATGGCTTTGTCAGAGGGAGGTCACGCCTCCAAATTTGATTGAATTTTTTGAGCATGTGACCAGGTGTGCAGATGAAGGTAGTGCAGTTGGTGTAGTTTATATGGATTTCAGCAAAGCCTTTGACAAGGTCCAACATGGGAGACTTATAAAGGCGGCAAATGCACATGGAATACAGGATAATGCGATAAGGTGGATTCAAAATTGGCTTAGCTGCAGGATACAGAGGGCAATGACAGAAGGGATGGGTGAAACTATGGGAAGTATAATGATTAATGAGAAGCAAAGCAGCAGGTGAGCCTCTGGGGAGGAAGGTTCAACTGCAGGGAAAATTATGAAAAGGTTAAAGGGAAGAAGAACTCAGGAGATGTTATTAATGGAGGTGTTACAATTCAAAATGAAGGTAAAAAAATAGCATACGGCACTTTACTTGAATGCTTGTAGCATTCGAAACAAGGTAAATGAGTTGACGGCACAAATCATCGTAAAAGAGTATATTTTAGGGCCACTACAGAGACATGGTTGCAGGGTGGTCACGACTGGGAGTTAAATATCCAGGGGTATCAGACTATTCAAAAGGACAAGCAGGAAGGTAAGGTGGTGTAGCTCTGTTATGTAAGGATGATATTAGGGCGGTAGTGAAAGATGATATAGGTATTATGGAGAAAAAGGGTGAATCCATTTGGGTGGAAATTAGAAATAGTAAGGAGAAAATGTTGCTGATAGACGTAGTCTGTAGGTCACCAAATAATATCACGGTCGAGCAGGCAGTAAACAAAGAAATAACTGATGCATGTAAAAATGGTACGGCAGTTGTCATGGAGGATTTTAATCTACATGTCGATTGGTCAAACCAGGGTCAAGGCAGTCTTGTGGAGGAATTCATAGAATGTATCCACGACAGCTTCCTCGAACAGTATGTAATGGAACCTATGAGGGAGCAAGCTACCCTAGATCTGGTCAGGTGTAATGAAACAGGAATAATTAATGATCTCATGGTTAGGGATCCTCTCGGAAGGAGCGATCACAGTATGGCGGAATTTAAAATACAGATGGAGGGTGAGAAGGTAAAATCCAATACCAGCGACCTGTGCTTAAATAAGGGAGACTACAATGGGATGACGGAACTTTTAGCGAAGGTAGACTGGGAGCAAAGACTTCATAGTGGGATAATTGAGGAACAGTGGAGGACATTTAAAGCGATTTTTCACAGTAATCAGCAAAAGTGTATACCAGTGAAGTGGAAGGGCTGTAGGAAAAGGGCTAATCAGCCACGGAGATCTAAGGAAATGAAGGAGAGTATCAAATTGAAAGAAAATGCATACAAAGTGACAAAGATTAGTGGAAAACTAGAGGGTTGGGAAATCTTTAAATGTCAACAGAAAGTCATGAAAAAAGCAATCAGAAAGGAAAGAGGGTACGTGAGTAAACTAGCTCAGAATGTAAAAACAGATAGCAAAAGTTTCTACAAATATATAAAACGAAAGAGTGGCTCAGCTAAACATTAGTCCTTTAGAGGATGAGAAGGGGGATTGAAGAATGGGAAATTAGGAAATGGCCGAGGCATTGAACAGACATTTTGAGTCGATCATCACAATGGAAGACACAAATAACATGCCAACAATTGATGGCAAGGAGGCAATGCAGGTGAGAATCTAAAAACGATTATCACTAAGGAGGTAGTGTTGGGCAAGCTAATGGGGCTAAAAGTAGCCAAGTCTCCTGGGCCCTGATGGAATGCATCCCAGGGTGATAAAAGAGATGGCAGGGGAAATAGCAAATGTGCTTGTGGTAATTTACCAAAATTCACTGGACTCACGGGTGGTCGTCGTAGTTTGTAAAACAGCAAATGTGATGCCATTGTTTAAAAAAGGAGGTAGACAAAAGGCGGGTAACTATAGGCTGGTTAGCTTAATTTCTGAAGTGGGGAAAATGCTTGAATCTATCAGCAAGGAAGAAATAGCGAGACATCTGGGTAGAAATTGTCCCATTGGGCAGACACAGCATGGTTCATGAAAGGCAGGTCATGTTTAACTAATTTATTGAAATTCTTTGAGGACATTACAAGCGCAGTGGACAACGGGGAACCGGTAGATATGGAGTATCTAGATTTCCAGAAGGCATTCGACAAAGTGCCGCACAAAAGGTTATTCCATAAGATAAGGGTGCATGGCGTTACGGGTAATATATTAGCATGGATAGAGGATTGGTTAACTAACCAAAAGCAGAGTGGGGATAAACCAAAAGCAAAGAGTGGCGATCAGTGGCTAGTGGTGTGCCTCAGGGATCAGTTTTGGGACCGCAATGGTTTACAATTTACGTAGATAATTTGGAGTTGGGGACCAAGTATAATGTGTCAAAGTTCGCAGATGACACTGGGGGAGTAAAGTGCGCAGAGGACACAAAGTCTGCAGACGGATATAGATAGTTTAAGTGAGTGGGCAAGGGAGTACAAATGTGAGGTCATGCATTTTGGTAGGAATAACAGCAAAATGGACTAATATTTAAATAGTAAAAAAATAGCAGCATGCTGCTGTGCAGAGGGACCTGGGTGTCCTTGTGCATGAATTGCAAAAAGTTGGTTTGCAGATACAGCAGGTAATTAAGAAGGCAAATGGAATTTTGTCCTTCATTGCTGGAGGGATGGAGTTTAAAAACAGGGAGGTTATGTTGCAGCTGCATAGGGTGCTGATGAGGCCACACCTGGAGTATTGTGTATAGTTTAGGTCTCCTTACTTGAGAAAGGATGTACTGGCACTGGAGGGGTGTAGAGGAGATTCACTAGGTTGATTTCAGAGTTGAGGGGCGAAATTCTCCCCCAACGGCGGGATGCCCGCCGACTGGCGCCAAAGCCGGCGCCAATCAGACGGGCATCGCGCCGGCAAAAAGGTGCGGAAGTCTCCGCATCTTTGGCGGCCTAGCCCCAACATTGAGGGGCTAGGCCGACGCCGGAGGGATTTCCGCCCCGCCAGCTGGCGGAAATGGCATTTGTTGCCCCGCCAGCTGGCGCGGAAATGCGGCGCATGCGCGGGAGCGTCAGCGGCCGATGTCAGCTTCCCAGCGCATGCGCGGGAGCATCAGCGACCGCTGTCAGTTTCCCGCGCATGCGCAGTGGGGAGAGTCTCTTCCGCCTCCGCCATGGTGGAGGCCGTAGCGGAGGCGGAAGGGAAAGAGTGCCCCCACGGCACAGGCCCGCCCGCGGATCGGTGGGCCCCGATCGCGGGCCAGGCCACCGTGGGGGCACCCCCCGGGGTCAGATCGCCCCGCGCCCCCCCCCCCGGGACCCCGGAGCCCGCCCACGCCGCCTGGTCCCGCCGGTAAATACCAGGTTTGATTTACGCCGGCGGGACAGGCAATTCCTGGGCGGGACTTCGGCCCATCCGGGCCGGAGAATCCAGCGGGGGGTCCCGCCAACCGGCGCGGCCGGATTCCCGCCCCCGCCCAATCTCCGGGAGCGGAGACTTCGGCGGGGGCGGGATTCACGGCGGCCAATGGCCATTCTCCGACCCGGCGGGGGGTCGGAGAATGACGCCCGAGAGGATTAGCTTATGAGAGATTGGGACTATGCTCATTGGAATTTAGAAGAATATTCGGGGGATCTGATCGAAACATATAAAATTATGAAAGGAATAATTAAGGTAGAAGCAGGGATGTTGTTTCCACTGCAGGTGAAACTCGAACTAGGGGGCATAGCCTCAAAATAAGGGGGAGCAGATTTAGGACCGAGTTGAGGTGGAACGTCTTCACCCAAAGGGTTGTAAATCTTGGAATTCCCTGCCCAGTGAACCAGTTGAGGTTACCTCGTTGGATGTTTTTAAGGCAAAGATAGAGAGATTTTTGAACAGTAAAGGGATTAAGGGTTATGGTGAATGTATCATTTCCCCCCACCCCCAGTGCCCTCCACTCCCTAGCCAGGAAAAACAGTTCACTCTCATCTACCCTATCAATTCCTCTTTATATCACCTCCTTACTAATCAAACAAACAACAGCCTGGCATAGTTATATTCACAGAATCACACCCTTCAGATATTATCCCAGACACCACCATCATCGTCCTTGGGTATGCCCTGTCCCACTGGCAGCAAGATGGCAGCAGAACAGTGGTAAACAGTCAGGAAGGAGCTGACCTAGGAGTGCCCAACACGGACTCTGGACCCCACTGAGGTTTCATAGCATCAGGTCAAACCTGGGCAAGGAAACCCCCTGCTGATCACCATATATCACCACGCACCCCACACAGCTAATAAATGAGTACTCCTCCATGTAAACACCACTTGGAGGAAGCATGGAGAGTGGCATTGGAGCAAAAGCTACTCTTGCTCAGGGATTTCAATGTCCATCACTAAAGGTGGCTCAGTGACTCGACTACTGACTGCGGTGGCCTGGTCCAAAAGGACATCGCTGCTAGACGGCTCTGAGGCAGGAGGTGAGGGAACCAAGAGGGAAGGACCTACATGACCTCATCCTCACCAATCTCCCTTCTGAAGATGCATCTATCTATAACAGTATTGGTAGGAGTGACCACGGCAAGGTTTCGTGGAGACCAAGTCCCGTCTTCACATTGAGGACACCCTTGTTGTCTTATATGTCACAGCCACCATGCTAAATGGGAAAAATTTTGAACAGATCTATCAACTCAAGACTGGGCTTCCATGAGGTGCTGTGGGCCATCAGCAGCAGCAGAATTGTATTCAACCACAGTCTGTAAACTCATGGCCTAGCATATTCTCCACTCAACCATTACCACCAAGCCAGGGGATTAACCCTGGTTCAATTAAGACTGGAGGAGAGCATGCCAGGAACAACACTTGGCAGACCGAAAAATGTCAAGAAAGGCACCAGACAGACCTCAAAATGAGGCACCAACCTGGTGAAGCTACAACACAGGACTACTTGCATGCCAAACATCATAAGCAGCAAGTGATAGACAGAACTAAGCAATCCCACAACCAATGGGTCAGATCTAAGCTCTACAGTGCTGCCAGTTCTCGTCCTGAATGGTGGTGGCCAATTAAACAACTCACAAATATTCGGTCTTCAATGATGTGGGAGCCAAATATATCAGAGTAAAAGACAAAGCGGAAGCATTTGCAAAAATGTTGAGCCAGACATGCCGAGAATGATCCATCTCGATCGCCTCCTGAGGGTTGCAGCATCACAGATGCCTGTTTTTAGCCAATTCAATTCACTCCACTTGACATCATGAAACAGCTGAAGGCGCTGGATACTGCAATGGCCATGGACCTTGATAATAATCCAGCAATAGCACGGAAGACTTCAGCTCTAGAACTTGCTGTGGCCCTAGCAAAGCTGTTCCAGTACAGTTACATCTACCCGGAATGTGGAAATTGGCCAGATATGTTCTGTACACAAAAAGTACAACAAATCCAACTCTACCAATTACAAAGTCCACTTTCTATCATCAATCAAGTGATGAAAGGGGTCATCAAAAGTGCTATCAAGCGGCACTTACTTAGCAATAACCCCTGCTCACTGATGCTCAGTTTAGGTACCCCCAGGATCCCTCAGCTTCTGACCTCATTGCAGCCTTTATTCAAACATGGAAAAAAAAAAGAGCTGAATGCCAGAGGTGAGGCGAGTGTGACTGCCCTTGGCATCAAGGCACACAAAGAAAGATGGTTGTGGTTGTTGGAAATCAATCATCTCAACCCCAGGACATCACTGAGGAAGTTCCTCAGGGTAGTGCCTCAGGCCCAACCATCTTCAACCACTTCAACAATGAGCTTCCTTCAATCAGGTCAGAAATGGGGATGCTCGCTGATGGGTACATAGTGTTCAGCACCATTTGCGACTCCTCAAATACTGAAGCTGCCCATGTCCAAATGCAGCCAGCTTGGGCTGACATGTGGCAAATAACATTGAAGCCACACAACTGCCAGGAAATGACCATCTCCAACAAGAGAGAAGCAAACCATTGCCCCTGGACATTCAATGGCATTGCCATCACTGGATCCCCCACTATCAATTTCCTGGGGGCTTGCAATTGACCAGAAGCTAAACTGGACTTGTCATATAAATACTACAAGAGCAGGTCAGAGGCTAGGAATCCTGCAGCAACTAATTCACCTATTGACTCGCCAGAGCCTGTCAAGCAGCTACAAGGCACAAGCCTGGAGTGCGATAGAATATTCTCTACTTGTCTGGATGAGTACAGTTCCAACAATATTCAAGAAGCTTGACACCATCCAGGACAAAGCAACCCACTAGCTTAGCACCCCATCCATGAACATTCACTCTCTTCATCACCGACGAACAATGGCTACAGTGTGTACCGTTTACAAGATGCACTGCAAGAACTCAACAAGGTTCTTCAAGACATTACGTTCCAATTCCACTATCATCTAGAAGAACATGGGCTTCAGATACATGGGAACTCCACCATCTGGAAGTTTCCCTCCAAGTCACACACAATCCTGACTTGGAACTACATCATTGTTCTCTCACTGTTGCTGGATGGAAATCCTGGAGCTCCCTCCCTTACAGCACTGAGGGTGCACCTCGGGTGTACCTACACCACACTGACTGCCCTGCTTCAAGAAGGCAGCTCACTCCCACCTTCTCAAGGGCAATTATGGATGTGGATGAGCAACATAGGTTGACTTGACAGTGATGCTCACATTCCATGAAAGAACAAAAAAAAAAAAATCCTTCCTACAACGTGGCGTACGGAACTGCTCATAGAGCTGCAGGTACAGTCTAACCAGGAAGTTGAGCATGAATTCTATCTTCTTGAATTCTAGTCCTCTAAATAAAAAGGCCAGCATTCTCTTAGCCTTTTTGATTAGTTCCTGTACCGTTTCATGATATCATATTGATCCATGTACAGAAGTTGTCAAGTCTCTTTGGATTCCACTGACTCTCACCATTCACAAAATACCCGATTCTATTCTTTTTCGGTCCAATGTAGAGGACCTTTGCCTAAAATGAAATCCATTTATAATAAATAATAATCTTTATTGTCACAAGTAGGTTTACATTAACACTGCAATGAAGTTACTGTGAAAATCCCCATGTCGACACATTCCGGCACCTGTGCGGGTACACCTTAATGCACGCAGTATACGGAACAAGGTAAATGAGCTTGTTGCGCACATTGAAATTGGCCAGTACGATGTTGTGGGCATCACAGAGACGTGGCTGCAAGGGGATCAGGGCTGGGATCTAAATATACAAGGATATGTGTCCTATTGAAAGGACAGGCAGATGGGCAAAGGGGGCGGGGTTGCATTGTTGGTAAGGAATGAAGTTAAATCGATAGCAAGGAGCGATATAGGATCAGAAGACATAGAATCTCTATGGGTAGAGTTGAGGAATCGCAAAGGTAAAAAGACCCTGATGGGAGTTATGTACAGGCCCCCTAGCAGTAGTCAGAATGTGGGGCAGAAAATAAATCAGGAGATAGAGAAAGCATGTAGAAAAGGCAATATCACAATAATCATGGGCGACTTCAATATGCATGTGGACTGGGAAAATCAGGTTGGTAGTGGATCCCGAGAAAAGGAATTTGTGGAATGTTTAAGAGATGTTTTTTTGGAGCAGGTTGTGGTAGAGCCCACTAGCGAACAGGCAATTCTGGATTTGGTGATGTATAATGAGGCAGACTTGATTAGGAATCTTGGGAGCAGTGACCACAATATGATAGAATTTACCCTGCAGTTTGAGAGGGAGAAGCTGCAATCAGATGTAACGGTATTATAATTAAATAAGGGTAACTACAAAGACATGAGGGAGGAGCTGGCAGAGTTGATTGGAAAAGGACTTGAGCAGGGAAGACAGGAGAACAGCAATGGCAGGAGTTTTGGAGGGTTATTCGGGAGGCACAGCAGAAATTAATCACAAGGAGGAGGAAACATGTTAAGGGGAGGACAAGGCATCCATGGTTGACGAGGGAAATCAAGGACAGCATTAAAGCAAAAGAAAAAGCATATAAAGTGGCAAGGTTTAGTGGGAAGCCAGAGGATTGGGAAGCATTTAAAAGTGAGCAGAGGACAACCAGAAAAGCTATAAGGGGAGAGAAGATGAAATATGAGTGCAAACTAGCTAGTAATATAAAAGAAGATAGGAAGAGTTTCTTTCAATATATAAAAGGTAAGACAGAGGCAAAAATAGTCATTGGGCCAGTGGAAAATGTGGCTGGAGAAGTAATAAGAGGAAACAAAGAAATGGCAGACAAACTGAATAGTTACTTTGCATTAGTCTTCACGTTGGAAGACACCAGTGGGATACCAGAGCTCAGGAGAATCAGGGGGCAGAGGTGAGTGCAGTGGCCATCACTGAGGAGAACGTTCTAGGGAAACTGAAAGCTCTGAAGGTAGATAAGTCACTGGACCGGATGGACTACAGTCCAGGGTCCTAAAAGAGATAGCTGAGGAAATTGTGGTGGCATTGGTGATGATCTTTCAGGAATCACTGGAGGCAGGAAGGGTCCCAGAGGACTGGAAAGTAGCTAATGTAACACCACTGTTTAAGAAGGGAGGGAGGCAGAAGACGGGAAATTATAGGACGGTAGCCTGGCTTCGGTCATTGGTGAGATTTTAGAGTCTGTTATTAAAGATGAGATCGCAAAGTACTTGGAAGTGCATGGTAAAATAGGACTGAGTGAAAGGGAGGTCAAGTCTGACAAATCTGTTAAGAGTTCTTTGAGGAGGAAACAAGGAAGTTAGACAAAGGAGAACCAGTGGACGTGATTTATTTATATTTCCAGAAGGCCTTTGACAAGGTGCCGCATAGGAGACTGTTAAATAAATTAAGAGCCCATGGTGTGAAGGGTAAGATCCTGGCAGACTAGAGGATTGGCTGACTGGCAGAAGTCAGAGAGTGGGGATAAAGGGGTCTTTTTCAGGATGGCAGCCGGTAACTAGTAGTGTGCCTCAGGGGTCTGTGCTGACACCACAACTTTGCACAATGTACATTAATGATCTGGAGGAAGGAACTGAAGACAATGTTGCTAAGTTTGCAGATGACACAAAGATCTGTAGAAGGACAGGTAGTATTGAGGAAGCAGGCGGGCTGCAGAAGGATTTGGACAAGCTAGGAGAGTGGGCAAAGAAGTGGTAGATGGAATACAATATGGAAAAGTGTGACGTTATGCACTTTGGAAGGAAGAATTTAGGAATAGACTATTTTCTAAATGGGAAAATGTTTAGGAAATCAGAAGCACAAAGGGACTTGGGAGTCCTTGTTCACAATTCTCTCAAGGTTAACGTGCAGGTTCAGTCAGCAGTTAAGAAGGCAAATGCAATGTTAGCATTCATGTCAAGAGGGCTAGAATACAAGACCAGGGATGTACTTCTGAAGCTGAAGCTGTACAAGGCTCTGGTCAGACCCCGGGCTAGAATACAAGACCAGGGATGTACTTCTGAGGCTGTATAAGGCTCTGGTCAGACCCCATTTGGAGTATTGTAAGCAGTTTTGGGCCCCATATCTAAGGAAGGATGTGCTGGCCTTGGAAAGGGTCCAGAGGAGGTTCACAAGAATGATCCCTGGAGTGAAGAACATGTTGTATGAGGAACGGTTGAGGACTCTGGGTCTGTACTCGTTGGAGTTTAGAAAGATATGGGGTGGATCTTATTGAAACTTACAGGACACTGCGAGGCCTCGATAGAGTGGATGTGGAGAGGATGTTTCCACTTGTAGGAGAAACTAGAACTAGAGGACACTATCTCAGACTAAAGGGACGATCCTTTAAAACAGAGATGAGGAGGAATTTCTTCAGTCAGAGGGTGGTGAATCTGTGGAACTCTTTGCCGCAGAAGGTTGTGGAGGCCAAATCACTGAGTGTCTTTAAGACAGAGATAGATAGGTTCTTGATTAATAAGGGGATCAGGGGTTATGGGGAGAAGGCAGGAGAATGGGGATGAGAAAATATCAGCCATGATTGAATGGCTGAGCAGACCCTAATTCTGTTCCGATGTCCCCATCCCTGCCGATCAGCCATACCCCTTTTTAAACCAGCCCCCCGCCCGCATCACATGCCAGGCCAGGCCCGCCCCCAGATATCCACCAGCATCTCTCCCTTCCAAACTGCTCCACACCATCCACATCAGCAACCCGACCCCTCCCACACAGTCAAACAAAGAACCAACCCATTCCCCCTTCCCCCACACCTTCTTCCTGACAGCCTGCCACTTCTATCCCGTTAACTAGCCCGCCTTGCTAGCCTGGTGGTCCCCGCCCAAGGCCTCAGACTAACCCCCCCCCCCCCTCACAATCCACCCCTCCACCCCCAACAACCAAAAAAATACAAATGGCACACTCACCATCTCCGCTCCCCAGTCATGACCTGCCCCAATCCACCCATCCAATGTGCCCCAATTTACACATAACTCCTCTCCAAAGTTCAATGTCCTCACACTTCTCCCAGTCCATGGTCGCACAAAGTACTTCACCTCCTCCGGTCAAAATAAAATTCCTGTTTTTGATGCATCACCCGTGATGGGAGCAGGCTACAATGCCCGAACGTCATCCCCTTCTTGTAGAGGGCAGCCTTTATCCGATTATACCTGGCCGTCTGCTTGATCACCCCCACACCCAGGTCTTGGTAAATACGCAGCTCACTCCCCTCCCAGGTGCACTTCTTGGTCCGCCTCTCCCACCTAAAGACCTTCTCGTAATCCAGGAACCGATGCAGCTTCACCACCATTGCCCTCAGCAGCTCCCCCACCTGTGGCCTCCTCCTCAGCGTCTGGTGTGCCCGTTCCACCTCGAGGGGCCGTACAAAGGCCCCTCTCACCTATCAGCTCCTGCAACATGCTCGCCACAAACTTGGCGGCCTCTGCACCTTCGATATCTTCAGGCATCCCAACAATCCTCAAATCCAGCCTCCGGGAGGGGCAGCACGGTGGCGGTGGGTTAGCACTGCGGCCTCACGGCACCGAGGTCCCAGGTTCGAACCCGGCTTTGGGTCACTGTCCGTGTGGAGTTTGCACATTCTCCCCGTGTTTGCGTGGGTTTCGCCCCCACATCCCAAAAATGTGCAAGCTCGGTGGATTGGCCACGCTAAATTGCCCCTTAATTGGAAAAAATGAATTGGATACTCTAAATTTAAAAAATAAATAAAAACATCCAGCTTCCTGGTGTTGTTCTCAAGATCCTCCACCCCAGCATCTCTCTCAGCCTTTTCTGGCTGCTCATCAACATCCCCATCTCCGCCTCCAGCGAGGTCAGCCGATCCTCATGCTCCACCACCAACTCCTCCACCTTCTGAATCGCCAGAGTCCCCGAGCCTCCTGCCTCTGCTCCACCTGCTTGATCGCTGCCTTAAATGGCTCCATCAACTCTCAGACCTCGTTCCTCTGCTGCTGGAATTTGCCATTTAGGAACTCCACCAGCTGCTCCGTTGACCGCTAGGAGGGCAGTGCTGCCCCCTTGCCCTTCGCCATCTTCACCTGTATGTTGTACCACAAAAACTTTCCTGCTTCAACTGCTCTCTCTTCCTTGTGGCACACTTGGTCCGATGAGCCATACACCTGCCCCACCAGAGGAGTAATAATAATGATAATAATCTTTATTGTTACAAGTAGACTTACATTAACACTGCAATGAAGTTACTGTGAAAAGCCCCAAGTCGCCACATTCTGGCGCCTGTTTGGGTACACAGATTGAGTATTCAGAATGTCCAAATTACCGAACAGCATGTCTTTCGGGACTTGTGGGAGGAAACCGGAGCACCCGGAGGAACCCCACGCAGACACATGGAGAACGTGCAGATTCCGCTCAGTGACCCAAGCCGGGAATCGAATCTGGGACCTTGGCGCTGTGAAGCAACAGTGCTAACCACTGTGCTATCGTGCCGAGCACCCATACACCTTTTGCCCTCAAATACCACACAATTTGGGTGGGGAAGGACTGAAAAAATCCACCTCGAGTGGGAGCCATCAAATGCGCAACCACTCATTCCATGGCTGCCATCGGAAGTCAACTTATGAACTCTTTCTTTTTTTTTTTATAAATGTTTTATTGAAAATTTTTTCCCAAACAACAATTTTTCCCCTCTTACAAAGCAAACGCAACAATAACAATACAGAAATTTTAAACAGTACACAAGTAACAAAACCCCTTTATCTTTGACCTAAACTAAACCCCCCCTCCCCCCCCCCCCCCCCCCCCCTCCCCCTGGGTTGCTGCTGCTGGTCATCTGTCTTCCCTCTAACGTTCCCCTAGGTAGTCGAGAAATGGCTGCCACCGCCTGGTGAACCCTTGAGCCGATCCTCTCAGGGCAAACTTTATCTGCTCCAGTTTAATGAACCCCGCCATATCATTTACCCAGGCCTCCAGTCCGGGGGGTTTCGCCTCCTTCCACATGAGTAGGATCCTGCGCCGGGCTACTAGGGACGCAAAGGCCACAACGTCGGCCTCTTTCGCCTCCTGCACTCCCGGCTCTTCCGCAACTCCAAATAGAGCTAACCCCCAGCCTGGTTTGACCCGGGCCTTCACCACCCGCGAAATCACTCCCGTCACTCCCTTCCAATACCCTTCCAGTGCCGGGCATGCCCAAAACATATGTGCGTGGTTTGCCGGGCTCCCGCCACACCTCCCACATTTGTCCTCCACTCCAAAGAACCTGCTCAATCTTGCTCCCGTTATGTGTGCTCTATGTAGCACCTTAAATTGAATCAGGCTAAGCCTGGCGCATGAGGAAGAGGAATTTACCCTGCTTAGGGCATCAGCCCACATACCCTCCTCTATCTCCTCCCCTAGTTCTTCTTCCCACTTTCCTTTTAGTTCGCCCACCGACTCCTCCCCCTCTTCCCTCATCTCTCGGTAAATCTCTGACACCTTGCCCTCTCCGACCCACACCCCTGAAAGCACCCTGTCCTGTATCCCCTGTGTCGGGAGCAATGGAAATTCCCTCACCTGTTGTCTAGTAAATGCCCTCACCTGCATATATCTCAAGAAATTTCCCCGGGGCAACTTATACTTTTCCTCCAATGCTCCCAAGCTCGCAAAAGTCCCATCTATAAATAAATCTCCCACCCTCCTAATTCCCAACTGGAACCAGCTCTGAAATCCTCCATCCATTCTTCCTGGGGCGAACCTATGGTTGTTCCTGATTGGGGACCCCACCAGGGCTCCCCGCACCCCTCTCTGTCGCCTCCACTGTCCCCAGATATTTAATGTTGCCGCCACCACCGGGTTCGTGGTAAACTTTTTAGGTGAGATCGGTAGCGGCGCCGTCACCAGCGCCTCTAAACTCGTCCCTTTACAGGACTTTCTCTCCAGTCTTTCCCACGCCGCTCCCTCACCCTCCATCATCCATTTACGTATCATTGCCACATTGGCGGCCCAATAGTAATCGCCCAAGTTCGGTAGTGCCAATCCTCCTCTGTCCCTACTACGCTGAAGGAACCCCCTCCTTACTCTCGGAACTTTCCCTGCCCACACGAAGCTCGTGATGCTCCTGTCTATTTTATTAAAAAAGGTCTTAGTGATTAGGATAGGGAGACATTGAAATACAAATAAGAACCTCGGGAGGACCATCATCTTAATTGCTTGCACCCTGCCCGCCAGCGATAGAGGCTGCATGTCCCACCTCTTGAAGTCCTCCTCCATTTGTTCTACCAACCGTGTCAGATTAAGTCTGTGCAAGGTTCCCCAGCTCCTAGCGATCTGAATCCCCAGGTATCGGAAGTTTCTTTCCACTTTCCTTAGAGGCAAGCCTTCTATCTCTCTACTCTGGTCCCCTGGATGTATCACAAATAATTCACTCTTCCCCATGTTTAGCCTATACCCCGAGAAATCCCCGAACCCCCTCAAAATTCGCATAACCTCTAACATTCCCCCCGCTGGGTCCGACACGTATAACAATAGGTCATCCGCATATAACGAGACTCGGTGTTCTTCTCCCCCTCTAATCACCCCTCTCCATTTCCTGGAGTCTCTCAACGCCATGGCCAGAGGTTCAATTGCCAACGCGAACAACAATGGAGACAGCGGGCATCCCTGTCTTGTTCCCCTATATAGTCGGAAATACTCCGATCTATGTCGACCTGTAACTACGCTTGCCGTTGGAGCCCCATAAAGAAGTCTAACCCAGCTAATAAACCCGTTCCCAAACCCAAACCTCCTTAACACTTCCCATAAATACTCCCACTCCACCCTATCAAATGCCTTCTCTGCGTCCATTGCCGCCACTATCTCTGCCTCCCCCTCCACTGGGGGCATCATTATCACCCCTAATAGTCGTCGCAACTTATGAACTCTTTCTACTTGCCGCCTGCTTGCCAACCTTCCCCAGCTTGCTTCTTCACTCTCCTGATACATCCATTTGCTACCTCTCCTGCATGCCAACACTCGCATTCCCTCTCACGAATCTTCACCTCCCTGCGAACAATGACAGGAGAAGGGCAACTAATGGGAAGCAGGGAGCGAGAGGGTCTGGGGATCGTGACAAAAATACAGCTTGTTTCTTTTAAAAAGCGGAGCATAATCAGTAACTGCACTAAAACCAAAATTCACTGTTAGAATGTGATTTGAAAGCAGGCTAACTGTACATGCAAAGCAAAGTAAAGGATTTTGGAGAGGGGAGATAAGTGGTTGGAAATTTCACGTCGCTGATAATCAAGTCAATCTTGTTTGCAGTTATTAAAATGTCCAGGTGAGATAACTTGGCATAATACACAACAGTTCCAAAGCAAAATCTGGGTATACATTCAGATATCTATAAAGATAGTGATTTCCTGGGAAAATAATTTTTGGATATCTCATTCAATGTGGCTCGGGGCAGTTAAATATTACAAAAATGTTGATCATGTTAAATATCACTGAAATGACCATTAACAGACAAAATAGATTCTTGATCTCATCTCCTGATCATGAATAGGTCTATCCTTGAGGAATTTGTGCTCCAAACACCCTCATAATCACATCATACCCAAGTTACATAACTTGCCCAGGGCCGAGCAATCCAGCCTGTTCCATTCCCTGCTCTATTCTCACAGCCTAGCGTGAACTCGATGGGCTGAATGGCCTACTTCTGATCTGTTATGTCTCTACGATAAATGAAGAACTGCTTAGTATAAATGATTTGGAGAAATATTATTTAAAACTACTTTTTAGAAAATGACTATTATGGTGAAGTTTCTTGAGTAGGATACCTTAAATGTATATCCAATTTCCCTTTGAAATAATTGAAAATCTCCACTTCCAATACCCTCGTAGACATCCATGTTATACACAAAGTTTCTGGGAAGAAGGATTACTCTACCTGTTCTTTGGTGGTGTTGAGTTAAGGAAAGAGTGCTGGCTATTTTGTCACTAGTGCAATGAGCTATTTAACGTCCTCTTTCACCAACAAAACAGGTACATAAGGCCTCAATGTAAATTCTCACCAGAAGAACCTGCACCTCCAACAATGAAGAAATCCTTCATGAGTACATTTAGATGTTACCCTACATTCTGACCACTTCTGACTCTGAAGTAAGAGTGCTAACAAATAAATGATGTCAAACTAAAAATCAAATGGTAAAATTGGACAGTGCATGGCCTTAAACTAAGCACAAAAGAAAATGACTTGTACCAGAGGGTTGGGGACGGAAAACAATGCACGATAAACTAGTTGCACTGAAGGGACTTGCAAATTGCACAAATTCAGGAAATTCTTTGGGATAAATATGCAAAAAGATAAACCTGTGGAAATCAATCTATACGACAGGTGTATGTTAAAAAATCTGTTCACAGGGAACAGGTCAAAAGGTTGGAACCACTGCCAAATATTTTTACCTATTCAATGGACAATCAGAATGTGAACACATTTTTGACCTAATCTTCAGTCTTTCAATTTTCGTGTCATCAGCGGGTTATTAGAACAGATGCTCACTATATTACATGTCCCGGTTCACAAAAGACAAGGAGCAGTTTAAAGTTGCTCCTGCGGATCAATCTATTAATAAGCACCTGATATTATCAGGAAAGTCTGATGGCCAGTATGTATTCTATGATGATATGCCACTCCAATGTCTGTGAGCCAAATACTTGTTTGCATTCAGGATGATTTCTGGCAGTGCATATGCTTGTACCTGACCCACCAATGATGTTTCAAATTGACTCACTTTTTTATTTATTTCCAACAGTGGCACAGTGGTTAGCACTGTTGCTTCACAGTTCCAGGGTCCCAGGCTCGATTCCCGCTTGGGTCACTGTCTGTGCTGAGTCTGCAAGTTTTCCCAGTGGATTTCCGCCAAGTGCTCCAGTTTCCTCCAACAGTCCGAAGATGTGCAGGTTAGGTGGCATGGCCATGCTAAGTTGCCCCTTAATGTCTAAAAAGGATAGGTTGGGTTACTGGGTTGCGGGATGGGATGGAGATGTGAGCTTGGTTGGGGTGCTCTTTCCAGGGGCCGGTTCAGACTCAATGGGCCGAATGGCCTCCTTCTGCACTGTAAATTCTATGATTTTATGAATATCTAACAGAAACTTCATTAAATTTATCAAGGGATGGTTTAACCTCGAATAAAGTGAAGTTTTGCTTTGCGACAGCTTTACATTTGATTATAAAAACTATTGTGTTTACTTACTGCTATTTCTCTGCAAGCAGACATGGAAATTCCAGTACCCTCTATTTGTTTTAAAGCGTAGTCTTTGTCATCCTTCCTAAACAAAGTAAAAATAAAAACTGATTATTGCAGAACAGGTTTGCTGTTGGCAAGGGCTCAAACAAAAAATATATATTTTGTTCCCTATTAAAGTTGTTCCATAATATTAGAGATCTTCAATTTACTGTACTCAGCATTATTTACAGCAATGCTTCATATAGTTACATATTAACGACAGCTCAAGCTTCCTTTCGAACCATATTTACAGGTGTTAATTTCTAAATTGGAGTTTCACACTTGATCATCAAACTGACATGAGCACATTGCAAATGGCAAACTGTTCAATTTACAGAGTAAACGCCATTTAACTGACCTAATTCATTAAGCTGCAGGGAATTAAGTAAAATGAAACCGCAGACACCTCATCACATTCCTTTTCTCCATTATCTGTGCATTCGCATGAGGAATGAACTCTATTCAACCCTAAACCGGAGAAATGACAGACAGATCACCGTCCGTGTGGAGTTTGCACATTCTTCCCATGTCTGCGTGGGTTTCACCCCCACAACCCAAAGATGTGCAGGTTAGGTAGATTGGCCATGCTAAATTGCCCCTTAATTGGAAAAAAAAATAATTGTATATTTTTTAAAAAATAAAAGACGGACAGAATAATTCTAAACTATATCGGATACTGGGCCAATAAGCATAGGAAAAATCAAGAGGGTCCAGAATTTTCTCTGCTCCACATCACTAAGCTGAGTACAGCAGAATGGAGCTTGCGTCTGCCCTCCGAGTTGCACCCAGACTTTGATTGAGTTTGTTAAGTAACTATTTTCCATGGGCACCTATTCTATCTATGATGCAGCTGGATCACTCTGCTTGGGAAAGGAGAAAGTCTTAGCCCTCCAAACCCCCAAAATCAATTGTTAAATGTCATGCGACCTACAGCTGATTTCTATGCTGCACCATTAATTGCTATAGAGCAGTCAGTTTTGAATTTTCATTCTACCCTGGTCCTCAGCACCACTGGATGCTCAGGTGCAAATCATGGTAAAGAGATCAAAGAATACATTTCATTCTTTTGCATGGTACACAATATACCCAACCATTTAAAAAATGTTTACGGGATGATGTGGGCGTTGCTGGTTAGGCCAGCATTTATTGCTTATTACTAGTTGCCCTTCAGAAGGTGGTGGTGAGTTGCCTTCTTGAACCGCTGCAGTATTTGAGGTGCAGGTACACCCACTGATTTGTTAGGGAGAGAGTTCCCGGATGTTGCCCCGGCGACAGTGAAGGTCCGGCAATATATTTCCAAGTCAGGGCGGTGAGTGACTTGGAGGGGAACCTCCATGTGGTGGGGTTACTAGGTATCGGCTACTCTTGCCCTTTTAGATGGTAGTGGTCATGGGTTTGGAAGGTACTGTCCAAGGAACCTTGGTGAGTTACTGCAGTGCATCTCGTAGATGGTACACACAGCTGCCACTATTCGTCAATGTTAGAGGGTTTGAATGTTTGTGGAAGGGGGAGCAATCCAGCGGGCTCTTTGTCCTGGATGGTGTCGAGATTCTTGGAGTATTGTTGGAGCTGCATTCATCCAGGCAAGTGGAGAGTATTCCATTACACTCCTGACTTGTGCCTTGTAGATGGTGGACAGGCTTTGGGGGGTAAGGAGGAGAGCTACTTGCAGTAGGGTTCCTAGCTTTTGACCTGCTTGCCCATACGCTTATCCAATTAAAAACAAAAATGTTTCAGGGAATACAATGCTATATATAACCTTATGGACATTAACCAGTCAGGTCTGCTTCCTTACATCAGTCCAAAACAGACCTTGGTCCCACAATTTCCCCCTGCTTTTGTACTAAACATGGCATAATGTGGACAGGCAGGACAAGATCTGGTTACACAAACAAAATACCATGAAACCATGATCTGCTTCCTATTGATACAGGCAAGCAAATGAGGCAGAAAATTCTCGTAGTGTCATCAGACTGTTGACAAATTCCATGCAGAATTTCTTTAATCCTGTTGCAGGAAGTACATGTGAAAAGTATCGGGGGAGATTTTTCCTGTGGCATATTGCTCGACATTGGCCGTCAGCAGGATTTTCTGGTTCCACTGATGTCAATGGGATTTCCCATTGTATCCACCGCTCCCCCCCCCCCCCCCCCCTCCACCCCCCGCCAGAAAACCCACGGAGGGGGCTCACCCTTGGCAGGACCGGAGGAACCTGCTGCTGAGAATGGCCAGAAAATCCTTCCCCATAGACCAATTCTAAGATAAAAGCAAATTACTGCGGATGCTGGAATCCGAAACGAGAAGAGAAAATGCTGGAAAATCTCAGCAGGTCTGGCAGCATCTGTAGGGAGAGAAAAGTGCTGATGTTTTGAGTCCAGGTGACCCTTTATCAAAGAAATAGCTACAATTGCTGTTACGATCCCAAACCAGACACCAACAGTGGCTCGGATACTGGACCGAAACCCCAATATTTTTGTTTATTTTAAGACTGTGCGGGAAGAATGATTCTCTCCATGAATGATTGCATGAAAAAAATAGGGCTTTGGTATTTCTAAACCAAAACTTTATTATGAATACAATATTAAACTTTTGACTTCACACACAAAAAGAAGAGCTGACAATTACCTTGTAACACAACTATACAATTTCCCATCAAACAACAAGAAATGTACACCTCTTAATCCATCGTAAATTAGCAGTGCATAGAATAATATTTGTGCTACAGAACAGATTCTGGCTCTGGTTAGACTCAGGCTGAATGTCTTCAGATAGCTGTTTCCACGAAGATATTTCAGCCTCTTGCTTGTTTTCAGACAAGACTGCTCTGCTTTAAAATATTACTCCTTTTTTAAAAAAACTAACCTACTTGGAAAGCGTAGAATCCAACTGAAGAGAAGCAAGAACACATGTTAGGATAAGAATGTACAACGGTTTATTTCAGTACACACTAAATCACAAAGATACAACTTCTCTCCCCGAAGGGCCACCCTCCCTGACCTCCACCCAGGTCAGGGATTTTATACCGAGAGGTTCCCCCTTGTTAAGGGGTAACCCCACCCCCAATTA
Organism: Scyliorhinus torazame; assembly: GCF_047496885.1. Taxonomy (NCBI): domain Eukaryota; kingdom Metazoa; phylum Chordata; class Chondrichthyes; order Carcharhiniformes; family Scyliorhinidae; genus Scyliorhinus; species Scyliorhinus torazame. Next base: position 148,683,869 of record NC_092721.1, on the reverse strand, counting down.
CCAGGAGAGTTCACACTCTTGAAGTGAAAGGGGACATTGTATGGAGCACAGTACTTGGTCCCCAAGGGGTCGTAACAGAAATAATTGTGGACCTTGTTCCTGTGCTGTATTGTTTTTTTTGTTCTTTAGGGTTTTTGCCAAGGGTGGTATCATGACCGGTACAGGCTTGGAGGGCTGAAGGGCCTGTTCCTGTGCTGTATTGTTCTTTGTTCAAAGTCAGGCAGATCAGAACTCAGCTCCTCTCTCTCTCCAAGCTTCTCCCAACAGCCTCTCTGGGCTCCACCCAGCAATGACTTCATCTCCCCAAGCTAAAAAATAAATGCTCTGCAGGCTGCAAAAGCTCACCAGCCAAACCACAATCCATTATCTTCGACTGAAAAACACATTCCACCTGCTATTCCCTAGAAGCAAGACTTTTGAATGTTTCCATTTTTTAAATCATGATTACTGGAGCCACACATTAAATCCCCAGGCTTTGAACTCTTAATTTGTCCCAATATTTAGACACCAATTTTCCGAACATCTTCTAATTGTCACATTGCCGAACTGAAAGAAAATATATTTTAATCTTGTAACAACCAGGATAAACAGTCATACTAATACCTTACCTGTTTTTAGAAGTGCAGCAAAGCAGGCAGGCTGCTAGAATCTGAGCTATTGCTGCAAAGTTAAATAGTTCCTTTAGAAAACAATTATTAGAATCCCCAGAAATTATTCAAACATCTGATGATGAAATTAATACATAAACAAGTGCAACACTACAAACGTGCATGTGCACCCAATAGACACATTGCGCCTTCCCATAAGTATGGTTCTCCTCATATTTTACAAAATGCAACCATCCCTGGCAATTCGGATGCACACCTCCTCATTTAGAAATCTGAAAACTTACGTTGCATTTTGGTTAACCATTCTGCTGCGATTGTAGCAAGACACAAAGCAAAAGCATGAAAAATCTAATGCAGAAATTAACCATAATAATAGTGCCAAACAGCACAACTGGCAGGATGAGTGTGCTGGTGCATTCCTTGTCTGTCAGTAATAATGGTAGCATTAATTTATGTATACGATCGCTGTAATGACTAAATTTGGTGTTGCACTCATATCTTTGCCTCTCTATTTTAAAGTGTATCAAAATTTAAATATTCTAATAATTTATAAATAGGTGCAAATTTATGCCTTTTCATTTGCTTTCCATTTTCAAACAGCACAAACACAAGTGCCAACGAGAGATTGCCAGATTTCAAAATTGAACTTTTGTGAATTAAACTCAAATTGGTATAGCAAAAGGCACACTCTTTTTCTGTCTCCCCCTTTCTGCCTCACAGGTGTCAGTAATATTTCAGTCCACAAAACACAGACGATAATCAGAAGATTTCTCTTTGTTTCAAAATTCAACTAGTTTGTTTTACTTAAACATGAAAAATGAATTTAAAATTAGCTGTAAGACAGACAATGGGCTAGATTATTCGGCCGTGCCGGCCACAAAATCGCCATGGACGTGACACAAACCACGGTTAATTGATCTCGGACGGGAATTTCTATTCGCCGGGCAGGCGTGGCTGGAGAAACCCGCCCAAATCTCTCAACTTAATAAGTTAACTGAAGTTTACATAGTGAAGGTTATAAAGGCATGTGCTCAATCTTTCATCTCTCTTTTCCACAACACACACATGCATGTACACAAGGCCTCTCCCTAGGAAATAAAGCAAATTTACATAAATGTTATTTGAAAAAAATTAATTTTTTAGTTTTGAGAATTTGAGAAATTTGTAAGCAACTGCGAGAAATTCAAACAAATTCCTGCACACGAGCAGACTAATTCTGCTGGTATGTCCAAAGCAATTAGATAAACAAACTCGTCATTCAACCAAGAGTCATTATCAAGTCTAAACTGAAGCTTTTAAAAGAAGCACAATCAGGAAATGCTCACGTAGAAGTTTCCAATATAGCGCAAGAAGAGTTTTACTATTTTTGGACCTACATTAAATATCTTAAAACCCATCACAGTCCAGATGAGCACTATGGTCTGGATGCAAAAGGCTTGAAAATACTGGATACTACAGCTGTATAAAATTGACAACCACATTTCAAACCCACTGACCGAACTGAACTTTGGTTTAGATCTGTGGCTAATTGAATTTTGTAACAATGACACTGTTCTATACCAGCGGTACTATACATTCTATCATGCTTTTTAAAAAGTCTGAATAATAATGCAGGTTTACAGGTGTCTACTATTACAGATTCTATATGTGCCACACACTCCCTCTTCACAAACTCAACTATCATACAAAGATTGAGTTGTGCATTTTATTCAACCTTTGTTTGTAAATCTCCCCATGTAAACTGGTACTGCTCGTTACAACAGGTCTGTGGCCATTACATAGCATTATTGCACAAGTCTCAGTTTCTTAAATCTGTCTAACTTCAGAAGAGTTTCAGAAAAAGTTTTAAAGATATTTTTGTTTTGTTTTGTTTTAAAAATCAAATAAATAGACGCACCCAGGGTCACCTGCATATTTGAAGACCTGCCCTCACCATTTTCAGCTGCCTTCTTTGGGGTTAAGGCCTACTGATCCCCAGCACACCAATACCATGGCAGACCTGGCACTCAATCCACACCATGACCTGTGACCCCACAATAATATTAAGGAATAATAATCTGTTTGAAGAGTACTGAATGGCAGAAATATATATTAATTGCTTAATTATATCAACAAACTAAAAGGTTTTTAGTTGGTTTAAGAGGATTTTCTTTTTTGTCAAACATATCTTGACAATCAGAAAATAATAAACATTCATGGTGGATGAAATTTAAACTCCCAATAAAACTGCTAGCAAAGAGAGAATGGAATATTACTTTATGGTACCACCAATTTGAATCATATTGATTTCTTGCTATTGAATCAATTTATTAAGTCATTTGTGGCCACTTCTACAACAATTTATTGATTTGACCCATTTGATCTGTGATGTGCCCCTTAATTGGTTATTAATTTGTGCCTCCTACTCCACCTCAAATTTGTTACTGCCTTCCTTGTTATTTATTTCTGCACTCACTGCCCCATTAATTATTCATTTATAGTGCCTTGCACAGTTACGTATAGAAATAGGAGGAAGAAGCCGATGAACATGCAGCTAGAGGAAGCGCTTTAGCTTCTTGGGACATCCCAGTTCTGAGGAAGATGAGACCTATACAGGCCAAATGAATTACACTTTAATAGAACCAAGACCGAGTTCCTTGTTGAGTATTGTGCTGTTGCTGAGGGTTTAACCTAACTTGGCAGTGGTGTGGGAACCAGGAGATAATATGAGAGAGGAATTCAAAGGCGTACAAAATACTGGGGGAGCTAGATAGCAGTAGAATAGCAAATAGTAAGTTAATAGGTGGAGTCAGAGTAAGGGGAAAGGAATAAAATTTTTATTAGGTTTACTGTACATCTATGTGAATGCACAGAGTGTCGTAAAGAAAACTGGTGAGTTATAGGTGCCAATTGCCATTCAGAAATATGATATTGTGGCTGTAACAGAGACCTGGCTCAATAAACAGCAGGGTTAGGTGTTAAATATTGCTGGATACGGACTTCCGGTTGGGGCGATGCGGAGCTAAGCCGCACATTTCGGCGGCTCCCGCTAGAACGGACTTTTGGGCTCTCCAGAGGAATTGGGATAAGGCCGCAACAGGAGCTGCGCCAGAGGGGGCGGGGCTGGCTCAGGAAAGCGCGGGCTTTTTCCCGCGTTAGGGAAGGGCGGAGGGGGGAGATGGAGGAGCGCACACCGATTGCTGGGGAGGAGGAGGAGGGGGGATTTCCACACCGGGGGGGGGGGTCAACAGGAAGGCGGGGGAAGCCGGGGTCAGCAGGTGTCAGCTGACTTACGGGAGTGTTACGGGGGGAGCAAAAGAGCTAGATATGGATCTAGCGGGGGGAAGTAAATATGGTTGCTGCTGCATTGGCCGAGGGGGACTTGAAAACAGAAGAGGTGGTCGGGGCGGGGGTTCCCCGTCTGGGGGACTGGAGGGTGCGGGAGGCGCGGGCACAGGACTGGCCTAAAACAGGAGATGGCTAGTTGGCGCTGATAACGTGGAATGTGAGGGGCCTGAATGGGCCGGTTAAGAGGACCCGAGTGTTCGCGCACTTAAAGGGACTGAAGGCAGACGTGGTCATGCTTCAGGAGGTGGCAGACCAGGTCAGGTTAAGAAAGGGATGGGTAGGACAGGTATTCCACTTGGGGCTGGATGCGAAGAATAGAGGGGTGGCAATACTGGTGGGGAAGCGGGTGTCGTTTGAGGCCAAGAACATAGTAGTGGACAATGGAGGTCGATACGTGATGGTGAGCGGTAGGCTGCAGGGGGCTTGGGTGGTATTGGTAAACGTATACGCCCCGAACTGGGACGATGCTGGATTTATGAAGCGTATGTTGGGGCGCATTCCGGACATGGAGGTAGGAAGCTTGATAATGGGGGGGGGGGGATTTTAACACGGTGTTGGACCCAGCATTAGATCGTTCCAGATCTAGGACTGGGTAGAGGCCGGCTGCGGCCAAGGTGCTTAGGGGGTTTATGGACCAGATGGGGGGAGTGGATCCGTGGAGATTTGCCAGGCCCCCGGCCAGGGAATTTTCTTTTTTCTCCCACATACACAAAGCCTACTCCCGGATAAATTTCTTTGTTCTGACCAGGGCGCTGATCCCGAAATTGGAGGGAACGGAGTATTCGGCCAGAGCCATCTCAGACCACGCCCCGCAGTGGGTGGAACTGGAGTTGGGAGAGGAGAGGGACCAACGCCCGCTGTGGCGTTTGGATGTGGGATTACTGGCAGATGAGGTGGTGTGCGGGAGGGTACGGGGGTGCATTGAAAGGTATTTGGAGGCCAACGACAATGGGGAGGTGCAGGTGGGGGTAGTATGGGAGGCGCTGAAGGTGGTGGTCAGGGGAGAGTTAATCTCCATCAGGGCTCACAGGGAGAAGAGAGAGGGCAGGGAAAGGGAGAGGTTAGTGGGGGAGATTTTAAGGCTGGACAGGAGATATGCAGAGGCCCCTGAAGAGGGACTAGTTATGGAGAGGCGAAGTCTCCAGACGGAATTCGACCTGTTGACCACAGGGAAGGCAGAGGCACAGTGGAGGAAAGCACAGGGGGCGACGTATGAGTATGGGGAGAAGGCGAGCCGGATGCTGGCACATCAGCTCAGTAAGAGGATGGCAGCGAGGGAGATAGGTGGAGTCAAGGATGGAAAAGGAACTACGGTGAAAGTAAATGAGGCATTTAAGGCCTTCTATGAGGAGCTGCACAGATCTCAGCCCCCAGCGGGGGAAGAGGGGATGCGACGATTTTTGGAACAACTGAGGTTCCCAAGGGTGGAGGAGCAGGAGGTGGCTGGTTTGGGGGCGCCAACTGGGTTGGAGGAGCTGATTAAAGGACTGGGGAGCATGCAGGCGGGGAAGGCCCCGGGACCAGATGGGTTCCCGGTTGAGTTCTACAGGAAGTACGTAGACCTGTTAGCCCCGTTGCTGGTGAAGACTTTCAATGAGGCAAGGGAGGGGGGGACCCTGCCCCCGACAATGTCTGAGGCGATGATCTCTTTGATCCTGAAGCGGGATAAGGACCCACTGCAATGTGGGTCGTATAGGCCGATTTCACTCCTTAACGTGGATGCTAAGTTGCTAGCAAACGTGCTGGCTACGAGGATTGAGGAATGTGTCCTGGGGGTGATTCACGAGTACCAGACGGGATTTGTAAAGGGCAGGCAGCTAAACACCAATGTGTGGAGACTCCTAAACGTGATAATGATGCCATCGGTGGAGGGAGAGGCGGAGATAGTGGCAGCTATGGACGCGGAGACGGCCTTTGACCGAGTAGAGTGGGAGTATCTCTGGGAAGTGTTGCGGAGGATTGGGTTTGGGGAGGGGTTTATCAGTTGGGTTAAGCTCCTATATAGAGCCTCGGTGGCGAGTGTGGTTACGAATCGGCGGAGGTCGGAGTATTTTCGGCTGTATCGAGGGACGAGGCAGGGGTGCACCCTGTCCCCCCTGTTGTTTGCTTTAGCAATTGAACCTTCGGCCATGGCATTAAGGGAGTCCAGGAATTGGAGGGGGGTGGTCCGAGGGGGAGATGGTGGAGGTCATGCAGATCCTAAGGGAGTTTGGGGACTTCTCGTGCTATCAGCTCAATGTAGGGAAAAGTGAGCTCTTCGTGGTGCATCCAGGGGACCAGGGAAGAGGGATAACGACTTAGCGTTGAGGAGGGCGGAAAGGAGCTTTCGGTACTTGGGGATCCAAATAGCTAGGAGTTGGGGGGCCCCGTATTAACTTAATTTGACGCGGCTGGTGGAGCAGATGGAGGAGGACTTCAAACGATGGGACATGTTGCCACTCTCGCTAGCGGGCAAAGTACAGTCGATTAAAATGATGGTCCTCCCGAGGTTTCTTTTTGTGTTCCAGTGCCTTCCAATAATGGTCACCAAGGCCTTTTTTAAGAGGGTAGGCAGGAGCATTATGGATTTTGTGTGGGCAAACAAGACCCTGAGGATAAGGAGGGGGTTTCTGGAGCGTAGTAGAGATTGAGGAGGGCTGGCGTTGCCGAATCGTGGTGGCTACTATTGGGCAGCCAACGTGATCCGTAAGTGGGTGATGGAGGGAGAGGGGGCGCCATGGAAGAGGTTGGAGATGGCATCCTGCAAAGGAACGAGCCTGGGGGCACTGGTGACGGCACCGCTGCCGCTCTCATCGACAAGTTACACCACGTGTCCGGTGGTGGCGGCAACGCTAAAGATCTGGGAGCAGTGGAGACGACACAAGGGTGCGACGGGAGCCTCGGTGTGGTCCCCGATCAGAGATAACCATCGGTTTATCCCAGGAAGCATGGACGGGAGGTTTCAGAGCTGGCATCGGGCAGGGGTTAGAAGAATAGAGGACCTGTTCAACGATGGGACATTTGCGAGCCTAGGGGCGCTGGAGGAGAAGTTTGGGCTACCCCCGGGAAACGCTTTCAGGTACATGCAAGTGAGGGCGTTTGTGAGGCGGCAGGTGAGCGAATTCCTGTAGCTTCCCGCACAGGGGATTCAGGACAGGGTGATTTTGGGGGTATGGGTCGGAGAGGGCAAGGTGTCGGCGATATATCAGGAGATGAAAGAAGAGGAGGAGGCTTTGGTAGAGGAGCTGAAGGGCAAATGGGAGGAGGAGTTGGGGGAGGAGATTGAAGAGGGTCTGTGGGCTGATGCCCTAAGTAGGGTTAATTCCTCGTCCTCGTGTGCCAGGCATAGCCTGATACAGTTTAAGGTTATTCACAGAGCGCATATGACAGGGGCGAGGCTGAGTAGGTTCTTTGGGGTGGAGGACAGATGTGGGAGGTGCTCTGGAAGCCCGGTAAATCACGCCCATATGTTCTGGTCGTGTCCGGCACTGGATGGGTTCTGGAGGGGTGTTGCGAGGACTATGTCTAAGGTGGTGAATGAAAGTCCAGGTCAAGCCAAGTTGGGGGCTAGCACTATTTGGAGTGGTGGACGAGCCGGGAGTGCAGGAGGCGAAAGAGGACGGCATTCCGGCCTTTGCGTCCCTGGTAGTCCGGCGGAGGATCTTGCTATTGTGGAAAGACGCGAAGCCCCCCAGTGTGGATGCCTGGATAAACGACATGGCAGGGTTCATCAAGCTGGAGAGGATAAAGTTTGCCTTGAGAGGGTCTGCGCAGGGGTTCTTCAGGCGATGGCAACCGTTCCTAGACTATCTCGCGGAGCGTTAGATGGAGGTCGGTCAGCAGCAGCAGCAACCCAGGGAGGGAGCGGGGGGGGGGGGGTTTCTTTCGGGGGGGGGGGGGTTTAAGGGTGGGCGGGGAAAGGGGTTTTTCCTAGGGGCACTTGAGAAAGGAAAAACATAAACATATGGGAAAGTCAATATGTGCGGAAGGAACCCATTATACAAGTTCTGTATTTTGTTGGATTGATATGTTTATGTCTTGCTCTGTTACTTTTTTCTTTCTTTTTGTTTCGGGGGGGTGGGTTTGAATGGTTGAACATTTTTGTTGAAAAATTCTGAATAAACATACTTTAAAAAAAAAATATTGCTGGATACAAGGTGTTCATGAAATATAGGAGGAGGAAAGAAAGACAAGAGGAAAGACTCACGGAATTCATAGAATCATGGAATTGATTAGCGAGAGCATTGCACTGCTAGAGAAAGAGGATGTCCCTAAGGAGGCAAGGACAGATTCCATTTGGCTAGAGCTAAGGAACAAAAAAGGCACAATTAGATTACTCAGTGGAGTCTATCACCAGTGGGAAGAATGTAGAGAACACATTTGCAAGGAAATTACAGAGGGTTGCTAAACACTACAGAGTAGTTATAATGGGGGACTTCAATTATCCAAATGTAGACTGGGTTAGTAGCAGTTTAAGGGCAGAGATCCTAAATTTCAGAAACTCTTTTAGAATAATAATAATCTTTATTGTCACAGGGTAAGCAGCTTACATTGCAGTGAAGTTACTGTGAAAAGCCCCAAGTCGCCACATTCCAGCGCTTGTTCGGATACACAGAGGGAGAATTCAGAATGTCCAAATTAGCTAACAGCACGTCTTTCAGGACTTGTGGGAGGAAACTGGAGCACCCGGAGGAAACCCACGCAGATACAAGAGAACGTGCAGACTCCGCAACAGACAGTGACCCAGCCGGGAATCGATCCTGGGACCCTGGCGCTGTGAAGCCACAGTGCTAATTACCGTACTGCTAGAGCAGTATATTTCCAGTCCAATGAGAAAAGAGGCACTGCTATATCTGGTTCTTGGAAATGAGATGTGCCAGGTAGATCAAATATCAGTCGAACATTTAGCGGACAGTGATCACTGTACCATAAGGCTCAGGGTGGCTATGGAAAAGGGCAAAGAAAAATCCAGGTCGAGAATAATGAACTGGAGAAAAGGCAACTTCACTGGGGGGAAGAATGGACCTTGGTCAAAGGTTAGTGGGAAAATAGCAGCTGAACAAAGGACAACCTTCAAAGAAGAGACAGTTAGTGCACAGTCAAGGTATTCACAGCTCCTCGAAAGGGAAAGGAAGGGCTCCCAGAAAAAGAAATAGAAATTTTGAAAAATAAAAAGCGAGCTTTTGACAGATAGAAAATACAATTGAAAGCCAGATTAAATAGAACGGTTCAGAGGGAAGGTGAAAAAAGTAACTAAGAGAAGCAAAGAGACTAGCAGCCAACATAAAAGGGAATCCCCAAGTCTTCTATAGGCATATATTTAGGAAAAGGGTCGGAAAGAGAATAGGGCCGATTAGAGATCATAAAGGATTATGCATGGAGGTAGAGGGCATAGCTGAAGCATTAAAGTTAATACATTGCATCTGTTTTTATCAAGGAAAATGATACTTCCCAGGCAATGCTGAAGGAGACTTTGTTCTTTGTTGAGTAGGTTATTCACAGTAAAGAGTTGAAAACTGCTAAGGAGGTGGTATTGGATAAGCAACCTATACTTAAAGTTGATAAGGCACCAGGACCTAATGAGTTGCATCCAAAGATACGGAGGGCAGTGGAAATTGCAGAGGCACATCCCACAATTTTTCAGTCTCCTTAAACTCAGGGATGGTGTCAGACTGACGAATTATAAATATTACACCCTTGTTCAAAAGAGTGTAAAAATAAGCCCAGCAACTATAAACTAGTCAGTTTAACTGGCGGTGAGGAAACATCTATGTTTTCTTTGTTGTTTACAGAAAAGTATTTTACCTCAACTGGCAAGTCAATTTAAATTTGCTGATCATCGAATTGTTCATGTTTGCTTTTCAGTGATTTGAAATTAAATGAAAATTGAATTGAACACAAACGTAAAAGGAACAAAAAATAACGGCAATCACGGAATCCAATCCCCCAAATATAATTAAAAATTCTCCAATCCCCCAAATATAATTAAAAATTCAAGAATACCATGCAAAGTTAATTAATTCAATCACCTTAAGTCAGTAGGAACATAAGAGCAGGACATTCAGTCCTTTCCGCCAGCTCCACCATTCAACACCATCCTGATTGATCTAACGCAATTCCACCTTCCCACCAATCTCCATATCCCTTCATCAAGTATCCAAAAACGCGATTAAGCCCTTTCTTGAATATACTCAATGACTTAGTGCTCCTTGTGGCAATATATTATACACAACATGGCATAACCTTTTTTTAAATGTTCAAATGCTTGAAAAGGAATATTTCATGCTCAGTGGAGACATGTTTTTCTTGTTAGCACAGGAGCTTAAGAAAGCAATTAGAAGAGCAAAGAAAGGATATGAGAAAGCTCTGGTTGGTAAAAGTAGGAAAAATCTCAAGATATTCTCTAAGTATATCAATGAGAAGAGGATAACCAGGGAAAGAGTAGGGCACATTAGGAACAAAGGGGGTGATCTGTGGGTGGAGCCAGGGGACATTGGTAGGACGTTGAACGAATACTTCACATCTATGTTCCCCAAGAGAATGAGGATGTAGATATGGAACTCAGGGAGAGACTGTGAGAATCTTGAGCAAATTGACTGAGGGAGTGACAAGGTATTGGAGGTGTTGGCAGGCTTAAAAGTGGACAAATCCCCAGGTTCATATGAATTGTGTCCCAGGGTGCTGTGGAAAGCGAGGGAGGAGATTGCAGGGGCTCTGACCCAAATTTGTAATTCCTCTCTGGCCATGCAGGAGTTGCCAGAGGACTAGAAAGGGTTATAGAGATAAGCCAGGAAACTGCAGGCCAGTGTGTCTCACGTCGGTGGTAGGAAAACTATTGAGAGAAAATTCTGATGGAGAGAATCTATCTCGACTTGGAGAGGCAAGGTTTGATCAAGGATAGTCAGCATGGCTTTGTCAGAGCGAGGTCATGCCCAACAAATTTGACAATTTTTTGAGGAGGTGACCAATTGTGTACATCAGGGTAGTGCAGTTGATGTAGTTTATGTGGATTTCAGCAAAGCCTTTGACAGGGTCCCATATGGGAGACTTGCGAATCATAGAATTTACAGTGCAGAAGGAGGCCATTCGGCCCATCGAGTCTGCACCGGCTCTTGGAAAGAGCACCCTAACCAAGGTCCACACCTCCACCCTATCCCCATAACCCAGTAACCCGACCCAACAGTGAGGGCAATTTTGGACACTATGGGCAATTCAGCATGGCCAATCCACCTAAACCGCGCATCTTTGGACTGTGGGAGGAAACTGGAGTACCCGGAGAAAACCCACGCACACACGGGGAGAATGTGCAGACTCCGCACAGACAGTGACCCAAGCCGGGAATCGAACTTTGGACCCCTGGAGCTGTGAAGCAATTGTGCTATCCACAATGCTACCGTGCTGCCCCGGTAAAGAAAGCAAACACACATGGGATACAGGGTAATTATGTAAGATGGGTTTGAAATTGGCTTAGCTGTAGAAGAGAGGGTGATGACATTCAGCTGCTTTAGTGACTGAAAGCCAGTGTCCAGTGGCGTACCACAGGATGTTGGGTCCCCTATTATTCATCATTTATATAAACAGCACAGATGACTATGTGCCTGGGATGGAACATTTAAGTTATGAAGAGAGGTTGGATAGGCGGAGGTTATTTTCATTGGAGCAGAGAAGACTGAGGGGTGACCTGATCGAGGTCAAGATTATGAGGTGCATGGACAAGGTGGATAAGCATCAGCTGTACCCTTAGTTGAAGATCAGTCACGAGGAGACAAGTTCAAGCTAAGGGGGAGGAGGAGGGGGACGTGAGGGAAAACATTGTTACCCAGAGGGTGATGACAGTCTGGCATGCACTGCCTGGGATGTGGTAGAGGCGAGTTGCCTCTCATCCTTTAAAAAGTGCCTGGATGAGCACTTGGCACATCATATCATTCAAGGACATTTCTCCCACTGTTCACAGGCCCTGGAAGGAAGTCCATACATGCCAGTGCACAATGCTGTCATCACCCAGAAATATATACCCTACTTCTCAGAGATCCTTAAATCTCTGTTCCAATTCCTCATGTATCCTGAAACGTACCTTCCATCTCAAACACGCCCTTCCCAAAAGCGGTAGTATATATGGGCTTCATACTTGTTATTATAAATACACAAGGCTATTTGGAACTAGAGGCAAAATACAAAACTAACAATTATTTCTAATGACTCAATTTAAAGTGCCGTGTTATGCATTTGCCTCTCAAGCAGGATATTTTAAATGCCAATTGGGGAGTTGCACCAAGAACAAAAAAAGGGATTCCTTGCCTTTTCCAATGGTTTAATAGGACACGAGGCATTATCATCACCCATCAGAATAATTGTGCAGTATTAGAAATTACATCTTTAGTAGTCAAGCAGACCCACAAATTAGGTCCTTGCATTCCTGTAAATGTTATAAATATTTAAAAGCACACAGTCTACCGCATTATACTGCAATGGAATCACTGAACCTGAACAGGTCAGGGTGTGCGGTTGGGGGGGGGGGAAGAGAGAGAGAGAGAGAGAGAGAGAGCATTAAACCCCCAACCATGCTTCAGCTTTTTATTGATTGCATAATCCAATCATTATTAGCCATGACTGGTCAACAACCACTAGAGGTAACCAATGTATACATTCTGTTAGTAATGTACAGTTTCGCAGACTGCCCTTAAAAAACAAGGTTGGATTTCAAACATTTTTTGGACATAAAAATCTCAGGTTAATAATGGTCATGCAGAAACAAAGCTCCAAAGGTTTGTGGATATCACTTAATTTTTAAAACTGGAGCCAATTAAAAGGGGATTAGCTACCTGACTTCCTAACAGTTGGTCCTTTCAGAAAATTCGGCAACAAAGTCAGGAATTTTCATGCTGGATTTGTTAACCTTCATCTTTAATAAACTTATTCACAGCTGCTGCTGTTTTGACAGTTCAATTACAATCAATTGATTTTTCATGCATCTTTCGACAATTTATAGAAGAGACCCCACCAATGATGGAGTCATATGATGATCCTGGGACAGACTCCATCAGTTGCTAGGATACCGGACAGAAATCCCAATGTTTTATTTAATTTGTAAGACTGCGAAGAAATGATACTTCACTCCAGGAGTGATTCCATGCACAAATTCAAATCCCCTCCCTGTCTCAGCAATTCCACGGGCCCTAAAACCCTCAGATTCATTCCAATTCTGGCCTGCTTGAGCATCCCTGATTTTAAGCATTCCAGTGTTACATCATTGAAACGGTTGTCGTTAACTGTCTGGGCCTTAAATTCTGAAATGTTTTTCCTTAGCCTCTTATCATTCTCTCCTCTTCAAGGGTATACCCAATCTCAGCTCTGCTACTGAAATCCTATTCATCCGTTTGGCTAGTCTCCCACGGTCGATTCTCCACAAATTTGAATAATCTAAAACATCCTACCCATGTTCTAATTCATACCAATTTCTGTTAATCCGTCACCCATGTGCTTGTTGACCTACAGTGGCTCCAGGTTAAGGAACGCCTCAAATTTAAATTTCAAGTCCTGGTTTTGAAATTCCTCCATGATATCACTCCTTCAAATCTTTTATATCTTGGAGGGTTGTACAGTTCGAGGAGAGGTGTACTTCTTCAATTTTGAGTTCTTGAGGATTCCCAATTTTAACTGCTCCACCATTGACTGCCATACCTTCAGCTGCCAAGGCTCTTCGCTCTAAAATTCAAAACCTAAACTTCTCTGCATCTCTCCTTCCTCCTTTAAGACGCTCCATTAAACACAGCTTTCTGCCCAAATATTTGGTCATCTGCTCTTTAAATGGCTTGGTGTCAACAATTTTTTGAAGTACCTGAACCATCTTGGTGTTTCAAACTCCATAAAACCTCCATGTAGATAAAAGTTGTTTGTTGTTGTGAAAACCTACCTCTTTGACCTATCTACCTGCTTAGCCCAATTGTGCGCCCATTAAGTGACGAGGGATGTTTTCAATAACATTTTGTTTTGTTAATTCAGGGGATAGTTTCATGCTATGTACATTAATCGGTCCTGGTGGCTTACAATATTATAGATAAAAGCACATTTTTATTGCAGGCTATAATAAGTAAAAGTTATATTTGTGGCTCGAGCTTTACAATTGTGTGTTTACTAATGTAAAATCAATGGCCTTGATTACTCTAAGAATTCATTAAATTATGCAATTAATTTTATTACTTACCTGCTTTATCAATCCTAGGATGAAAAAGTCAATGGCAGGTTAACTTGATGAAACTGTGGAAGAACTGTATCATAATTTAAGTAAAGAGGGATGGTCTGTACAAAAATTCACATATCGTGTTGCCACGGTTCTCACCTTTGGGAACAAGATTTAAAATACCCTAACCATGGATGCAGCTATTTTTAAAAAAAATTTTTTTATAAATCAATAATTTTTATAGGGGTTTTCACAAAATATCAACAACAGAATGTAAAAGGAACCCAATAGAATTAAATACAGAACACAGAAAAACAACCCCCGTGCCCCCCTCCCCCCATACATAAATAATAAATTAACACCCCGAATTAACACAAAGCAAATATATACACCCCCTCAGATCCCCCAGGGTAAATAAACAAAAATAAAATAGAACCCACCCCCGGGTTGCCGCTGCTGCTGACCATTGTCTACCGTTCTGCCAGCAAGTCCAAGAACGGTTGCCACCGCCTAAAGAACCCTTGTACCAATCCCCTTTAGGCGAATTTCACCCTCTCCAATTTAATAAACCCAGCCATATCGTTGATCCAGGATTCCACGCTTGGGGGCCTCGTATCCTTCCACTGAAGAAGAATCATTCACCGGGCTACCAGAGATGCAAAGACCAGAATACCGGCCTCTTTCACCTCCTGCACTCCCGGCTCCCCTGCAACCCCAAATAATGCGTGCCCCCAGCCCGGCTTGACCCTGGATCCTACCACCCCCGACACCGTCCTCGTTACGCCCTTCCAAAATTCCTCCAGTGCTAGGCATGCCCAGAACATATGGGTGTGATTTGCTGGGCTCCCCGAGCACCTAACACACCTGTCCTCTCCCCGAAAGAACCGGCTCATCCTTGTCCCGGTCGTGTGTGCCCTGTGCAGCACCTTAAACTGTATGAGGCTGAGCCTCATGCACGAAGAGGAAGAGTTCACCCTCCCTAGGGCATCTACCCACGTCCCCTCTTCGATCTCCTCTCCCAACTCCTCCTCCCACTTACCTTTCAACTCCACCACCGAGGCCTCCTCCTCCTCCTGCATCACCTGGTAAGTTTCTGAGATGTTCCCCGCTCCAACCCCCCCCGAGAGAACCCTGTCCTGTACTGTGCGTGGCAGCAGCCGCGGGAATTCCACCACTTGCCGCCTGGCAAACGCCCTTACCTGTAAATATCTAAAGGTGTTCCCCGGGGGGAGCCCATACTTCTCCTCCAGCTCACCCAGGCTTGCGAACTTCCCGTCCACAAACAGGTCCCCCAACCTTCTTATCTCTGCCCTGTGCCACCCCGAAAACCCTCCGTCTATTCTCCCTGGGACAAACCGGTGGTTCCCCCGTATTGGGGTCCACACCGAGGCCCCAACTTCCCCCCTGTGCCGCCTCCACTGCCTCCAGACTTTGAGGGTAGCCGCCACTACCGGGCTCGTGGTATACCTCCTTGGAGGGAGCGGCAGCGGTGCCGTTGCCAGCGCCTCCAGACTCGTACCCTCACAAGACGCCGTCTCCAGCCTCTTCCATGCAGCCTCCTCCCCCTCCATCACCCACTTGCGCACCATCGCCGCATTGGCGGCCCAGTAGTACCCACAGAGGTTGGGCAGTGCCAGCCCCCACCATCCCTACTCCGCTCCAGGAACACCCTTCTCACCCTCGGAGTCCCTCGCGCCCACACAAACCCTGTTATGCTCCTGTTAACCCGCCTAAAGAAGGCCTTCGGGATAAACATGGGGAGGCACTGGAACAGAAACAAAAACCTTGGGAGCACCGTCATCTTAACTGACTGCACCCTACCGGCCAGGGACAGCGGCAACGCGTCCCACCTCTTGAACTCCTCCTCCATTTGCTCCACCAGCCTCGTGTAATTAAGTCTATGCAGAGCCCCCCAGCTCCTGGCCACCTGGACCCCCAAATATCTGAAGCTCCTCTCCGCCCTTTTTAGTGGGAGCTCGCCAATTCCCCCCTCCTGGTCCCCTGGGTGAACCATGAACAACTCGCTCATCCCCGAATTCCCTGAGGATCCTCATTACCTCCGGCATTTACCCCACCGGGTCCGTCACATATAGCAGCAAGTCGTCCTCATAGAGCGACACCCTATGCTCCTCCCCACCCCGCACCAGCCCCCTCCAGTTCCTCGACTACCTCAGTGCCATAGACAGGGGTTCAATCGCCAGTGCGAAGAGCAGGGGGGGGGGGGGGGGGGGGGGGGGGGGGGGGGGACAGAGGACACTCCTGCCTCGTCCCTCGATGCAACTGAAAGTACTCAGACCTCCTCTTGTTCGTGGCCACACTCGCCATCGGGACCTCGTATAAAATAGAGTCGATTTTTGGCAGGAGAACAGCTGGTGAGTCAGTTTCAGCGGGAGCAGTGCGGAAGTGGCTGCTGGGAGGTAAGTCTGTCCTTTAAAAGCACTTGTCTTTGCAGGGGCAGGCCAGTCGATTTCGGCGGGAGAACAGCTGGTGAGTCAGTTTCAGCGGGAGCAGTGCGGAAGTGGCTGCTGGGAGGCAAGTCTGTCCTTTAAAAGCACTTGTCTTTGCAGGGGCAGGCCAGTCGATTTCGGCGGGAGAACAGCTGGTGAGTCAGTTTCAGCGGGAGCAGTGCGGAAGTGGCTGCTGGGAGGTAAGTCTGTCCTTTAAAAGCGCTTGTCTTTGCAGGGGCAGGCCAGTCGATTTCGGCGGGAGTACAGCTGGTGAGTCAGTTTCAGCGGGAGCAGTGCGGAAGTGGCTGCTGGGAGGTAAGTCTGTCCTTTAAAAGCGCTTGTCTTTGCAGGGGCAGGCCAGTCGATTTCGGCCGGAGAACAGCTGGTGAGTAAGTTTCAGCGGGAGCAGTGCGGAAGTGGCTGCTGGGAGGTAAGTCTGTCCTTTAAAAGCACTTGTCTTTGCAGGGGCAGGCCAGTCAATTTCAGCGGGAGTGGAGCTGGCTGGTTAGTCAATTTCAGCAGGAGCT
Source organism: Scyliorhinus torazame (assembly GCF_047496885.1). Lineage (NCBI taxonomy): Eukaryota > Metazoa > Chordata > Chondrichthyes > Carcharhiniformes > Scyliorhinidae > Scyliorhinus > Scyliorhinus torazame. Next base: position 148,666,801 of record NC_092721.1, on the reverse strand, counting down.
GTTTTAGGCGGGAACAGGAAGTCGACCCGCGGACGTCTGGGAAGACCCTCACCAATAAATTCTGGTGGAGAGGGGCACAGATAGGAGATTTTGTGGGAGCGTGAGAGACTCACGTTTGGTATGTTGCCTCCCAGGTGCAAGGGTACGTGATGTCTCGGATCGTGTTTTCCGGGTCCTTAGGGGGAGGGGGAGCAGCCCCAAGTCGTGGTCCACATTGGCACTAACGACATAGGTAGGAAAGGGGACAAGGATGTCAGGCAGGCTTTCAGGGAGCTAGGATGGAAGCTCAGAACTAGAACAAACAGAGTTGTTATCTCTGGGTTGTTGCCCGTGCCACGTGATAGTGAGATGAGGAATAGGGAGAGAGAGCATTTAAACACGTGGCTACAGGGATGGTGCAGGCGGGAGGGATTCAGATTTCTGGATAACTGGGGCTCTTTCTGGGGAAGGTGGGACCTCTACAGACAGGATGGTCTACATCTGAACCTGAGGGGCACAAATATCCTGGGGGGGAGATTTGTTAGTGCTCTTTGGGGGGGTTTAAACTAATGCAGCAGGGGCATGGGAACCTGGATTGTAGTTTTAGGGTAAGGGAGAATGAGAGTATAGAGGTCAGGAGCACAGATTTGACGTCGCAGGAGGGGGCCAGTGTTCAGGTAGGTGGTTTGAAGTGTGTCTACTTCAATGCCAGGAGTATACGAAACAAGGTAGGGGAACTGGCAGCATGGGTTGGTACCTGGGACTTCGATGTTGTGGCCATTTCGGAGACATGGATAGAGCAGGGACAGGAATGGATGTTGCAGGTTCCGGGGTTTAGGTGTTTTAGTAAGCTCAGAGAAGGAGGCAAAAGAGGGGGAGGTGTGGCGCTGCTAGTCAAGAGCAGTATTACGGTGGGGGAGAGGATGCTAGATGGGGACTCTTCTTCCGAGGTAGTATGGGCTGAAGTTAGAAACAGGAAAGGAGAGGTCACCCTGTTGGGAGTTTTTTATAGGCCTCCTAATAGTTCTAGGGATGTAGAGGAAAGGATGGCGAAGATGATTCTGGATATGAGCGAAAGTAACAGGGTAGTTATTATGGGAGACTTTAACTTTCCAAATATTGACTGGAAAAGATATAGTTCGAGTACAATAGATGGGTCATTTTTTTGTACAGTGTGTGCAGGAGGGTTTCCTGAAACAATATGTTGACAGGCCAACTAGAGGCGAGGCCACGTTGGATTTGGTTTTGGGTAATGAACCAGGCCAGGTGTTGGATTTGGAGGTAGGAGAGCACTTTGGGGACAGTGACCACAATTCGGTGACGTTTACGTTAATGATGGAAAGGGATAAGTATACACCGCAGGGCAAGAGTTATAGCTGGGGGAAGGGCAATTATGATGCCATTAGACGTGACTTGGGGGGGATAAGGTGGAGAAGTAGGCTGCAAGTGTTGGGCACACTGGATAAGTGGGGCTTGTTCAAGGATCAGCTACTGCGTGTTCTTGATAAGTATGTACCGGTCAGGCAGGGAGGAAGGCGTCGAGCGAGGGAACCGTGGTTTACCAAGGAAGTGGAATCTCTTGTTAAGAGGAAGAAGGAGGCCTATGTGAAGATGAGGTCTGAAGTTTCAGTTGGGGCGATGGATAGTTACAAGGTAGCGAGGAAGGATCTAAAGAGAGAGCTAAGACGAGCAAGGAGGGGACATGAGAAGTATTTGGCAGGAAGGATCAAGGAAAACCCAAAAGCTTTCTGTAGGTATGTCAGGAATAAGCGAATGACTAGGGAAAGAGTAGGACCAGTCAAGGACAGGGATGGGAAGTTGTGTGTGGAGTCTGAAGAGATAGGCGAGATACTAAATGAATATTTTTCGTCAGTATTCACTCAGGAAAAAGATAATGTTGTGGAGGAGAATGCTGAGCCCCAGGCTAATAGAATAGATGACATTGAGGTACGTAGGGAAGAGGTGTTGGCAATTCTGGACAGGCTGAAAATAGATAAGTCCCCGGGACCTGATGGGATTTATCCTAGGATTCTCTGGGAGGCCAGGGAAGAGATTGCTGGACCTTTGGCTTTGATTTTTATGTCATCATTGGCTACAGGAATAGTGCCAGAGGACTGGAGGACAGCAAATGTGGTCCCTTTGTTCAAAAAGGGGAGCAGAGACAACCTCGGCAACTATAGACCGGTGAGCCTCACGTCTGTAGTGGGTAAAGTCTTGGAGGGGATTATAAGAGACAAGATTTATAATCATCTAGATAGGAATAATATGATCAGGGATAGTCAGCATGGCTTTGTGAAGGGTAGGTCATGCCTCACAAACCTTATTGAGTTCTTTGAGAAGGTGACTGAACAGGTAGATGAGGGTAGAGCAGTTGATGTGGTGTATATGGATTTCAGCAAAGCGTTTGATAAGGTTCCCCACGGTAGGCGATTGCAGAAAATACGAAGGCTGGGGATTGAGGGTGATTTAGAGATGTGGATCAGAAATTGGCTAGCTGAAAGAAGACAGAGGGTTGTGGTTGATGGGAAATGTTCAGAATGGAGTACAGTCACAAGTGGAGTACCACAAGGATCTGTTCTGGGGCCGTTGCTGTTTGTCATTTTTATCAATGACCTAGAGGAAGGCGCAGAAGGGTGGGTGAGTAAATTTGCAGACGATACTAAAGTCGGTGGTGTTGTCGATAGTGTGGAAGGATGTAGCAGGTTACAGAGGGATATAGATAAGCTGCAGAGCTGGGCTGAGAGGTGGCAAATGGAGTTTAATGTAGAGAAGTGTGAGGTGATTCACTTTGGAAGGAATAACAGGAATGCGGAATATTTGGCTAATGGTAAAGTTCTTGAAAGTGTGGATGAGCAGAGGGATCTAGGTGTCCATGTACATAGATCCCTGAAAGTTGCCACCCAGGTTGATAGGGTTGTGAAGAAGGCCTATGGAGTGTTGGCCTTTATTGGTAGAGGGATTGAGTTCCGGAGTCGGGAGGTCATGTTGCAGCTGTACAGAACTCTGGTACGGCCGCATTTGGAGTATTGCGTACAGTTCTGGTCACCGCATTATAGGAAGGACGTGGAGGCTTTGGAGCGGGTGCAGAGGAGATTTACCAGGATGTTGCCTGGTATGGAGGGAAAATCTTATGAGGAAAGGCTGATGGACTTGAGGTTGTTTTCGTTGGAGAGAAGAAGGTTAAGAGGAGACTTAATAGAGGCATACAAAATGATCAGGGGGTTGGATAGGGTGGACAGTGAGAGCCTTCTCCCGCGGATGGATATGGCTGGCACGAGGGGACATAACTTTAAACTGAGGGGTAATAGATATAGGACAGAGGTCAGAGGTAGGTTCTTTACGCAAAGAGTAGTGAGGCCGTGGAATGCCCTACCTGCTACAGTAGTGAACTCGCCAACATTGAGGGCATTTAAAAGTTTATTGGATAAACATATGGATGATAATGGCATAGTGTAGGTTAGATGGCTTTTGTTTCGGTGCAACATCGTGGGCCGAAGGGCCTGTACTGCGCTGTATGTTCTATGTTCTATAACAGCCTAACCCACCTGGAAAACCCCTCCCCAAACCCGAACCTCTTCAGCACCTCCCACAAGTACCCCCATTCTGCCCTATCGAAGGCCTTTTCAGCGTCCATTGCCACCACTATCTCCGCCTCCCCCTCCCTCGCCAGCATCATAACGTACAGGAGCCTTCGCACATTCGCGTTCAACTGCCTCCCCTTCACGAACCCCGTCGGGTCTTCGTGGACCACCTGCGGCACACAATCCCCAACTCTCGTGGCTAAGACCTTCGCCAGCCCCGTGGCATCTATATTTAACAACAAAATCGGCCTGTAAGACCCACACTGCAGGGGATCCTTGTACCGCTTCAGGATCCCCCCCTTGCCTCATTGAAGGTCCTAACTAGCAACGGGCCGAATAGGTCCACATATTTCTTGTAGAATTCGACCGGGAAACCATCCGGCCCCGGTGCCTTCCCCACCTGCATGCTCCCTATCCCTTTGGCCAGCTCCTCCAGCCCAATCGGGGCCCCCAAACCCGCCACCAGTCCCTCCTCCACCTTCGGAAGCCTCAATTGGTCTAGAAAGCAGTCCATCCCTCCCTCCTCCAGTGGGGGCTCAGACCGATACAATTCCTCGTAGAAGTCCCTGAAGACCCCATTGATGCCAACCCCACTCCGCACCACACTCCCTCCCCTATCCTTAACTCCCCCGATCACCCTAGCTGCGTCCCGCTTCCGAAGCTGATACGCCAGCATCCGACTTGCCTTTTCCCCATACTCGTAGACCGCCCCCTGGGCCTTTCTCCACTGCACCACCGCCTTCCTGGTGGTCAACAGGTCGAATTCGGCCTGGAGGCTACGCCTCTTCCTCAACAGTCCCTCCTCAGGCATCTTCGCATACCTCCTGTCTACCCTCACCATCTCCCCCACCAGCCTCTCCCTCTGCTCTCTCCTCTCCTTGTGGGCCCTGATGGAGATCACCTCTCCCCTAACCACCGCCTTCAGCGCCTCCCATACCATCCCCACTCGGACCTCCCCGTTATCGTTGGCCTCCAGGTATCTCTCTATGCTTCCTCGTCCGCCAACAGCCCCACCTCCAAGCACCACAACGGGCGCTGGTCCCTCTCCTCCCCCAGCTCTAGGTCTACCCAATGCGGGGCGTGATCCGAAATGTCTATCGCCGAGTACTCGCTATGCTCTACTCTCACTATCAGCGCTCTACTCATAATAAAAAAGTCGATCCGGGAATAAGCCTTATGAACATGCAAGAAGAATGAAAATTCCCTAGCCCCCGGCCTTGCAAATCTCCAAGGGGCCACGCCTCCCATCTGGTCCATAAGCCCCCTCAGCACCTTAGCCGCCGCCAGCTTCCTACCCGTCCTAGACCTGGAGCGATCCAGTGCCGGATCCAACACCGTGTTAAAAGCCCCCCCCCCCCACCCCCCCCGCATTATCAGGCCCCCCACTTCCAAGTCCGGGATCGGACCCAACATGCAGCGCATAAAACCCGCATTGTCCCAGTTCGGGGCATACACGTTGACCAGCACCACCCTCTCCCCTTGCAGCTTACCACTTACCACTACGTACCTGCCGCCATTGTCTGTCACAATGCTCGACGCCTCGAACAACACCCTCTTTCCCACCAAGATCGCCACCCCGATTTTTGGCATCCAACCCGGAACACTGGGGCTGTTTAGCACAGGGCTAAATCGCTGGCTTTGAAAGCAGACCAAAGCAGGCCAGAAGCACAGTTCAATTCCCGTACCAGCCTCCCCGAACAGGCGCCGGAATGTGGCGACTAGGGGCTTTTCACAGTAACTTCATTTGAAGCCTACTTGTGACAATAAGCGATTTTCATTTCATTTTATGAAACACCTGACCTACCCACCCCTTCCTCAATCTTACCTGGTCTGCCACCTTCAGGTGTGTCTCCTGGAGCATGACCACATCCGCCTTCAGCCCCTTCAGGTGTGAGAACACCCGGGCCCGCTTGACCGGCCCGTTCAGTCCCCTTACATTCCAGGTTATCAGCCGGATCAGGGGGCTAGCCGCACCCCCCTGCCCCGCCGACTAGCCATATCCCTTCCTTGGCTAGCCACGCGCCCGCACCCCCGGCCCGTTCCCCACGGCGGCAGACCCCAATCCCAACCCCCTCTACTCGCTCCAGCTCCCCCTTGACCATAGCAGCAGCAACCCTTCACCCACGCCCTCAAGCTAGGACCCCTCCTAGCTGCTTTACTCCCCCATTGCACTCCCGCAAGTCAGCGGACTCCTGCTGACCCTGGCTACTCCCACCTCTCCTTCGACTCCTCCCATTGTGGGACATACCCTCCCCCTCCATTACACATTCACAGGCTCTCCGCCTCCCACTTCCATCCCAAGCGCGGGAAACAACCCTCGCTTCCCCGCCCCGGCCCCGCCCCCTCCAGCGCGGGAAAAAGCCCGCGCTTTCCACCTACCCGGCCCTGCCACCTCTGACGCCGCTCCTTTTACAGGCCCAGTCCCCTCACCCCCGACTCGGGCCTCCCCCGCGGGGCCCCATCCCCCCTACCGGCCATCCACCCCGACTCCATTTACTTACCCCCCTCCACGAGCCCACCCGACAGACCCAACCAAAACAGTGCCCAACCCACCCTAACCGAACCAAAAAGAAATAAGAGCAAAGAACCCCCCCTCAAAATGTAACAGCCCAACAGCAATCCCCGACCACCCATCCCGACCCTCAGTTTGTGTCCAGATTCTCAGCCTGGACAAAGGCCCACGCCTCCTCCAGAGACTCAAAATAATGGTGCCGGTCCTTGTAGGTGACCCAGTCGCGCCGGCTGCAGCATGCCAAACTTCACCCCCTTCCTGTGCAGCACTGCCTTCGCCCGATTGTACCTGGCCCTCTTCTTCGCCACCTCCGCACTCCAGTCCTGGTATATTCGAACCTCCGCGTTCTCCCACCTGCTGCTCCTCTCTTTCTTGGCCCACCTGTGCACGCACTCCCATCAGCGAACCGATGAAACCGCACCAGCACCGCCCGCGGCGGCTCGTTAGCCTTGGGCCTCCTCGCCAGCACTCTATGGGCCCATTTCAGCTCCAGGGGTCCCTGGAAGAACCCCGCTCACATCAGCGAGTTTAACATAGTGATCACATAGGCCCCCACGTCCGACCCCTCCAGCCTCTCCGGGAGGCCCAGAATTCGCAAATTCTCCCGCCTCGACCGATTCTCCATCTCCTCGAACCGTTCCTGCCATTTCTTGTGGAGAGCCATGACCTTTACCGCAAGGCCTAAGATCTCGTCCTCGTTGTCGGACCTCGCTGATCGCCACCCCCTGGGCCGTCTTGGTCTCCAGCAGCTTGTCGATAGAAGCCTTCATCGGCTCCAGCAGGTCCACTTTGATATCCCTGAAGCAACGCTGGATAACCTCCTGTTGCTCCTGCGCCCACTGCATCCACGCTGCCTGGTCCCCGCCGGCCGCCATTTTGCTCTTTTTCCCTCGCACCTTCTTTGGGTTCACCACCACTTTTTTTAGTCGCCCCGCTCCTGGTCTAACCCATACACTGTCGGGAAACTATTGCAATCTCCTTCCCACACCGTGAAATGTCGAAAAAAATCCGTTGGGGGCCCTGAAAAGAGCCCAAAAGTCAGTTTTTAGCAGGAGCTGCTGAATGGGCGACTTAGCTCTGCATAGCCGCAGTCCAATTATACCACGTCCACTGGCTCCCCCTCATCAACTCTACTAGTTACATCCTCGAAGAATTCCAGTAGATTTGTCAAGCATGATTTCCCCTTTATAAATCCATGCTGACCAATCCTGCCACTATTTTCCAAGTGTTTTGCTATAAAATTTTAATAATGGATTCCAGAATTTTCCACACTACTGATGTCAGCCTTACTGGTCTATAATTCTCTGCTTTCTCTATACCTCCTACAATCTGCAGGAACTGTTCCAGAGTCTACAGAATGCTGGAAGATGACCACCAATGCACCCGTTATTTCTAGAGCCACTTCTTTAAGTAATCTGGGAAGGATCTATCAGCCTTCAATCCCATCAATTTCCCCAACACCATTTCTCTACTAATATTGATCACCTTCAGTTCCTCCCTCTCACTAAATAAACCCTGTGTTCCTCAATACTTCTGGTATTTGATTTGCGTCCCCATTTCTGAAGACAGAACCAAAGTATGTGTTTAGTTGCTCAGCCATTTCTTTGTGCCCTATTATACATTCCCCCGTTTCTGACTGTAAGGGACCTACATTTGTCTCCACCAATCTTTTTTTCTTCACGTAACTATAGAAACTTTTACATTTGGTTTTTATGTTCCCTGCAAGCTTAGTCTCCGTGTGAAGTTTGCACATTCTCCCGTGTCTGCATGGATCTCAACCAATAATCCAAAGATGTGGTAGGTGAATTGGCCATGCTAAACTGCCCCTTAATTGGAAAATAAATAATTGGGCACTCTAATTTATAAGAAAAAAAAGGAAAGTGGGAAGTTTAACAATATTAACAATGAACATGAGATGAAAATAAAATATATAATCTTTATTATTGTCACAAGTAGGCTTATATTAACACTACAATGAAGTTACATGAAAATCCTCTAGTTGCCACACTCCGGCCCTGTTCAGGTACATTGAGGGAGAATTCAGAATGTCCAATTCACCTAACAGAACGGTTTTTGGGGACTTGTGGGAGGAAACCAGAGCACCTGGAGGAAATCCACATAGACACGGGGAGAACGTGCAGATTCCGCACAGTGACCCAAGCCAGAAATCAAACCTGGAACCCTGGCGCTGTGAAGCAACAGTGCTAACCACTGTGCTATCGTGCCACCCCCAAAAACAGAAAAGTAACAAGATTAGTGCAAGTCTGGAGCCATTTAGGTATGAATTACCATATCAAAAACATTGTTTCCCAGGGTTCAGTGGGGCTACACAAATGATGAATTTTAAAAGGTAAGGAATTTGAGCAGGTCGACAATGTTTACTGCTTCCACCACCTGCCCCAGTAGTTAGTTCCAGGCACTCACCACCGTCTGTGTAAAAAATCTTGCCGCGCACATCTCCTCTAAACTTTGCCCCTCACACCTTAAACCTATGTCGCCGAGCAGTTGACTTTTCCACCCTGGTACATTTTACATAAAAGAACAAGAGGCCACACACCCCTGGAAAAACCTATGCATTAACAGGGTATTGGAGAAGAGGGATCTGGAAGTACAGATACACAAATCACTCACAATTGCAATTAATGTTGTTAAAATTTAATAGAATCTTGTTTATACCACTAAAATAAACAAAATACTGTGGATGCTGGAATCTGAAACAAGAACAGAGAATGCTGAAAAATTCGGCAGGCCTGGCAAGGTCTGTAGGGAGAGAAAACAGCGTTAACGTTGAGTCCGTTTGACTCTTCATCAGAACTAAAGGGAGAGGGAAAATGTGTTGGATATTGTACTGCGGCTGGGAGAGATTGCAACAAGATGTACCAACCTTAAGAACAAGAGACAGATGGCCTGGTGTGAGAGGGGTGGGAAGGGAAGGTTTTTGCATTGAGACAATAAATGTACGCGATTTTAGGGGGATTTGGATTTTGTTTATTGTTACGAGTACCGAGGTACAGTGAAAAGTATTTTTCTGCGAGCAGCTCAACAGACTAAGTACGTGAAAATAAAATAAATACATAATAGAGCAACACAAGGTACACAATGTAACTACATAAACACCGGCATCGGGTGAAGCATACAGGAGTGTAGTACACAGGGGTGTAGTTTTTAAAAAGAGTTTAAGAAGGAGGAAAACCATCACAGAGTAAAGTTGTTGAACACAACGTTGAGTCCTGAGGGATGTAACATGTCTGATCAGAAGTTGAGCTGCTGCTCCTCCAGCTTGTGTTGGGTTTCACTGGAGCATTTCAGCAGACCAAGGATACAAATGTGGGCCAGAGAACAAGACACTGAGTTAACATGGCAAGAAACAGAAAGGTTGAGATCATGCTTGTGGATTGAATGAAAGTGTTCCACAAAGCGGTCACCCAGTCTGTATTTAGCCTCCCCAATGTAGAGAAGACCATACTGGGAGCAGTGAATACAGGAGACCAAATTGAAAGAGGTGCAAGTGAAACACTGCTTAACTGAAAGGAGTGTTTGGGGCTTTGAATGGTGAGAATGACACAATTTGTGAACTGTGAGGACAGCGATATACTTCAAGGTGACAGAACAGACACACACAGCAGAGAAAATCTAATGGAGAGAAGTGTGATACATTTTGGGAAGAACTACAAGGAAAGACAAATAAAATAGGGTACAATTCTAAAGAGGGTGCAGAAGCAGAGACACCTCAGGTATAGGTCCACAAACAGTAGAAGGTGGTAATTTGGCAGGTTGAAAAAGCAGTAATCAAACACAGGATCCTGGGTTTTGATTGATGGAGAACTAGGACCAGTACTGGGCAAAAAGTGAACTGCACCATTGGAATGGTCTTCATCTGAATCATGCTGGGACCAGTGTACTAGTGAATCGTATAACTTTTAATAAAAGCAATCTTTATTTTCACAAGTAGGCTTGCATTGCAATGAAGTTACTGTGAAAAACCCCTAGCACCACATTCCGGCGCCTGTTCGGGTACACACAAGGAGAATTCAGATTGTCCAAATTACCTAACAGCACGTCTTTCGGGACTTGTTGGAGGAAACCGTAGCACCCGGAGGAAACCCACGCAGACACAGGGAGAACGTGCAAACTCCACACAGACAGTGACCCAGCTGGAAATCGAACCTGGGACCCTGGCGCAGTGAAGACACAGTGCTAACCACTGTGCTACCGTGCTGCCCATTGGGCTGAGAGGGCTTTAAACTAAATCGTAGAGGGCCAGGAAGGTGGGGGGAAAGAAATGATTTAAGAGGAGATTTGGAAAGATAAAAAGAAAAAAAAAGAAACAATATGAGTCATGATAACCAGAGTCTGACAGGTAGGGACAGAGCATACAAACGTGCACTAACCAATAAGGCCTGAACAGGGAAAAACAGTAAAATTACAGATTTAAAGGCACTTTATCTGAATGCTGCAACATTCATAACAAGATGGATGCATTGATTGCACAAAGAGAAATAAATGAGCATGATATGGTTGTCTATGATTATTGAGAGGGACAAAAGGTAGGAAACACTAGGCCAATTGGCCTAACATCTGTCACTGGAAAAGCACCAGAATCCATTATTAAGGAGGTTAGAGCAGGAAATTTTTTAAAAATCATAATGGAGTCAACATGGCTTTGAGAAAGAGAAATTGAGAGAGGCATGGTTGCAAGGTGACCACAACGGGACTTGAATATTTAATTTTACATACTGGAAGTACAGGAAAAGAAAGATGGTAGAATAGCTTTGATAATAAAAGGATGTGATCAGGAGAGTCGTGAGAAATGATATTGGTTCGCTCGATTAAGATGTAGAATTAGAGGGTGGCATGCGGCGCAGTGGTTAGCACTGGGACTGAGGCGCTGAGGACCCGGGTTCGAATCCCAGCCCTGGGTCACTGTCCGTGTGGAGTTTGCACATTCTCCCCATGTCTGCAAGGGTTTCACCCCCACAATCCAAAGATGTGCAGGTTAGTTGGATTGGCCACGCTAAATTGCCTCTGAATTGGAAAAATAATAATAATTGGGTCCTCTAAATTTATTTTTTTAAAAGATGTAGAATCAGTTTGGATAGAATCATAGAATTTACAATGCAGAAGGAGGCCATTCGGCCCATCGAGTCTGCACCGGCTCTTGGGAAGAGCACCCTACCCAAGCCCACACCTCCACCCTATCCCCATAACCCAGTAACTCCACCCAACACCAAGGGCAATTTTGGACACTTAAGGGCAATTTAGCATGGCCAATCCACCTAACCTGCACATCTTTGGACTGTGGGAGGAAACCGGAGCACCCGGAGGAAACCCACGCAGACAAGGGGAGAACGTGCAGACTCTGCACAGACAGTGACCCGGGAATCGAACCTGGGACCCTGGAGCTGTGAAGCAATTCTGCTAACCACTATGCTACCGTGCTGCCCCTGGTAGAGATTAGAAAAGTCACTGAGGGCAGTAGTTCGTAGACCCCTAACAGTTACACTGTAGAATAACCCACAGCTACACTGTAGAATAAAGTATACATCAATAAATGATAGGGGCTTGTGAGAAAATGTACTGGAACAATAGTGGGTGATTTTAACCTTCATGTAGATTGGACAGATCAAATTGGCAAAGGTGTCCTGGAGGATCAATTAGAAGGTATTCGGGAAAGTTACTTAGAACAATACAGTCCAGAATCAACTAGGGGGAAGGCAATTGTTGACCTCGTAATATGTAATGAGACAGGATTCATTTGTTACCTGATAATAAAGGTTCCTTGGGGTAAGAGTGCTTATTAAAGGATAGAACTTTACATCCCATTTTAAGGGTGCGAAATGTGAGTCAAACTCCTTAAACTTAAATACAGGCAATTCCGAGGATATTAAGACAGACGACAGCTCCAGGAACCAGACACAATTCAGGACAAAGCAGCTCATTTGACTGGCACCCCATCCAACCTTCACCATTCACTCCTTTCACCACTGACACACACTGGCAGCAGTGTGTACCATCCACAAGATGTACTGTAGCAACTCATCAAGGCTCCTTCAAAAGCACCTTCCAAATATGCAACCTCTACACCCGAGAAGGACAAGGGCAGCAGATGCCCCAACACCATCTTAAAGTGTCCCTCTAAGCCACATATCATTCAGACCTGAAACAACATAGTCGTTCCTAATGTTGCTGGGCCAAAAGCCTGCCGATTCCCTTCCTAACAGTATTGTGGGTGTTCCTGCACCACAGACTGCAGCGGCACAATAAGTCAGCTCACCACCGACTTCTTAAGAGTAATTAGCGATGGGCAATAAATGCTGGGCTAGCCAGCATCATTCACATCCTATGAATGAATACATTTTTCGAAGTTGCCTAATATGGACTGGAAAAATAGATCAAACGGTAAAACAGTAGAGAAGCAGGGACAGACATTTGAGGAATTTTTCTTAACTCGCAACAAAGATACATTCCATCGAGAAAGAGAGACTCTGAGAAGGATACTATCTGTAGCACATGAAGTTAAGGATGGTATCAAATTGAAAGAAGACACACAATGTTGCGAGGATAAGTGATAGGCCAGAAGATTGGGAAGATTTCAGAAGACAGCCATGGCTGGCTAAAAAAGGAGAATTTAGAGTAGCAGAGAAAATTAGCATGAAAAATAAAAACATACAGTAGAAGCTTCTACAAGTAATGTGGGGGTTGTTTAAGGAGCACTTGCTGCGAGTGCTGGATAGTTTTGTCCCACTGAGACGAGGAAGGAATGGTAAGGTTAAGGAGCCTTGGATGACAAGAGAAGTGGAGCTTCTAGTCAAGAGGAAGAAGGAAGCTTATGTAAGGTTGAGGAAGCAAGGATCTGGCACGGCTCCAGAGGGTTACAAGGTAGCCAGGAAGGAACTCAAAAATGGACTTCGGAGAGCTAGAAAGGGGCATGAAAAAGCCCTGGAGGGAAAGATTAGGGAAAACCCCAAGGCGTTCTACACTTATGTGAGAAATAAGAGGATGATCAGAGTGAGAGTAAGGTCGATCAGCGATAGTGGAGGGAACTTGTGCCGAGAGTCTGAGGAGATAGGGAAGGCCCGAAATGAATATTTTGCTTCAGTATTCACTAGAGAGAGGGTCCTTATTGCTCGTGAGAACAGAGTGAACCAGGTTAATAGACTCAAACAGGTTGATATTAAGAAGGAGGATGTGCTGGAAATTTTGAAAAGCATCAGGATAGATAAGTCCCCTGGGCCTGACGGGATATACCCAAGGTTACTACAGGAAGCGAGGGAAAAGATTGCTGCGCCGTTGGCGATAATCTTTGCGTCCTCACTCGCCACTGGAGTAGTACCGGATGATTGGAGGGAGGCGAATGTTGTTCCCCTGTTCAAGAAAGGGCATAGGGAAATCCCTGGGAATTACAGACCAGTCAGTCTTATGTCTGTGGTGAGCAAAATATTGGAAAGGATTCTGAGAGATAGGATTTATGATTATTTAGAAAAACACAGTTTGATTAAAGATAGTCAAAATGGCTTTGTGAGGGGCAGGTCATGCCTCACAAGCCTCATTGAATTCTTTGAGGATGTGACGAGACACATTGATGAAGGTCGGGCAGAGGATGTGGTGTAAATGGATTTCAGTAAGGCATTTGATAAGGTTCCCCATGGGCTCATTCAGAAAGTTAGGGGGCATGGGATACAGGGAAATTTGGCTGCCTGGAAACAGAATTGGCTGGTCGAAAGAAGACAGCGAGTGGTAGTGGATGGAAAGTATTCTGCCTGGAGGTAGGTGACCAGTGGTGTCCCACTGGGATCTGTTCTGGGACCTCTGCTCTTTGTGGTTTTTATAAATGACTTGGATGAGGAAGGGGAAGGGTGGGTTAGTAAGTTTGCCGATGACACGAAGGTTGGTGGCGTTGTAGATAATTACAACAGGACATTGACAGGATGCAGAACTGGGCTGAGAAGTGGCAGATGAAGTTCAACCTAGATAAATATGAAGTGATTCATTTTGGAAGGTCGAATTTGAATGCTGAATACAGGGTTGAAGGCAAGATTCTTGGAAGTGTGGAGGAACAGAGGGATCTGGAGGTCCACGTACATAGATCCCTCAAAGTTGCCACCCAGGTTGATAGGGTTGTGAAGAAGGTGCATGGTGTGTTGGCTTTCATTAACAAGGGGATTGAATTTAAGAGCCGCGAGGTTTTGCTGCAGCTTTATAAAACGCTGGTTAGAACACACTTGGAATATTGTGTCCAGTTCTGGTCGCCTCATTATAGGAAGGATGTGGATGCTTTGGAGCGGTTGCAGAGGAGATTTACCAGGATACTGCCTGGACTGAAGGGCGTGTCTTATGAAGAAAGGTTGAGGGAGCTAGGGCTTTTCTCACTGGAGTGAAGAAGGAAGAGAGGTGACTTGATAGAGGTGTACAAGGTGATGAGAGGCATGGACAGAGTGGATAGCCAGAGACTTTTCTCTAGGGCGGAAATGGCTATCACGACAGGACATAATTTTAAGGTGATTAGAGGAAGGTATAGGGGAGATGTCAGAGGTAGGTTCTTTACACAGAGAGTGGTGGGTGCGTGGAATGCATTGTCAGCAGAGGTGGTGGAGTCAGCGTCATTAGGGACATTTAAGCGACTCTTGGTCAGGGACATGGACAACAGTAAATTGAAGGGGTGTAGATTAGGTTGATCTTAGATTAGGATAAACGGTCGGCACAACATCGTGGGACAAAGGGCCTGTACTGTGCTGTACTGATCTATGTTCTAAGTGATGACGTGGAGATGCCAGCGCTGGACTATATATATACACAAAGTCAAAGATGCAATACGATACTTTGAATGCGAGTCCTTGCAGGTAATTAAATCTACAGGTCCAGACGGAGCAACTGGAGAGAGGGATAATCACAGGTTAAAGAGGTGTGAATTGTCTCCAGCCAGGACAGTTGGTAGGATTTCGCAAGCCCAGGCCAGATGGTGGGATGAATGTAATGCGACATGAATCCAAGTACGGTTGAGGCCGTACTCATGTGTGTGGAACTTGGCTAAAAGTTTCTGCTCGGTGATTATGCGCTATCGCGCTTCCTGAAGGCCGCCTTGGAGAATGCTTACCCGCAGATCAGACGCTGAATGCCCTTGACTGCTGAAGCATTCCTCAACTGGAAGGGAACATTCCTGCCTGGCGATTGTCGCGCGATGTCCGTTCATCCGTTATCGCAATGTCTGCAAGACGTGCCAGATCATCGACATGGGCACCACCATTACACGTGAGAATACCACCCACCAGGAACAAGGAAATGGCAGACTTTAAGTGTTTTGTATCCGTTGTCAAAGCAGAAAATGCAAAAAGTATTTTAAGAATAATAGGAAATCAAGAGACAAAAGGGAAAGGAACTTAAAAGAAACATTCAAGATTATGAGTGGCATCAGTTTTGCAGTTACTTTTCTTTTGAAAAGGTGACAAGTCACCTGGACCAGATGACCTGCATCCTGGGATCTTAAAACTATGGCTGCAGAAATAGTTGCTGCATTGTTTATAATCTTCCAAAATTCCCTAGATTCTGGAATGGTTCCAGCAGATTGAAAAGCTGTATTCAAGAAAGGAGAGGGACAGGTAGCACGGTGGTGCAGTGGTTAGCATTGCTGCCTCACGGTGCTGAGGTCCCAGGTTCGATCCGAGCTCTGGGTCACTGTCCGTGTGGAGTTTGCATATTCCCTCAGTGTTTGAGTGGCTTTCGCCCCCACAATCCAAAGATGTGCAGGGTAGGTGGATAGGCCATGTTAAATTGCCCCTTAAATGGGAAAAAAATGCATTGGGTACTCTAAATTTATTTTTTAAAGGAAAGAAAAATAAAAGAGAGGGACAGAAAGTAGGAAAGTCTACACCAGTTGGTCTAACATCTATCATTGGAAAAGTACCAGAAAAAGACTAGAAATTGCAGGATAAACAGGGATTGGGCCTAGGTAGGCTGCTCTTTCGGTGGATCAGTGCAGACCTGATGGTCGAATGGTCTCCTTCTGCACTGTAGGAATTCTATGATTCCGTGAATCAGAGTTGTGAGAAATGTAGGAATTTCAGGTATATTGTATTATGTGTCGTTGGTGTAGTAAGCTTTAAAAGCCTGGGATAGTATGTGACTGCTACAATCGCTTTTTAAAAAATCCTTGGAAACTGAGGAACAATTAAAGTATCGTAAAAGTTTGCGCTAATGGACTGTTGCTTATATTAAGAGGATTCCCTGGGAGTAGATAATTCGAGACATTGTTTCGCGCCCAACGTCCCATAGGAGCACGTTTAGTCGTGTGTTTCCCGGCGCTCGCAGTGCCGGGAAGCACAACTATCGAACGGCACTCGGGTTAGATAGGAGGCCTTAGTGAGTAACGTGTGGCCGAGGCTGCACATCGCCCCGTTTGCTGCACTGACGAGCTCAGCTTGCCGGAACTCCTCAGGTGTGGCGAGATAGCCACACACCAGTTTTAAATGGCGTCCTGATCTCTGGAGCCCCCAACCCGACCCCCGCTCACTCCCAACTCATTGTAAGGTGGTCCCCGGGTCCCCTGGACTCCCCCAACACCCACGCAGGGCACCCCCAGCGCGATTGCCACTGCGTGAAAATTGCCAGCTTGGCACCTTGGCAGTGCCAACCTGATACCCTGGTGGTGCCCCTGCCAGCTGGCAGTGCTGCCTGGGCACCCAGGTGACATTGCCACCCAGGTGACACTGCCAGGGTGCCAGGCTTGCACTGCCAGGGGCCCAGGTGGCACAAGCAGTGCCAGGGAACCACCCTGCCCAAAGGACTTGCACCTTGGAGCTTTCAACCCCCTGGGAGATCCCGAGTGGCGTTCCATCTGGTCCCTGTTTGTGGAGACCAGTACTGAACGGCGCTCATCCATGGTCTACGAGGTAGGACAGTAATACCTTGGAAACTGCATATTAAAGTGAGATACTGCAATGTCTCGCTGAAGCAGTCAGATGTGAGCTCTCAGTTTAGTTTTAGATAGGGATGTGAACAGAAGACACGCAACTACTTTCAATATAGTTCAGTTAAAGATTTGGCCAGAAGCAGCTGATCTCAAGACAGTGAGTTAAAGATTTGCCTGTGAACAGGATAAGCAGTTGAAACAGTAAGTTGAGACAGGAAAGAATCTGCAGCTGATTCCTGAAGGATATCACCTTCTCAAAGTGGTTTATCCATGACGTCTCTTCACGGGAAGTATTCCTGAGTCTGTTCACTGTATTTAAAAGTGGATTGTGATCCAAGATGGTTTTGTTGTTTGAGTGGAAATAAAGATAGAAGTTAAGGGTTATTATGTTACTGTATTGATAAGCATCCTTTAACTAGTAATTGAAAGCTATTTGTATTTATAAGATTAAAGTTATTAATCCTGTGTTAGCAACAAAGTTTATTTTGATATACCATATCCCTACATTAAATCACTCCTGGAATGAATTATGCTTTCCTCACAGGTCATAAATTAAATTAAATTAAATATTGGAATTTCTGTCCAGTATTGTAGCAACTGTTCGGGTCTGGTCTGGGATCGTAATAAAATCAACATGGTTTTGTGAAAGGGAAATTGTGCTTGACATATTTATTGAAGGTCTTGAGCATGTAAAAAGCAGGGTGGATAAAGTGGAACCAATAGATGCAGTGCATTAGGATTTCCAAAAGATATTCAATTCAGTGCCTCATCAAAGGTTACAGAACAAGCTAAAAGCTCATGGTGTTAGGGATGATAATATTAAGATGGATAGAGAACTGGTTAACAGGAAACAGCCAGTCAGGATAAATGGGCCATTTTCACGATGTAGCTAGTGGTGGTGTGCCATAGGGATCAATGCTGGTGCATCAACTATTTACAATCTGTAATAATGACTTGGATGAATGGACAGATTGTATTGTAGTAAAAGTTGATGACACAAAGATAGGTAGGAAAGCAAGTTGTGAGGAGGATACAAAATAATCTGCAAAAAGGGAGATAGATAGGTTAAGTGAGTGGGCAAAAAATTGGCAGATAAGAGTATAATGTGGGAAACTGTGAGGTTGTCCACTTTGGCAGGAACAGAAATATAGAATATTATTTAAATGGAGAAAAAGACTGCAGAATGCTGTTGTAGAAAGGAATATGGGTGTCTTTGTATACAAATCACAAGTTATCATGCCGATAGAGCAAGTCAGAGGGTAAATTGAATGTCAGTCTTGATTACAAGGGTGACAGAGTATAAAAATAGTTAAGTCATGCTACAACTGGACAGGCCATTGGTAAGACCGCACCTAGAGTACTCCTTTCATATTTGTTCTCCTTACTGAAGGAGGGATACACTTGCACTGTATGCAGTTCAGAGGTTCACCAAGCTAAATCCTGAGATGAAAGGGCCACCATATAAGAACAGGTTGAGCAGATTGAGCCTATAGTTACTAGAGTTTAGAAGAAAAAGAGATGATTTCACTGAAACACAAAATTCTGAGGGGGCTGGATGGGATGAATGAGAAGCTGTTTCCTCTTGCGGAGGAATCTGGAACTAGGCAGGGGGAGGAACAGTTTAAAAATAAGGGGTCTCCCATTTAAGACAGAGATGAGAAATAAATTATTCATTCACAGGGTCGTTGGCCTTTAGAATTCTCTTCCCCAAACAGAAATGGAGGTAGAGCATTGAATATATTCAAGGTTGTATTGGACAGATTGTATCTACAAGGGAGTCAGAGGCTCTGGGCTGCCAGGCAGGAAAAATGATCAGCCATGATCTTACTGAATGGTTAAGCACGCTTCAAAGACCGAATGTCCAACTCCGAGTTCTATTTCTTATGATCTGAGCTTTATAAATAGAAGCATAGAATACAAAAGCAAGCAAGTTTGGTGAACTTTTACAAAGTAGTGGTCAACCTCAACTGGAATACTGTGTACAATTCTGGACACCTCACTTTAGGAAGTCTATGGAGGCGAATGGTTCTCAAACTTATTTTCCTGGGGCCCACTTTTTCAAACTGGCCTACCTTTGGGACCCACGCCGTGTTCACTTACCTTTAATGCTAAAGGAGAGCCTGCTTGGTCCTCACAATCTCACTCCAATCAGGGTCACAGGAGATAAGAGCAATGCGCATATCAGGTGCAGACTTCAGTCAGTTCCTTTGTGCAGTTTTCATCTTTGTGAAAATGGAAAATCCAACCTCGCATATGTCAGTGGTTGTGAAGGGCAATAGTAACAAAATGCTTGTTTTACTCAGAAGTGGATACTCCTGGGAGATGCTATGCCAGAATGCTAACAGCCTCAAGGGCTTTTGGTGTGTTTTTAATATGCTATCACAGCAGCATAGTATTTTCTTTTGGAGTCAGCTGTAAGTTAATAACTGACTCTGGGGGGCTTCCGGTGACGGCGGGCGGGAGGCAGCGCACAATGGAGGGCTCCCGTTCGGGAACGGCATTTTCGGGGCTTTAAGCCCGGTCCCAGGGTCCACGGAGGTGGCAAAAGCAGGGAGAAGGCACAGAGGAGGCACAGAGGAGGCACAGTGAAGGCACAGTGAAGGCACAGTAAAGAAAAATGTCGAGGGTGAGCAAAAAAACGGCCGTAAAAAAAACAGCTGAAGGTCCGTCGGGGAGTGGAAAGGTCACCACAGGGTCACCAAAGAAAATGGAGGCTGGAGCACCAGGGGAGGCCGCATTGCTTACGGCCTAAGAAATAACTAAGGTGATGGCTGCGGAATTCGAAAGGCAGTTTACAAAATACATGGAGACAATGAGGAAGATGAGGGAGGTTTTGAGTGTGTTGGTGGAGGAGGCGGTTTCCCTGGTGACGACGGCACTGGCGACGGTAGTAGCGGAGGTGCGGGAACAAGGGGAGGCGCTGAAGGAAGTGGAGGAGACATTATTGCAGCACGGTGATCAACTTACCTCGATGGGGAAGGAGATGCGGAAGGTGATGGAGATTAACAAGGATCTGCGAGGAAAAATGGAAGACCTGGAAAACAGATCCAGGCTACAGAATTTGAGGATTGTGGGGCTGCCCGAAGGACTTTAAGGACCGACGCCGACTGAGTACTTTGCCGCGATGCTGGCGAAACTATTGGGGGAGGGAGAGGATCCCTCCCGATATGAGCTGGATCGGGCTCACTGGTCGTGGAGGCCTGTACCAAAGGCGAGTGAGCCGCCAAGGGTAGTGACTCTGTGCTTCCGTAGGTACAGTGTGAAGGAGAAGGTCCTGTGCTCGGCCAAGCAGAAGCGGGTGGTGCAGTGGGCTGGAGCTGGTATCGGTGTATACCAGGACTTTACAGTGGAGCTGGCGAGGAGGCTGGCTGCCTTCAACCGGATGAAGAGGGCACTGTACATTAGCAAATTGCAGTGCGGCATTGTATATCCAGCGAAGCTGAGGGTGACTTACAAGCTCAAGGACTTTTATTTTGGAACGGCGGAAGCAGCGGAGGCGTTTGCGAAGGCAAAAGGACTGTGGCAGAACTGAGAAATTGAGAAATGGCCATGTGCCGATGTAACCTCAGGACTGTATTTTCTTCTTTTTTGTTTCACTGCGTGCGGGTGTATGGGCTAAAGGAGCCAATGTTGTATATATTTGGACAAGGGAAGTGATGGGACTTTCACTCGAAATGAGAGCTCTTTGTGGTGTAGGTGGATATGCGGGGTTTGTGTGTTAAAAGGGGATTTCTGGGCTTCCCTAGGGCCAGGCAAGGGGGAAAGGGACCCGGGCAGGGGCCTCCACGCTGGCCGGTTTAAGCCGGCCAGTGAACGGGAGTGAGGTAAGGTGAGGGGCTGCGTCCATCGGAGCCTGACAGAACAGGATCAGAGTGGTCTAGCCGGGGTGGAAAGTTGGAGGGAAGGAACCGAGGTTGGGGGAGGAGTTGTACAGGAGGCAGTGGGCGGGAGGAGTTAGAGGGGGGGGGGGGGGGGGGGGGGGGGGTATGTTTGGGGTGGTGGGAGGGGGTGTCTGTTTGGGGTGGTGGGAGGATGGGATCGTTGTTATTGTTAAGGGGATTGATTTTGTATTTGTTACCATTTACTGTCTGTGGGTGGGGTGTAATTGTTGAAGGAAAATATGAAAATGGAGAATAAAAACATTTTTTTTTTTTTTAAACTGACTCTGAGGTCTCAACCTCAAAAGGAGTTTTTCGGGGCAGCACGGTGGCGCAGTGGTTAGTGCTGCTGCCTCACGGCCCCGAGGTCCCAGGTTCCATCCCGGCTCTGGGTCACTGTCCGTGTGGAGTATGCACATTCTCCCTGTGTTTGCGTGGGTTTCACCCCCACAACCCAAAATTAATAAGAAAAAATTAATTAGGTACTCTAAATTTTTTTTTTTTTTAATGATTAATAGGCCACTACTCAGGGCAGCACGGTGGTGCAGTGGTTAGCACTGCTGCCTGCGGCGCTGAGGACCCGGGTTCGAATCCTGACGCTGGGTCACTGTCAGTGTGGAGTTTGCACCATCTCCCCATGTCTGTGTGGGTTTCACCCCCACAAGCCAAAGATGGGTTAGGTGGATTGGCCATGCTAAATTGCCCCTTAATTTGAAAAAAAATAATTGGGTACTCTAAAAAAAATTTTTTTTTAATTTTTAAAGGAGTTTTTCACTCACCATTTCTCTTTCAAAATCTGAAACTTCTCCTCTCATTTGCCAGTACTTTCCGGCATAAAACATCTTTTTTTGCATTGGCACAATTGACAAAATCATATCTCAATAAACTATCTTTATACTGCTTTGTTCCAGAGTTAAGAATCTCCTTTGCAAGTTGTTAACCAGAGGCTCTGGAGCTCTTTACAGAGCTAACACTTGCACTGTTAACACTGTTCTGACCTGGATGTTCCTAAGCAGCTCTCAGATTCAGCAGATTCAGATGGGAGATTCTGGCCAGTAGGTACTTTGTCTCTGTGTCTCTACCCATTTCTTTCTTGTAACAAAATGATCCATCTTCACAGTCCTCTTGCCTTGCTTGCCAGCAGCTAGAAAATGGAATAAACTCTCCTGTGATTTGTCGCCAAAAGCACATAAATACAGGGCACTTGATATCATGAGCACGTGAGTGCGCGTGACCTGCTCACTGCTGCCACTTATGGTTGGAAGACTGCACGCAGCCTCATTTAAAAGGTGGCAACTCAGTTGGATAAGAGAGAGCCCAAAGAAAACAGGCCAACAAAACCTGCACCTTCTCAGTCCAGATTTCCCATCTGCAGCAGTGAATGTCAAGTCAGAATGGAGCTCCTCAGCCTCACAAGGCAATGATTAACAGAGTTTTTAAAAAAAAATTGAGTACTCAATTATGCTTTTCCAATTAAGGGGCAATTTAATGTAGCCAATCCACCTATCCTACACATCTCTGGGTTGTGGGGGTGAAACCCACGCAAACACGGGGAGAATGTGCAAACTCCTCACCGACAGTGACCCAGAGCCGGGATTCGAACCCGGGTCCTCAGCGCCGTAGGCAGCAATGCTACCCACTGTGCCACCGTGCCACCCTATGATTAACAGAGTTGATCACCAAGGCACAAACCATTTGCTGTCCTCCGCCTTGGGACAAAGGCAAACACAAAGATGCTAACAAATATTAGAGAAAATTTGTGCGACATTGTTACTAAGGGAGAAACTGAAAGATGACAAACAAGACAAGGTGGTGCACATTTTCAAAAGATTGGATTTATTGTCACGTATACCGAGGTACAGTGAAAAGTATCGTTCCACACATGAAAATACAAGACATATGACAGATACACAATGTAAATACATGGACGTCAGGTGAAGCATACGGAGTGCAGTACTGCTCAGGTGGAGAAGATGCGTGGAGAAAAGGGTTACAAAGAAAGGCATCTTTGTTTTACTTCAATCTTGTGTAAAGTAATCAAATTAATCAGCAGTAGACTTCATTTTTTGTACAATAACAATCTTGCTTACAGCGAACAGTCTGGAATAAAAAAGGCAATTTTCTACCAAAACAATGAACATGATCGATTGAAGAAGTAACATGCCAAGTTAGTGTGGAAAGTCTCATGGCACGTTGCATCTAGATATCTAAAAGGAATGGCAAATTTTCAAATGAGAGGTTATTGTTAAGCACAAAACAATAGGTATACAAATAAGAAAGTATTGAAGTGTAGAAAACAACAGTTATTAGAGGATCTGTATCAGGATAGGAGAAAAGTTGAAATGGATCAGTATTGGAATTACTACTGTTTCTAATTTGCATTAATGATACAGTTTCTGAAACTCGAAGCACAATTGGTCAAGTTTGCTGATGGTGCCAGCTAAGCAGAAATAGTGGTATCGAAGGAGTCCTTTTATAGCACCTATCAATCAAGCCAACACAATGTTGAAGAAGGTTATAATTCAAATCAGAGGACGTACTGTTTTAGTCAGACCATGCCTTCAGTAATGCTGGGCACTAGTACCAAGGGAAAAGGTGCAGAGAAGTCTAAACGATGAACAAAAGATTGGACGAGATTAGGTTTTTCAGACTTGAAAGGAAACACCTCATAAATTAAGATAAGCTATTGATGCTGAACAAAACAAGGAAGAGGTTAAAAAAATGGTACACAGGTGGTTCGGTTGTTAGGGCAAGGAATGACAAATCAAACAGTGGTCAAAACTGAATCTATCATAGCTTTTAAAAGGAAAATGGATAAATTTTGAAATAAGATTTTTATATTTGTGTGGCGGGAGAATAAACTAAAGTAGATAGTGGTTTTATAGAACTGACCTCCCCTCTGTTATAAAGCTTAGGGGTTATAATGATGGCAAAACTACCAACACTCATTGTCATCACTGTCGAACTGGCAGAAACATTTGGTGTCTGCAGATGCAAAAATAGACAGGGAAATTAGTGGTTTTGATACCCTTCTCCTCCACTGGTGCACAACTGCAGTCTTTTCAGATTCAACCAACACAGTGAGAGATTTTAAGTAATTATGAATGTTTTACGAACTCTATTTGCAGCAAATGCTGAACAGCCTCTTTGGTCTTGATAAAATAATTTACAGAAGAAGATTTGCAAATTCACTGCTTTTATTTTAAAACTTATGCAAGTTCATTTGTGCAAATATACAGGGCAATTTCAATCTTGTTAACAAAAATCAGATGATTGATTTAAGTGAAACTACCTTAAGAAAACAGCTGACTTGAAACATTAAAAAGACTCATAATTCCAGATGAGTACAGACATTACCAAACATTGGACGTGAACACTTAATCTGTTTGCACTGACCAGGCAGAGTGTCAACATGTGTGGCCTGGGGTTGATCTTCTGTCAGTGTTTCACTTTTTGTACAGACCTGACCTCAGGTAAACGTTCTCCCTCCTTTGCATCCCTGAAAAGTTTACAAAATCTTATACTTCTTACACAGACACTAAGTTCCTGGATTGGACAGGACGAGATTACGCCTTTTCTAATCAATTCATGTTCGACAAGGGCATCGCCTAGCTCAAAATTCCTCAATATTGTCATGGATTGTATTTCGAAATGGAGCTTCATTGATGCCAACTCCTAATGAGACCTACATCTTCAGTCAATCTTGCTCTGTTTGCAGAAAACCACTGTCATTCTAGTGTTGACCTTGAAACCTGCAGAAACGTCGAACCCTTGGACTTTCAGGTCAACTCGAAGAAAGAATAAAATCCAGTCATTCAGCAACTATCTCCTGCACCCACCTAATCTATACATTGCAAGCGAAACTATGAAATACACGGAACCGTCGATATATTTGGAAACCTACGATCCAAGAATCATGTTAAAACATCACACAAATACAGTGCAAAATTACACACTAGACAATGATAGATCTAGACAAGAACATACGGCAATCACAATTCCTGCTCCCATCAAAACTTCATATGCCTGCAATGCTCTAAATCTTCCACAAGTGTTCATAACTTGGAAAATCAGGTGAACCAAAAATGTCTTCAGTGAATTGCAGCATTTGTTAGTGTGACCACGTCACCAATGGTAACTTCGGAAAAATGACTCCCCACCTCTCCAAATGCCAAAAGGCATTAATTGCAATTTTGTAATTTGTTTAGACTAAACTGATCACAAGACCTCAAAGACACCCAGAGCCTGTCCCCCAAAGACCTAGAAACATTTTTATGAAAGGCAAAAAGCACCTACCTAGCTTTCAACCATTACAGTTGGCTGCAGGTTCCAGCAGAAAGGAATTTTCTTAATTATGGGAAGAACTGAGGGCCAGCAGAATACAAAGCTAAGGCAGTTTGAACATCCGTTTATAGCAAGAATGTAAAAGCAATGGAAAAGATGCAATATATATTTACTTGGTTATGTGGGGCTTTTTTCACTCAAAACAGAATGGGTAAATAATGATATATTAGATCCAATTACCAGTGAAACTATAATGACTGGGCACAAAGTTAAGAATCTCAAAAAAAAACTTGCATTTATATTGCATCATTCATATCCATATTCCAAATACTTCATCAGCCAATTATTTACTTTTTAAGTCTAGTTATTTTGTAGATAAATTCAGCATCTAATTTTCATACAATAAGGTCTTAAAGTACTGTGAAAGGAGTGGGCAATTGTTGAATATTGGCTAGGGCACCTTGAGGACTCTCTGCTCGTTAAACAAAGTGTTACAAAATCTTTTTATGTCCACTTGTAGGCAGTTTGGGCTTCAGTTTAATGTCTCATTTGAAAAACAGTTCCTCAAACAATTCCCTCAGTGCTGCACTTAATGACAGTTTAGATTACGTAACAAAATTCTAGAGCCGGGTCTGAACCCACAAATTTCTGATTCACATAAAATATTTTCACCAGGGAGACTCTGACTTTAAAGAAGCATTGCACACATCTCTAGACATTTCACATCATGTAGTGTATATACAAACATAATCATAACCATAAGTAGGATCAACTGGAGTTAACAGTTAACCATTTGGAGTGGACTTGAAGATGAGGAGAATTGTAGGTTACTGAAAGAGTCCTTACTTCAAGATCAATAATGCTGAATATTTACATTACAGGATGGCAAACATATGAATTGTTTTCAAATGCTTAGGACTGTTAAACAAGGGGCAGCACTGTGGCAGTGGTTAGCATTGCTGCCTCACGGTGCCAGGGGACTCGGGTTCAATCCCGGCCCCGAGTCACTGTCCATGTGGAGTTTGCACATTCTCCCTGTGTCTGCATGGGTCTCACTCCCACAACCCAAAGATGTGCACAGTTGGTGAATTGGTCACGCTAAATTGCCCCTTAATTGGAAAAGAATAATTGGGTACTCTAAATTTTAAAAAAGGACTGTTAAACAAATAGGGTCAAAAATTCAGATGGATTTATTGAATTATTTGTTTTCACATTTAGCAAGTTGCATATTTTTATTGTTTGCATCAATTGGATCATCTTGGGGTACACCAATGCTTTCTATAAGAGAAAATGCCTTCAATGGTTTGCAAACTTATTATAACAGGTCTTGAAGTGGATGTACATCTTTGTTTTCCTTTTATCATTACAGCTTATACGAACATAAGAAATAGGAGTAGAACATACAACCCATCAAGCCTACTCTGCCATTCAATACAATCATGGCTCATCTTGGGCTTCAGCCACTTGAGCCTTAATTTTTTTTTTAATTTGTTCATGGGCTGTTGGTGTCGCTGCCCATCCCTAATTGCTCTTGAGGGGGCATTTAAGAGTCAACCACATTGCAGTGGGTCTGGAGTCACATATAGGCCAGACCAGGTAAGGAGAGCAGATTTCCTTCCCTAAAGGACGAGTGAATCAGGTGGGTTTTTACGACAATTGACAATGGTTTCATGGTCATCATTAGACTTTAAATACCAGATTTGTTTTAATTCAATTCAAATTTCACCATCTGCCATGGTGGGATTCAAACCTGGGTCCCCAGAGCATTATCCTGGGTCTCTGAATTACTAGACTAGTGACAATACGACTATGCCACTGCCTTCCCTATATATATTCAACAATGGAGCATACACAAGCGTCTGGGATGGAAAATTCCAGAAGTCAGCTTCTACCCTGGAAGCCCCTTCAGAATCTTGTTTCAAACTGATACACTTCATTCTTCTGAACTTGAGAGAATATGTGCCCACTTGACATAGCCTCTCATATTAGGCAAACCTCCCATTCTAGAAATCAATCGAATAAACCTTCACTGTACTGCCTCCAATGCAAGCATATCCTTTCCTTAAATATGGAGACCAAAACTGCACACAGTATTCAAGAAGTGGTCTCACCAAAGACCTGTAGAATTGTAACAAGACTTCTTTCATAGAATTTACAGTGCAGAAGGAGGCCATTCGGCCCATCGAATCTGTACCGGCACTTGGAAAGAGCACTCTACCCAAGGTCAACACCTCCACCCTATCCCCATAACCCAGTAACCCCACCCAACACTAAGGACAATTTTGGACACTAAGGGCAATTTATCATGGCCAATCCACCTAACCTGCACATCTTTGGACTGTGGGAGGAAATTGTCCTTAGTGACCAAAAAGGTTAGGAGGGGTTGTTGGGTTACAGGGATAGGGTGGAAATGAGGGCTTAAGTGGATCGGTGCAGACTCGATGGGCCGAATGGCCTCCTTCTGTACTGTATGTTCTAACTGTTCAGAACAGAGGCTTAAAAGTAGATAAATCTCCACCCCAGATGAAATGTATCCCACGCTGTTGAGAGAGGCAAGAGAGAAAATAGCAGGGGTATTCGATGGAGTTTAGAAGGATGACGGGTGATTTAGTTGAAACTTACAGAATACTGAGAGGCCTAGATGGAGTGAACGTGGAGAGGATTTTTCTGCTAGTACGAAAAATTTGAACCCGAAAGCAGCCTCAGACTGAAGGGACAATCCTTTAAAACAGAGATGAGGAGGAATTTCTTCGGCCAGAGGGTGGTGAATCTGTGGAAATCATTGCCGCAGAGGGCTGTGGAGGCCGGGTCACTGAGTTTCTTTAAGACGGGGATAGATGGGTTCTTGATTAGTGTTGGGATCGGGAGTTGTGTGGAGGAGGCAGAAGAATGGGGATGAGAAAAATATCAGCCATGATCGAATGGCGAAGCAGACGCGATGGGTTGAATGGCCTAATTCTGCTCCGATGTCTTATGGTTTCATGGACTAGTAAGAACCCTAGGTGAAATCTGAGTTGGTATATCCTAATTTTTTTTTGAAACCGTGGAGGACCATTACTGAACAAATTCAAAGGAGTCTGCTGATGAACTTTTGGTGCAAAGAGTAAAATATTTCTTATAACAAGAAAAGTGAACGATATTGGGGCGGCACAGTGGCACACGTGGCTGGCACTGTGGCTTCACGGTGCCAGGGTCCCGGGTTCGATTCCCCACTGGGTCGCTGTCTGTGCGGAGTTTGCGCGTACTCCCCGTGTCTGCGTGGGTTTCCTCCCACGGTCCGGAGACGTGCAGGTTAGGTGGATTGGCCATGATAAATTACCCTCCGTGTCCAAAAAAGGTTAGGAGGGGTTATTGGGTTATGGGGATAGGGTGGAAGTTAGGGTTTAAGTGGGTCGGTGCAGACTCGATGGGCCAAATGGCCTCCTTCTGCACTGTATGTTCTAATTAATTAATTAACAGCATCTCTTCTCTCTCTGTTTCCCTCCAAGCTCTACCCAGGCCCTCAAACAAAGATGCTCTCAGGTTTCCAAACTGGAACCTATTATCGTTATCTTGGCTGATTGCCCACTCTCGCCTATACAAAAGAACAGAGCTATACAATGTGTATGCAACTAACCTTCCAATGATGTACAATAGGTCATCAGACTCTGATGGGCTAATAGCTGGCCAAATAAGGTTGTCCCAAAGGACAATGGGACTGGAGTGGATCATCCTGGCTGAACCAGAGCATGCTGTATATTCCCACTCGCGAGGTCAAGTCTGAATGGGACAAGGTAACTCAGGCTGTGGGTGTATTCCTCTGACTCTGCTGCTAGCAGTCTTTTCCCTCAGTCTATTTAACCCCTAAACTGCTTGCTACATCTTGGACCCCATATCTGGACACAAGTTCCTCATATCTCCTTATCATGACACACCTTTTAAAAAATGTTGCTTTTCTATTCTTACTACCAAAAAGTGAATAACCACATTATCAATGTTGACACCCTCTTATGTGAAAACATGCAAGTGGAAAATGAATATATACATTTACAAGTGAATAATTAATTTGATCAATTTAATTTTATCACTATGATAGTTGCAAACATTTAAGATGCAAATTTGTTTGAGACACAGCTAGAATAAAATGAAATAATTAAATAAAAAAGGTAATGGAGCTCCCTCAAGAATTCAAGAGGATAAATTCATGATTGCTGTATTACTGAACTCAGCAGGTGTGAAGGTCCCAAGTTCAATCCCTACTCTATGCTGTTATCAAATCTCAACTGAGGTACAAAGTGAAAACACATCCCAACATGCCAAACGGAAGGGCTAAAACAAGCAAAATCTCGCTCTCCTGATGGCAAAATAATGACTCCATCAGTAAACCCATACAAAAGATCAAACTTTGCTATAATACCCTCCATGACTGTAAAATAGTTACTTGGGCAAGCAACCAGATGCTTTTATTATTAATGCAACTGGACCCTAGAAAAGGTCAGCATGTGCAGGGCAGAAGAAAACTGAAAGTAGTTCAGATCCTAGAAAATGTTTGACCAACACAAAGAAATGGCTAGCTGAACACTTAAAAAGGTAATGAAAATCATACTAAAACAAATCACAAAAATAATACTATAGTGCATGCACCGTCAAAACAACCAACCAGCTAAACAACAACTACAGTTCAGTTAGCCTAACATCTGTCAGAGACAAAATGCTGGAATCTATTATTGAGGCGGGTATAGCAGGCCACTCAGAAAATCTTTGCAATAAAGCAGTCAACATGGCTTTGTGAGCGGATCTATCGAGGTGGGACAGTCTTCTATTGTTTTGTTTTTTAAATTTAGAGTAGCCAATTATTTTTTCCAATTAAGGGGCAATTTAGTGTGGCCAATCCACGTAACCTGCACATCTTTGGGTTGTGGGGGGTGAAACCCACGCAAACACGGGGAGAATGTGCAAACTCCACACGGACAGTGACCCAGGGCCGGGATTCGAACCCGGGTTCCCAGCGCCGTAGGCAGCAATGCTAACCACTGTGCCACCGTGCTGCCCCTAACTTCTCCTATTGTTGACAGGTTGGGTGCAGGCGGTTAAGATGAACATTTCGCCGCAGTTCTCATTTCCTTTTCAGCGCTTACTGGTCTTTTTGCCAAAATCGTTTTTTTTGAGAGTGAATAGGTTGGTTCTGCCATTTGTGTGGGCAAGTAAGGTGGCAACGATTAGGAGGTTGGTACTTCAGAGAGGGTGAGAGTCGGGGCCCTGGCCCTTCCAAACCTGTTATACTGTTATTGGCCGGCAAATGTGGAGTGGGGGTAGGGTCAAAGTTGATGCCAATCTAAGGGAATCATGGGTTTGAGCCAGAGAAGATGGATGCGAGGTTGAGGTTTCGGGGATGGGAGGAGCTCGGAGTGGAGATGAAGGACTTGTTTTTGAAAGGACTTTTTGCAAGTTTGGAGGAGTTGGAGGGAAATGTTTCCAGATGATATCTGATAAGGTGCCACACCAAAGGTTACCATGCAAAATAAAAACTCAGGGTGTAGGGGGTAGCATATTAGCATGAATAGAGATCAGGTTAGCTAACAGGAAAAAGAGTAGGCATAAATGGGTCATTTTTGGGTTGGCAAAGAAGTGAAGTGAGTGGCACACGCACCAATGGTGGGGCCTCAACTATTTACAATCTATATCAATGACTTGAATGAAAGGACAGATTGTATAATTGTTAATTTTGCAGATGACTCAGAGACAGGTAGGAGACTAAGTTCTGAAGAGAGCATAGGAAGTCTGTATAATGATATGGATAGGTTAAGTGAGTGGGCAAACATTTGGCAGATGGCGTATAATGTGAATTTGCCCACTTTGGCAGGAAGAATAGAAAAGCAGCATATCATTTAAAATGGAGAGAGATTGTAGAACTCTGAGGTACAGAGAGATCTGGATGCCCTGGTACACAAATCACAAAATGTTACTGCGCAGGTCTTGGAAGAGATTAGTAAAAAAAATGGAATATTATTGTTTATTGCAAGGGGAATGGAATATAAAAGTAGGGATGTTCTGTTACAGTTGTACAGGGCATTGGCGAGACCATCTGGAGCACTGTGTACAGTTTTGATCTCCCGAAAAGATGTTAGGTGAATTGGATATTCGGAATTCTCCCTCAGTGTACCCAAACAGGCGCCGGATTGTGGCGATTAGAGGATTTTCACAGTAACCTCATTTTAGTGTTAATGAAAGCCTATTTGGGATTATTATTATAATTGCTGGGGGAAGGGCAGCACGGTGGCGCAGTGGTTAGCATTGCTGTCTCACAGCACCGAGGTCCCAGGTTCGATCCCAGCTCTGGGTAACTGTATGTGTGGAGTTTGCACATTCTCCCCGTGTTTGCGTGGGTTTCGCTCCCCACAACCCAAAGATGTGCAGGGTAGGTGGATTGGCAATGCTAAATTGCCCCTGAATTGGAAAAAATGAATGAAGAATCTAAATTTTTAAAAAAAATAATTGCTGGGGGAAGTACGCTGGCACAGTAGTTAGCACTGCTGCCTCACAGCGTCGAGGACCTGAGTTTGATGCCGACCCAGAGTGGAGTTTACACGTTCGCCCCGTGTCCGTGTGGGTCTCACCCCGACAACCCAAAAAGATGTGCAGAGTGGGTGAATTGGCCACACTAAATTGTCCCTCAATTGAAAAAAAAAGAATTGGGCACATTAAAATGTTTTTTTTTTTTTTTTAATTGCATTGGAGTGCAAAGAAGGTTCCTTCAATTGATTCCTTTGATGAAGGGGTTATCTTATGAGGAAAGGTTAGGTCTATATCCGTTTGAGTTTGTGTTTCAAAAAGATCATCTCTCATTCTTCTAAGATCCGTAGGGTGCTTGACAGAGTGGATGCTGAAAGGACATTTCCCCTTGTGGGAGAGACTAGAACAGTTTAAAAATAAAGCATCTCTCTCCCATTTAAGAAAGAGATGAGATTGTTTTTCATTAGTCTGTGGAATCCCCAAAAAGCAGTGGAGGGACGGTCATTGAATATATTGAAGGTTAAATTGGATAGATTCTTGACAGAAAAAGGGAGTCAAATAGGATATAGGGGTAGACAAAGAATAATAATAATCCCTTATTGTCACAAGTAGGCTTCAATGAAATTATTGTGAAAAGCCCCTAGTCGCCACATTCCAGCGCCTGTTCGGGGAGGCTGGAACGGGAATTGAACCCACACTGCTGCTCTTTTTCTGCATTACAAGCCAGCTGTCTTAGCCCACTGTGCTGAACCAGACCCTGTAGAGGCCACAATCAGATGAACCATGATCTTACCAAATGGCAGAACAGAGTTCAGGGACGAATACCTCCTCTTGTTCCTAATTTGTATGTTTGTATTCCCACACTTAACACAGTGCCTCGTTTAAAAGAAAAATACTTCCTCCACACAGGTAATTGCCAAGGTCACAATGTTAATTTCACAGTATTCATGCAAAACTGGACTGAATGTCATGTAAAATTATTACTCCTGCTGGGGAAAATTTGGAAATATTTCCTTTAATTTCTGTGCATTATTTAAGATTTGCAAGGAGTTATTTTTGCACCACACACATAAATAACCTTATCAAAGATATTAATTAACATTACACCACTGAAATATTTGAAAGGTCTTAAACCATTCAATAAACATTCAAATCTAAATCTAATAATATTCAATAAATAAAGCAGATTTTCATTATATGTAAATGGGTCCATTAATCTTCGAATGTTTCCAGCTGAACAGAAACACTGATCAGTATTAGTCTTCGATTTAGTCTTGCAGGCTAATTGATTTAGTTTACCTTAACAAAACAGTAAATCCGAATGAAATATCACATAAATATGAAGGGAGCGTATAAATCAATAGGTTTCATCCCGATTGGTGTATTTGACACCTTTCCAAATAAGATTGGTGTATTTGACACCTTTCCAAACAAAGGTGGGTAACAGATCTTTCTATATGAAAATTAACACAAAATTTTTTTTACTCAATTGCCTCTCTACTTACATAACCGCAGAGATTCGACAAGCTGCACCAACCAAGCAACAGACTTTACTTCAAAACAGCAAACAGTACGATAAAGTAATTGGCAAAAAGATAACACAGCTTCGTTGCTTCGCCAATTAAAAACCATACACTAACAAATATGAAAAATGACCAGCGTGGCCTACATGCTCTCAGAACCTTTACCTACCCGTCTTTCCGTTTGGCTTTGTATACATGACCATAAGTGCCTCTTCCAACTTTACACCCCTCGTATTCAAACAGGTCCTCCACTCGCTCCCTCTCTGTCGTCAGCTTCATCTTGAAATCATAGTCCATTTTCAAAGCTTTCCGATTAGATTCTTGTTTCCTTGTTAATTGTATTGTCTAACTGAAGCCAGGCGGCTCTCCTCCTTCGGTTACACGATGTCGCTGGGTGACACTCGGAGGCACCATATAAACCGCTGGTTGGCCTGTAAACGTGGGATGGTTGCACAAATCGTCGCTGTCGCTCGCTCACTCCCTCCCTCCCTCCACACAACACCGGTATCGCACTTCAATCCCACATATGGCATGCCGCACGTTGTCGCAAATCAAACGCACGCTGACTGACAGCGTGCACCATTTCCACGCCTATCCCGCGCGCACATAGGCGCGCGCGCTGCCTGTTGAAGAACGCGCGGCCGTTGAAACGGGCGCGACCAGCGCGAGTGTTTGCAGGGATCGAAATGATTCCCAGCAACAGAGGCGAGATGATTCTGCGTCTTTTAATTGAACATTTAGAATTCCTACAGTGCAGGAGGCCATTCAGCTGATCGAGTCTGTCCCAAACTCATTTGAGCAAACACTGGGTTATCCAAATTGGCATAAAATTCTAACAGAAATTATCTCTATTTTAGGGGGGGGGGGGCGCGCACTGAATAAAACCCAAATCATTATAAAAGGACAAAGGAACAGTAAGTTTTCCACTTGGGTGGCACAGTAGCACAGTGGTTAGCCCTGTTGCTACACAGCGCCAGAGTCCCGCCCGGGTCCCTGCCTGTGTGGAGTCTGCACGTTCTCCCCCTGTCTGCGTGGGTTTCCTCTGGGTGCTCCGGTTTCCTCCCACAAGTCCTGAAAGACGGATTTGTTGGGTGTAATGGACATTTGGAATTCTCCCTGTGTGCCCAAACTGGCTAGGGGTTTTTCACAGTAACTTCATTACAGTGTTAATATAGTAAGAAGTCTTACAACACCAGGTTAAAGTGGTGTTGGCAGCATGGTAGCATAGTGGTTAGCATAATTGCTTCACAGCCCCAGGATTCCAGGTTCGATTCCCGGCTTGGGTCACTGTGCAGCGTCTGCACGTTCTCCCAGTGTGTGCGTGGGTTTCCTCCGGATGCTCCGGTTTCCTCCCACAGTCCAAAGATGTGCAGGTTAGGTGGATTGGCTATGCTAAATTGCCCTTAGTGTCCAAAATTGCCCTTAGTGCTGGGTGGGGTACTGGGTTATGGGGATAGGGTGGAGGTGTGGGCTTGGGTAGGATGCTCTTTCAAAGAGCTGGTGCAGACTCTATGGGCCGAATGGCCTCCTTCTGCACTGCCCTGTAAATTCTATGAAGTCCAACAGGTTTGTTTCAAACATTAGCTTTCGGAGCACTGCTCCTGTTGGACTTTAACCAGGTGTAAGACTTCTTACTGTGCTCACCCCAGTCCAACGCCGGCATCTCCACATCAGTGTTAATATAAGCCTACTTGTGACAATAATAAAGATTATTCTTATTGTTTCAATCAAACTCTTCAGTACACCACCCCAATCCCCAAGATTCCCATTGGTCGTAGAAAGCCTCAAGTGTACGAGCAAAGACTGCGTACTCCTGCTCCAGGGCGACCCGGATATGCAGTGGATGTACATTCCATACCTGTGGCTAACCACCTAGGCCAGGCCCAGGAGGAGACTTTCCAATATGCCCATCCTCCACCACAGTCAGGGGAAAGATACTGACACATTTTATAAGAAAAACACAAACGTGCTGGCAAAACCCAGCTGGTCTGGCAGTCATCTGTGGAGAGAGATATTGTGTTAGCTGAGCAATGTTGCACTTGAAATATTAACTCTGTTTCGCTCACAGTGGCTCACCCAGACTCCTTAGACAGCACCTTCCATACCCGCTGCCACCTAATAGGATGAGGGAGCTGATGTATGGAAAAAAACACCACCTACAAGTACCCCTCCAAGCTACACACCATCCCAACTTGGAACAATATTACCATTCCTTCACTGTCACTAGCTTAAAGTCCTGGAACTCTCTCCCTAACAGCTGTGGGCATACTTGTACCACACACACATGGACTGAGCAGTTCAAGGAGGGGGCAATAAGGGAGCGGCAACAAATGATGGTCTAGCCAGTGATTTGTTGAGTGCTCTGGATCCGTGGAACACATACAGGCCACCAACACTTAAAATAGTACAACACTATTTTATTAAGTTAGAAACTGTTGAACATACTTTCACTGTGGGTTAACACAATGATGTGGAGATGCCGGCGTTCACCTGAGGAAGGAGCAGCGCTCTGAAAGCTAGTGACATCGAAACAAACCTGTTGGACTTTAACCTGGTGTTGTAAGACTTCTTACGGTTAACACAATTGTTAGATTAAACTAAAGACCTATGCCTGTCCTAACCAGTCTATGCACTCAGCACATGGTGAAGAACTGTGCTGTAAGCTCTGTCCTACTGAGAGGCTGCATCCCGAATGAGCGGGAACTCTGATGCCCTCTATCTATATTGTGAGTGTGCTCGAACTGGTGATTGACTGCGGTGTTGTGTGTGTTGATTGGTCTTGTGTGTCCATCAGTGTGTGTGTCTGCACCATGATATACTGGTGTATATTATAACATCCCCCTTTTATAAAAAAATATGTGTGGCAATAAATAATGCGTGGTGAGAATGTTCCTTACTACGTGTGGGGTGCAAAGACATATTTACAGGACTACGTACATGAGAACTAAGCTATTTACATGGGAAGGTGCCTGGTGCAGAGAAGCAGTATGCAACAAGAGTAACGAGATCAACACTATATACAAACCAGGGAAACGATCAAACAAAGCAATGAAACAATTCAGAGTCCATAAATTCGAATAGTTCATAAATTTAGTCTCAGGTGGGTGACAAATTCTGGTTGACCGCCTCAAGGGTGGGTCCAGAGCCGCCGGTTCAGGAGCGGGCTGGACTGCGTCAAAGTCAGGGGGAGGCAGAGTGATAGGGAGCTCTGCATAGTCCCTGGGCGGACGCTGTCCATTTTGCATGATGGCTGTATGCTGGTGGAAGGCAGATCACTTGCAGGTAGGTCTAAGAAGTTCTAACATCCCTCAACTACTGGTACCATGATGTGTTGGGTGCTCTGGATCCGTGGAACACATACAGGCCACCAACATTTAAAATAGTACAACACTATTTTATTGAGTTAGAAACTGTTGAACATACTTTCACTGTGGGTTAACACAATGTTAGATTAAACTTAAGACCTATGCCTGTCCTAACCAGTCTATGCACTCAGCACATGGTGAAGAGCTGTGCTGTACGCTGTAAGCTCTGTCCTACTGAGAAGCTGCATCCTGAATGAGCGGGAACTCTGTCTATATAGTGAGTGTGCTCTAACTGGTGATTGGCTGTGGTGTTGTGTGTGTTGATTGGTCTTGCTGTGTGTCCATCAGTGTGTGTCTGCACCATGATATACTGGTGTATACGATGACAGCCAGCAAATCCCACGTCCTGTAATCAAATAAAAAAAACTTGCTGTGTTTTCCAGCACTTTTCTGATTTTATTTCAGCTCTCCAGCATCCACAGTATTTTTCTTTTATTTTACTGGTGCTTTTAATGGTTTTTATGACAGACAAAATGACAGTTGTATGGAGCAGGATATTTGGCCAGTCTGGAATTTTATTTTTCACAGTGATGAGGAGAAGTGAATTATAGCTCACTTGTTGAAGGAGAGCACTAATAGTTTTGGGTTGCTATTAAGCCTTCACTTATTAAAATTACGCATTCTAAAAGAATTGATTGGCTCACAGGCATGTCCTCAGGCTCCAACCTGTATTCATAATCTCCTGGTCTATCCAATGGCAATTAAGCCATGATTTGATCAGTGAACAATGGGTGTGGCTGTTAATGTCCTTGATATGTGGTTGCTGTCTGACTGCTGAAAAGTTGACTTTGCTTTTGTATGATACATGCATACTGTGTTCTTGTGGTTGTCATAGAAAGCTTCATGTAATTTTACTTTATTCCAGAAATTTGAGTGAGTGACTGATGCATGAATTGAATGAGTAGTTGCAATAATATACATTGAAAATAGTCCTGGTTTTATCAGGCTGTTAGAAGACCTTTATATTCTGAAGATTTCAACTTTCTTCACTAACAGCTTGCAGTTTTGTAGGAGAGAAGAAACATCTGGAGGTATTTCATAGAGGAATAGGAAAATGGCTGCTATTTGTCAAAGGAGGAAACACTAGGAGGAGAATGACCAAAAAGCAAACCGAAACGCCAAAAAGTCAGGTTTTTAAGGAGAAGATGGAGGTGAACAGTCATTGACGTGTAGCGAGAGACACCCAGACAATAGAACATATGTGTCCAAATGAAAAACTGGAAAGCTGGGGTGAAGCAAGGAGGAAGATGCATAAAAGACTGGAAAGAAAAAATAAGAGTATGGGGAGTCATTGTAAGTCTGGAGGAGGTTAAGAAAAGGAGGAGCAAGACAACAAAAGATTTAAACCAGGAGAATAAGAATTTTAAATTTATGGGGTTGAGAAAACCAAGAACAAATGTAAGCCAATGTATATCAATGTTGATGGGTGTGAGAAAAAATATGGGTTGAGAATTGGAATCCGGGCAGAGCAATGTTCGAGTTGACAAAATCATTAATATGGGCTGCTGTGACAAAAAGACAAAGAGGGAAGCAGCTGGCATTTGGGATAAAGAAGATGTGCATTGGAAGTTCAGCTCAGCATTAAGCAAGATGCCAAGATTGTGAACATCTGGTCATACCTGAGACAGTGGCCAAGGTGAGAGATATAGTTCATAGAATCCTATAGTGCAGAAGGAGATAATTCAGCACATCGCATCTGTACGGATCCTCTGAAAGAACGCGCTAACCAGGCTCCCAACCTATCACTGCAACCCCAAGACCCCTCTTAACCCACACATCCCTGGACATTAAGAGACAATTTAGGATGGCCAATCCACCTAACCTAAACATCTTTGGATTGTGGGAGGAAACCTGAGCACTTGGAGGAAACCCACAGTCGCAGGGAGAATGTGCAAACTCCACACAGTCATCCAAGGTCGGAAATGAACCCTGACCCCTGGCACTGTGAGGCAGCAGTGCTAACCACTGTGCCACAGTTGATACTGTGGAGCAGCCGTAACACAGTGGGTAGCACTCTTGCTTCTGAGACAGGATGTTGTGGGTGGGTTCAAGTCTGACTCTAGAGACTTGAGCATGCAAATCTAGACTGACACTCTACCCTGGTACTACAGGAGTGTTGTACTGTCAGAAGAGCCTTCTTTCAGTTGAGAGTTATCCCAAAGCCCCCTTTGCTCGCTCAGGTGGGCACATTAATTTGAAGAGGAACAGGGTAGTTCTCTCCAGTGTCCTGACAATACCTATTCCTCAATCAACATCGCTAAAATAGATTTTCTCATTGCTGTTTGTGGGAGCTTACATCATGCATTTTAGCTGCCACATAGAATCACACAATTGTTACAGTACAGGAGAAGGTCATTTAGGCCATTGTGTCTGTACCACCTCTTCGAATTATTCTCCCGCCTTCTCCTCATAACGCTGCATATTCTCCCTTTTCAGATAACAGTCTAATTCCGTTCCAAATGCTTAAATGGAACATGCCTCTACCACAATCTCAAGGCAGTATATTCCAGATCCCAACAATGTGCTGCATGAAAATGTTTTTTCTCTGCCACAAGCACATTTTTCTCCTTCTTCCTAATTTGTATCTCTTTTGTCATCCAGGGAGCTCTGGATTTATTTGGCCCAGATCTGTTCTTACCCCATTGAAGTTAACCTTTCCTCAGATTCATTCCTCTTATCTGGATTGTTCTTTGTCCATTTCCATGGCCAGCTAAACCTTAAGATACAATTATTATTGTCCCCTAAATGTTATCGTGCTGACACTTGATCCATTTGGCCTACTTCTTTCCCAAGAACCAGGTTCAGCAGTGCCACTTTTCTCGTTGGACTGGAATCCACTCCTTTAGAAAATTGCCTGAACACACTCTGCAAACTGTTACCCCTCTCTGTCCTTTAATATGATCCCTGTCTATATCGGGCAATTAAAATCCCCCAGTGTAACTGCTTTATCTTTTGCATCTCTCTGTAATTTCCTTGCAAATTTGTTCCTCTGTACCCTTCCCACTAATTGGTGGCCTATATTCTATACAAAGCAATATAATTGTACCTTTTCTTGTTCTAGCCAAAGAGATTTTGTTCTTGATTCCTCAGGGGCATCCTCTTTCTCTAGCACTGCGATTATCTCCCTAATCAATGCCACCACCCCATCTCTTTTCCTTCCTTCCCTATCTTTCCTAAACATCTTGTGTCCAGGAATATGTAACACACTGTCCTACCCTTCTTGAGCCATATCTCTATTTTAGCCACATCATCATATTCCCATATCGCAATTTACACTTGTAACTCACCAATCTTATTAACCACACATTGTACATTCATGCATGCACAGTAATCCTGATTTAGATTTTATTGTTTTGTCCCTTAGTCTGACCCCCACCTCTGAACTTATTATTCACTGTTCTACTGCTATATATCTCTCCCAATATATCTCTAGGTTCCCGCACCCCTGCCAAGCTAGTTTCAATCCTCCCCACAAGCAAAATACCCTGGAAGAAACAGTCCTGGCTACAACTTAGGTCGAACTTAGGGACAGAGGTTCTGCACAGTTAGTATGAGGAGCGAGGCACCAAATTAAGAAGCAGACCTCAAAGATAGTAATCTCTACCTGAGGCACATGAAAATTGGCATAGGACAAATAAGGTTCGAGAAATAAATGCATAGCTCAAAGACTGGTTTGGGAGAACTGGGTTCCAGTTCTTGGAGCATTGCACCAGTATTGGAGAAAGTGGGATCTGCGCCGTTGGGTTAGTCTACACTTGAACTGTGCTGGGACCAGTGTTCTAGTGAGCTGCATAACCAGGAAAGTAAAGGGGGTTTTAAACTAAACCGTGGTGGCAAGGGGTCATATTTGGGAAGATGTGGTAAATCCAAGAGTAGAGACAAGGGAAGAGAAAAAGGTATGAATACGGGAAATGATAAACAGATTGTGACAGGAAGGGCTGGAGAGGACAAAGCTCAGAGTGCATCAGCAGGTAATGATAGAGTTTACAAAAGTAATAAAATTACAAAACTAAAGGCTCTGTATCTGAATGCACATAGCATTCATAACAAAGCAGATGAACTGAGAGTACAAATAGAAATAAATAAATATGATCTGATAGGGTTACAGAGACATGGCTGCAAGATGGCATAGATTGGGACATGAATATTGAAGGATTTGTGACATTTGGGAGAGACAGGAAGCTAGGAAAAGATGGAGAGGTTGCTCTGTTAACTAATGATAATATTAACACAAAACATAGATATAAAAATCCAGGAGATGGAGTAGACAGGTGAATGCTAGTTTTTTCACAGTAAAAAGGAACTGCTGCAATGGCAGCAATACACACAGTATCAGTCCAGTCGGACTACCGACATGCCGGTCCCTGTCCGGGCCAGCCTTTATACAAGGTAATTACGAGCCCCAACTGGGTGGGCCTCCGCCCACTAATGGAGAAGCTCATGTCCCACTGGGAGATCAATTAAGGTATTCCGGTGGGCCTCGTGGGGGTTATTATAATAGGGATAACCTAAGTTCAAGAAAACAAGATGTAGAGATGGTATGAGTGGAGTTGAGAAATGATAAAGGCAAGGAGTTACTTGTGGGAGAGGTGTAAAGGCCTCCTACGGGATGATAGGACAGAGCATAAAGGAAGAAATAATGGGAGCTTGTCAGAAAGGTATGCCAATCATCATGGGAGATTGGATGAATCAGATGGAAAAAAGGAGATAGATGAGGAGTGTATAGAATGTTTTAAGGATAGTTTCTTAGAGCAGCACGTTCTGGAGCCAACCAGGGAACAGATTCTACTAGACCTGGTATTGTGCAACGAGACAGGATTTATTAACGATCTCACAGTGAAAGTAATCACTTTGAGGGAGAGAAAAGTAGGTCCAAGATGAGTATTTTAAGCTTAAATAGGGGCAATCATGAGAGTATCAAAGCAGAACTAGTTAAAGAGAACTCTAAAATTAGGTTAAGGAATAGGATAATAGAGATGTAATGGCAGATACTTAAAAGGGTATTTCAGAAAATTCAGGATACATTTCAACAAGAAAGAAAAATTCAAAGGAATGGATCGGCCACCCGTGATTAATTGGAAAAGTTAAAGAAAGTGCCAAACTGAAAGAAAAAGCATATAATTGAGCCAGGATGGGTGTCCGATCAGAAGATCAGACTGGAAATAAAGGATAGCAAAGAAAGACTAAAAGATTAATAAGGAGGGAAAAATTAGAGTACGAGTGAAAGCTAGATAGAAATATAAAGACATAATAAGAGTTTATCTGGATAAGAGTTAATAAAGTGAGCATTGTACAATATTTGTCTCCTTATTTAAAGAAGGGTTTAAATACATTAAAGATAGTTCAGAGAAGGGTTACGAGACTAATATCAGGAATATTGGGTTGTATTCTGAAAAAATGTTGGACAGGCTAGATTTGTATCTACTGGAGTTTAGATGAATAAGAGGTGACTTGATTGGAACATTTAAGATCCTGAGAGGTATTGACAGAGTGGATGTGGAGAGGATTTTTTCTTCTTGTGGGAGAATCTAGAACTAGGTTTAAAATTAAAGAGTCACGCATTCAAGACAGAGGTGAGGAGATTTTATTTCCTGAGGGTTTAAATTTGGAACTCCCTCAAAGGCAGTGGAAGCAGAGTCACTGGATATTTTTGAGGCAGAGGTAGATCGATTCTTGATAAACAAGGGGGTGAAAGGTTATCAAGGGTAGGTGGCTGGTTACAGATTAGCCATAATCTAATTGAATGACGGAGCTCGCTCAAGGGGCCCAGTGGCCTACCTCTGTGTTATGTTTGGTCCTTTGTACTTCATGAAGGAACTCACTAAACACTTCAACTTGTCCAAACCAGAATCTTTATTGAGTCTCGTGTGGTAAAATAGCAATCTGATACAGAGTGTTGAATCCCAAATTTCTTTCTCCGTCAGTCTGGCCTCAATAAAAGTCGAGATGGATTTGCACGTAAAAAGAAGTTATTTTATTGAGCTTGCAAGCTACCTAGTCCACAGTGATACAGACAACATGTTGCTGTCTGCAGTCCCGGGAACTAAGTGACGGTCCCAGACAAAGAGATCAGTACTCATACATTCAAATGGCATCAAGTTTCACATACTCGACACCCATAGGTCATCCTATGTCCCGCCTGACTTGTTTGATCTATTCTGATTGGCTCACTTCCAATCCCTTTCTCCGGCCCCTATCAATGCAGCATCACTCTCATAGACACACCTCGTCCTGCTTTTTCCATGCGGTCTCAAATCCCTTTGTCTCTACCTGCCAGAATCAAAGTGGCTTATTTCTACATTACATTAACTAATATCTCTAAAGTAACTATTTTATATCACATTCGTCATTCCCTCCTTTTATCATTCCATGATAACCGAACTATCCAATCCATAGCTACGGTTCCTCATCTAAAAAGATCCGTCGCTGCATTTCCAATTCCTGTCTTAGCCCCCCTTCATCTGCCTCACCCTCATGGATTTTAACAGTTAAATTTTTGGGGGCGGTGATTGGGGCGGTGATCTGATCCAGTGCACCCCGCATTCTACCCATCACACATTTAAGGATGGCCAGGCCCACAAAGATGCAGCCGATAGCTACCACTAGATACATGGCCATATTTATCAACCAGTCCTTCCATCCTCCAAATCCCCAGTTACCCCAAGAGCCAGGATCCTGCATCCCGTCCAAGTGATCCCGTATGCGATCCATAAATTTAGTGATGTTAGCGGTCAAGTCCTGAACTCCCATGATACACTTGCCCTGTACTATGGCGCATACCCCACCCTCACGGGCCAGAAGATAGTCAAGAGCATACCGGTTCTGCATTGCAAACAACCGTAGCTGAGACAACTCCTTGGTTATTGCCCCGAGGGCTCCCAAGGTTTCATTTCCCAAGATGGTAAGGCCGCAAATAAAATAATTCCGATCACTGACAGCCAAGGAACCCCCCACACCTCCCAGTGTCAATACGCTCAGAATGCCCCACCCGGCTGAGTGGCCCCGGTTGGGTGCAAGAACATGAGGTTTTTTCCAGTTCTCGCAAAATTCAGCAGAGACTGCCCG
This sequence comes from Scyliorhinus torazame, assembly GCF_047496885.1. Taxonomy (NCBI): domain Eukaryota; kingdom Metazoa; phylum Chordata; class Chondrichthyes; order Carcharhiniformes; family Scyliorhinidae; genus Scyliorhinus; species Scyliorhinus torazame. The sequence continues at coordinate 148,623,216 of NC_092721.1, read as the reverse complement.
GCGTGCTAACTGATTATGCAGGTTCCACGCCGAAGGGCAGGGGACTGTGGTAGGGACTAGAGTCCCTATAGCAATTCGGCGGGGAAATGGGGGTGACAAAACATTGGTCGCTGTACCATTGAATAAAAAGTAGTATCCTTGTTCCGTGTGCAGGCTAGCATCACAATCAGCATATCGGTTGCGTAAGGACCCCCCAGTAGCCCAGTTTATCCAACTTTGAAATGCCCATTCGGGCCGCCCAGCAATGCGGAAAGCCCTAGTCCCAACAGTGATATGAGAGACATTCGCCCAGCCACAGAGGAGCTGGAGGCCGGCGTTCAATGGAACGCAAGTGGCGTTGTAACAAACGCATTTGCCAGACGCCTGGGTGATATGGCACCTCCTGTCCGTACAGGTGGGAAACAGACATGTTATATTTGTGTCCACCTCTACCAGCAAACAGCCATATCCTTCACTGCTGAAGCAATTCTCGTACGACCGGGAATCCCTATTGGGAGTGAAGTGGCTAGGTATGTACGCCCTCCACCGTCGCAGCCTATCGTACTGTGAATGGGAATTATCCCGAGGAAGGGGAAGGCAAATAGCCGGTGGTGCTGAAGCCGGATCGTAAGGAAGAGTGACCTGATCGGGCAGTGATTCGGAATGCTGACAATGAACCACCGTTTGGGGAGTGCCCCAAAGCGGTGAAACAGAAAATAACCTAGACACCGCTGCGGGGTTTGGGTAGCAGACAACCCGTCCCTGGCCATACAGGCGGTGGTAAATCTGGTAGAAGAGATTCATACTACCTGGGTTTTCCTCAGTTTGGCCTTTAATTAACTTAAGTGTAGCTCCCGGTAACCTACGTTCTAGCTGTACTTCCCTTCTCATACGCCCCGTCCTCTCTCTAGTCCCTTTCTATTTCTCATAGCCTCTTCCTACACTCTTCTGACAGCCTGATTTTACCTTTATTGTACCACTCTTAACACATCCAAAATCAAATTTACATGTATTCCAAAAACAAGGCAATGTCCATATAATGTTCCCTTCCCATCGCCGGGACCGGTGCGACTGCTTCATGACTCCTGCATTCTCCTTAACTTTGATGACCTTCCATGAGTCGATACCATGTCCTCGTATATGGGGGCAGCGAAGAACATCACCTTTGCATTGGTGATGTATCCTTGTAGATTGGTTGGGGCCACACAGATACATAATATTCCCCTTTTCCATGTCCATCGCCAATAACACGCCAAGCGAAGTGAGGCCAAATATCAGACAGACGATGCGTAGCCACTCCATCATGCTCCACACCTGTAAAATAGCACTGGAGAAGGGAGGCAGGTTAGTATCCAACCTTTTACAGTAGTGGAGATGGACTCAATTTACAGTGATGTAGGTGGACCCAAGCACTTCGCCCCTCCACTTTAACTGCTGTGGGGGTGGTAAGGAGAACTTGGAAGGGCCCGTCCCATCGCGGCTCCGACCCCTTCCTAGTCCAATTTTTGACCATGACATAACTACCGGGCTGGACTGAAAGTGAGCTAGGTACTGGGGGCGATGGCTGGTGAGCCGCGCGGACCTGGCCATGGAGTTCCTTGAGCACTTGCGTGAGGGCTAGAACATAGGTGGTCATTTTGTTCAGTCATCTGATGAAACTGAACCAGTCTGGGAACCTGCAGGCTCCAGGGAGTTCTAAGAGGCCTGCCATAAAGAATCTCGGCGGGAGAGAGCCGGGCCGGTCCCGCAGGTGTAACCCGCAGCTGGAAGAGGGCAACGGGGAGCAACTTAAGCCATGTCAGTCCCGTGTCTGCTCTTAATTTAGCCAATTTAGTTTTGAGGGTCTGATTGTGTCTCTCAACCAACCCGGCTGCCTGCGGTCTGTAAGCACAGTGTAACTGCTGGCGTATGCCCAACTGGGAGCAAAACTCCTTGTTAATTTGTCCAATAAAATGAGGCCCATTATCAGAACTTAACTGAGCTGGTATACCGTAGCGGGGAATGATTTCCCTCATCAAGACTTTAACCACAGTAGCAGCTTTATTATCGATAGTCGGATACGCCTCGACCCATCTGCTGAACACATCCACAATGACCAAAACATATTTGTAACATTGACACCTTTCCAACTCAATGTAATCCATTTGGAGCGTCTCAAAGGGGCCACTGGGCAACGGGGTTTGCCCCTTCCCACAAGGGATACCTTTTCCGGTGTTATATTGCTGACAAATCAAACACCGATTACTGATACTTTGGGCCAACCCCTGCATTTTAGGGTGCCACCAAGTGTCCAGCAACAAATCACTAGTCCCTCGAGCCCCACAATGAGTTGCAAAGTGTACACATTCAATGACCCATAAAGCCAGTACATCAGACATACAAGTCTGATGTGCAGGCGTGGTCCATAAAGAGGAAACAGAATCATATGTACAACCTAACCGTTTCCACATTTGTTTATCACTCTCAGGAGCGTCCTCCTGTAACCTTATGACGTCTTGGATGGTTGGCATTGACTTGTCAGAAGCAGACATATTTATAGTAGATCGTTTAGTCTGACTTAACATCTTAGGCACCATCACTTGCTGAATTTGCGCGGCTGTTCGCGCTGCACGATCTGCTCGTTCATTACCAACGTCAACTGGGGTTGTACCATTCGTGTGGGCAGCGCATTTAATAACGGAAATCTGCGCTGGCATAAGGAGGGCCTGCAGTAGGTCATTAACTAAACCCCGGTTGGATATTTCTGTGCCTGCCGAGGTAAGGAATCCCCTATTCTTCCAGAGTTGTCCGAAGTCATGAACTACCCCAAAAGCATATCGGGAGTCAGTGTAGATATTTACCCGGCGATCTCCCCCAAGTATACATGCACGGGTGAGGGCAAAAAGTTCGGCTTGTTGTGCTGAGTAAGGGGTCTGGAAAGCTGCCGCTTCTAGAATCAGACCATCCTGATCTATGATTGCATAACCGGACAGTCTCCGGCCAGTGGGGCTTACTAATGCACTGCCATCAACATACATAATCATGTCAGGTTGTTCTAACGGAATATCACTCAGATCGTCCCTTATTTTGTAGTTTCCTGAATCAAGGCTAAACAGTCGTGACCAGGCGCGTCCTCATGGACAGGGGGACCGCTAAGAAAACAAGCTGGATTGATAGTGGTACAGTATTTAAATGTCAGACGTGGATTGTTCAAAAGGTATATCTCATACCTATTCTGACGAGCTGCGGTAAGATGCTGAGTCTGCAGTTGCCCCAATAGTGCGATTACCGAGGGGGAGCTATACACCGTAATATCCTGTTGGAGAGTGATGTTGGCAGCAGCCTGCAAACTATTGTATATCGCTGACAAGATCTGGGTGCAAACAGGGTGGCCCAACGCCACTGGGTCGAGTTTGGAAGAGTAATATGCTACGGGCCGGTGCTTGTCCCCATGTTGCTGGGTGAGTACCGCTGTTGAACACCCTTCCAGAACAGTACAGTATATCTGGAATGGTCGGTCGTATAGGGGCCTACCGAGGGCCGGTGCTTGTAGCAAGGCCTGCTTCAGGCAACGGAAGGCCTCGAGTGCCTCGGTGGTGAGAATAAAGTTTCCCTCTTTACTCGTGTAAGGCGTCAGCAGCTTTGTATAGACAGCGATGTTTGGTATCCACTGCCGACAATAATTCACCATACCCAGCCAATGACGAACCTCCTTGGCTATTGTAGGGGCGGGGAATTGGCATATTGGTTCAATCCTACTGGGTTCGAGACTTCTTTCTGTGGCTGTAAGTAAAACTCCTAAGAACTTAACTTTTCTCTGAGCCACCAAGACCTTTGCTTGTGAAACAACATAACCCAACGAGGATAGGTGGTTCAATAATTGGATCACATCATCCCTATTACTGGGCTCGTCAGGACTTGCCACCAATATGTCATCTACATACTGCACCAGAGTGGAACCATGCTCCAATGTCAAGGCCTGGAGTTGGGTCTGCAGACATCTGGAAAAGAGTGTAGGTGAATTGACGAACCCCTGTGGCAGTCGGGTCCAGGTATACTGCTGTCCATTGTAAGTGAAGGCAAACAAATATTGACTTTCAGTCGCAAGTGGGAGGGCAAAGAAGGCGTGCTGAAGGTCAATTACGGCGAAGACCCGAGCTTGAGCTGGAATTTGAGCCAGTATGTGGGCAGGGTTAGGGACGAGAGCATGTAACGGCTGTGCGATGGCATTAATTGAACGTAAATCCTGTACTAATCGGTACTGGTCTGGTTTGGCTGGTTTAGGCACAGCAAGTATGGGGGTGTTACATTCTGATTGGCAAGGGACCAAAATACCCTGTTTCAACAGTTCTTGAATTAATTTATCTATTGATGGAGCAGCTTGAGATTTCAGGGGGTATTGCCGAATGGAAGGTAGCTTTACATGATCCTTAATCATCACCTTGATAGGTGTAACATTTGTCTTTCCCACTTGTGATGGGTATTCCGCCCAGACCTGTGGATTGACATATTCCAACACATCATGTCCCCTGTGATGCTGCAGTCGAGCGTTAATCGTTTCAGGGACCTCAAAATATTTTATGGTAGTGCCGTCCGGCATGACTTGAAGTGCGTAGTCTGTTGGATCTGAATGATCCACTGCCCTCCTGACCATTCGCCCCATATCCCTGGCATGGTACTGGTCATGGACCTGACGTGTAATATGAGGGCTTACCGAAGCTGACTGTGGCCATAAATGTGGTGATATTGTAACAAAATCGGCTGTACCTTCTTTTCCCGTGACTGTGGCTGTAACCTTGACTGGCCATTCGGTCTCAAGTAATGGCCGGTATTTGTCCTCCAACTCCCTGTTTCGTCCAGTTCTGTCATAGGCCAGGGTAACGTGATGCAGTGACTGTTCAACGTCTAACGTCCACCACTGGGGGTGATAGAAATATAGCACTGTTGTCTCATCCTCCATGATGTAACCGTTACCCCCTCATCTCCGCATTCTAGCTGTAGCTGGAAGATACACAGTAAATCTCGGGCCAACAAGTTACAGTCCAATCCAGTAGTCACTACAAACTGATGCTCTGCAGACTTATTCTCGTAAGTGACTGTCACAGGTTCAGAAATAGGATACTCACACACCTGTCCTTGGAACCCTGACAATTGCTGCGTGTGGTCGGATAATGGTAATTTAAGTGCTGATTGCACAGAAGACATAGCTGCCCCGGTGTCGATTACAAATGAATGATGTTGATCTCCTATCTGCAGAGAGATAATAGGTTCCCTGTCCGATTGGAGAGTCCTTATGGCTAAATTAGCTAATCAATCCTGTGTTGGGAAAGGGTTTTCCTGGGAGAAGTCAGTGTATCTCATCTGTCCTCCCCTTGGTGGGTACCCTCTCCTTTGGGTCGGATAATCTCCTTCTACTGCCTGTCTTTTAAAAGGGCATTCCTGTTGCCAATGATCTACACGGCCGCAATTAAAACATGCATTGCTCCCTCTATTTCTGCCCCGTCCTCTTCTTCCAGTAGACCAATGGCCCCTCAGAGGGGGCTGCGGTTGTAGAGCTGTTGATTCGTTCGGTGGGCCATAAAAATGGGGTGAGGGTCCCTTTGGGTGGGTTTGGTATCCTCCTCTTCGCTGATCCACCCACCCAAAGTCACTATATTGGGGCTCCTGCTGGTAAACTACCATTTCTGCCGCTTGTTGGGGTCGCAGATCATCCTTTTTCATTACATACTCAGTCTTAACCTTTGTAACTGAGCCTCCTTCTTGGCCTACACCCTCCTTCCAGTAAAATCTGACTGCCCTTGCCATCTGGGAAGGGTCGTTCTCTGTCCAATTCATGTTATTACATTTCACAGCAGTAACCACAGAAGGTGGTAGGCAATGCATTAACATAGCACAGTATTGAGGGGAATTCTGACCATTTTGATACAGCAAATCGCCTGACTGCCCCCGGTAGATTTCATTAAAACGCTCCAGAAATTCCTCTGGCTCTTCAGTCTTCTTAGGTTTTAGGTCTAAGATAACAGAAAGATTTATGGGCCTTTGAAATGTGCTATTCAACGCATTCAAGATCTGTGTCCTTCTATCGTCGTCTAACGCATAGGCCTGCTGGAGTGCGGCATGACTAGCATAATTCAGGTGGTTAAGATAATTGCGGTACTCTGCTGGGGTTAAAATCTGCTGGACTAGGACCCAGAGGTCCCTTGAATCAGCTTGATAAATTGAGATGGTAGTTCTCAAGGAATCCACGAAGGCAGCAGGAGATTTTTTTCTATCTGGGATTGTAGCCATAATAGCCATCATCTCACTGGGTGTCCATGGGAAGTAAACGTCTATCGTGGGGTTCGCTCCCGCAGTCACTGGGTCGGGGTTTCGCATCTTCCTAATCGGTAACTGTCTCCGAATGTCACCAGGGGGCACTCTAGCTATTTCCCCTGGTTGTTCCAAGACTTCAACGTCTCTCCCTGTCACTAGGGGGAGTTCTTTCTCTTCAAAAGAAGTTGTTTCAGCTTCCTTTGTTCCCGAATCTTGAGGTTTCTCCTTAGTTTGGGGAGACTTAGGTGATATGCTTAATTGTTTCTGGTGAGCGTCAAGCCCCTCTCTCGCTGTCCGAGATCTTGTCCTAGAGCTAACTGGGCTTGTGGGACAGAGTTCCTTTTGCTCTTCCGGTTGTGAAGTTGGTAAATCAGGACCCACACTATCACCCAAAAGGGCTTGAGTTTCTGGCATATTTGAAATCTGGGGAGCAATGACTGGGTATATATTATTGTACTCTGGTGGTTCTGGAATGAGCGCAGACCATGCTATGGGTGCAGACGGAACTTTTACTGACTTTTCCAAATTATTGAATTTTTCTTCTTCTGTCAATTTAAGGCCAGCCATTGAACTACGTAGCTCGTCTCTTGTGTGACCCGGGTCCTTCCTGTCTCTATTTGCTCTTTTTTTAAATGCACATTCCTTTTTCAAGATCTGTAATGTTTTTAGGTTACCCTGTTCACTAATTGGAATCCCCATTTTAAGGGCATTATCCTGCCAGCTGGACAACATAATCTTATCTTTTTCCTCTTGACAATATTGCCTCCATAATCCAATTAATTCTTTAGCTTTCATACTTTGATTTTTTCTCCAAATTTGTCCCTGGATTTTCGTAACCATTTCTAGGTCTTTGGTTCCCCCTAGTGGCCATTCGTCTCCCATTTTAGTTCTTAACTGTGCTGACAATTTTCTAAAATCCTTCGCTTTGTCCGGATACTTATCACATAATATTTGCAGTGGCATGCCTGGATCATTTGTGCTATCCAAGGAATTCCCCATAATCTCAACTAGTCCTCGGAACTGCGTTTTTTCGCCACTACAGTCCAAAGAGAAAATTTTAGCTTAATCAACTATATTTTTAACACACACACATATAGAGGTGAACCATTTTCAATTTCAAATGTTACATCGACCTCTCATAACGTAACCCAACCGAATTAAGTCACAAATAAAGTTGAACCATTTATATTTTAAATGTCACATCAACAATACAGCCTACCCCAGCCGAATTAACTCACAAATGAAGTTGAACCATTTATATTTTAAATGTCACATCAACAATACAGCCTACCCCAGCCGAATTAACTCTATGAAATCCCATCAATTAAAATGCTAATCCCCAGACTGACCTGTGATTTCGTCGAGGCGGTCTTTCTGTGCCAACCGCGAGTGACCAGACTAATCAGACGATAAGAAGAGGGGAACAATCAATGCGCGGTCGTTTTCCAGTTCTACATTGAGGGACCTTTGTTCCCCATCCTCCTGTTCATAATCAGTCTAATTCTGATTTCGCAGTTGGATCAGGATCGCCCTGAGAAATCCCGGTTTTCGGCACCAAATGTTGAATCCCAAATTTCTTTCTCCGTCAGTCTGGCCTCAATAAAAGTCGAGATGGATTTGCACTTAAAAAGAAGTTATTTTATTCAGCTTGCAAGCTACCTAGTCCACAGTGATACAGACAACATGTTGCTGTCTGCAGTCCCGGGAACTAAGTGAAGGTCCCAGACAAAGAGATCAGTACTCATACATTCAAATGGCATCAAGTTTCACATACTCGACACCCATAGGTCATCCTATGTCCCGCCTGACTTGTTTGATCTATTCTGATTGGCTCACTTCCAATCCCTTTCTCCGGCCCCTATCAATGCAGCATCACTCTCATAGACACACCTCGTCCTGCTTTTTCCATGCGGTCTCAAATCCCTTTGTCTCTACCTGCCAGAATCAAAGTGGCTTATTTCTACATTACATTAACTAATATCTCTAAAGTAACTATTTTATATCACATTCATCAAGAGCACGTTATCATGGAGCCTGCTCCTGCTGTTGCCGTTGCCACCGCCATTGCTGTTTGCGCTGGCCATAGAGCCATTGGCGATGGCTCTCAGGCGGCCGGCAGAATGGCGGGGAATTATGAGGGAACAGTGGGAGCACCAGGTGTCACTCTATGCCGATAACCTCTTGCTGTATGTTTCGGATCCGATGGAGAGTATCGGAAGGATTATGGGCCTGCTGGAGAGATTTGGAGGGTTCTCGGGGTACAAACTGAATGTAGGGAAAAGCGAGGTATTCCCAATGAATGAGCTGGGGCAGTGGGCTCATTTAAGGGAGATGCCATTTATTGTAGCGAGGGATAGGTTTAGGTATTTGGGGATTCAGGTAGCTCGCGAATGGACAGGGCTCCGTATGTGGAACTTAACGAAGCTGGTGGAGGAGGCCAGGGAGGATCTTAGGAGGTGGAATACACTCCACTTAACGTTGGCAGGGATGGTTCAAGAGGTGAAAATGAATATTCTGCGTAGGTTTTCATTTAATTTTCAGGCTCTCCTGATCTTTATACCAAAGGCCTTTTTTCGGAACGTGGACACGATCATTGCGGACTTTGTATGGACGGGGAAGGTGCCGAGGGTGGGAAGGACCCTGCTACAGAGGCCGCAGGTGGGTTAGGCGTTGCCGAACTTGCTTCATTATTCTTGGGCGGCGAATGTGGACAAACTGCAGCGGTGGTAGGAAGGAGAAGTGGTAAAGTGGCTTAAGATGGAGGAGGAATCTTGTAAGGAGTCTAGTTTGAGGGCTATGGTGATGGCAGCACTGCCAATGGCTACGAGTAGGTATTCAGGGAGCCTGGTGGTTGAGATATGAAATCAGTTGAGGAGGCATTTTAGGGTGGAAGGGATGTTGGTGCTAATGCCGCTGTGCGAGAATCATAGGTTCGAGCCGGGGGGGATGGATAGTGTATACAGGAGGTGGACGGAAGTGGGGCTGGTCAAGGTGAGGGATTTGTATTTGGAGGAAGGGTTCGCCAGTCTGAAGGAGCTAAGGGAGAGGGTAGAGCTGCTGAGGTGGAGGGAGTTCACGTATCTGCAGGTTAGGGACTTTGCGCGAAAGGTCTGGAGTGGGTTCCCTCGGTTGCCGGGATACATGCTGCTGGCGAGACTGCTGCTTCCGGATGTGGAAGGAAAGGGAAGAATTGGGGATATATACAACTGGCTGGGGGAGCAGGGAGGCGAGCGGGTGGTGAAGATCAAGGAAAAATGGGAAGCGGAGTTGGGAGGGGAGATCAATTGGGGAGTATGGAGTGCGGCACTGCGTAGACAAAACAAGACCTCCTCTTGTGCAAAGGTGAGCCTGATACAGTTTAAGGTGGTGCACAGGGTGCATATGACTCGGGCGAGAATGAGTGGGTTCTTTCAGGGGGTAGCAGATGAGTGTGAGAGGTGTAGGCGGGGGCCAGCGAATCACGTGCACATGTTTTGGGGTTGTGAAAAATTGAGAAGATTCTGGGCGGGATTGTTTGCGGTCTTAGCCAAGACAGTGGAGGAGGAAGTGGACCCTTTGGTGTCGATATTTGGGGTTTCAGAGAAGCCGGAGCTCATGGAGACGAAGAAAGCTGATGTCGTGGCCTTCGCCTCTCTGATTGCATGGCGGCGAATTCTGCTGAAATGGCGGTCGGCATTGCCGCCGGGGGTAGCGGCTTGGTTGGGTGACCTGTACAACTTCCTGCGGTTAGAGAAGATAAAGTATATGTTAAGGGGCTCAGCAGGGGGGTTTGAGAAAAGGTGGGGGATGTTTGTGACTGTATTTGAGGAGCTGTTCATCGCAGGCGGATGGGGGGAATGTGAAAAATGGGATAAATCTTTACAGACTGTGTAGTTGATTGTTGGGAAGTATGTTTCCCGGGCTGTTTATTTCCCGTAATCTGTTTTGATGCATGTTTGTCATAAAATACATTTTTTTTTTAAAAATCATGGTTCTGTTAACTACTCTGATGGAACTTGCACCTAGCACTGACCATTACCATGTATGTCTTATTACCCTCTCAATCTTCTTCTCCAGATGGCCTGATGTGTCTCCCTTTATATCGGAATCACAGGTCTGTACAGCCACCTGCTGGTTGGAGGTCGCACACTATCGCACACCATCCAACTATACCTATAGGCATATCACCACACTCTGTTCATATGCTTTGGTGCCACCCACCCAGCCTGTGGAGGTCCCATCTCCCCAGAGCCAGTTCCAACGTCCCAAGAATCTAAAACCTTCCCTCTTGCACCATCTTCCCAGCGATGTACTGATCTGCTTCTTCCCCCTTTGGGAGGAAAGGGAAATCAGCATTGAAGAGTGTAGTTGCAAAGATGGAGGGATTCAGGGTGGATTTTCTGAGGAGGAGATTGATACCAGCGAGGGCGACCATAACTGTGGAAAGAGACCATTCACAGTATTAGCTAGCATCATGGTCAGCAAGTAGAGTTGGGTGCCCAGACATTTAATGTGAGTGAGGCTGAAGAAGTAGGAAGTGCATGAAATGAGATTGGACAAATAATAGTGTTGGAGTTGGACCAATCAGGAAGTTCATAAATAATTCTGTACATATAAACATATAAAAATTATACTACTTAGTGAATCTTTTATTACGTGAATCTTTTATGACACAGAAAAAATCTGCAATGTAAAAAAGATAGCTAGAAGATGTAATTACTCTGCGTTCTTGAAATTAATAGAAGGTTCACTTGGGAATTAGGTTCCAGAAGCTCAGAACTCGAACTGAGTACTGCCTCCAGTCTATTAATGACAGCAACACTTCCCCTTTAGTGTGAGGAGGGAAGACACCACAGCGCCTAATAAATCCAGACCAGTTACGTTTCTGATTGATGACCTTGCATCAGAACGAGAAAAAGTTAGAGATATAACAGGTTTTAAGCAAAAAATGATCGAGAAAGGGAAAATGGGAGCAAAGAAGAATCAGGAAAGTCTGTGATAGGATGGAAGGCAAGAACACCAGAGATAGGAGCAGGAGTAGACTAAATGGTCCGTTGAGCCAGTGCCATCATTAAATTTGATTATGATAGACCTTGGGCTTCAATGGGTGGCATGGTAGCACAGTGGTTAGCACTGTTGCTTCACAGTGCCAGGGACCTGGGTTCGATTCCCGGCTTGGGTCACTGTCTGTGCAGAGTCCGGGTGTTCCGGTTTCCTCCTACATATTCCGAAAGACGTGCTGTTAGATGATTTGAACATTGGGCCTAGGTAGGGTGCCAAGATGGTCGGTGCAGACTCAATGGGCTGAATGGCCTCCTTCTGCATTGTAGGGATTCTATGATTCTTCACAATCGGTCTGAGGTTCGTTGAGGGTGGAACTGGATCTGGGAGTCTGATCCAAATTGGAGACCTTTGCTTCCGGAGGGAGCACCGAAGAGTTACCGGCGCAGATTCCTCCTTCGTGCCTGCTACAGTCGGAACATCTTCCTCTGCTTTTATCTCAGATCCCGAGTTTTCGTTATCAGGGGAGATGGACAGGATTCTCTTCAGCTGTTGCCCTGCACGAGTGGCAGCCATCTCTGTGGCTGATAGTGAGGCTTGTACGGGGAAGGTAGTCCAGGTGTTTCCTCAAGACATTATCCTGGATCTTCACTTTGGAGGGTACTGATCTCGTTTTCCCCAATATGATTCCTGGGACCCAGCTGGAGCCATCGCCGAAGTTATTCACATAGACCAGATCACCGGTCTTGAATATTCTTTCGGAACTTGCAGAGTCATAATTTCTTTTCTGGTTCTCTTGTTGGGACTCCATCCACCCCGCCAGGTTTGGAAATAGTTGGTACATAGGTATTAGGAGCAGAAATAGGCAATTCAGCCCTTCGAGCCTGCTCCACCATTCAATCAGATCATGGCTGATCTCTTCCCAGTCTCAAATCCATCGCCCTGCCTTTTCTCTATAGCCCTTTAACCCGTCTTTTTAAATCAAAAATTAATCTACCTCCTTGAAATCAGTTAATGATTCAGACTCTACCACACTTTGGGGCAGCAAGTTCCACAAATTCACCGCCCTCTGCAAGAAGTAGTTACTTCTTACCTCAGTTTTAAATCTGTCACCTCTCAACCTATATCTGTTATCTCTTGTTCTAGATTCCCCCGCAAGGGGAACATTTGGTCTACGTTTACTTTATCAATCCCTCTTCGTATTTTATCCATCTTGGTCAGATACCGTCTCATTCTTCTAAACTCCAGCGAGTGTAAGCCCAAACTGTTCAATCTTTCCAAATGTTCAGTCATCTCCTCCTTAATGATTGATTCCAGCAACTTCCCCACCACAAAGTAGCTTCCTACTTTTTGCCTCTCTCAGTTTTTGAATAGGAGCGTCACATTATCATGTTTCCAATCAACTGGGACCTTTCCAGAATCCAGGGAATTTTGAAATATCATAACCAATGCATCCACTATATCTGCTGCTACCTCCTTTAATACTCTGGGGTGCACGCCATCGGGTCCCGGAGGCTTATCTGCCTTTAATCCCATTAGTTTGTTCAATACCTTCTCCCTAATGATGGTTATTGCACTAAGTTCCAATGCATTAACTGCAGTTTTTGAAAATTATTTATTATCCTCTACCTTGAGATAATAATGTTCCCCATTATTATCTCACATATCGTCCTCTAAAGGGCCAACATCTACTTTAGCTATTCCCTTCCTCCTTATATACTTTATAGAAGCTTTTGGTATCAGCATTCATGTTTTCTGCTAGTTTCCTTTTGTAGTTCATCCTAGCTCTTTTGATTTTAGTAGCCTTTTGCTGAACCTTAAGGTTCTCCCAATCCTCCAGCTCACCACTCACTTTTGCAGTATGACATGCCCTAGTATTTGCCTTTATGTCCTCTTTGACTTCCATTTTTAGCCACGGAACATTTTTCTCCCTTTTACAATTCCTCTTCCTCTCAGGAATATACTTTAATTGAGAGGTATTTAGTATCTCCCTGAACATCCACCATTGTTCCTCAACTGTCCTACCCTAAATCATTTGTGCTCAAACTACTTTGGCCAACTTTTTCCTCAGGCCTGTATAATTACCTCTACCCAATGCTAAAATTCCAGTCTTCTCTTGCTCAATCTGAATTTGAAATTCTGGAATGCTGTGATCACTCCTTCCAAGAGGATCCTTAATGATGAGACTATTTATCAACCCTTCTTCGTTACATAATACTAAATCTAAAATAGCCTGCTCTCTAGTTGGGTCTATAACATTCTCTGAGAAACAATCCCTCATACACTTTATGAAATCTCCTCAAGGCCACCCGTGACGATTTGATTAATCCAGTCAATATGCATGTTAAAATCACCCATGATTATCGTTGTGCCCTTCTCACAAGCCCTCATTATTTCTTCATTCATACGATGCCCCACTTTCGAAATATTGCTCGGGGGCCTGTAAGTTACTCCTGCCAACTGCCAAGGAGCTTTTCCCCTTGTTTTTTATTTCCACCCAGATCGATTCAACATTTTGGCCCTTAGTGCCAATATAATTTCTTAATACAGCCTTGATGTCATCTTTAACCAATAAAGCAACTCCAGCTCCTATTCCATCCTGTCTATCATTTCTGAACACGGAGTACTCTTGAACACTCAACTCCCAGTCCCAGTCCTCCTGCTAGCATGTTTCAGTTGGCTGAAACTCGCATGAAGCCGCCGTTCCATTCACCATTCTGCTGGGGTGATTCCTGTTGTAGTACGAAGAGTAGTCATATATTCAAATGAAAACCATGATAAATTTGGTTTCTATGGATGCTGCTGGTTGCTTTTTCATGCCGATTTGACGTTGGATGATATGGTGCTGTTCTAAAATGTCTGATGCCATTGGACTGCATGAAGCTTTGGGACGTACCACAGGTGAAGGCAGTGCCATTGTCGGAAACCATGACTTCCGGTATGCCATTCGTGCAGAAACTCTGTTGTAGTTTCTTGAACATAGTGTGGGACATCGTGGAGCCCATGCTATGTATCTCCAACCATTTGGAGTATGCATCTACCAGGAACAAAAGCATGGAACCCATAAAAGCCCCGACAAAGCCCAGAAGCACTCACACCCATGGCCTGCCTGGCCACTTCCATGAGTGTAGAGAGGCTGAAGGAGGGAGTTTTTGATTCTCCTGGCATGAATCGCACTGCTCCGCCAAGTCTGTGATGTCGGAGTCGAGACCGGGCCACCAGACTTAGCTCTTGGTGGGCACTTTCAGTTTAGAGACCACAGGGTGGCTATTATGTAGCTCAAGTAGAATTGGGCACCGCCCTGGGCAGGGGACAGCTACCCCAGACTCCCAAAGAATGATACCGTCCTCAACATGGAATTCACCTTTCTTAGTAAGATAAGGGTTTACGTGGTCTGAGGGTTGTCCTTGGACTCTGTCGTTCAGGACCATATGCTTCCATTTTGACAATGTTGGATACTTTTGTGTCCAGGTCTTGATTTGCTTTTCAGACACTGGTAAAGTCTCTGCAGGATTTAGGGTCATCGTGACCTCTTCCAATGCTGGAAAGGGAACCGGGCGTGGAGACAGCTCAAAGCATTTGCGTCAGGTGCGGTACTCTAACAGATATTCATAAGCTGTGAATAACAGGACCAATGCTGGGTGGAAGCAATAGGGGGGGGATTGCCTTCTCTTCCTTAAAAAGTCCCAATAAGGGCTTATGGTCAGTCACAATTATGAAACTGCTACCATAGGCGTACTGGTGAATATTTTTTACACCAAACACGACTTCCAAGCCCTCCTTCTTGATTTGAGAATACCTCTGCTCAGCATTCGAGAGGGTCCTGTACAGGTAGGCAATGGGCCTTTTTGTCCCATCTTTCCAGTGATATGAAAGTACCGCCCCAACCCGGTAGGGGGAAGTATAACATGTCAAGATGTTATTTTTGGGATCAAAATGGGGAAATAAATTGAATGACAGCAGTTATTGTTTTACTTTCTATAAGGCCTCTACCTGTGGTGCCTCCCTAGACCCATTTTTGGTACTTATCAGGAGCTGTGCAAGAAGGGGTGCGATTGCAAGGCACAAGAGAGAGAGGCACAATTACATCACCCTTTAAAAGTGACATAATTGACAGGCAGGCAGATGATCGGTGGATGATGTGTTTATTCATTCCTGTCCACACAGCAACGCCTGGTCTCCAGTCATCTCAGATTTTCCTGCCACTGGGCCATGACCTCGCTCCGCTGGGACCGTGTGGTGGTTGGGTGCAATGTCCACCTCACGTTAAAAGAATCCACGCACGGCGGCACGTGGCACAGTGGTTAGCATTGCTGCCTATGGCGCTGAGGACCCGGGTTCGAATCCTGGCCCTGGGTCACTGTCCGTGTGGAGTTTGCACATTCTCCCCGTGTCTGCGTGGGTTTCACCCCCACAACCCAAAGATTTGCAGGGTAGGTGGATTGGCCAAGCTAAATTGTCCCTTAATTGGAAAAAAAAATAATTGGGTACTCTAAATTTAAAAAAAAGAATCCACGCACAGACATCTTCCATTCCAACCTCACCCCACCCGCCCAAATTAATTTCGGGATCTGGAACGTCAGGACACTTGTGGACAACCCCAACAACAACAGACCTGAACCTCGCACCGCCATCATAGCCCGGGAACTCCGGCGCCACAACATTGACATCGTCATTCTGTGCGAGACTCAACTGGCAGGAGAAGACCAGTTTAATGAACAAGGCGGTGGATACATCATCTTCTGGAAAGGCAAACAAGAAGAAAAATGTAGTCTCTAGTGGATCGGCTTCACTGTAAAAAAATTAATTGGTCAGATGTCTCAACGAACCCCTCTGTGGGGTGAGCGAATGCCTCATGACCCCATGGCTCACCCTGCTCCAAAAGCAGCACATCACAGCCTTCATTGCATATGCCTCAACCCAGAGCAATGGATGAGACAAAAGAGGCATTCTACTCCAGCCTCGATCAATCATTGTCCCACAACCGAAAGGGGGACAAGCTGATTCTCCTCGGCGACTTCAATGCTGGAGGTGTGAGGATGCAAACCTTTAGAAAGGCATGTATGGGAGGAAAGGCATGGGGAAAACAAACACCAACGGAGTCCTCCTCCTGACAAAATGTTTACATTACCTGGTCATCACGACCACCGTTCTGCCAGAAAACCTCGTGGCGACACCCCCACTCCAAGCACTGGCACCTAATAGCCAAAGGGTAAATTCTCCTCCGGCAGGTCCCTCCATTCTGCCGGCAGCGTACCCCCGCTCGTGTTTCCCAGTGGCTTGGGATGACACAATGGGAAGTCCCATTAGCTGGCGGAGGGAACCCCTATATCATCGTCCGAGCAAGGGACCGCAAAGATCTCTGCATCGCCTGTGCCAGGACCGGAGCCAACGACTGTAGGACTGAACACCGACTAATCCACTCTACCATCTCCTTCACCCTGGCCCCAAAACAACAAAGGCAGATAAAACTCAGATGCAGGAGATTCAATATCGCTCAACTCAAAGACCCTGAGAAGAAAGAGCTACTCAC
Organism: Scyliorhinus torazame; assembly: GCF_047496885.1. Classification (NCBI taxonomy): domain Eukaryota; kingdom Metazoa; phylum Chordata; class Chondrichthyes; order Carcharhiniformes; family Scyliorhinidae; genus Scyliorhinus; species Scyliorhinus torazame. The sequence continues at coordinate 148,606,433 of NC_092721.1, read as the reverse complement.
AGCTAACCTGGTGACATCCAACATGCCAAAATGTAGAACGGCCACAGTGTCTGGTCTGCCCTAAAAGCCACCAGCCAGCACCCGTGAGGAGACATTCAAGCTCTCAACCAGAAAACATCAAGCCTGGTTTGCTGAGAACGATCAGGAGATTAAGGATCTCCTTGACCGCAAACCAAGGGTTAATGAACTGGCAGCTCCACCAAATATCAAGTCAGAGGAAACATACCTACAGGCAACTGAAGGCCAAGGTGCAACAAAGAACTCGCAACCTAAAGAACCGATGGTGGGTGGAAAGAGCGCAAGAGACTCAGGAACTCGCCGACAACCATGATGTGCGTAGCTTCTTCAGTGCAATTGATGGTCTATTGTCCAAGTACCCAGGGACCCATCCCACTGAGAGCCAAAAACGGAGAGGCGCTCATGAAAGACAGAGAGGCAGTCAAAGCCCGATGGAGAGAACTTCAAGAACCTCTTCAACCAAGACACAGCCTTTGACCCAGGTGCCCTCAACACACTACCCGCCACCACCTCAGCGAATCCCCAGCTCGTTGTGGGGTTGAAAATGCTCTGACAGCTGAAAAACAACAAGGCCTCTGGCACAGATGGAATCCCCGCATAAGTATTAAAATGCGGTGGAGAGGCAATCTTCACAAGAATCCACAACCTCATCACCCTTGTCTGGAAGGAAGAATGCATGCCGGGTGACACCTTAATTGTGACCATCTTCAATGAAGGAGGCAGGTCCACCTGTGGAAATTACACTAGGTCTACGAGCACATCAAAGCTTTTCGAGTCAGGGTCATCTGGCTTTTTAATCACACTAAACATCTCGGAAGAAGTAAGGCATGTGCTCCACATAATGTGCCCAGTATTCTCCGCTAACTTCATAGGGTTTGAGTTTACCAAACAGGGGCATTTTGTTTCTTACCTGAGAAGTCACTCGCTTTAGACTCTGAATGTCGCTTGGAAAAACTTGTTTTTACTCCTCATCACCAATGTAATAACTTCACCGTGGCGAATTTTTCAACAAACCCTTTTTTTCAGGAATGAAAAAGGCCATTGCCATTGCTTGCAACACCTGCTTCCAAACCCGGGATCCTATGAAGATCCCGATCCTGGTTGGAACAGCGGGTTTTAAGCTCCCACCATACATTTACTATTGGGTGAACTACTACCCGCATAATACGGGAATTCATATTCCATGAAGCACATGGGGAGATCTATTGGCAATCCACTGTGATCTTCGTGGCTACCATAACAAAGATAAATTATTTCAGTCTTTAGTCAAATGAAATGTAAATTTCACAGGTTATAATTGGATAACAGACCTCAAGAAGGGCAAGTTAAAATAACCATATCTCCATTAGAAGCTGTTCAGAAAACATTTTTTCTATTTGATTGCAGTGCTATTAGGAAGGAAATGTGACGAGGGGGTTGAATACTCGGCCATTGCGGTCTCGGACCATGCCCCGCACTGGGTGGACCTGCGACTGGGGGTGGAACGGGGTCAGCGCCCTCTCTGGCGACTGGATGTGGGGCTGCTGGCGAATGAAGAGGTATGCGGGCTGATAAGGAGGAGTATTGAGAACTATGTGGGAGCGAATGACACAGGAGAGGTGATGGTGGCAGTGGTTTGGGAGGCTCGGAAGGCGGTCATTAGGGGAGAGTTAATCTCCATTAGGTCCCATAGAGAGAAGGAGAGGACAGGGAGGGAGAGACTGGTGGGAGAGATACTCAGGGTAGATAGGAGGTACGCGGAGGACCCAGAAGGGGGGCTGTTCAACGAGCGCCGGAAATTACAGGCGGAGTTTGAGTTGCTGTCCACGGGGAAGGCGAAGGTGCAGCTGAGGAAAGCGAAGGGGCCAGTGTATGAGTATGGGGAGAAGGCGAGTAGGATGCTGGCGCACCAGCTGCGCAGGAGGGAGGCGGCCAGAGAGATTGGGGGAGCGCGGGATAGGGAAGGCAACATGGTGCTGAGCCCAGAGAGGGTTAATGAAGTCTTCAGGGAGTTCTACAGGAGATTATACGAGTCGGAACCCCTGGGGAGGGGGAAGGGATGAGGCGGTTCATGGACCGGTTGAGGTTCCCAAGGGTGGAAGCAGAGCGGGTGGAGGGACTGGGGGCCCCAATTGTGTTGGAGGGGGCAGTGTATGAGTATGGGGAGAAGGCGAGTAGGATGCTGGTGCACCAGCTGTGCAGGAGGGAGGCGGCCAGAGAGATTGGGGGAGTGTGGGCTAGGGAAGGCAACATGGTGCTGAGCCCAGAGAGGGCTAATGAAGTCTTGAGGGAGTTCTGGGTGGACCTGCGACTGGGGGTGGAACGGGGTCAGCGCCCTCTCTGGCGACTGGATGTGGGGCTGCTGGCGAATGAAGAGGTGTGCGGGCTGATAAGGAGGAGTATTGAGAACTATGTGGGAGCGAATGACACAGGAGAGGTGACGGTGGCAGTGGTTTGGGAGGCTCTGAAGGCGGTCATTAGGGGAGAGTTAATCTCCATTAGGTCCCATAGAGAGGAGAGGACAGGGAGGGAGAAACTGGTGGGAGAGATACTCAGGGTAGATAGGAGGTACGCGGAGGACCCAGAGGGGGGGCTGTTCAACGAGCGCGGGATAGGGAAGGCAACATGGTGCTGAGCCCAGAGAGGGTTAATGAAGTCTTCAGGGAGTTCTACAGGAGATTATACGAGTCGGAACCCCCGGGGAGGGGGAAGGGATGAGGCGGTTCATGGACCGGTTGAGGTTCCCAAGGGTGGAAGCAGAGCGGGTGGAGGGACTGGGGGCCCCAATTGTGTTGGAGGGGGAAGTGTATGAGTATGGGGAGAAGGCGAGTAGGATGCTGGCGCACCAGCTGTGCAGGAGGGAGGCGGCCAGAGAGATTGGGGGAGTGCGGGATAGGGAAGGCAACATGGTGCTGAGCCCAGAGAGGGCTAATGAAGTCTTCAGGGAGTTCTACGGGAAGTTATACGAGTCGGAACCCCCGGGGAGGGTAAATGGATGAGGCGGTTCATGGACCGATTGAGGTTCCCAAGGGTGGAAGCAGAGCGGGTGGAGGGACTGGGGGCCCCGATTGAGTTGGAGGAGAAAGTCAGGGGGCTGGCAGGCATGCAGACGGGCAAGGCCCCGGGCCCGAATGGCTTCCCCGTAGAATTTTATAAGAAGTTCTCGGAGCTGCTGAGCATGCTCCTGATGAGAACCTTCAATGAGGCAAAGGAGAAAGGGACCCTCCCTCTGACAATGTCGCAGGCATTGATCTCGCTTATCCTGAAGAAGAAGGATCCGCTTCAGTGTGGGTCCTACAGGCCGATATCGCTCCTGAACGTAGATGCCAAGCTGTTGGCAAAAATTCTGGCCACCAGAATAGAGGACTGTGTCCCTGGAGTGATTGGGGAGGACCAGACGGGTTTTGTTAAGGGCAGGCAGCTGAACTCGAACGTGAGGGGGAGGTGGAGGTGGTGGCTGCGATGGACGCGGAGAAGGCCTTTGACAGGGTGGAGTGGGAATATCTGTGGGAGGCGCTAGGCAGGTTTGGATTAGGGGAGAAATTTATAGGGTGGGTCAAGCTGCTGTATCAGGCCCCTGTAGCGAGTGTGTCCACAAACCAGCTAAGGTCGGAATATTTCAGGCTGCACCGGGGGACGAGACAGGGGTGCCCCCTGTCCCCGTTGCTGTTTGCCCTGGCAATTGAGCCGTTGGCCATTGCGCTCAGGACTTCGGGGCATTGGAGGGGGCTGGTGCGCGGAGGGGAGGAGCACCGGGTCTCCCTCTACGCGGATGACCAGCTGTTGTATATTTCTGACCCGTTAGAGGGGATGGGAGAGGTCATGCGGACCCTGGGGGACTTCGGGAGGTTCTCGGGGTGCAAGTTGAATATGGGGAAGAGTGGGCTGTTCGTGGTCCACGGTAGGGGCCAGGACTTCTATGATTCTAGGAGAGACTGAAGGAGCTCCCACTCAGGATAGTGGAGAGGAGCTTTCGGTACTTGGGGATACAAGTGGCCAGGAACTGGGATGCCCTGCACAGGCTCAACTTAACACAGCTAGTGGAGCAGATGGTGGGAGAGTTTAAAAGGTGAGATATGCTCCCGCTTTCCTTGGCGGGACGGGTGCAGACTGTGAAGATGACGGTTCTCCCCAGGTTCCTCTTTGTATTTCAGTGCCTCCCCATTTTCATCCCCAAGTCCTTCTTTAAGCGGGTGAATAGGATTGTTACGGGATTTGTGTGGGCGAATAAAACCCCGCGAGTCAGAAGGGTATTCTTGGAGCATAGCCCGGGGGGGGGGGGGGGGGGGGGGGGGGGGGGGGGGGGGGGGGGGGGGGACGGACGACTGGCTCTGCTGAACTTCTGCAGTTATTACTGGGCGGCCAATATGGCCATGATCAGGAAATGGATGATGGAGGAGGGGGCGGCAGTTGGAGGCGGTGTCGTGTAGAGGCAGCAGTCTAGGGGCACTTGTTATGGCTCCGCTGCCATTCTTGCCGGCGCGATACACCACTAGTCCGGTGGTGACTGTGGCACGGAGGATCTGGGGGCAGTGGAGGAGACACAGGGGAGAGGAGGGGGCCTCGGTGTGGACCCAGATACGGAATAACCACAGATTTGCTCCGGGTAGGTTGGATGGGTACCAAGGCTGGTACAGGGCAGGTATTAGGAGGATGGGGGACCTGTTTATAGACGGGGTTTTCCCCAGCATGCAGGCGCTGGAGGAGAGGTTTGGCCTGCCCCCGGGGAATGCGTTCAGGTACCTTCAGGTTCGGGACTTCCTTAGAAAACAGGTGGGGTCATTCCCGCGGCTGCCCCCACGTAGGATCCAGCATAGGTGTCTGGCGTCTGGGTAGGGGAGGGGAAGGTGTCGGACATATATCAGGAGCTGCAGGAGGAAGAGGAAGCCTCAGTGGGGGAGTTGAAGGATAAGTGGGAGGAGGAGCTGGGCGAGGAGCTGGATGAGGGCCTGTGGGCCGATGCCCTGGGCAGGGTGAACTCCTCCTCATCATGTGCCAGGCTCGGATTAATCCAATTTAAGGTGGTGCATCGGGCGCATATAACGGCGGCAAGAATGAGTAGGTTTTTTGGGGTGGAGGACAGGTGCCCGAGGTGTGCGGGGAGTCCGGCGAATCATGCCCATATGTTTTGGGCATGCCCGGCGCTTAAAGGATTATGGCAGGGGTTTGCAAGGGTGATGTCTAGGGTTTTGGACGCTCAGGTGAAGGAGAGCCCAGCGGTAGCGATATTTGGGGTGGCAGAGGATCCGGGAGTGCAGGAAGCGAAAGAGACCGAGGTACTGGCCTTTGCCTCCCTGGGAGCCCGGAGACGGATTATGTTAATGTGGAGGGACTCGAAACCCCCGAGTGTGGAGACCTGGGTTAGCGACATAGCGGGGTTCCTCAGCCTGGAGCGAATAAAGTTCGCCTTGAAAGGGTCCTTGATGGGGTTCTCCCGGCGGTGGCAACCTTTCCTTGACTTTCTAGGGGAGCAGTAGTGTCAGCAGCAGCATTCTGGGGGGGGGGGGTTCAGGTGGGGGGGGGGGGGGTGATACTGTTGATATAATGCGAGTTGGGAATGGAGACAAAACCCACCTTGTTCTGTTTAAAAAAAAAAAATTCTGTTGTGTAACTAGTTTCATTGTAAGCTTTGGGTTATGTTTATTGTTATTTTGTATTACTATCTGTATTTCTATTTTTGTTATGTAAAAACGCCCATTGGAAAAACTTTAATAAAACATTTATTTTTTAAAAAGGAAGGAAATGTGGTACCAACCAGGACAAAAGCAACCCGCTATTGGCATCCGATCCACCATATTGTGAAAATCACAGTATGATCAGACAAAGTCAACATTGCTTTTTAAAAGGGAAATAAATTGACATATCATTGGAGTTTTTTTACGGATATAATTATCTAAAGGGAAAACAGTAGTTGCAGAATACCTATATTTTCAACAGAGATTCAATAAGGTGCCACACAAAAGGTGTAGCCACCTAAATTGGCCAGCTCCCGATTTAAAATGGCGAACGGCAAAGGCTGATGGGAAAGTCAGCCAACATAGACAGAAACCAGCAGCTGCAGGTTTGCTGCGTATTTACCTCTGCAAAGGCCAGACAACATCGATACCAGCAACCATCAGGATAACAATGTAGCAGCCATCTGCATACTGATGAGCAATCCCCGGGAACAATAAGTAACATTTTGGACACACAAAGCAAAGCCAGACTCCTCGGCGCCAGCGGGAGCCAACACAATGGAGGTGAACGAGCACCTCAAGACCGCCCATCGATCAGGGAACCGCTCCAGTATTGGAGAAATCGAACCAAGCGATTGGGACAAAATCCAATCACTTGGGACCAGGTACAGGGTCCGCCCCGAAAGGCGGGAAGTCCCTGGGGACTATAAGAGTTAAGCCCCAAGTTCAAATCGCTCTCTCTTAACCTCTGCGTCGTGCCTGGGTCACCCAGCAACACAAACCAACATTGACCGTGACCGGTGCAGTGACCCCCGAACAAAGTAAGTCTTAATTCAACGCTCGCTCCGAGATAGGCGCTCCTCGCTACCAATCCGTACCAACTTCGAATCCCGCAGACTCAGAACCCGAACGAAAGGCCATTTGTTCCCCTGACCTGGTGGGCCAGTCTGAAGTTAAGTATAGGCCTGTTAGTTGTAGAAGTAGCTTAGACGTAGAATTTGTGCATGAGTAGCGATTACTGTGTATAATAAATGTGCTTTGATTTGAATCTTACTAATCGGTGTATTGGGTTATTGATCATTACTCAGAGTTGAACCTCGTGGTGGTATCATAAAGATACCTGGCGACTCGAGAGCAAAGGTAATAAAACAGAGCAATTGAACCAAGGAGAAAGTTAGCAACAAAGGTTAATAAGATATGGGCTTATGGAGCGGAGAGTAATACATTAGCATGGACAGAGGGTTGTTTATTGGACAGGAATCAAACAGTAGGCATAAATGGGGCATTTTCAAGTTGGCAGATTGTGCCAGATGGAGTGCTACAAGAATCAGTACTGGAATCTGAGCTATTTGCAATCGGTACTAATGACTTAGACAAGGAGACAGGGAACAGTGGATCTCTGTTTGCTGACAATACAAAGTTAGGTAGAAATGTAAGCTGTGAGGATACAAGAGATATTGCAAAGAGATATAGACAGAGTGAGTGAGTGCGCAACAAGATGGCAGATGAAGTATAATGTGGGGAAGTGTGAAGTTATTCAAAAATAAATACAGAAAATACTGGAAAGCTTGACCTGAATCATTAGCTGGAATTCTCTGGCCGTTGGGATTCTCTTTTCTCACCGGCCATGCACCCCCCCACCTGTGGGTTTCCCGGTGGCGGGGGTAGCTTCAATGGGAAATCCCATTGACAAATGGTGGGAGTAGAATCCTGCACCAACGAATGCTGCACTACCGCAGCTGTGGGACCAGAGAATCCCACCCATCAACTTTGTTTCTCTCCACGAATGCTGCAAGATCTGTTGCGAATTGCCACTCTTTTCTGTTTTTATTTCAGATTTTCTGCATCCGCAGTATTTGGGGTTTTGTGTTGTGTGACGTTACTCATTTTGGTCGTAAGAATATAAAAACAGAATATTTTTTTAAAAGGCATTAAACTTGTACATGTTGGTGTTCAGACAGACTTGAGCATACTCATACAAGGAACACCAAATTAGCAAACAGGTACAACAAAGAATTAGGAAGGCAAATGGCATTTGAGCTTTTATTACAAGGGATCGGAGTACAGGAATATCAAAGTCTTCCTACAATTGTACAATTATACAGGACTTTGGGGATACGGTACAGTGCTGTGTGCAATTTTTGTTTCCATATTTGAGAAAGGATATGGTTGCATTGGAGGCAGTACAGCAAAGGTTCACTTGATTGGTCTCCAGGATGAGAGGTTTGTCCCATTATGAGAGGCTGAGTAATTAGGCCTATGTTCTCTGGGGCTTAGAAGAATGAGAGATGATCTTTTTTGAAACATGCAAGATTCTGAAGGGGCTTGACAGGATAGGCACCAAAATATTGTTTCCGCTAACTGGGGAATCCAAAATACAGGGCACAGTCTCAGGATAAGGGGATGATTATTTGGATTGATAAGTGAAATTTCTTCATACAATGGATTGTGAATCTTTGGAATTCTCTATCCTAGAGGCTTGTGGATGCTCCATATTTGGATATATTTAAGGCCGAGATAAATAAATGTTTGATCTTTCAGAGCATCAAAGGATATAATAATAATAATAATCTAATTAATAATAATCTTTATTGTCACAAGTAGGCTTACATTAACACTGTAATGAAGAAGAGGCTGGCATTCTGGCCTTTGCGTCCCTAGTAACCCGGCGAAGGATCTTGCTAATGTGGAAGGAGGCGAAGCCCCCCAGCCTGGAGGCCTGGATAAATGATATGGCTGGGTTCATAAAGTTGGAGAGGATTAAGTTCGCCTTGAGAGGGTCTGCGCAGGGGTTCTACAGGCGGTGGCAACCGTTCCCAGACTATCTCGCGGAGCGTTAGAGGAAGGTCGGTCAGCAGCAGCAGCAACCTTGGGGGGGGGGGGGGGGGGGGACGACTGCCTGGGAGGGTGGATGAGCAAGAGATAACGTGAAGGGTTGGGGAAACTGGCACGTACGGGTGAGGGCCAGTGTACAAAGCTGTGTAAATATATCATTTTGCCATGTATATATCTTGCTCTGCGCGATTTCTCGTTTTGTTTTTGTTACGAGGGGGGGGGGGGGTTATTGTTTGTAAGGGAGAAAAATTGTGTTAAAAAACTTTAATAAATATATATATTTTTTAAAACACTGTAATGAAGTTACTGTGAAAAGCCCCTAGTCGTCACATTCCGGCGCCTGTTTGGGCACACAGAGGGAGAATTCAGAATGCCCAATTCACCTAACATGCACATCTTTCAGGACTTGTGGGAGGAAGCCGGAGCACCCGGAGGAAACCCACAGACACAGGGAGAACATTCAGACTCCGCACAGACAGTGACCCAATCCGGGAATCGAACCTGGGATCCTGGCGCTGTGAAGCCATGGTGCTAACCACTGTGCTAGCGTGCCACCCCATATATGGGGAGTGGGCACAAAATTGGAGTTGAAGTCCAAGATCAACCACGATCACACCATCTTATCAAGGACAATGAGGGATTGGCAACAAATGCTGCACTTACCAGTAATGTCCACATTCCATGAACTATTAAAAAAAAGTAAATATTGGCCAGAACACTGGCGCAAATCTTCCTGCTCTTCTTCCGATAGTGTCATGAGATCCTTTACAGAGCTTGGGTTTAACAGCACATTCAAAAGACAATTATGACAGTGCTACACTCCGAGTATTGCATCAAAACTACTTATTATTCGAAAGATATATTTCATGGAGTTACTGTATAGTTATCACACAGGACTTACAGATAGGATCGTCAATATGTTGCACGCAAATTGGGAACCACACTATGATCTTTGGGGATCTTGGGATGATTCATCAACAACCTGTGGGGTTTGGCTATGAAAGGAGCATCTAACAGCTTACAGTTATGTTAGTAGGACTTACTCTCTGTGGAGCATGGGAGAATGGAAGCATGTCTGTAGTCACACTTCGACTATCTTGACAGGAGATCGTATTCTATTTGAAAATGTCTTGGGTTCGGTGAGTTTCTGAGAATTGGGCCCCAAATTGTCTAGTGTTCCTGAGTACCAAGCAGAGCGCATTCATACCCTTTCTGATTGGGCTTTGTCCCCTTGTTATGAGGAAGCTAGCACTCTACCAAACTGAAGTGAAGCATCAACCTGCAAATTCCAGTGACAGATTTGTTGGGATCGTAAGGTCATTCATACTCTTTGAAACTTGCTGTTTGTAAGAAAATCCATCACAAGGATAATAACTTGAATTGACATGAAAGTATTAAGCCTTTGAACAGTGAAGGAAAACAAGGTTTTTATTGTTCTACTGAAGAACATTTACAAGATTAAGCTATTATAATGCAATTACTGATCAGGTTGTGTACACCAAACGCATGAAATCTGAGGAAGTTGATTAATGCAGACTGAAGTTTCAGAAGACTGGATGGGATTGCATGATAAGTAATTGAGATCACAGGACAAGAGGTTGAAAAAAAGTGTCGCCCTTGTGAAATTCTAGTTAATGGAAAAAAATATCAAAAGATGAGATGCCACCTATAAGACAGATAGCCTCTTGAAAGGAAACTAGATATACCAAACAAAGCTTTGGTGAGAATATATATTAGTAGCCAGTTTCAAAGTGGATATTGTCTGACAAATAATTCACCAGTATCTTCCAGAGCAGTTTCATATGATAATAATATCGGTTACAAGATCATCAATGAAACAGTCACATATCTATTTCATGTTTGAATTAAATCAGGTTTTACTTTAAAGCTTGGTAAAAGATTTCATTGGAAAATTGTGTTTGCAAAGTGGTTGATAAAATTATAAAAGTATCAAAGCTCAGGAGGCCCGAGAAGGCAAATCCAAAAGAAGTTTAATTAGACAACAAAAGTAAAGGCCGCAACGTGGCTTACAGTTCCAATTAGAACTACTGTTCTCACCGGTCCTAGTCCAGGCCGGCTCTTATGAGACAAGCCCAGCTGATGGGCCTCTGCCCACTAGTGGGGAGCTCGTATTCCACGAGTTCCGCGGGGAGCTCAGTTGGGGTGTCCCCATGGGTTTCGAGAGGATTATTATAATGAGCTTTGTGTTATAGCCTTGAAGATCAAGGAATAAAAGGGACAGTAGCAAAAGGATACAAAGTTGGTTGAGTGACAGAAAACTGAGTATTAGTGAAGTCATTTTTCAGACTGGAGGCAGGCTCAGGTAGCTTAAATGTTGAATTTGTGTTGAAATTAAATGCATGCTTTAAAATGATAATGAAATATAACTGTCCCCAAACGGAGGCAGATTAGGGAATCATTGTTCGAGTATATCGACTATTTAGTTCACTCGAGTGTCTGTGACGAACTGGGAGAGTCAATGACTTTGATGCTTTAAGACATAGATTAGCTTGACTCATTCTTCCTCAACCTACAATTATCGGAATTAACAGACAGTAGTTCTCCAGAGGTTAGTACGAGGACCACTGTTTTTAATGATATATTAATTATCTTGATTTAGCACCAAGGACCTGGGTTCGATCCCGGCCCCGGGTCACTGTCCGTGTGGAGTTTGCACATTCTCCCCGTGCCTGAGTGGGTCTCACACCCCCACAACCCAAAGATGTACAGGATAGGTGGATTGACCACTCTAAATTGCCCCTTAATTGGAAAAAAAAGAATTGGGTACTCTTAAAATAAATTTTTAAAATTACCTTCAATTGGGTTTACAATGACAAAATTTGCAGATGGCACAAAACCTCAAAAGTATTTTGAACTGTGTGGATGACAATGATAGACTTCAAGAGGGTATAAGACAGGCTGATGGAATTGGTGAACCACGTAGATGATTAAATTTAATGCAAAGAAGTATGAAGTGATACCTTCTGGTCGGAAAAATGAGGAAAGCAATATAAAAGAAAGGGTACAATTCTAAAAGGGATTCAGGAATAGAGACATCTGTGGAAATATGCGGACAAATTGTTGAAGGTGACAGGGCAGGTTGAAAAAGTGGTTGGAAAGACAGATGGAATCCTGGAGTTTATAAATAGAGCCATGGAATACAAAAACAACAATGTTCTGATGAACCTGTATAAAACACTAGTTTGGCCTCAACTGGAACACTGTGCCACGACACTTTAGAAAGAATGTAAAAGATTCGGAGAGAGTTCAGAAAAGATTTACAAGGATGGTTCCAGGTCTGGTGGACTTGAGTTGCATAGATAGATTGGCAAAGCTGGGCAGGTTCTCCTTGAAGAGAATGCAGAGAGGAAATTTAATGGAGATTTTCAAAATCATAATATCTAGTCAAAGTAGATGGAGAGAAACTGTTCTTTCCCATTGGTGGAAAGGTCAAGAATCAAAGACTTCTGGTGTTTCAAAGACTTGTGGTGGTATACCTTGTCCAGAGAAACAGTAGCCTGATTCGGGTAGTTTTTTTAAAACTGGTATATTTACGCTATGTACAAGATTCATATACAAGGTGGGCTGCTGAATAGGTGCATCTCTGCTGAGTGTTGCCGGCTTGGTCTGTACAGCCAGAAATGATATGATGTAAGTTGTTATCAGCCTCGATGCCTGTTCAAGGGACATTTGCCAAAAACCACCATTAGCATTGAGTTTGGTGAAGAGGACATTGTTGGCAAGCTTTGCCAGGCTGTCATCCACAGATGTCAGTTCCCTCTAGACTATTTTGTTTAATTGAGTGAGGTCCACGCACAGTTCAAGTTGACTAAGTGGTTTGGGAACTGGTACTAGCCCCGCACAACCAGGTTGGTTGTGTGAAAAGACACTTCTGTGTAGCATGCAGTCAAGTTCCTCTTTGACTTTTGACACAAGAGGATGCAGTATCCTCTTGGAGGTGAGTAGGCACCACAACAGTATGGCATCTGGGAGCAGTGAAATATGGTATTCTGTCCTGTTGTCTGATTGAAGGATCGAATATACTTTTTTGTAGGAGGCCCAGTCGTATGCACACATTCCTGCTGAGTAAAGAGATGCTTTGATTATGAGGTTCTTCGTGATCTGTCCCTTCTTATGGTATAAAGTGGCTGTGATCTGACCTTCACCCTGCAGATTAGTTCCTCTTGGACCTTGAAGTTTAATGTTTGATGGCTGGACAGGAACTAAGTTGAGCCATGGTGTGATCAATCGAAATGGAAACTCCAGTGTCAGTATCAAACTTAAAAGCAGCTTTTAACCCTTTGACTTCTAAAGTAATTGACGAGAGGTCCTGGTGATGGTCTGTACTTCTCCCAGGACATCTGAAATGACATTTGTTTGTTTGTGGTCCATATTCTGGGTGAGTTGAAGGTTGCATTTGTTGTTGTTTTCTCTGCTTACTGGAGGCTTTGAAGGAACAGAACTGTTGTGTTATGCTTCTTCATGTAGCATAAGCTGCTTCCTTGATGTATGCTCTAACAAAGGAAGGTTCAGACTTGGAGATAGGTTTAACACATTTATTGAACAGTTAACAATTCTCCTACTTGAGTTTGACTCTCCTGCTAATCTTGCTATAGTAACTCAATCTAACTAACCAGTCTGCTCTAATCCATGCAGTGGGTGTGATGCTTCCGATCTGCCCCTGTCCTTCTCTCTAGGTTTCACCTGTGGAAAGAGAAAGAGCATGTGTGCCCTGTCCTTTTATATGGGTTGCCCCCTTGTGGTAGTGTCACCTCTGGGTGTCTTGACTGCCCTTTGGTCATGTCCGATTCTATGTATTCATTAGCTGTATGTCTGCATGTCATGATGTCTCTGGTGCTCCCTCTAGTGTTTACTTAGTCTTAGTGTATTTACATTGTACGAAGTCTTACAACACCAGGTTAAAGTCCAACAGGTTTGTTTCGATGTCACTAGCTTTCGGAGCGCTGCTCCTTCCTCAGGTGAATGAAGAGGTCTGTTCCAGAAACATCTGTCTGTGTGGAGTTTGCATGTTCTCCCCGTGTCTGTTCTGGGTTTCCTCCCATAGTCCAAAGATGTGAAGGTTAGATGGATTGGCCATGCTAAATTACCCCTTAGTGTCCATAGACGCGCAGGTTAGGTGAGGTTAGGGGATTAGGGCAGGGGAATGGGCCTAGGTAGGATGCTCTTTTGGAAGGTCGGTGCAGGGTCAATGGACTGAATGGCCTTCTTCTGCACTCTGGGGATTCTATGGAACAGGCACCTATATATATATATGTGAATAGCAAATAAACTAATATTGAGAGAACAAAAATCTTTTTTATACAACTAGTGGGATGCACTGCCTGACTGTGTGATGAAGGCAGGTTCAATTCTGATGTTCAAAAGAGAACTGGATAAATTCCTAACTTGAAGACATTTGCAAGGCTACAGGGAAAGGGCTGGGGAGTGAAATTAGCAGAGTTGCTTTTGCAATGAGCGAACCAACACGGACACAATGAGCCAAATAACCCTCTTCTGTGCTGCATTCATTTTCTCTAAAGATGCCAACAAAAAAAATGTTAAGACTCTAAATGGAGTGCACCTCCAGCTGCTTCCAGCAGTTTCCATGGTGACCTATGCTCGAAAGGGTTTTCGTGCACAGGAAGCTTCTGAACTGCTGCTGTCATAAGGTCACTCAGGTCTTCCAGCTCATTTGACACTCTATTTACAAGCTTGGACTACAAAGGACCAATTAATGTATTTGCTTGCCACTCACCAAAAAGATGCACTCAATTACAGGAGGGGGTCCAGCACCAGCACTATTTAAGGGGCCAGGTACCCAATTTGCAGATGAGGTCATTTAGAATAACATCTGCTATTGTAAAGTCTCTGGAGGTACTGTGGAGTGTTTTTGAAGATGTTGTCACAAGTTCATGGATATGTCAGGAAGTCCTTACAAGGAGGTCAGAAGATTTGGTGACCTGTCAACACAAAGGTTGCAAGAGGTATGGGAGGTAGCAGGTGCAGTGTCTCATGGTCAGCAGGCAACAGACTGATGCATGAGACGTTACACAAAGGGCAAGCTGTGCGCTATGCCCTTAACCAAGTTGGATCCGGATTACTCCAGCTTCTTGACAGAGACGGGGAGCAGTAGGCTAACTAATGCTGTCCGTACCTTGTTGTGCACCCTCATCAATACTCTTCTGTACGTTGCCCCATTGAGTTTCTCATCTGGGTGCCCTGCAACAGAACTTGTCTGCGACCTTGCCTTCCAGTAAGCTGGCCCACAAGTTATCCTTTCCCCTTGGCCTGACTGCAGCCCACTCATGCCTGGTGACTTACCATGTGCATGCCAATTCTCTAAGGCTATGCAGTGCTATTACCCGAGTTGGTGGATGCGAGAGTCAGAGCATGTTATGGTTCAACTTCCTAACTATTATGCTGTTGCTCTCTTTCCTCCTCCTGGTTGTGAAGTGCCCCAGCAGGCAGCGATTCTTGTGTGCCTGAGAACAGGATATCAGAAAAGGGAAGAAGGGATGGGGAGGAAAGCAGAAGGTTCACGACCACATCATCAGCAACTTGCTCATCATGACAGATAATCGGACAAAGGTCTGTTGGGAGTTGGGAAGGGCATAAAGCATCAATGTATTATCATCCTCAATAGTTTCAATGACACTGGATGCCATGGCCTCTGTTGCATTTGGCCCCGTATTCTCCATGTCCTCTTCCCCTGCCTCTCCTCTATCTGCCTGTTGTGGCACGGCAGCTGCAACCTCCAGAACTGTTGCAACATTTGTGTGAACAGGTCAGCAAATCATCTGTACTCCCTCTGAGGATGCAGCAACGTTTCCTGCCACATCCCAGGAACTCACCACAATGCATTCTCCATCACTGGACCCGAAGAACTGCAGCCATCTGGGATGGCCACCTACAACCAGGAACAGAGAAACTCGCAAAGCATAGCGGATAAAATGGACAAAGCAAGATTCAGGCAGGCTCAGAGCCTGAAATGTATATTTGCAAGTGTGGAGTCCAGACGGTATTGAAACTCCGACTAATTAGCATTTTGATGGACCGATTAGCATTTGATGGCCCATCTCCACCAAGACAAAGGACTGGTACTTGAGCGACCGGTACAGTCCCAGACATTTTGGTGCCACTCCCTGTTCTAGGGAAGCGTAAACAACGGGGTCAGAGACCTCTTGCGACACAACCAGCCATCCAGGCACCCGCCCATTTATTGGTTCGAAATTGAACATAGTGATCAGGGATCACCCAATTAGTGGGGTCCAAACTGAAGGACCGCCCAAAAGAGCGCAAAAACCCCCAAGCATAAGAAGAGAATCCACCATGTGTTTGTCCTCTTTTGGACCTGGCGCACCGGCAACGACCATCTCCAATCGCAGCACCACCAGAAGCAAGTCCAAGTTCAACGCCCATTACCAGACGGCGCCCATTACCAGACGGATGAGCCTAGCTGAGCAGCAGTTACTTCTCCAGACTCGATAGATTCAGAATCGAACAACGGCCACTGTTCCTCTGACCTAAGCCAGGTGCCTGATGTTAAGTACAGGTTGTCTTAGTCGACAGGCGTAGTTAACTAGTAGTGTTTATGTTGCATGATCAATTGTGTGTGCAAATAAAATACCCTTGACCTTGAACTAACTAACTGGTGTTTGGCTCTTTGATCGATAGCCAGTTGAACCTTGTGGTGGTATCATTTGATACCTGGCGACTCTGAGCATTAGAATATAGATATCAAAAGGAGGGCAAACCCACTGATTGCCATAGTTACAGCAGAGCCACAGAAAAGGCAACAGTTATTGGTGACATCTGGTGGGATTCGACCCAGAAGTGACTGTGTCACTCCAAGAGAACCCACGAGATAGTAAATGGGTGACCAAAAGACAGAGCAAGAGTAGGAAGGCAGTGCAGGTGTCCTCTGCGGTCATCTCCCTGCAAAACAGATATACCGCTTTGGATATTGTTGAGGGAGATGGCTCACCAGGGGAAGGCAGCAGCAGCCAGGTTCATGGCACCGTGGCTGGCTCTGCTGCGCAGCTGGGCAGGAAGAAGAATGGCAGGGCTATAGTGATAGGGGACTCAATTGTAAGGGGAATAGACAGGCGGTTCTGCGGATGCAATCGAGACTCCAGGATGGTATGTTGCCTCCCTGGTGCAAGGGTCAAGGATGTCTCGGAGCAGCTGCAGGACATTCTGGGGGGGGGGGGGGGGGGAGGGTGAACAGCCAGCTGTCGTGGTGCACATAGGCACCAACGATATAGGTAAAAAACGGGACAAGGTCCTACAAGCTGAATTTAGGGAGCTAGGAGTTAAACTAAAAAGTAGGACCTCAAAGGTAGTAATCTCAGGATTGCTACCAGTGCCACGAGCTAGTCAGAGTAGGAATGTCAGGATAGAAAGGATGAATACGTGGCTCGAGAGATGGTGCAAGAGGGAGGGATTCAAATTCCTGGGACATTGGAACCGGTTCTGGGGAGGTGGGACCAGTACAAACCGGACGGTCTGCACCTGGGCAGGACTGGAACCGATGTCCTAGGGGGGGGGGGGGTGTTTGCTAGAGCTGTTGGGGAGAGTTTAAACTAATGTGGCAGGGGGATGGGAACCGATGCAGGAAGTTGGAAGGTAGTAAAACAGGGACAGAAATAAAAGGCAGTAAGGGGGAAAGTGTAAGGCAGAGAAGCCATAGTCAAAAATCAAAAAGGGCGACAGTACAAGGTACAGTGACTGAGGGGAGCTCAGTAAATAGGACCAGGAATACTAAAAGAAATAAAACGGGAAGTGAAAACATTAATGGTAAGCGACGCGGCAGGTTGTTACAGGAAGATATGGGTTCGACGACAAGGAAAGTTAGGAGAAAGGTTAAGAGGAAATATAACTTAGGAGAGGTTACTGATCGAGGTGTTAAGATTCAGAACAGAGGTAAAAAAATCCAACATAAGTGTACTTTACCTGAATGCTCGTAGTATTCGGAATAAGGGAAATGAGATGATGGCGCAAATCATCGTGAATGACTATGATTTAGTGGCCATTACTGAAACATGGTTAAAGGATGGTCACGACTGGGAGTTAAATATCCAAGGGTATCAAACCTTTCGGAAGGACAGAGTGGATGGTAAGGGAGGTGGTGTAGCTCTGTTATTTAAGGATGACATCCGGGCAACAGTAAGGGATGACATCGGTGCTATGGAGGATAAGGTTGAATCCATTTGGGTGGAAATCAGGAATAGTAAGGCGAAAATAATAAGGGAGAGTATCAAATTGAAGGAAAAAACATACAAAGTAGCAAAGATCAGTGGGAGACTAGAGGACTGGGAAATCTTTAGGGGGCAACAGAAAGCTACTAAAAAAGCTATAAAGAAGAGCAAGATAGATTATGAGAGTAAACTTGCTCAGAATATAAAAACAGATAGTAAAAGTTTCTACAAATACATAAAACAAAAAAGAGTGGCTAAGGTAAATATTGGTCCTTTAGAGGATGAGAAGGGAGATTTAGTAATGGGAGATGAGGAAATGGCTGAGGAACTGAACAGGTTTTTTGGGTCGGTCTTCACAGTGGAAGACACAAATAACATGCCAGTGACTGATGGAAATGAGGCTATGACAGGTGAGGACCTTGAGAGGATTGTTATCACCAAGGAGGTAGTGATGGGCAAGCTAATGGGGCTAAAGGTAGACAAGTCTCCTAGACCTGATGGAATGCATCCCAGAGTGCTAAAAGAGATGGCTAGGGAAATTGCAAATGCACTAGTGATAATTTACCAAAATTCACTAGACTCTGGGGTGGTCCCGGCGGATTGGAAATTAGCAAACGTGACACCACTGTTTAAAAAAGGAGGTAGGCAGAAAGCGGGTAATTATAGGCCAGTGAGCTTAACTTCGGTAGTAGGGAAGATGCTGGAATCTATCATCAAGGAAGAAATAGCGAGGCACCTGGATGGAAATTGTCCCATTGGACATACGCAGCATGGGTTCATAAAGGGCAGGTCGTGCCTAACTAATTTAGTGGAATTTTTTGGAGGACATTAACAGTGCGGTAGATAACGGGGAGCCAATGGATGTGGTATATCTGGATTTCCAGAAAGCCTTTGACAAGGTGCCACACAAAAGATTGTTGCATAAGATGAAGATGCATGGCATTAAGGGGAAAGTAGTAGCATGGATAGAGGATTGGCTAATTAATAGAAAGCAAAGAGTGGGGATTAATGGGTGTTTCTCTGGTTGGCAATCAGTAGCTCGTGGTGTCCCTCAGGGATCAGTATTGGGCCCACAACTGTTCACAATTTACATAGATGATTTGGAGTTGGGGACCAAGGGCAATGTGTCCACGTTTGCAGACGACACTAAGATAAGTGGTAAAGCAAAAAGTGCAGAGGATACTGAAAGTCTGCAGAGGGATTTGGATAGGCTAAGTGAATGGGCTAGGGTCTGGCAGATGGAATACAATGTTGACAAATGTGAGGTTATCCATTTTGGTAGGAATAACAGCAAAAGGGATTATTATTTAAATGATAAAATATTAAAACATGCTGCTGTGCAGAGAGACCTGGGTGTGCTAGTGCATGAGTCGCAAAAAGTTGGTTTTCAGGTGCAACCGGTGATTAAGAAGGCAAATGGAATTTTGTCCTTCATTGCTAGAGGGATGGAGTTTAAGACTAGGGAGGTTCTGCTGCAATTGTATAAGGTGTTAGTGAGGCCACACCTGGAGTATTGTGCTCAGTTTTGGTCTCCTTACTTGAGAAAGGACGTACTGGTACTGGAGGGTGTGCAGAGGAGATTCACTAGGTTAATCCCAGAGCTGAAGGGGTTGGATTACGAGGAGAGGTTGAGTAGACTGGGACTGTACTCGTTGGAATTTAGAAGGATGAGGGGGGATCTTATAGAAACATATAAGATTATGAAGGGAATCGATAGGATAGATGCGGGCAGGTTGTTTCCACTGGCGGGTGAAAGCAGAACTAGGGGGCATAGCCTCAAAATAAGGGGAAGTAGATTTAGGACTGAGTTTAGGAGGAACTTCTTCACCCAAAGGGTTGTGAATCTATGGAATTCCTTGCCCAGTGAAGCAGTAGAGGCTCATTCATTAAATGTTTTTAAGATAAAGATAGATAGTTTTTTGAAGAATAAAGGGATTAAGGGTTATGGTGCTCAGGCCGGAAAGTGGAGCTGAGTCCACAAAAGATCAGCCATGATCTCATTGAATGGTGGAGCAGGCTCGAGGGGCCAGATGGCCTACTCCTGCTCCTAGTTCTTATGTTCTAAAAGCGTTTTGAATTAGAAATCCAAATTGGCAAAGTAAAAGAAACCACAAGCGAGACCAGTATCGATCAAACCTCCAAAATTCGGAAGTGCGTAATTTGCATGCATACTAACAAAGGGATATAAGATAACCTCGATAGTAAATCTTTCGGGAGTTGCATAAACTGGAAAATAGCTTGAGCCGTACCCGTATTTGCACCACCGCTTTATTCCCCCTTGTTCAAAATTTCTTGCAGAGACATAAATAATTGTAGGGATGGTCATGAAGGCAATGGAACGCCTTATGCATCCACAAGAGTCCAAGGTCGCAGTGACCAACAGATCAGAACAGTGTCCCGTATGGGAAGAAGAGATTAGGAGATATCTAAAGGGGAAAGGATGGCCCCTATGGTCGGAATATTGCGCAAATGAGGAAACAGGTCCTGGCAGCATAGGACAGACTTGGTGGGACAGCCTGACCGAGATCCACAAGAAAAGTTTGAGTAAGGTTCGTAAGCCAATGGCAATTGTGTCCTTCTTGGCACAATTGCGATGCACAGAGGAGGTCATGAGGACGCTCCGTAGACAGCTTGAGGAGAAGGAGAGAAGTAGAGAAGGAAACATTAGTGAAAGTGAGAGATTAAATGTGCAGCTCCGGGAGCAGCTAGCGGCGAAGGATAAGGAGATGGATGATGTCAAGAAGGCACATCAATCTTGTCTCGCCCACCTCAGCAGCTTCCAGATTCAATATGATAAGGCCTACCAGGACACGCAATGTGCGGTGCTGGTAAGAGAAGAAACAGAGAACCAGGTAGAACAATTGAGGAAACAATGCGAGGATTTGAAGGCAGCCCTCCGAGCACTCCACAGTCCCACCACAGAACAGAGGCAGAGTTTGGTGGATCATGCCAAGTGTAGACAGCATATTGCAAGATTGCAATCACTGCTATCTGTCCAGAATGGGTTCAGAGATACCTTTGGCCCACCGTTACATCAGGAAGACGGCCCCGAATGGCAGGAACTCAGTGAAACGGCCCAACGGTACGTGAATGGGACAGAGAATCAGAATAGAGCCCCCCAGGCCCCGAAAAGGAAAGCACCCGCACCACCAACTGCACAGGCAGCACCCAACCCAATGAACCCCATCACTACGCAGCGCAGGGTCACCACGGAAGACCAACCCGATTTTGTGTATACAACCCCATTAACCATCACCCAGTTAAGAGGTGCCCGTGATAAGATTGAGACTTTCCACCCCACATCAGACCCACACCACCTTTTTGAACTAGTTAAACAACAGACCCTCATGTACTGTTTAGATGAGCAGGAAGAGGTAAAGCTCATAGTGATGTGCCTTGACCCATCAGTTAGTTCAGCCCTTCCCGACCCACAAAATGTAGGAGGAGGTAGCCTCCAAGAGATGAAAACAGCCATTTTAGACGCCATTGGCTAAAATAGAGGAGATCCTGTAAAAGGACTCAACTGGTGCCGACAGGAAAAGGGAGAACATCCAACAACGTTTGCTGGACGCCTCTGGATCCACTTTACTGCTATATTTGGTGAGTTAGCCCGCGCCCGTTTATCAGCAGACGATACGGCCAAATGGACCCGTACTCTAGTATTCCATGCCACAGAGGCAGGACAGAAGGCATGTGCCAGTTACAACGCCTCAGACCCGGCACACAATGAAGTGTGGGTACTGAAACGCTTATCCAGAGCTTGGGAACAGTCCCTGCACAGAAAGACAGAGCAGGAGAGAGTAGATGCAACAATGAATCCAGTAAGGGCACACCCATACCCCGCATGGGTAAATGAAGGCCGAAGTAACGCGCAGCACCCTAAAACACAGCAATGTTATAATTGCGGACATGAGGGACATTACGCACAAGAATGTAATGCCCCCCCGAAACAGCAACGGAATCAGCACACAAACGCCCCCACTAGAAACAATGCCAGACCCATCCACAGTGTTAGCGCCCGAGCAGATAATTTGGCCACAAACGGCACCAATTGACGGTGTTCGGGCTCCCCAACTTGGGTCTGCGATACCCTTTGGGATAAGTCCGGAAGACCAGTAGTTTCAGGCACAGTCCGGGGACACCCAGTCGAGTTCCTTTGGGACACAGGAGGGTCCCGAACCACGTTAAACTCCTCCGCGATGCAGCAGAGAGATATATGGCCCACTACGGAGACCATTAATTACCCTTCGTGGCTTTACAGGCCACCTCCGGCAGGGACACATCACAGCCCCTGTGGATGTACAGATTGGCAATATTAAACCGAAACACTCGGTCGTTTTAGTAGATTTACCCCAGGCAGCAGAACACATCCTGGGCATAGATTTCATGAGTGCACACAACCTTTCGTTCGACCCGGTTATAGATGTGTATGGAAAATGGCTAGAGCAGTGCATGCCCCCGCCACGCTCACAGTAGGAGACTACGCACGCAGGATTAGCTCAATAGGAGAGTACTGGTTCGATCCACAAACCATTACCAGAGACAAAGCAGTTAGAGAAGTCTTGAAAAGACATAAAGCATCGTTTGCCCAGCACAAGCACGACTGCGGCAAAATCCCAGGAGTGGTTAACATTACAGGTCCCGATCCTAAGTCCCAGAAACAATACAGCTTTCCCCAGCAAGCCATGGGAGAGATAGCTAAAGTAATCCAAAGTTTATTGAACCAAGGAGTGATTCGACCCGTAGCATCGACGAACAATGCCCCGATTTGGCCAGCAAGGAAACCAGATGGTTCATGGCGACTGACCATCGATTATAGGGAATTTAACAAAGTGACTCCACTAGCAGCACCCACCATTGCCACGAGTCCCGAGACCATGTTAAAACAGGGACTCCAGTCAAAAGTTTTCACGGCATTGGATATTAGCAATGGCTTTTGGTCCATACCACTGGACAAAGCATGTCAGTACAAATTTGCGTTCACTTTCCAGGGACTGCAGTACACGTGGACATGCCTTCCACAACTCCCCCTCCATTTTTCACAGACAATTGGCAAACGGCTTATCTAAATTTTCCCGCCCTGAATGCCTTGTTCAGTATATGACGACTTGCTCCTACAGACTGACACAGAGGAAGAGCACATTTCGCTTCTTTTGGAATTATTAGGACTACTCACAAAGATTGGATGCAAAATCAACCCCAAGAAAGCCCAAATCCTCCAGGAAGAAGTCACATATGTAGGTACGGTCATCACGCATGGTAAGCGTGAAATTGAACATAAATGCATAGACTCGATTGTAAAATTGCCCTTGTCCCAAAACGTTACAGCACTCCGGTCATTTTTAGGACTAGTTGGTTATTGTAGAAACCACAGACTGTTTCGCCACAAAAGCAGCCCCACTTTCCTTAAGAAACAGGCCCCATGGAAATGGCTTCCACAGCACACGGATGCCATGGATGCATTGAAACACGCCCTAATCACAGCCCCTGCTTTGCAAGCCCCAGATCCACACTCCCCATACGCGATAGAGGTAGCGACCACCGACCGAACCCTTTCGGCCGTACTCCTGCAGGAAAGGCACGATCACTTAGGACCCGTAGCCTATGCCTCATGAGTTTTAGATCCAGTAGAGCAGGGATTTTCAGCCTGCGAAAGGCACCTGCTAGCAGTTTTCTGGGCGGTACAGTACTTCTCATACATTACCAGACTCAACCCCGTAACCATTCTGACCGAGCACACCCCGACACAGCTTTTATTAGATGATAGACTAAAAGACAGCACAGTAAGCCAAATTCGAGCAGCGTGATGGACCCAACTCCTCCGAGGACGTGACATTACCATAAAACAGACAGAAAAACATACGTTTCTGGCCGACAATTTACACTATGCAGGAACCCGACGAGTGCTAGATTATAGCCCCCAAGCACAGCACAGGCCCCTTTGTTCCCAAGTCGGTACCGAAAAAGACAGGCATCCAACCACAGACGACCCAGCCCAGACAAAGCTTTGAGAATTTATGTAGATGGCTCCTCCACAGTCCTTGATGGGAAAAGAATCACAGGATGTGGGATTTATGTAGAGGACGCGCAAATGTTGCCTGGACATTTAGGTTTGCAGGCAGCCGAGTTTACAGCCATCGCTGACATTGTCCAGCATCCCGATTCGTTCCTGACCCCAGCAGACATGTATTCAGACAGTTTGTACGTCTGCAACAGCCTGACTATATTCCTACCCCTGTTGCAATCTAGAGGATTTATTTCCGCCGACAGAAAACCTCTACCTCTACTCAAACACATCCTCCAGACAGCGAAAGGTCTAAAATATGGGATAGTAAAAGTTAGAAGTCACCATCATTCCTCCCCACCCGGTAACGTGAAAGCTGATGCCCTAGCGAAGGCAGGCTCACGACATAGCCAGTTTTAACAACCCCCTCCCCCCCGCCCCGAGAGTGCCCCAGTACACGCAGTTCAGGTCTCACAGACCAACATTCAAGACTTAGCCCAAGCACAGAAGGAAGACGAGACGTTAAAGGAAATTTTAAAAGGAAACTTCCCAGCTCCCTACGAAAAGTTTAAAAATTCTTTATCTATCCATGAGGGCATAGTTTTAAAACATGGCATTTATGAAGTCCCCACCCAGGACAGGAACGAGATCATTTGTAAATTCCATGACGGACATGGACACCAAGGGATAGAGTCCACCCTTGGCCACCTCAGACCAAGGGTGGATAGGGTGTTCTTTCCAAGAGCCGGTGCAGACTCGATGGGCTGAATGGCCTCCTTCAGCACTGTAAATTCTATGAAATATTCTATGAAATGAGCAGCCAAACATTTCTTAAAGTGACATTCTCCAAAAAAAAAAATCATCAACTTCAAGATGGTTTCATTTTTCACCTTTTCACCATTCTTTAAGAAATGTACACAGTAAATATACTTTTTAGTTTAAAAAAAAAAACACACTCAAACAGGTATAATAATATAGTCCATTTCTTGTTTGTTTTCTTCTTCCTCCAACTGGAACTCCTTCTCGATTAACGGTCTCTTTGAACAAGAAGGTCTCTGACCAATCCGTCCATTGCTCTATGCCTCAGCATTTCTCTTTAAAGTCAGATACTTTAGTTCAATCTGATCACAGAGTCCCTTGCAATTCTCCAACAAAGAGCATTGGTTATCACAGCTTTCAGGCACTCAAATGCCTGTCGAAAGTCTGCTGTCCATTGAAATTTTCAACGTTTCTTAATCAAGTCTATCAGTGGCGCAATCACGCAACAAAACGTTTGCACAAATGTTCGATCAAATCCACTCGTGCCAAGAAATCACATTATTTCCCTTTGTCTTGAGGGTATCGAAATCTCCTCAAGGAAAGTGACTTGGGCTTTTCCAAATTCACTTTTGGCTAGGTTTATCACCAAACCCGCCTCCTGAAGTCGATCGAATAACTCCATCAGAGGTTTCAAATGTTCTGTCCATGCCTGGCTGAAAATTACCAGATCGTCGATGTATACCTCACAATTGGGTAATCCTGAAACAACTTTGTTAGTTGAAATGTGGCTGGGGCGTTTTTCATGCCAAATGGCTTAACTTTGAATTGGTGTATACCATCTGGAGTCACAAAAGCTGAAATCTCCTTTGCCCTTTCGGACAAAGGTACCTGCCAGTAACCTTTAAGTAAATCCAGTTTGGAAATAAAAGCTGATTGTCCCACTTTCTCAATGCAATCCTCCAAACGTGGGATAGGATAAGAGTCCGTTCTTGTAACTGCATTAACCTTTCTATAGTCCACACAACCGTTGGGTACCGTCTGGTTTAGGTACCATCACTATGGGTCAGCTCCATTGGCTGCAACCCACTTCAATTATGCCATTTTTAAGCATACTCACAATCTCTTTGTTAACCTGCGCCAATTTTAAAGGGTTAAGTCTGTATGGATGTTGTTTGATTGGAACAGCATTTCCCACATCTACATCATGTATAGTCATTTTAGTACTTCCCAATTTATCTCCAGAAACTTGCCCATGTGATATCAATAACTCTTTCAGGTCAATTTGTTTTCCTCTAGAAGGTAACTCAATACTTTATCCCAATTTTTAAGAACATCCTCATTTTCCAATTTAATTTGAGGTATGTCAAATTCACAGTCATCTGGATTTGGTTCGTCACTTTGAGTTAGAATCATTAAAACCGCCTCCTTTTTCTCTCCTTCCCTTTCAAAGTACCTTTCAAGCATATTCACATGACACACTCGGTGATTCTTCCTTCTATTTGGTGTTTTTACCACATAATTCACCTCAGTTAATTTCCTTTCAATTTGATAAGGTCCACAAAATCTTGCTTTTAAAGGTTCACCTACCACTGGTAACAACACTAAAACTTAATCCCCACTGGCAAAATTACGAACTTTGGATTTCTTGTCTGCTACCCGTTTCATCACATTTTGTGCAACTTTTAAATGTCGTCTAGCCAATTCACCTGCTCTATTTAATCGTTCCCTAAAATTTGACACGTAATCGAATAATGTAATTTCCGATTTCTCACTCACCAATTTTCCCTTAATCAATTTGAGTGATCCTCTTACCTCATGACCAAAAATTAGTTCAAAAGGACTAAATTTGGTTGACTCATTAGGTGCATCCCTAATTGCAAACAGTACGAATGGAATTGCTTTATCCTAATCCTCTGGATAATCATGACAATAAGCCCTCAACATTGTCTTTAATGTCTGATGCAACCTTTCTAACGCTCCCTGCGATTCTGGATGGTACGCAGTTGATTTAAATTGCTTTATTCCTAAGCTATCCATAACTTCTTTGAATAACTTGGAGGTAAAATTTGATCCTTGATCTGATTGTATTTCTGTGTGTAGTCCATATCTAGTAAAGAATTTAAGTAACTCCTCCACAATCATTTTAGCTGTAATATTACGTACTGGAATGGCCTCTGGAAACCTAGTAGACACATCCATTATAGTCAAAAGATATTGATTCCCACTTTTTGTTTTAAGGAAGTGGTCCTACACAATCAATTAGGACCCTTGTAAAAGGTTCCTCAAATGCTGGAATGGGTAGTAAGGGTGCTGGTTTTATCACTGCTTGAGGTTTCCCTATCACTTGACTTGTGTGACACGATTGACAAAATTTAACTACATCTTTATGTCGTCCAGGCCAATAAAAATGTTTCTGGGTTTTAGTTTGAGTTTTCCTTATCCCGAAATGACCTCTCACTGGTACCTCATGTGCAACGTGCAACACCTCCTTTCTATATCCTACCGGCAATACTACTTGATGAACTTCTGCCCACTTTTCATCCGCCTGCATATGTAAAGGTCTCCATTTTCTCATCAAGACATTGCTTTTACGGTAATAACACTCTGGTATACACCGATTCCTCTTCCGTGTATGCTTCCTGATACATCCGTTTTATTTCTATATCTTTCTGTTGTAACTCCGCCAATTTTCCTGAACTAAAAATATCTGCCTCATCCTCCACCTGTTCTTGTTCTTTTTCAACCATCTGATCACAAATCATTTCTGATAATTGCACTTCAACTTCATCTTCACTCTTTGATTTCTCCTCTTGTCTTAACCTGTGACTTTGCGACCTTGTTACTACACAATCCGGAAAAATCCCAGGATATTCGTCCTTCAACACTTCAGTTGTCTGATTTTCCACTGGCTTATCAACTACAGTAGGCATCACTCCCACCCGCGATCCAGCTATATCATTACCCAAGATAAACTGTATTCCTGGACAAGATAGTTTACCTATTACTCCTACTACCACAGCACCACTCTTCACTGGACTTTCCAACCTTACCTTATTTAATGAAATACTACTCCTCTCACCCTGAATTCCACATATTACCACTTTTTCTGGCAACATTCTTCCCAAACTACATAACTCCTCATCTCTTACCATTAAAGATTGACTAGCTCCCGTATCTCTTAAAATTGTGACTTCTTTACCTGCTCCTCCTGATACACATGAGTAAACTTTACCCACACAAGTAAATTCTTTAAAGACATCTGGCACCTTCTTATCAATCACCTCTTGATCAGGCTGTACAATCTGTTGCACCTCCTTCGCTTCACTTGGGCTTTCCTATACCACTTTAACAAATCCCACTGTCCTATCCTGTTTTACCACATCAGCCTTCCCAGTGCTTTTCTTCAACCACCAACACTGTAACTTTACATGGCCTAGTTTATTACAGTGAAAACATTTTAAACTTTTCATGTCTCCTCCACCCTCCTGGATTTCTTTTTTAACCTGAGGTACACTCTCCTTATTATCTCCCATCAGATCACCTTTACCTTTACCACTTGAGTATTTCTCATGTCCCCAGTTTCTATCCCTCACAGGCTGAAACTGATGTCGGAAACCAAGCTTTGATTTATGAACTAATTCATAATCATCTGCTATTTCTGCTGCTAATCTCGCAGTTTTAACCCTCTGCTCTTCCACATAAGTTCTCACTACATCAGGAATTGAATTTTTAAACTCCTCCAAAAGTATAATTTCTCGGAGAGCTTCATACGTTTGGTCTATTTTCAAAGCCCTTATCCACCTATCAAAATTACTCTGTTTGAGCCTTTCAAACTCCATGTATGTTTGACCAAATTCTTTCCTTAAATTTCTAAACCTTTGTCTGTCGGCTTCAGGCACTAGTTCATATGCACCGAAGATGGATTTTTTCACCTCCTCATATGTCCCAGATACCTCCTCCGGTAGTGATGCAAACACTTCACTAGCCCTACCTACCAGCTTTGTTTGAATCAGTAATACCCACATGTCCTGTGGCCATTTCATTTGTTTAGCTACCTTCTCAAATGAAATGAAAAAGGCTTCTACCTCCTTCTCATCAAACCTTGGCAATGCTTGGACATATTTAAATAGATTCCCACCAAGCCTTAGACTTTGACGCTCTCTCTCACTGTCCTCATCACTATCATCCAACTGTAATTTTCCCTTTACGTCTGCCAATTTTAACTGACTATCGTGTTTCATGGCCATTTTCTGAAGTTCAAACGCTCTCTGTCGTTTTCCCTGATCTGTATCTCCCTTTCTCTTTCTTTTTGTTCTGCTAGGGCTATTCTTTCTTTTCTCCTTTCTTCTCTCTCCTTCTCTTTTTCCTCTCTCTCTTTTTCCGCTCTCTCTCTTTCATATTCAAGCTGCTTTAATTCTCTCTCAAGTTCCATTTGTTTAATTTGCAACTGAATTTTTGCCATTTCCAATGAGTCAAACTCTATCTGAGGCAACTTTAAATGCTTAACCACCGCCATAATTACCTCATCTTTTCGCATTTTGTCAGGTAGTGTTAACTGCAATGTTTTGCCAAATCTAACAGTCTGCTTTTAGTCTCTGTCCGTAAGATACTGCGTGTGACAGTCTCCACCCCTAAAAACTTCTGAGCCTCTGAAAGAGCCATTGTCCGCAACACACTCCCCACTTAAACTAAAATACCACACCTGAAAAGCAACCACAATATGCTCACCCCTCACGGTCTTTAAGTTCACTAAGCCAATCCAATAGATAGACTGTTATCCCCCTCGAGCCCCCAATTGTTATGGGTCAGGGTTTAGAGAATCCCAAAGTGTATCATGGAGTTCACCTGACCCACAACTTTTAATAGATTGTGGTATGGGGAGCACACGGCCCACTCTACAGGTGTGGTACAGCAGAAATGGAAAAGTATTTTTTTAAACCAAAACAATGTTTATTCTATGAACTCAAGTTAACCTTTTTAAAACGAACAGTGAATATCTTAGCAACCATTAATTCAAAGATAACCCCCAAAGAATACAACACTAAGTAACCTGTATGCTGTCCTTTTAACACCCAGAAGACTTAACAAACCTCTGAACAGAAGCACATCAGAGTTTACATTCAATACTGAAAACATTTATAATTCTGAATTCACCAAATGATTAAGGGATAGTCCTTCATGGCAGAGAGCTCAGCAGTACAGCTGCTTTTTCTGACTTCAGCTGCAACACACTGAAAACGAAACAAAAAAGACAGACACACCCAAGCTTTTCTCAAAGTGAAACTAAAAAGCAGAACCAAAGCTCAGCTCCACCCACTCTCTGACATCACTGCAGTAACATGAGCAGCAAAACATTTCTGAATGCGACATTCTCATGACACCGAAAACATTTTTTGTTCTGGGTGACGGGGACGGAATACTCGGTGATTACAGTCTCGGACCATGCCCCGCACTGGGTAGATTTGCGGTTTGGGGAGGAGAGAGGGCAGCGTCCGCTGTGGTGACTGGACGTGGGGTTGTTAGCAGACGAGGTGGTTTGCAGGTGGGTAAATAAGAGTATCCAGAACTATTTGGAAACAAACGACACAGGAGACGTATCGGCAGCAGCGGTCTGGGAAGCCCTGAAGGCAGTTATTAGAGGGGAACTTATATCGATCCGGTCCCATAGAGAAAAGAGGGAAAAGGCGGAGAGGGAGTGATTGGTGGAGGAGTTACTCCGGGCGGATAGGAAGTATGCGGAGGCCCCGGACGCAGGACTCCTGAGGGAGTCTTGCTCTATGCGGATGATCTCCTCCTGTATATGGAGGGGAAGGGGAGGTCATGCGGATCTTAAGGAAATTTGGCAGTTTCTCGGGGTATAAATTGAACGTGGGGAAGAGCGAGTTGTTTGTGATCCAGGCTAAAGGACAGGAGAAGAGACTGAGGGTGCTGCCGCTGAGGAGGGTAGAGAAGAGCTTTTGTTGCCTAGGTATACAGGTGGCCCGGAAATGGGATTTGTTGCATAAGCTTAATCTGACCCGGCTGGTGGAACAAATGGAAGGGGACTTTAAAAGATGGGACATGCTCCCGCTGTCTCTGGCGGGGAGGGTACAGACTGTGAAAATGACGGTCCTCCCCAGGTTTCTATTTGTATTCAAGTATCTTCCCATCTTCATCCCTCAGGCCTTTTTCAAGCGGGGTAATAAGATCATCTCGGGATTGGTGTGGGCGAACAAGGCCCCACGAGTAAAGAGAGTGCTGTTGGAACGCAGTCGGGGTGGGGGGGGGGGCTGGCGCTGCCGAACCTTTGTAACGACTACTGGGCGGCCAACATTGCCATGAACAGGAAGTGGGTATTGGGGGAGGAGTTGGCATGGGAGTGGTTGGAGGCGGCGTCATGCAAAGGCACCAGTTTGGGAGCGCTGGTAACGGCATTTCTGCCGTTCTCGCCGGCCCGCTACTCCACAAGTCCGGTGGTGGTGGTGGTACTGAAAATCTGTGGGCAGTAGAGGAGACACGAGGGTGGAGGGAGCATCGGTCTGGACCCCGGTATGTAATAACCACAGATTCCTGCCGGGTAGGATGGACTGCGGGTTCCAGAGCTGGCAGAGGGCGGGTATTAGAAGGATGGGGGATCTGTTTCTAGATGGGAGCTTTCCCAGCCTGCAGGCGCTGGAGGACAAATTTAAACTGCCGCCAGGGAACGGCTTTAGGTATCTACAAGTGCGGATCTTCCTGAGGAAACAGGTGGTGGCCTTCCCGCTGCTGCCGCCATGGGGGATACAGAATAGAGTAGTGTCTGGTACCTGGGTGGGGGAGGGAAAGTGTGGGATATCTACCAGGAGCTAAAGGAGGTGGTGGAAACCCCGGTGGAGGAGCTTAAAGGCAAGTGGGAGGAGGAGTTAGGAGGGGAGTTGGAGCCGGGTCTATGGGTGGAATTCCCAAGTAGGGTCAATTCCTCCTCATGTGCCAGGCTCAGTCTAATACAGTTTAAAGTGGTACACCGGCCACACATGACGGCGGCGAGGATGAGCAAGTTTTTCGGGGTAGAAGACAGATGTGCGAGGTGTGCGGGGAGCCCAGCAAACCATGTCCATATGTTTTGGGCATGCCCAAAGCTTGAAGGGATCTGGCAGGGGTCTGCCAGGACAATGTCCAAGGTGCTAGGTACACGGGTGGTGCCGAGTCCAGAGGTGGCGATCCTTGGGGTGTCAGAAAACCCGGGAGTTCAGGGAGTGAAAGAGGCCAACATTCTGGCCTTTGCCTCCCTGGTAGCCCAGAGACGGATTCGGTTAACGTGGAGGGACTCGAAGCCCCCGAGTGTAGAGAACTGGGTTAGTGACATAGCTGGGTTTCTCAGCCTCGAGAAAATAAAGTTTGCCTTAAGAGGATCAATGTTAGGGTTCTCCCGGAGGTGGCAGTCGTTCGTCGACTTTCTTGGAATGTGTGTGTGTGTGTGTGGCGGGGGGGGGGGGGGCGGTAAGTGTTGTGTTTGTTTGTTTTTTGTTATTTTAGGTGGTCTATGAAGGCAGAGCCGTTCGGGGAAATATTTATTTTTGCACTATGTTAATGTTTGACGTTTATTGTTCTTTTTCTGTTTTTGTTATAAAATTTTACAAATACTTCAATAAAAATATTTTTTTTAAAAATAAAATGGAAAGTCAGGATGGTTCCATGTAAACACAGCTTAAGGTTTATGGAACGCAGGGCAGCCACTCGCATCACCTCTCATTGGCAATGGCAGACAACGAAGAGAACTACTGAAAAATATAAGTACACAAATGATTATTGAAAATCTTTTGCATCAACAGAGCACCAACGGTGATTAAACTATAAAAACAACCCAATCCCACCCTCCCCCAGCAGCAACAGCACGTCCACAGATACGACCTTGACCCCGCTCCCAGGATCAAATTTCACCCGAACGCTTGATTCGGCTGCTAGCGACAGTGACACCGACAGCGACAGCACAACTGACGCCCCCGAGAGACCCGAACACTGGACACACAGACCAGGCCCCAGTCACTACAGCCCCAGAGACACCGACCATGATATGTTCAGCCCCTTCGAGACGATTTATTTACCCTCACCGGAACCTGACCCACCACCCGATGATAGTGACACCCCCCTTGTCCCGACCGACCTACGGAACATGAAACACTGGCACTGCGACAATTCCTGTCGTCTGACACGGAATGACGAAATGGACCCCACATCGGCACACGCTGCATTGGCACTAAAACTCCAGGCACGAGTTTGGCACCCGGGAGATGGTGATGACTCCGAGTCTGACTCCCATCATGGTAACCCCTTTGAGACCCTGTTTGGAATGGAACCTTGAGGTGTCCAGATGATGAGAGACAGGAATCGATTGAGATTTACAGTGTCCTATACTCTGATGGAACCTGCCCGCTTTTCTTCATTAGTTTGTTTTAAATGTTGTATGTTCTCTCTTGTATGATTTTTTGTGTCGGCCTCACGAGTAATTTCTTGATACAGTAATGACTACTCTTCTGATGCCACATGGCAGTTAAAGAAACATGTTTGTTGGAGCCCATATATTCCCAAATGCTTACCGCTCTTGGAAGGTCACTCAGGCAGTGGAGTAACGGCACTGATCCCCACCCTGCCTGAAGACCCCTATACATTTGGTCAGCCAAGCTCGGGTTCTGGAGCAACGGCACAGGTCACCGCCCTACCCGGGAATTCCACTCATTCTTGCCCTGCCGCGGATCATACGCATCCCATTCGGAGAATTGTTTTTGAAACGTTTTTGCTGTTCTTTTTCACATCTGTGGTGTAAAGAATGCACTTTGCCACAACATTTGCCCCTTTCCGGCGACCCTTCGGTTGCTATCCCCACACCTGCTATTTACATGTCAGAATCACTTGGTTGAAAAACCAGTTTGTAGAGGACGGAGAAATTGTCTGCCCACTCAGCCCATCAAACACAGGCTGCGAGAGTGCTCGCACTATGACAGAATTTTTCCCCCGGATGTCTTGTCTCCTGATGCGCAATCAATTACACTCAAGACGAAGTGATTCATAACTGAAGGCTTTAATCTGCTAGAACTCTTTCCCCAGCAGCTTCGATACAGAAAGTGAAGGCTGCTGGGACGGCACTGTTTCTTATACCCCGCCTGTCAGGGCAGAGCTACGTACAACAGCCAATGGTAGAATTCTGGATCTGACCAATGGTCATCAGCCTCTTGGGTGCCGCAATACCTGGTACCACCACATTCACCCCCTGTTAAAAAAAAAAAGAGTCCGGCGGGGTTGGTGGCCAGTGGTAACAGTCGCCTTTATTATGGTATGACCAGGTATGGAGGCACCGTGGTGTCGAGGATATTTACAAAGTGTTCACAGTGAAGCAATCAGTCGATCGGGTGGCCTGGTCGTCCTCCTGGAGCGTCTGGGCTTTGGTGGTGATTCTGGTGTGGGTCCTGGTGGTTGCGACTCCGGGAGCGTGGTTTCGTCCTCCCTGGCAGCTTCGTCACCCTTAGGCGGCGCTGTTGGGGCAAAAGGTTGACAGGGGGGGTGGCGCCTGTAGGGGGCGTCGGTGGGTGGTCGGGCCTAGGCAGGAGCGGCGGGAGCACTGACCCTCCAGTGAGGTGCTGTGGGGGAGTGGGGGCAATGGTTGGGGTGCGCCTGGGGTTCCGGCGGGCGCCAGGTCCCATGGATCGCCACCTCTGGACTCGGCACCACCTGTGTATCTTGCCGGCCGTCAGGGAACACCACGTAGGTGTACTGGGGGTTAGCGTGCAGCAGGTGGACCCTCTCGACCAACGGGTCCGACTTGTGCGCCCGCACGTGCTTCTGAAGCAGGATGGGTCCGGGAGTCGCTACCCAGGTTGGGAGCGAGGTCCCGGAGGAGGACTTCCTGGGGAAGACATGGAGACGTTCATGAGGTGTCTGATTTGTGGTAGTACAGAGCAGCGACCTGATGGCGTGGAGGGCCATCGGGAGGGCTTCCTGCCAGCGGGAGACTGGGAGGTTCCTGGACCATAGGACCAGTAGAACGGTCTTCCAGACCGTTCCGTTCTCCCTCTCTACCTGCCCGTTTCCCCGGGGTTGTAACTGGTCGTCCTGCTCGAGGCGATGCCCTTGCTGAGCAGGAATTGAGGCAGTTTGTCGCTCATAAAGGAGGACCCCCTATCACTGTGTATATACGCGGGGAAACCGAACAGTGTAAAGATACCCTGGAGGGCCTTGATGACGGTGGTTGTGGTCATATCTGGGCAGGGGATGGTGAAGGGGAACCGGGAGTATTCGTCAATCACGTTCAGGAAATACGTGTTGCGGTCGTTGGAGGGGAGGGGGCCTTTGAAATCCATGCTGAGGCGTTCAAAGGGCCGGGAAGCCTTTATCAGGTGTGCCCTCCCTGGCCGGTAGAAGTGCGGTTTGCACTCCGTGCAGATTTGGCAGTCCCTGGTGACTGACCTGACCTCCTCGATGGAGTAGGGCAGGTTGCAGGTCTGGACAAAATGGAAAAAGCGAGTGACCCCCGGGTGGCAGAGGTCCTCGTGGAGGGATCGGAGGCGGTCCACTTGTGCAGTGGCACAAGTGCCGCGGGACAGGGCATCAGGAGGCTCATTTAGCTTCCCGGGACGGTCCGTAGTTGAAGGTGGAGAGTTCTATCCTCCACCGCAAGATCTTGTCGTTTTTAATCTTGCCTCGCTGTGCATTGTCGAACATGAAGGCACCGACCTTTGGTCAGTGAGGAGAGTGAATCTCCTGCCGGCCAGGTAATGCCTCCAATGTCTCACAGTTTCTATTATGGCTTGTGCCTCTTTTTCGACCGAGGAATGGCGAATTTCGGAAGCGCGGAGGGTACGGGACAAGAAAGCCACGGGTCTGCCCGCTTGATTGAGGGTGGCCACCAGAGCTACGTCGGATGCATCGTTCTCGACCTGGAAGGGGAGGGACTCGTCGATGGCGCGCATCGTGGGCTTTGCAATGTCTGCTTTGATGCGGCTGAAGGCCTGACAGGCCTCCGTCGACAGGGGGAAGGTTGTGGACTGGATTAGGGGCCAGGCTTTGTCTGCATAGTTGGGGACCCACTGTGCGTAATAGCTGAAAAACCCGAGGCAGCGCTTCAGGGCCTTGGGGGAGTGAGGGAGGGGGAACTCCATAAGGGGACGCATGCGTTCAGGGTCGGGGCCTATAACTCCATTACGCACTACATAGCCTAGAATGGCTAGACAGTCGGTGCTAAACACGCATTTATCCTTATTGTATGACAGGTTAAGGATTTTCGCGATCTGGAGAAATTTGCGGAGGTTGGTGTGGTCTTGCTGGTCATGGCCGCAGATGGTGACGTTATCCAGATACGGGAACGTTGCGCGCAAGCCGTACCGGTCAACCATTCGGTCCATCTCTCGCTGGAAGACCAAGACCCCATTAGTGACACCAAAGGGGACTCTTAAAAATTGATCGAGCCGCCCATCTGCTTCGAAGGCAGTGTATTTGCGGTCACTATTACGGAGGGGTAGCTGGTGGTAGGCGGACTGGAGATCCACCGTGGAGAAAACCTTGTACTGTGCAATCCTGTTTACCAGGTCAGCTATACGGGGGGAGAGGGTACGCGTCCAGCTGCGTAAACCTGTTGATGGTCTGGCTGTAGTCAATGACCATCCTATGCTTCTCCCTGGTTTTTACCACCACTACTTGCGCTCTCCAGGGACTGTTGCTCGCTTTGATGACCTTCCCCCAGCAGCCTTTGGACCTCTGACCTGATGAAGGTCCGGTCCTGGGCACTGTACCGTCTGCTCCTGGTGGCGACGGGTTTGCAATCCGGGGTGAGGTTCGCAAACAGGGAAGGCGGGTCGACCTTAAGGGTCGCGAGGCCGCAGACAGTAAGGGGAGGTATAGGGCCGCCAAATTAAAAAGTCAGAATTTGCAAATGGCACTGGAAGTCCAGCCCCAGGAGGGTAGGCGCGCAGAGGTGCGGCAGGACATACAGCCGGTAATTGTCGAATTTCCTGCCTTGGACAGTGAGGTTCGCTAGGCAGAACCACTTTATCTCCACCGAGTGTGACCCGGAGGCCAGGGAGATCCTTTGGTTTACAGGGTGGGTTACAAGTGAACAGCGCCTTACCGTGTCGGGGTGAACAAAGCTTTCCGTGCTCCCAGAGTCAATGAGGCAAGACGTCTCGTGGCCCTTGATAAAGACCGTCGTTGTAGCTGTTGCGAGTGTCCGGGGTCGACTTTGGTCCAGTGTCACCGAGGCCAGATGAAGCAGTTGCGACTTCTGATCGGGCAGCGTGTAGTCAGCCGTGTTGGGGGCCTGGGGCCCCATCCAAGATGCCGTCACCCATGGTGTCCGGGGATGAACAAGATGGCAGCGGCGATGGACAAAATGGCGGCGCCCACCCGTCCAGTGTGGTGTCCGGGGGGCAAGATGGCCACGCCCGTGGGTCTAGGATAGGGGGGTGGCGGTGAGCGCTGGCCGGCCAGGGCCTGAAGGGGGGGCTGCCGCGGCGGTCCACAGTCTCTGGAGACCGCGACCATGGCGCGGGATAGGGGGGGTGACGGTGAGCGTTGGCCGGTCGGGGCCTGAAGGGGGGGGGGGGGTTGCCGCGGCGGTCCGTAGTCGCTGGAGACCGCGGGGTGGCGGTGAGCGCTGGCCGGCCGGGGCCTGAAGGGGGGTTTGCCGCGGCACTCTGGAGTCGCTGGAGACAGCGGCCACGGCGCGGGCCAGGCAGACCCCCACAAAGTGGCCCTTCGTGCCGCACCCTTTGCAGGTGGCGGTGCGGGCTGGGCAGCACGGGCGGGGATGATTCGCCTGCCCGCAGAAGAAACAGCGGGGCCCGGCGGCGTTAGCGGACCGTCTCACAGCGCAGGCCTGCGGGGTCAGCGGGGAGGTCTGTGGGGCTGCCGCTGCGGGGTGCCACGCAGCCCAGGGGGCCGCCGCGCGGTCGGGCGCATAGGACTGCGCGTTTTTGTAGGCAACGTCCATGGACCCTGCCAAGGCCCGTGCCTCTCTGAGTCCCAGAGTGTCCGTTTTTAGGAGACTTCGACGGATATCTGAGGAGGTCATACCTGCTACAAAAGCACCCCTGATTAAAAGTTGTGTGTGCTCGTTCCCCGAAACTTGCGGGCAGCCACAGTTTCGGCCCAGCACCAGTAGCGCCCGGTAGAAATCTTCCAACGATTCCGCGGGGCTTTGCCGTCTAGTCGCAAGCAGGTGACGAGCGTAGACCTGATTGACATGGCGTATATAATGTCCTTCGAGCAGTAGAATCGCGGCATCATAATTCTCCGCCTCCTCGATAAGGGGGTAGATCCCAGGGCTGACCCTTGAGCGCAGGAGATGCATTTTCTGTCCTTCAGTGGGGGTGCCTCTGGCCGTCTCGAGGTAGCCTTTAAAGCACGCCAGCCAGTGTTTAAAAATTGCAGCTGAGTTCTCCGTGTGGGGGCGGAGTTGAAGGCACTCCGGTTTGATTCGGAGGTCCATCCTTCCAGCTTAAGTCTAGCAGATTAAATTGATGCGCAATCAATTACACTCAAGACGAAGTGATTCATAACTGAAGGCTTTAATCTGCTAGAACTCTTTCCCCAGCAGCTTCGATACAGATCGTGAAGGCTGCTGGGATGGCACCGTTTCTTATACCCTGCCTGTCAGGGCGGAGCTACGTACAACAGCCAATGGTAGACTCCTGGGTCTGACCAATGGTCATCAGCCTCTTGGGTGCCGCAATACCTGGTACTACCACATCTCCCAAATGGTTGGTTTAAGAAAAAAAAGAGGGAGTCACATATGGTGACGATTCCAAATGGGAAATTGACGACAAGGAGAAACAAACAGACAGACGAGATATTAAGCAACAAGATAATAACAGATATTATGCTTGTACCCCCAGGAAGATACCTAACAACTGAGAAAAGCACGAACAAGATGAAGACGAACCTGATGATCTGCATCATGATTGTCGCTGGAACAATACAATTGCGTGCGTTACCCACCTCTACCTCCCTCACCACACAGGCCCTGAACACAACTACCCAATGCAACACCCCCAGCCCGGACACTACACCACACATAGACACAGTCACTGATACCCCCACATGGTGTGATAATCTCATTAAATGGTACTCCCTGTCATACATGGTAGAAGCCCTACTGGTCATAACTGGATTGTGCCGTGTCATCAAGACAATCAGACTTCGGAAACAGAGAAGGAGAGCCTCCCGCCCTCCAGTATACACACTTAGAGCCCCTTTCTTCGGACTCCAGCAAACCCCACACTCTTTCTGAACCCATCCCCCTTAACAAATTCCGCGGTTGTTGTTTCTTTAATAAAGTTATTTCTTTGTACATAGACATTTGATAAGTAGGAATGTGAGGCTGCTATTGGTTATATTTTCTGTATTGTAAGATAAGTTTTTTGATTGTTAAATAGCAGCATGTGTAGTCTAGTTAGAGACAGTTAAAGGTCCCCCTTTTTGTATAAGGGGACTGAAATGTAGGTTTGAATGTTAAATGCCCCTTAGGAATTTTTAGAATACGTGAGGTGTTCGGGAAATTTAGGCAAATATTTTGACCCATAGGACAGAGTAGGATAGAACCTTCCTTGATCCAGGGTACCCGGCATGTCAGAGAACAGGAGAAGATCCAGTAGTGTGATCCTTCAAGCTTCGTGTTGAGGATCAAGAGGACTGAGTGTAGCCATTTTGGATGGCCACTTACAACCAGGAACAGATAAACTCGCAAAGCACAGCGGGTAAAATGGACAAAGCAAGATTCAGGCAGGCTCAGAGCCTGAAATGTATATTTGCAAGTGAGGAGTCCAGACGGTATCGAAACTCCGACCAATTAGCATTTTGATGGACCGATTAGCATTTGATGGCTCATCTCCACCAAGACAAAGGACTGGTACTTGAGCGAGCGGTACAGTCCCAGACATTTTGGCGCCACTCCCTGTACCACAGAAGCGCAAACAACAGGGTCAGTGACCGCTTGGGACACATCCAGCCATCAAGGCACCCGCCCATTTATTGGTTTGAATCGACCATAGTGATCAAGGATCATCCAATTAGTGGGGTCCAAACTGAAGGACCGCCCAAAAGAGCGCGAAAACCCCCAAGCATAAGAAGAGGTTAGCACAATTGCTTCACAGATCCAGGGTCCCAGGTTCGAATCCGGCTTGGGTCACTGTCTGTGCGGAGTCTGCACATCCTCCCAGTGTGTGCGTGGGTTTCCTCCGGGTGCTCCGGTTTCCTCCCACAGTCCAAAGATGTGCAGGTTAGGTGGAAAGGCCATGATAAATTGCCCTTAGTGTCCAAAATTGCCCTTAGTGTTGGGTAGGGTTACTGGGTTATGGGGATAGGGTGGAGGTGTGGACCTTGGGTAGGTTGCTCTTTCCAAGAGCAGGTGCAGACTCGATGGGCCGAATGGCTTCCTTCTGCACTGTAAATTCTATGAAAAGAGAGTCCTCTTGTTTGTCCTCTTTTGGACCTGGCACCCCGGCAACGTCCATCTCCAATCGCAGCACCACCAGAAGCAAGTCCAAGTTCAACACCCACTACCAGACGCCCACTACCAGACGGATGAGCCCAGCTGAGCAGCAGTTACATCTACAGACCCGATAGATCCGGAATCAAACAACGGCCACTGTTCCTCTGACCTAAGCCAGGTGCCTGAAGTTAAGTACAGGTTGTCTTAGTCGATAGGTGTAGTTTAACGAGTAGTGTTTATGTTGCATGATTAATTGTGTGTGTAAATAAAGTACCCTTGACCTTGAACTAACTAACTGGTGTTTGGCTCTTTGATGGATAGCTGGTTGAACTTTGTGGTGGTATCATTTGATACCTGGCGACGCTGAGCATTAGAATATAGATATCAAAAGAAAGGAGGGCAAACCCACTGACTGCCATCGTTACAGCAGAGCCACAGAAAAGGCAACAGAACCATGTCCTCTGTAGACCTAAGATGCAGAAGCCTTGCTCTTACTAGTTCTGCTCTGCTTCCTTTGTGTTCCACCTTGCCCTGCAGGAGGGCAGAAGTTCAGTGGTTGTGTTGCACTGTGTTTGATTGATATGCCTGCCATAGTTGAGTTGGAGGTATGTGGAGGAAGGAGGAGGTGGTGTGTGTTATTGGAATGTATGAGAGAGGTGTGGTATTTGCATGTTACACATGAGTCCTGAATATCAGGGTGTGCTGCTGGGTAGCTGAAGGGGTTGTGGCATACTGACATTGGTGATGGGGGTAAGAGATGACATGTGAATATGTATTCACTGACCTTGACCATTTGCCTGAAATCATTTGTTTTCTTATGATACAGCTGTCAGATCTTGAGGACCATACTCTGGGATTTAACTTCCTTGGTCACTTGCTCCCAAACCGTTTTGAGGGTGGTACTTGATGACCTCCTAGCACCCCCATAGAACCATAGCATCTCTCTTTCTGTACATCTCCAAGCCCACGGCCTGCAGTGCCTCATCGGTGTACCTGGCAGACCTCGGTGCCTTGCTGTTCCATTTTCCATCTTTGGAATTGCAACAGTAGTATTCAACAGCAGTCTCCTGCGATTCAGTGCAACATTTTCTTGAGAGGTGCAAGCCAATCAGAGAAGCAAGTTGTCAGTTCCTGTGAACACTGCTCAGCACCTAGCTAAGCACTCAGTCGGCTGCAGTGCATGCCCTGCTTGCACAAATGCTACAATCAGATAAAAGAGGTAGCACCGAATTTGCATGCTGTCGCCCTCCAAAGCAATGGCGTGACCAGGTCGCAACTCACAATCCCCACGCTCAAGAAACAGCGGGCCCAATTTCTGGCTTTAAACTAATCTTGAAACTAGTTAGCATATCTGTCCACACAGATATTACTTTAAAGGTGTTTTTGTAGACTTTGGGGTCGCATCACAACTTGACTCGAGGAAGTATTGAGGTACTTTAAAGGTGCAGGTCTTATACTGCTTAGTTAGGTGTGGAGTATAACTACAATTAAGTTGCAAATCTGACTTAGAAGCGCTCTGATTCCTTGGACCTTTTGAGCATTCACAGTGTCATTATGATGCAGGAGGCCATTTAGCCCATTAGTCTGCAGCAAATGAGCATTATGATCTAGTGCCATTCTCTTGTTTCCACCCTCCCCCCGCCTTTCCCCCATATTCCTGCACATTGTGTTTCCATTCAAATAATCTAATGATTCTAATGCCCTCTTGAATGCCTCGATTGAACCTGCTTCCACCACACTTCCGCAGTGCATTCCAGACCCAAATCACTCACCATGTGAAAACAATTTTTCTCACATCGCATTTGCTTCTTTCGCAAACCACTTTAAATCCATGCCCCGTCGTTCTTGATGCTTGTACAAGCACAAATAGTTTATTCCCTCACTACTCTTGTGTTCTTATAAGTAATTTGGAGTTGATTTCCACTACTCTTAAAATAATAGCTGTGAGGGACGTTTACACAACATACAAGTACATAACTCACTCATGAGCAGAATTCTAGATATAGCCAGCAACATAATTGGGATATTGCCTGATTGGAACTGGCAACTGCTGCTATTAGCTGGGAGCTGCAGTATAAATGTGTGAGCTTTCTATTTTCTTAATAAACTAATGCAGACAATGATAGTTGGGTCTGTAAGAATCTGTGGGATAGGTAGGGAATACAGCTGTGGTGGTGGGGGGAGTTGTGGATATCTTCACCCAGGATGCTGGTCTGTCTTTTTTCTGGTAGTTGGCAGCCTATGACTCCAAATGTTTATAGCTATATTCTCCTGTTACTTAATTCATGATCTTTTGTTCTCATCATGTATTTTCTTATCCTTACACAACCTTCTCCATGTCTCATTTTGTTCTAAGTTTTGAGTAAAACCTGTCTGCTTCACAAATTATCTCACTTGCTCCCAATGTGTGTTCAAGTCCATTAAACATGTCATTTCATTTCATTTCCAACAGCTTACTTTACCTTCCATTTCCAGTTGGCAAAGGGCCCATAACATAACCATTACCAGGCATTCTCTTTGACAAATAGAAGACTTGTGTATTTCTAGAATAATCTGTTTTAATTGCAGATTTCTAACAAGTTGCCTTTTTCCTATTTAGATTCTCCAATCCTGGGCAAATTTAAACTTTGTTGATGTTTAATGCACCTTTGCTGCCATCCACTGGTAAAAACAGAAATCCCAGAGACAAATGGGAGAAATGTGTTTGTGTTGGTGCCACTTCCACAGGCTATGCCAATTCCACAGGGGCAGGTAGCAATGATCAAACATGGATGTAGCGTGGGTCACACAGATAGTGATCTCTGGTTCTGCCTTCCTGGGGAAATCAACATCAGTCTGCAAGAATGAATTTCTTCCCCAAATGATGCAAAAGCATATGCTTGGCATACAAAAGCCTTTCTCCAGGGACAGAGACTGGATGTTACCTCCGAGGCCTGTGTAGTTTTCTCCAAGGATATGCACACATGCAGGTACATCCCCCTCTATGTCGCCCAAACCCACTGCTCTTTTATTTATTGGAGACCTGACGTGCGCCAAGTGTGCGTCAGGACTCCGCGAAGGTTTTGGCACATGGACTGAAGTGGGAATTTCCCGAGGAGTTTCAAAGTCTGACACAATCCCCTGAAGCAGGGACCCTGAGCTAGAGACAGAGGGGCAGATCTGGAGGACTACAAAATCTTCAGGAGACCCGAGAATGTGATATAAACATAGGTTTATTTGTAAAGCAAAAGTAAAGGCTGCAAATCCCAGCCGGGACAACGGATCATGCCGGTCCCAATCCGGGCCAACTCTTCAGCATTAGTTTAATGAGCCCCAGCTACTGGGCTTCTGCCCCTCAGTGGGGGATTTGTATGCCACGGGCTCCACAGAAAGATCAATAGGGTCATCCCCGTTCTAACACTGCGGGCCCTCATGGTTCCTGCACCGTTGCAAATCTTCTTCTTGGACCTCAGGAGAGATGTCTCATCGGGCTGCAGTGGCTCTTGGCCAATGGGTCTGACCATGACGTTGCTCAGGTGGTGACTGGGTCCCATAGGCCCTGCTCCTGGGGTCGTCACTCGCCGGACTGGGGCAATGCTATGTATATCCATGGAGCCCTGGACTCCCTTTTCCGCATTTTCACGTGAGGGGATAATTCGATGGCCCTTTTTAAGTCCAAAAGGTTCTGCCAACTACTTATGTTGGGTCTCATATTGTTAATGCCACACACTAGGGAGTCTCGCAACATCTCTGGGAGGGTGGCCAGCAGTCGCAATGCTCAACCAGCTTGAGCAGGGGTGTCAGGATTGTCATGATTGACTCCCGGGTTCGCCCGGCCATATTCAATTGGCACCTCTGCACGATCCCCGACGGTTTGGGATCATAATAGTCTGCAACAAGTGCTACTGATGTATCAAAAGTCTTTGAATGTGGGGCCGCTGGGTAGGTAAGGCTTTTGATAACACTGAAAGTTGGGGCTTCCACGGGCGCTCAGGAGTAGTGTCTTCTATCGGTCGACTCCTAGAAGAAATATGCCCGAACCTGGTCAGACTACTAGGCGCAATCTTTCACGCCTACGTCGAAAGCCTCGGGTCTCCTAAAAAGCAGCATTTTAAAATTTGCTCTGACCTTGCTCTCATGCTGAGGAATTCATGTGCAATCCGGCATCTAGAATCGCAGCTGTAGTTTTTGCTTGTCACCGTATAATATCTTCAGGAGTCCTAAGAATGTGATTATAAACATAGGTTTATTTGTAAAGACCGCAATACGGCATACAGGACCCAGCCAGGACTACCAATCATCCCAATCCAGGCCAGTTTTTAAGCATTATTTTCACGAGCCTCAGCTGCTAGGCATCTGCCCCTCAGCAGGGGAGCTCGTATTCCAATCAACTGGGTCATCCCCGTGGTTCTCGTGGGGTTATTACAAGGACTTAGCTTGACAGTAACCCAGGAAATCTAAGACAGTTTAAAATCTGGTTTGATTCCTGAGTAACTCCACAACCGACCACCCCCTGACCTGACTACCCACCTAACCCACGAACCCATCCAACCACTTACCCATTCACTAACCACATTCAAATACTGGACCTTTAAACTTACTTAGGTACAGCAGCTAATGTCGTAAAAAGTTGTCTCCTCAC
This sequence comes from Scyliorhinus torazame, assembly GCF_047496885.1. Lineage (NCBI taxonomy): Eukaryota > Metazoa > Chordata > Chondrichthyes > Carcharhiniformes > Scyliorhinidae > Scyliorhinus > Scyliorhinus torazame. Next base: position 148,561,909 of record NC_092721.1, on the reverse strand, counting down.
TTTTCCCAACTGTACTGGAGTTCCACAGGAGATGGTGCGCTGCGCAAAGATCCTGGAATACATTTGCAGTGGCAAATCCTTCACAGGCAATGGCAATGAGTGGAGCATTGCAGCTGACCAGAAGATTCAGGCCACTGATTTGGTGCTATCTTGATGTCTTACTTCATATCAGCATTTCATCCATGACTTGAATATTAACAATTTCTCTGACTAGTGCCACAGTATACATTATCCTTGACCAGGCATGCACAAAACTTTGCTTCATTCATTCACGCTGCACAGAACTTGTCATTGTAGGGCTTTATGGGACATTTGTGTCTTCGACAGCCCATACACGAGTAGAAATAGTGAGCTATGAGGACGAATCCTATCATATAACGTGGCAAGTGGGCTGAATTGGCCAAAGAGTTGACTGAATTACTACAGCCAGTTCTTAGTGAATTTTACACATACAAAAAAGGATTCCTTCACCTATGTGAAGATTATACTGTTAATAAGCTTGGAAAATAATAAAGATTGAAGAATTGGATAAAAGGGAATTGATAAGGGTTCAGCTGCTCAGAGATTGTTGATATGCAAATTAGCTTAGCAGCAAGGTAAACTGCTATTTATTTGCATAAAGTGGAAAACTACAAAGCATAGAATTGTAGGTGCTAAAACTGCAGAAGGTAAGAGTTCAAAGTGGAGACATAAGAACGCATGTGACACTAATGTGCTAAAAACATGACTTCTAAAACGAGATGCCTAGATGGGATAAGATCAAAAGGGATAAACGATATATCAGTGGCAAAGTTAATTCTGTAGTGGAGAGAATCACAGCTGGTGAACAACTATGACCAGAACCGCGCCCAGCTGGAAAAGAAGCTCTCCTGAAAGCAGTTAATTGGGTTTTGTATTGTGGCCTTTCTTGTGTTTTATAGTTTAATAAACATTCTTTTCTGTGAATGATTACAAGACTGGACCTTTCCTCACTGGTTTCCATATTAGATCATTCGCCATCACGCAATCTCGCAAATGGACCAAAGAACAGAACATGTGTGTGTGATTGGCCGGCCCACTGTAACACCTGTCACAATAAACACTCAACCTAGTTTTGGTCAGGTGCACCACCTTAAGTTGGATTTGACCAAACTGTGCACAAGAAGATGTGGAGATCACCATGCGCAGGACCTCACTCCACACCTCATCATCCACTATAGGCCCCAGCTCCGTCTGGGGTAGACACGACCACCGGGATCGAGGAGTACCTAGCCGGAGAAAACGGAAGCGAAGCCATCACTAACGCCCACAGACGAGGTCCCCTACACAACCTCACCAGTGAAGAACTACCCTACGGATCCTCGGAAATCAATCTATTAACTATCCAAAAGAAAGATTTAGGGAGGACGATAGGGAGACATTGATACAAAAGCCTTGGAAGAATATTCATTTTATAGACTGGACTCTGCCGCCATGGACAGAGGAAGGTTGTCCCACTTTTGCAGATCGGACTTAATCTTGTCCACCAAACTACTCAATACAGTAAATACTACGCCCTTAATTACTATCTCTGTTCCCAATTCAACAAGGAAAAACATACAGCTCTCAATCCACCTAACATTCAAAATGCACAGATTAATACTTGCTTTCCAGAACAGATTTGGCTCCTGTTAAAAATCCTGCAGACTCTGGCTGGATGTCTTCAGAAAGCTGTTTGAAGTGATTTGTTTCAGATTTCTTCTATTCCTCAGACAAGCCTGCTCTGCTTGAAATACTATTACTTTTTAAAAACTACACTACTGCTGAGAGCAAAAGGCTTTACTTGCGGTCTAAAAGGGTAGCTAGATTAGTACTCTACTCAAAATGCTTTCTCAAAATGTCTGAATACCTGAGTTCCACCCCAGCAATTACAACATTTCCCCAAGCTGAAAACAAATTAACTGCCCAGGCTGAAACACATTACTCTGGTCAATTTCATCTCTGGCTCCTAAAAGCTTTCCGGTCCTAAATGCTGCTGTCAACACTCTAGCCCCAGGCTTTTAACGCTTAAATTGCCAAATGTTTATCATCGAACAATCGTCACAGATTGGACATGTCTACTTTGTACATTTAGGATCGCCCCTTTCAGTGCTTCACACTGGTTTTCCATTGATTTATCCTCTAACAGTGCTGTCCAGTCCATCTCAGCCAAGTCCCTTCTCATTCCTGCAGTGGGACACCCACTGTGCTGTTAGGGAGGGAGTTCCAGGATGACGTCCCAGCGACCGTGAAGGAACGGCGATATATTTCCAAGTCTGGATGGTGAGTGACTTGGAGGGGAACCTAAAAGTGGCGGGATTTCCAGGTATCTGCTGCTCTTGTTCTTCTAGGTGATAGTGGTCATGGGTTTGTAAGATGGTGTCTTAGGAACCTTGGTGAGTTGTTGCAGTGCATCTTGTAGATGATACACATGGTTGCCAGTTTTAATGTGGCTAGTCCAGTTCAGTTTCTGATCAATGCTAACCCCCCGGATGTTTATAGTGGGGGATTCAGCAATGGTAATGTCATTGAATGTCAAGGGCCGGTGGTTAGATCCTCTCTTGTAGGAGATGGTCATTGCCTGGCACTTGTGTGGCACGAATTGTAGCCATCTGGGATGGCCACTTACAACCAGGAACAGAGAAGGTCGCAAAGCATAGCGGGAAAAATGGACAATGCGAGATTCAGGCAGGCTCAGAGCCTGAAATGTATATTTGCAAGTGAGGAATCCAGATGGTATCGAAACCCCGACCGATTAGCATTTGATGGACCGATTAGCATTTGATGGCCCATCTCCGCCAGACAAAGGACTGGTACTTGAGCGACCGGTACAGTCCCAGACATTTCGGCACCACTCCCTGTACTAGGGAAGCGTAAACAACAGGGCCAGTGACCGCTTGGGACACGTCCAGCCATCAAGGCACCCGCCCATTTATTGGTTTGAATTGACCATAGTGACCAGGGATCACCCGATTAGTGGGGTCCAAACTGAAGGACCGCCCAAAAGAGCGCAAAACCCCCCAAGCATAAGAAGAGAGTCCACCATGTGTTTGTCCTCTTTTGGACCTGGCGCCCCGGCAACGTCCACCTCCAATTGCAGCACCACCAGAAGCAAGTCCAAGTTCAACGCCCACTACCAGATAGATGAGCCTAGCTGAGCAGCAGTTACTTCTACAGACCCAATAGATCCGGAATCGAACAACGGCCACCTTTCCTCTGACCTAAGCCGGGTGCCTGAAGTAAAGTACAGGTTTCTTAGTCGATAGGTGTAGTTTAATGAGTAGTGTTTATGTTGCATGATTAATTGTGTGTGTAAATAAAGTACCCGTGACCTTGAACTAACTAACTGGTGTTTGGCTCTTTGATCGATAGCCGGTTGAACTTTGTGGTGGTATCATTTGATACCTGGCGACTCTGAGCATTAGAATATTGATATCCAAAGGAAGGAGGGCAACCTCACTGACTGCCATATTTACAGTAGGTAAAGAAAGGCAACAGAATGTAACTTGCCACTTGTCAGCCCAAGCCTGGATATTGTCCAGGTCTTGCTGCATTTGGACATGGACTGCTTCAATATTTGAGGAGTCATGAATGGTGCTGAACATTGTGCAGTCATCTGCAAACATCCCCACTTCTGACCTTATGATGGAAGGGAGGTCATTGATGAAGCAGCTAAAGATGGTTTGGCCTAGGACACTACCCTGAGGAACTCCTGCAGTGATGTCCTAGAGTTGAGACGATTGACCTCCAACCACCACAACCATCTTCCTATGTGCCAGGTATGACTCCAACCAGCAGAGAGTTTTCCCTTTGATTCCCATTGACTCCAGTTTAGTTGGGGCTCCTTGATGCCATGCTCGGTCAAATACTGCCTTAATGTCAAGGGCAGTCACTCTCACCTCACCTCTGACATTCAGCTGTCTTGTCCATGTTTGAACCAAGGCTGTAACGATTAGAAAAAGGTAAAAGGTATGGTCTTTTGGGCCACGATTCCATTCGGAGCCCTTTCCATTCAGTTATAACTTTGGGCAGCAGTGTAGCACAGTTGCTTCACAGCTTCAGGATCCCAGGTTCTCGGCTTGAGTCACTGTCTGTGCGGAGTCTGCACGTTCTCCCCGTGTCTGCGTGGGTTTCCTCCGGGTGCTCCGTTTTCCTCCCACAGTCCAAAGATGTCCAGGTTAGGTGGATTGGCCATGATAAATTACCCTTAGTGATCCAAAAAGGTCAGTTGGGGTAACTGGGTTATGGGGATAGGGTGGAGATGTGGTTTACGTAGGGTGCACTTTCCAAGAGCAGTTGCAGATTCGGTGGGCTGAATGTCCTCCTTCTGCACTGTAAAAGCTCTGAAATTCTACGATAACTTCAACTGGGATTGTAACAGGAAATTAAGGGAAATAGTTTAGATAGAGAGGAGCTTTTTTTCCACTGGTTGGTGAGTCTGGTACTCTGAACATGGTTAATATAGAGCCAGACCTTTCAGGCGTGAAATTGGAACTTCTGCAATTGATGCTAGATCAATTGTTAAATTTAAAGCTGAATCATAGTACCTTTGGTTAACAAGAATCTAAGAGAGAAGGGAGCAAAAGCAAGGAGTTGGGTTGCAGATCAGCTATGATCTTATTGGATGGCTCGAGGGTTCAAATGGCCACGCCTTGTTTCTATGGATCAGCTATCGCCTCTGATCTTTATCTCCCTCCAGAATATCTGTTCACTTGTGAAGAAAGACTTTGACATCCAAAGAAATTAGGTCTTTCCCCTTCATGAAACCTCCCCAACTAGTTATACCTTCGAGCAACTTGCCTCACCCAGACCAGAATGCCATGGTGTAGCCCTTAACATCAAATAAGACCATGGTCTGTCCCACCACTCTTCTCGCATTTTTTACTTATTTTGAGAATCACACGTTATTCAATCGCTCTTGCCTCCACTTTGAAACCCTCAGTCTCTGCTACTCACCCAAAGACTACACCAAATCTCTCACAGACATGTCTTCCCAGCTTCTTTGGCCGATGTAGAGAGACTTCTCTTTGTTGTGATTTTCTTATTATTTCAACCTCCATCTCAACTCATCATCCATCACTGGAGTTCATTTTTCTTCTCTCCTCTGATTTCACAAAGTAAATGTAAAATTTTCATTGTCTGTGTGGGTTTCCACTTGGTGCTCCGGGTTCCTCCCTCAGACCAAAGATGCGCAGGTTAGGTACATTGGCCATGCTAAATTTCCTCTTAACGTCCAAAGGTTAGATGGAGTTACAGGGGACTGGGTCTAGATAGGGTGCTCTTTCAGAGGATCAGCGCAGACTTGATGCACCAAATGGCCTTCTTCTGCATTCTATGAAAGCAAACTTTAAATTTTTTTTTATAAAAGTTATTAAAAAGTGTCAAGCAGGGAAGTTAATGAATAAAAGGGGGCAGCACAGTAGCCTTGTGGATAGCACAATTGCTTCACAGCTCCAGGGTCCCAGGTTCGATTCTGGCTTGGGTCACTGTCTGTGCGGAGTCTGCGCATCCTCCCCGTGTGTGCGTGGGTTTCCTCCGGGTGCTCCGGTTTCCTCCCACAGTCCAAAGATGTGCGGGTTAGGTGGATTGGCCATGATAAATTGCCCTTAGTGTCCAAAATTGCCCTTAGTGTTGGGTGGGGTTACTGGGTTATGGGGATAGGGTGGCGGTGTTGACCTTGGGTAGGGTGCTGTTTCCAAGAGCCGGTGCAGACTCGATGGGCCGAATGGCCTCCTTCTGCTCTGTAAATTCTATGATAATCTATGAAAACCTCTTTGGCTTTTCAGTTAAGCAGAGCTAGACACAGATCAAGCCCCAAGTTATGGTCAACCGGGAAGGGTTGAGCCAAGATGTTGAATTAACTAACACTGACTTTACATTTGCCCCTGGCACATACTCCAAGGTGGCCTCGGCAGAACTCATGGGAAAGTGGGGGTCGGAAAGGGGTTGCCTTTCAGTCTGGCTTTTCCTCCAATCCCAGTCTGCTGTGTTGATAAGTTTTTGGAGCAGGACGAGAGGGTGTATGTATGTCCAGCTCACTCCTAGTCTCTGCGTTCTCGCTCTGATGCACGCTCAAAAGGACTTGCTCACACACACAGGCTCATTCACTCCCCACCAGGGCCCGTGAAGTTTGGACACTTTGCACCCTTGCATTCAGGCCTTCCTGACCTCCACCTGCTCCATGGGCCATGTCACTTCTCCTACTGTGCAGGATTTCCCAACTTTCTCTCGATTGTCGAACACGTTGCTCCCAGCTTGCCACCCATTTCACCGCTCATCTTCCCTTGTTTGGGAAGGCTCACAGCCCATCAGTGCTATAAGGAAGCGGCTTGATTTCATGTTCTCAGCCAATTATGCTTGTATGCAGATGTTGTTTATGTTGTTTTTTTAAAAAAAATATTCTGTGATCAATCAAATGAGCCAACAACAAAGAGAGACACCACCAAAGGGGTAATATTCAGGTGAGGCTAGGAGCTGTTCAGTGATAAGATTGTCTAAAATAAACTGGAATTTAAAAAACATTTGAAAGAGAGCAATCACTGTAGTGGTGTCAAATTGTGCTTCCTCATTTCACTCCGTCTGGGCCTCCAGCTGCCACCTGGTCAGCAGGTGGCTGGACAGGTGCTGTTGCTGCAATGACTCTGCTGAAACTTGGGGTCTCCCCAACCCATTGTGCCAACTTGACGCCTGTACTTCTATCGGGGCTGGTGCTGTGTGGGAGGGTAAGAGAGAATGTGTGCCGTAAAAAGGAAGGAAAAACCACTCACCTTTGCACTGCTTCTCCAATCAAAGACTGCATATCTCCTGAATTTGCTGTGATGGAGCAGCTCCTTAAAAGATTTTGACTTTCATTCAACTTACCTGCAGTTTCAATAAGTTGCAGAAAAAGGCTTCGGGGGCTAAGTTCGGGCTCACGGGCTGCCCAAGTCTGGGGGAGAAGTTGAGAATTTTTTTTTTTGGGGAGGGGGGGCAGTGTCAGGATAAGGGACCAATACTCAGGACTGAGGAGGGAAATTACTTCACTCAAAGGGTTGTAAATTTTTGACATTCTCTATCCCAGGTTATGGATGTGCCATGTTAAATACACTTAAACTGGGATGGACAGATTTTTAATATCCTAGGGAATCAAATGATATGGGGAGCAGGTGATAAAGTGGAGCTAAAAGTCTCAAGTCCGCCATGATGGTAAGAACAGGCTCCACCGACCATATGATCCTCTCTTGCTCCTATTTCCAGTGTTCTTGTACCTACTTTTAAAGTCGGGATGTGCACTCTTTTCTTGAAATTTATCGGAGGGGTGTGAGGGCCCCAAGGCCTGGCACCATCACGCGCGCACACGAGACGGGACACGGTTCGAGACGAGCGCGCACACGAGATGGGACACGGTTCGAGACGAGCGCGCACACGAGACGGGACACGGTTCGAGACGAGCGCGCACGGGGCACAATACCCGGCCGGCTCGCGCCCGAGCCAGGGTCACGTGCTGCTGGGGCGCCGTTCTCCGTGCGCATGCGCTATTTCCCAGTTTACGACCGAAGCAGCAGCTGTGAAGCTAAATCTGTGTCAGCGGCGAAGAGTCGACTGTGAGGTATCGCCTTTCTCTAACACATTCGGTGCTGTGTGACTGCCTGGGCGTTTTATTAACGTGAAGTACAAAGGTCGAGATTTATTCCAAAAAAATCGACGGTTCATTTATTCAATCTTCCATTTAGCCGTCCTATTTCAGCGTTTTTTTTTTGCCGTGGTCCGTTACGGATCAGTCTAACGTGATGGCCTCGTCCCGCCCCTGGTTAAACGATGGTTGGTTGGGTTGTGTCGCAGAAAATGGCGTCAGAGATTATTTGAATTCCGTATGGTCCGTTCGGATGTCAATCGTTTTCTTGGTCGCTTGCGATCACGTTAGGTTGCATTTTGGCTTGTAACAGGGGGTCCAAAACTGCGTTTAAAAACCTTTTCTTTACCATTTTAATATTTTTTTGTTGTGGTTTTGTTTTTGTTTTATCTTAAATTCTGCTCCATTTAGTTGCCCGGAGGACCAAGATTTCCTTTAGTCCTAATGTCAGTGAACTCTGCAAACATCAGTTGTGCTACTGGTTTAAGTGTCAATGCATGAGGAGTGAAAAAATAAAACTATCTCTTCAATTTTTTGGTCATCTGATCTTTGTTAGTGTATTTGTGTCTGGGCTAACCAGGTTCATTATCCTGATGCAGAACTATCTGGGATAACCCAACACTGGCTGCATGAAGATTTTTACCCCAACACCTAGTGATTATATATTCCAAATAATCTTTTGGAATCCATCACCCAGTGATTATATATTCTAGATCATTTCCTGCAATGTTATGACATTTTATGTGAAGAACGTTCAGTAACTTGGCATCCTAGTCAACATAAAAAATGATCAAACTGAAATGAATGAAATGTAAAAGTTATAGTTGGTGAGCAATTAATATTAGTAATTAGGTGAATTATTTCAAGGCTACAAGCTAATTTTTGGCTGATATTACTGCTTTAAGATCTTCTAATTTATTTATAATGGATTAGTAATGTCCAATCTCAATTTGAATGTTACCAAATTAATCCCTAATATTTTCTTATGCATCATTTGAGACAGTGCAGTACAATTTGCTGTGCAATTTAAAGGATAGTAGTTGAATTTGCTGTAAGTTAGAAATCCATGTTCATCTGACTATAAAATCCAGTATATAAATTGTACCTTAATGGTTACTTTTCAGATAAATTCTTTCTTCATTTAGTGTACTATTTTTAAGAAGCATTTACTGTATCTTGTGACCCAGCAGCCATGACCCAGCAGCCATTTTGTTGGAAGACAATGCACAGGTCTTGCAAATCTTTCTTGTTTGACTAGTCTCTGAATTTATTAGCATACTTGATGTTCGTATCAAAGGAATGCTCTGCGGAGCACTCCTAAAGAGATATACGTGATTTCCTTTACACAATTTTTATGACATTCCCAGATTAAGATGTTCAAATTTTGAAGTGACTTTGCAAATTACAGTGCTCTCTGTATCCTGAACTGCCATTTTTCTTTTGCTGCTCTGAATCCTGATATCCTCTGGCATTGAGTACGATCAAGTTGGTGTGTCAGTGCTTATGCATTGTGGTCCAACTCCTTAATTTGGTTGAGTTTTTTCATAGTGTTTGTTGATGTTTTATATAGTGCAAGGTTTTTAAATCTTCTGAAGAACGATTGTATCCAAAATAATTGAATTAAAACTTCATATACCCATGCCGATGCTTTCATTAAACATAAGTATAGCTGCATTATTTGATTATATATCCTTTTGTTTGTCATTTTCACCCCTAGTAAACATGGGTCATTTGGAGATGTTGCTTTCTCATGTCTACCATCCATTAAAGAATACCCTAATCTGTCATGTTATGATAATGCACCTTAGGCACAGCATAGGGAAAATCAGGGAGACCATGATGACTTGGACACCTTTGCTGTTCTTGATAACGAGAAGAAAACAGCAGCACATTCTATATTTATGAATAGCTGCTGAGAAATGAAAAATCTTAATCTGCATCACAAGAGATTATTAGGATGATGATTGATCTGTGGAATAAAAGGGCAATACTGCAGATGCTGCAAGTATTTAAGCAGTTCTGGCAAAACCTGTGGAGTTCAGCGTACTGAGTGAAGACTAAACGTAATATTTAAATGAATTATGGTCAGTGGTTGGGAGATAATTGGGCGATGGAAAGCTCACATTTGGTTTCCGTGCTTTCTGACTATTTTCTATTCCATAAGTTCTTATATGCGCATTTCTAATGTAGATTCATGTAACTTGGGTAAGCTGTAATTGCATCCTCCTACCATGGTTGTGTAGTCCCACATTTGTGGAGAGGGGATGAGAGTGTAATTACAGCGTGGCAAATTTATATGATAGTTTCCATCATAAATGTAGAATTAAGAATTTATGATGGGAAATATTGACAAGTGTGTAGATATAAGGTTCTAATGCAGATGTGGTAATCTACTAATGTTCCTGGATGTAATCCTTTCATGCATAATGTCATAATTTATTTAATTACAAAAATAAATTCTGGAGGGGAAGATTGGTTTAATTTTGCATAATATTTCAAGTGAACAATTTATCAGGGTGGCAGTCTTATGGAAACTCGGGTCTTTAAAATGCTTCAGGCCATTGACCATGAGCGTAAATGTTAATGACCAATTCAACATATATATTGGCTAATGTTGATGAGCTACCTAAACTCCATCATGAAATGTAAAGATTCTCTCGAAGAATCGCCTTTCATTTTTCCTAGGTGGAATATCACTTCCTTGAATGGTAAGTGCTTTTCAGGATCAGAATTTTTACCATTAACCTATGGACAATTCAGGACCATTACATAAGATTTCATGATAACTATATAGTTGAAGCACTTCTGGATCTAGACAATAAATTATGTTGTTTACTAGCAGTGGAATTTGGGATGTATTTTATTAATCGTATCAGGGAACACGTGGTATTCATGGGGTTGAGGCCTTGCATTTGGCGATCATTGTACATTTCTTAGAAGTTGCATAATGCTGATCATTAGAGGATCTTCATGACTAGGTGCATGTTTCTGAATGGCATCACAAAATACTTCCTGACCACTTTTTATGATTCATGATATCAATATGTCAGTCCTGCAGCTTCAAAGATGATGCACTACTCTCTTGATTACTTTCCAGCAGCTTTTTGATGTTAGCATGGAGTTCAGAGTGACGCAGTGATTATCGTGTAATTGTGAATGAGCATGTCTTTTGCTTGTACTGGCCAATTACATCCATCATCAGAAGGACAAATCCTGGTCTCAACAGTGGATAATTTCCAGGTGGGAATGACTGATAAGACTTATTCTAAGGATATTTCAGACCAAGAAACCAGGCAACAGGTCTATGCAACTGCCAATGGGACATTCATGACAGCAAATAATGTGGTCAGTTCTTTCTTTCCTTTGTATCTGTAGTCATCAACAAACAGCCTGGAGCCTGGTATCTCTTTATCCTACTCTAACTAAAATTAAAGGCAAGCCCATTGAAAGAGTATGCTGACCAGTGAATTGTGTACATCTGCAAGGGCACAACAATTACATAATGAACCTAAATCAATTTTTTGTTGTTACAATCTCTTTTTAAAAAAAAAAAAAAAAGATTTTAATTTCCAGTGACAAACTCGGAACGATCACACAAGATTCCAAGTTTTAAGACTTTTACTGTAACAAACAAATTACAATCAACAGCGACCAAACATTACAATATACTAAACTACAGAAAAGATATCGGGCGGGATTCTCCGATCGTTGACTCCAAAATCGTGTTTGGTGATAGGTCATAGAATCCACGTTTATGCTAGAATCGGGGGCGGTGCCATGTTTGCGATGCCCCGCCCCCTCAAAAACAGCGTACTCACATGGCCCCGATGGGCCGAGTCCCCAGCGGCATGGGACATCGGCATGGGCAGCACGGTAGCATTGTGGATAGCACAATTGCTTCACAGCTCCAGGGTCCCAGGTTCGATTCCGGCTTGGGTCACTGTCTGTGCGGAGTCTGCACATCCTCCCCGTGTGTGCGTGGGTTTCCTCCGGGTGCTCCGGTTTCCTCCCACAGTCCAAAGATGTGCAGGTTAGGTGGATTGGCCATGATAAATTGCCCTTCGTGTCCAAAATTGCCCTTAGTGTTGGGTGGGGTTACTGGGTTACGGGGATAGGGTTGAGGTGTTGACCTTGGGTAGGGTGCTCTTTCCAAGAGCCGGTGCAGACTCGATGGGCCGAATGGCCTCCTTCTGCACTGTAAGTTCTATGAAATCGCGTGGCGACTGCGGACTGTCGAGCACCACCACTGTTGTTCCGCTGGCAGGCAATTTTTGGTAGGTCGGGTCCACACGTGGCCAGCGCCATATTGCACAGGCTGCTGCCGTGCGCATCTGCGGCCATGGGCCCGACTGTATCCGCAGGTAAAGCCTGGGCTTTACGCTACGCAGCTACTAGCCCCCCCATCAGACGGAAGATCGGTGCGGGTGCGGCGCCGACGTTCTGGTCATAAGACCAGAAAGATCGTGCGGATATAGCCGCAGAATTGGAGAATCCAGCCCATCTTTTTTTTTAACCCCACCACCCCTTAATATCCCTATGCACCCAAATGGTCTTATTTACAGGAACAGATCCAATGTTACTTCCAGCTTCCAACAGGCTTGCTTCACCCCATTTCACCATGTTGTAATTTCTAATGTCTGTTGAAAGTCATTTTCCTTTTCCTGAATCTTCTGAGAATCCGCAACAGACGTCCAGCAGAAAGGCCACACTAGGGCAAATCTTTCAGTGTCCAGATATTTCCACAGATATTGTCTTTTCAACTGGAGAACATGTTCCCACTCCCATCCTGCCTGTTGATTAATGGAGAACAACCTTTTTCCTGCTGTTCGCATCATCTGTTTCACACTCTCGCTGCAGAACCTGCTGCCTCTATGTTTTAGGTCTCTGAATCTGACAACCTGGGAGTCTGTAAGTTTGCCCAAAGCCCAGGCCAGGTACTTTTGTTTTATTCAGGTGTGAAACCTGAAAGTTGGACTTGAATAGGACTTGTCCTGCCCACCATTTCCCATGAGAACCATGTAATAGAGGTTTATCGTCAGGCAGAATTAGTAGAAGATCACATGTCCCTCTCTATTACTTGAATTAAAATAGACCATTTAAAACATAACCATCTTTTGCAACGAGTGTGAGGTTTCAGTTAATTGTGATCAAAAATAAATTTCTGGGTTAGTGCACGTGACTGGATTGTTAAATCTATTACTCCCAACAAACTATCCCCTGGGTTTGGGGTGCACATTTTGTGGTGCTAGCATCTGAATGCAACAAACCTCCTCTGCACCAAGATATATAAAATTATGAAGGGAATAGATAGGATAGATGCGGGCAGGTTGTTTCCACTGGTCGGGGAAAAGCAGAACTAGGGGGCATAGCCTCAAAATAAGGGGAGGTAGATTTAGGACGGAGTGTAGGAGGAACTTTTTCACCCAAAGGGTTGTGAATCTCTGGAATTCCTTGCCCAGTGAAGCAGTTGAGGCACCTTCTTTAAACGTTTTTAAGAAAAAGATCTAAAGAATAAAGGGATTCGGGGATATGGTGTACGGGCCGGAGAGTGGAGCTGAGTCCACAAAGATCAGCCATGATCTCATTAAATGGCGGAGCAGGCTCGAGGGGCCAGATGGCCTACTCCTGTTCCTAATTCTTATGTTCTTTTAAAAATTGAGTAAGTTATGCAGATGGAAAAGGTTACTGAATTTGTTTGATGGAAAAGAATGGGCTTCACACAATTGTCTAGTTCCCTCGGTATTCATGAGTAGTTTCTGCTAACTGTTTTTAGGCAAGTGGGAAAGAATCATAGAATCCCTATAGTGCAGAAGGAGGCCATTCGGCCCATCAAGTCTGCACCGACTACCCGAAAGAGCACCCTACCCCAATCCACTTCCCTCCACCCCGCCCTATCCCCATAAACTAACTTCTAATGGGCTAAATCGCTGGCTTTTAAAGCAGACCCAGGTGGGCCAGCAGCACGGTTCAATTCCCGTACCAGCCTCCCCGAACAGGCGCCGGAATGTGGCGACTAGGGGCTTTTCACAGTAACTTCATTTGAAGCCTACTTGTGACAATAAGCGATTTTCATTTTTTTTTCAATGTCACGGAAGGCTGGAATCGAGCTCCGGTGCCTGCCGCTGTGAGGCAGCAGTGCTAGACACCGTGCTGCTCATCGACAAGTGACAATGATACTTGCACATCGAGATTTCATCTCTAGCAGCGAGCCGGATGCAGAGAGAGAAAGAACCATGAATAAACCGTGTCGGGTATCACCTCTCGCCTTGTAACTGCCGTTCTAAAGTTGCTGCATAGCATCATGTTGAGGCATGCATGACCTGCCTGATCCATACTGATGATTTCTGTTCACAACTGAAATCCTTGCAAGGATTTGGTTGATTTTGAAATTATTAAGAAATCTTGTATCATTTACCGTTCAAGGTAATTCTTCAAGTTCTCATGGCATGTCGATTGGATGGTTAGAAGGCTTCTGGCTTTGTCCAAAAGGCAAAGACGTGATTTTGATCTCATAATTAACGTTTAGAACAAGGAACAATACAGCACAGGAACAGGCCCTTCGGCCCTCTAAGCCTGTACCGGTCATGATACCAACCTTGCCAAAACCCTCAACACGTACTTGTGCTATATCTCTATACCCATCCTGTCCATGTATTTGCCAATATGCCTTTTGAATGCTGTTGATGTATCTGCTTCCACAACCTCCCCTGGAAACGTGTTCCAGGCACTCGCCACCCTCTGTGTAAAAAACCTGTCTTGCACATCTCCTCTAAACTTTGCCCCACGGACCTTAAACCTATGCCATCTGGTGACTGACCCCTCCACCCTAGGAAAGAGTGCCTGCCCATCTACTCTATGCCTCTCATAATCTTGTTGACCTCTATCAGGTCACCCCTCAAACTCCGTCATTCTAATTAAAACAGTCCATGTCTATTCAGCCTCCCGCACATAGCTAACACCCTCCAGACCAGGCAACATCCTGGGAAACCTCCTCTGCACCCTCTCCAAACCCTCCACATCCTTCTGTTTAGGACAGGTTATGACTTGATATGAGATGATCTTAAGGTTCAGGGAAAACTCACTCTTGTTGCCCATGTTTTTGAAAGATTTCAGCCAAGTGCCTTATGTGATTTAAGATTCTGCTTTGAACCATACAAAGCCATAATGTTGCACTTAGGAGCACGTGCCACCGTATCTACCAGTTAGCCCTGGGTCACAGTCCATGTGGATTTTGCACATTCTCCCCATGTCTGTGTGGGTCACCACCACCCTAAAGATGTGCAGGGTAGGTGAATTGGCCGCACTTAATTGTCTCTCAATTGAGAGAGAAAAGAATTGGGTACTCTAAATTTAAATTTAAAAAAAAAAAAAGATGGTAAGTGGAGTACACCAATTTCCATAAAAATCTTTTAACCCATTAGCTGCTGTGAAAAGAAAAAGCATGTAAACACAGTCAAAACCCAATCACCGAACTAAAAAGCTTGAAATGCATAGTGCACGAGGATCTTCTGAAGGTCAGCGAAAAACCCAGAAGTGTGTATGTTCTTTCCCATTCACTTGGCATATTCATTCACTTAGGATTCCTTGACTACCTGCTGGGAATGTCACCCAGTGACCTTTTCATTCCAGAGAAGAAATTTGTGAGGAACTGAAAGCACAAACAAATCTACATGATAAATTTATGCACTGGGGCAGATGATGCTCAGCATCACTCAACAAAGTGATGCTTCAGGCAAGAAAAGGGCGAAGACCAAGGTTCTGCAGAACGGGATTACATGCCTGATCTAATCATGGTGAGAGTTGATACTAGTTGTTGCCAGAACTATGAGCCTGGGGGAGACGATTTGCTGTTGCCTAACACAAGCTCTATCTTGTACAAACTGACAATGTGATAACCCAATTTTAGAAGCCCAAATCAATGTGGTTAAGATCGATTGAATCATTGCGCCTGGATGACATGAAGTTGACCATTCTGATTCCGCAGCAGCTACTACTGCTAGCATTGAAATGCTACCTGTCAGGACAGCAATCCAGCACTGCCCATTTCATAACCCTAGACAAAAGCTTACTGAACAGAGGCGTAGGCATTCCAAGTTTGTCACTTTACTTTTTTGGACAGATTCTCTCATCAGCTTCAAGCTATTGCTGTGTTTGAAATTGTTTTGTTGCTGTGTCAGTCATGGCTGAGTGGTAGCACTCCTACTCCTGAGTCAGATGGTTGTGGACTCGAGTCCCATTCCAGACACTTGAGTAGAAAATCTAAGTTGACAGGAATATGAATGTAGGGTTGAGATGGATGACCCCATTGAATTGTGGAATAGGCTTAAGGTACAGTGTGTCATACTCCTCCTATTTCTCATATTTTTATGACAATCCAGTCACACTGCCTTTGGATGAGAAATTAAACTGAGGCTCTGTCTGCCCCTTCAGGTGGATGTTAAAGATTCCCCTGCATTATTTCATAGGAGAATTGCTCACCCCATCACCCCATGGCAATATCCTGGCCATTATTTAACCTTTAACCAGAGAATCTATTTAATGACTTTAGTTATGATTGCATTGCTCTTTGCTGGACTTGCTTTATTGAAATTCCTTCATGGGATGTGGGTGTCATTGGTTCAGTGAGCATTTATTTCCCATCCCTGCTTGCACTTGAGAAGGTGGTAGTCAGCTGGCGCCTTGAAGCACTGCAGCCCATGTGGTGTAGGTATGACCACAGTGCTGTTAGGAAGGGAGTTACAGAATTTTGACCCAGTGACAGTGAAGGAATGGCAATATATTTCCAAGTCTGAATGGTGAGTGGCTTAGAGCGGAGCTTGCATTTGGTAGCATTCTCGCGCATCTGCTGCCCTTGTCCATCTAGATGGTAACGGTCGTGGATTTTGAAGGTGCTGCCTGGGGAGTTTTGGAGAATTGCTGTAGTATAGATGGGGAAAAACTACTGGGACTGTTGGTTGAGAGAGTGAAGATTTGTGGATGGGTTCCCATTCAAGTGGGCTGCTTTGTCATGAGTGATATCAAGCCTCTTGTGTTGTTCGAGCTGAGTGGAGAGTTGTTAAGAAATAGTGATGAACTGAAAACCAAGGAAATTGGGAATGTGTTCTGGTGTTGATATGTTTTAAGAAAATAACTATTTAAAAATGAAACTAGTAGAGGCAGGTCGGCTGAGTTGATGGAACTAGTGTTTTCATGTATTATAAGCCTAGCAACGCTAAACAGATTTTTTTACCGAGGGCAAGTTGGTAACATTGGAGGATCGAATGTCAAAGGTATAAGTAAAGATGTTAGAAGTTCAAAGGAAGTGATGCGATGTGAACTTCACAATTGCATTCTAAAAATGAAGGCAATTAGAATTACTTCTGAGAAGGTTAGTTCAGATAAGGGAAAATCAAAAGGGAAACCATTATTTTGGGCTAATTCACCCGATGCAAGCCAGCTGTTTGGCAAATTCACCCGATGCAAGCCAGCTGTTTTTGAAAATTCAACCCATAGTTTGAAGCTGTGTCAACTCAGAAAAAGCTATGCTTGGAGAAAACGCTGTTTGAGAAACCAGTTCTATCCTAAGTCGGAAGCAACCCCGAAAGGTGTAAGTGTCGGTATGATACCATTGCTTATTTTTGCCTCGTTTTAAAACCTATGGGGTGTTATCTGGGGTGGTTCAGCTCTAAAGTTAGAAAAGAATAGAGGCATTTGGAATTGGATAAAGATGCAGTGTATAGCCATAAGGTATTAAAGTATATTTCTAGTTGATGATCTTTTGCGTTTTATTGTTTATAAACATTTATTTTATTTAAAATCGTAACAAAAACTTCCTTCACTGGTCTTCACATCTTTCCTCGCGTTACACCATGGTGGCACAGTGGTTGGCACTGATGCTTCACCTTGCCTGGGTTCAGTTCCAGCCTTGGATGACTGCGGAGTTTGCACGTTCTCCCTGTGGCTGCATGGGTTTCCTCCAGATGCTCCGGTTTCCTCTCCAGACCAAACATGTGCGGGTTGGATGGATTGACCATGCTTAAATTGCCCTTTGGTGTCCAGGGATGTGTACGTTAGATTAAGGGGTTATTGAGATGGGATGGAGAATTGGGCTTGGAGGGGGTGCTCTTTCTGAGGATCGGTGCAGACGTAATGGGCCGAATGGCCTCCTGCATTGTAGGGATTCTTATGATTATACCAAATTGCGCAAATGTTATTTGCCACCTGTCAGCTCAAGCCTGGCTATTTTCGCGGTCTTGCTGCATTTGTACATGGACTTGTTCAGTATCTGAGGAGTCGCGAATGGTGCTGAACATTGTGCAATCATCAGCAAGCAACCTTATTTCTGATCTTCAGATCGAAGGAAGATCTTAAAAAAAAATAACTTTAGGGTATCCAATTCATTTTTTCCAATTAAGGGGCAATTTAGCTTGGCCAATCCACCTGGTCTGCACATCTTTGGGTTGTGGGGATGAAACCCACGCAAACATGGGGAGAATGTGCAAACCACACGGACAGTGACCCAGAGCCGGGCTCGAACCTGGGACCTCGGAGCCGTGAGGCTGCAGTGTTAGCCCACTGTGCCACCGTGCTGCCTTTGGAAGGAAGATCTTTGATGAAGCAGTGACAACAGAAGGAACGGTGAGATAGTTCCAAGTCTGAATGGTATGGGTTTTTAATCTTTATCTCTATAATCTTTATTGTCACAAGTAGGCTGACATTAACACTGCAATGAAGTTACTGTGAAAATCCCCGCGTTGCCACATTCCGCCGCCTGTTCGGGTGCACAACAGCACGTCTTTTGGGGCTTGTGTGAGGAAACCGGAGCACCCGTAGGAAACCCACGCAGACACAGGGCGAACGTGCAGGCTCCGCACAGACAGTGACCCAAGCCGAGAATCGAACCTGGGACCCTGGCACTGTGAAGCAACAGTGCTACTGTGCTACCATGCCGCCCTAGAGGGGAACTTGCAGTTGATGGTGCTCTCATGCATCTGCTGCCCTCTTCAAACTTCTTGCGGTAGACATTGGTGGATTTAGAAGGTGTTGTCCAATGAGCTTTGGGGAGTTTCTGCAATGCATCTTGCAGATGATGTACACTGATGCCACTGTTAGTGAGTGGAGGGAAGGAATGTTGAAGGTGGTGGACAGGGTGCTACTCGTGGGCTGCTTTATCCTGGATGGTGTCAAGTTTCTCCAGTGTTGGACCTGCACTCATCCAAACAAGTAGGGAGTATTCCATCACTCTCCTGACTTGTGCCTTGTAGATGTTGGACAGGTTTTATGTAGTCAGGTGGTCTGAATCCCTTGCCTCAGACCTGCTCTTTAACAACAATATATGGCTAGTCCAAATCAGTTTCTGGTCAGTGGTAACCCCAGTATGCAGGTGCTGATAATTCCATTGAATGTCATGGAAAGATGGTTGGATTCACTCTTGAAGGTGCTCATTGCCTCACACTTGTGTGGCACATGTTATTTGCCACTTGTCAGCCCAACACTGAATATGGTCCATGCCTTTCCTTACGTGAGCACGGACTGCTTCAGTATCCGAGGAACCACAAATTATGCTGAATTTTGTGTAACTATCAGCAAACACACCCACTTCTGACTTTATGATTGAGGGAAGGTCATTGATGAAGCCGCTTAACATGGTTGGGCCTATGCCACTACCCTGAGAACTCTCTGCAGCTATGTCCTGGAACTGAGATGATCGGCTTCCAACAACCAGAACCATTTCCTTTGTCCTAGGTATGACTCCTATCAGCAGAGGATTCCCCCCCCCCCCCCCCCCCCCCGATTTCCATTGACTCAAGTTTTGCTCGGGATCCTTGATGCCACACCTGGTCAAATGTGACCATGATATCAAGGACAGTCACTCTCGCCTCACCTCTGGTATTCAGTTTTTTAAATCCATGTTTGAACCAAGGCTGTAATGAGGTTGGGAGCTGATTGACCCTGACAGAACCCGAACTGAGCATCAGTGAGCAGGTTATAGCTAAACAAGTGTGCCTTCTGTGAAAACTGACTGCCATATACTTCCTACATTACAACAGTACTTCATTGGCTTTAAAGGTTTTGAAATGTGTAAAGGCTGTGAAAGGTGCTATGTTAATGCAAGTTTTGTTTTCTGTTCCATAGGCCACTTGCTTTGATGAATGAGGAATAGCCAATGGGGTTGCTCATCACAAGTTGGGAACTCGGTCTGATTTAGTGTAGGTTGATGTACTTTTAGCCTGTGCAGTCTTGAATTTCTGTTATGGAAGGCTGCACTTTTGGGAGCTCTGTTATTGATTTATATAATTTGAGAGATTGGCACTGGTTATTATCAGTCACATTTTAATTTGGATCCTATCAAACCTGTAGGACCTTCCACGGTTTCCTGCCAAAGAATTTCTTCCACTTCCATTTTGAGTAGGAAATTGTGACCTTTTCATTGGTCTACCTCCTCTTCAATTCAAAACTGAAATAGTGTTCTTACTGATGTTTGTAGACCACTCGCTTTTATATTGGCCATATCAGCTCACTTAGCATCATAGAATACCTACAGTGCAGAAGGACACCAATCGGCCCATTGAGTCTGCTCGACCCTCTGAAAGAGCACCCTACCCAGGCCCACTCCTCTGCCCCATCTCTGTAACCCCACCTAACCTTTGGACACTAAGGGGCAATTCAACATGGCCACTCGACCTAACCTGCACATTTTTGGACTATGGAGCACCAGTAAGAAACCCAGGCAGACACGGGGAAAATATTCAGACTCCACACACAGTCTCACAAGGTCAGAATTGAACCCGGGTCCCTGGCGCTGTGAGGCAGCAGTGCAAACCAATTTGCTACTGTGCCGCCCAAACTTGTCAAACAGCTATTTTGATTAATGTGGTTTTAAAGTCCAAGGATGACCAAACACCAGAAATGGTTGTAGTTGTTGGAAGCCAATCATTTCAGTTCCAGGACATAGCTGCAGGGAGTTCTCAGGGTAGTGTCATGGGCCCAACCATGTTAAGCGGCTTCATCCATGACCTTCGCTCAATCATAAAGTCAGAAGTGGGTGTGTTTGCTGATAGTTACACAAAATTCAGCAGCATTCGTGGAAAGAGTTGGAATATTAATAATTGAATGTGTTCTCTATTTTTTTGCACCTCCCAGATAGAGGCTTGGTAAAATATATTAAACTGTGTGGTCTCACAGCCCTGCGCCAAGACTTGAACACAACTTCGAGTAATGCTTCAGTGCAATGCTGAGGAGTACTGCCAACTGTAGACCCTACCTATTTGTCCAGGTATACTTAAAAGATCCTGATAGCACTATTCAAAGAAGAACAGTGGCGTTTTCCCAATGGTTTTCCTGCAGCTGACAAAAATGAATACCTGTTATCTAATTGGAACTTTGTTATGGACACATTGGCTGATCCTTTGCTTTTGTGGCAGTGACTGGAGAAGTTATTCATTGAACGTTCTATGACATATTCCTGAAATACTATATAAATGCAAATGCAAGTCTTTTCCTGATTAGATTTAAAATTGCAAATGCCTCTGATCCAATTATAACTAGCGTTATGTGTAATGTGTCGATATGTGGGTGGCAACAGGAATTACTGCAACTGCTGGCATAATACATTTTAGATACTGTCACTTGCATTTAGTTCACACCATGTTTCATTCCAAGAATAAGATGACATTTAATCCAATCAAATAGCTGACAGATGCATTTTTGTGCATACCTACATAATAGCTTTACTGCAAGTGACAAAACTGGCTCTAATGGCAATCGTATAAAAAGTGGAAGATCCAGGAAACTACATTTAAGCAAAATTGGCATTCATACTGTCAGGATGGAATTTAATAATTAATTATTCATTAAAACACAAGGAATTTATGTATTAGAAAAATATCACCATGGTCTGCAGCACTGGTTAGTTGTTTTTTCATGTGTTCTTGGGATGTGGCATCGACTGCATGACTATCATTTGTTATACATTTTAGTTGCTGTGAAATGAAGAGTCTAAAGTTCTTGTTCGTTTTCACCAAACACCATTTATTTAACTTCCACAGCCTCTGACAAAACACACCACCTGACAGAGGCCACCTGAAGCCCCTTTCCATATCCGTGTCAATTAATGGATATTTAACATAAATGAGACAACTAATTGCAATGTCTCTTAACCCATTACTTAACAATCTCCCCTGGAGAAAAAAAATAATTAGGTGAAAACAAAATTTCAAGAAACTCAAACACACACATGATGCCGCCCCCCCCCCCTTTCTTTCTCTTTTTTTGTTTGGAGAAAGAAAAGAAAAAACAGTCACAGAAACAAGCGCCCTTCATTAACAATATCCAAAAGTTTCTGTGAACTCGCCCCTCTTTTCGTAAAACAGTCTGACAGTTGATAGCTCCTGTAGACCCATTTAATTTTTGTTATTTCCCCTCTGTCCAACATCTGCTTCAAACTTGTGATGTCTATCCGTAACCTCTTTTCATTGACACTTTTTGTAGAGTGCGCATTTTCCCACCGGGATTTATTGTCAATGTGACAGTCAATAGGTATATTACCCAAACTTCTTGTCAATATCATACTAATATAAAAGGCCATATCCACTGCCTCTACAAGGCTTAACGTCTCAGCAGCCAAAGTGCTTTTTACCACTCTCCTTATTTTCTTTGTTTCCCACACAAGTGGGCAACATTTACCATTGTTCCCCAAAAGGAAAATTATAAAACCTCCTGCGCTTGAAACCCCATCACATAAATTTGCGTAGGACGCATCAAGTGCTTAAGGTCACCTAAAACCGGGAACTTCAAAACACACTCCTGCGTTTTAGTTTGGCCAATGCTTTATTTGCTCTTACTATGTCTTCCACTTTGGGATCATTAATTTATGTACTCAACTCTAAGACATCAAAACTCACGTCTGGTCTAGTCTGTCTACCTAACCAGTTCAGTTGCCCAATTAAACTTCGTAGTTGCTCTTTTTCTATCTTTGAAACCATTGCGTCTTTTTGTGAAACTCAGCCACGACTAATTGCTATTGGGGTGATGCTTTCCAAATAAGATTGCTGACGTAAAGTTGCCCCTAATTTAGTCTGTCCAATTTCCAGTCCAATATATTTACATGCACCGGAAGCCTGACTTCCAACCCTGAATTCTTTCTTCAAACCAGAGATTACAATAGCTTCAAAATCACTAGTCCCACCCCACAAAAAATCATCGACATGCATCATAAAAATGCCAGGAAGATTTCCTTTATCGTGCCAGTAAAATATTGCAGGAATTGCTTTCAACTGGCAACAGCCTAACTTTAACAAAACTGGCAGCAGGTTACGTGACAGGTTATTATGTAGAGATATGGGTTCAAAGACAAGGAAAATTAGGAGAAAGGGTAAGAGGAAAAATAAATTTTGAAAAGTTACTGATCAAGGTGTTAGGATTCATAACAAAGACATAAAAAAATACCTGAATGCTCGTAGTATACAAAATAAGGTAAATGAGTTGATGGCGCAAATCATCGTGAATGACTGATTTAGTGGCCATTACTGAAACATGGTTAAAAGATGGTCACGACTGGGAGTTAAATATCCAAGGGTATCAGACTATACGAAAGGATAGAATGGACGGTAAGGGCGGTGGTGTAGCTTTGTTGTTTAAGGATGGCATCCGGGCAATAGTAAGGGATAATATTGGTGCTATGGAGGACAAGGTTGAATCAATTTGGGTGGAAATCAGGAATAGTAAGGCAAAAAGGTCACTAATAGGAGTAGTTTATAGGCCACCAAATAGTAACAGAATGGTAGGGCAGGAAATAAGCAAAAAAATAACGGATGCATGTAGAAATGGTACAGCGGTTATCATGGGAGATTTTAATCTGCATATCGATTGGTTTAACCAGGTTGGTAAAGGCAGCCTTGAGGAGTTTATAGAATGTGCCAAGGATAATTTCCTGGAACAGTATGTAATGGAACCTACAAGGGAACAAGCGGTCCTAGATCTGGTCCTGTGTAATGAGGCAGGATTGATTAATGATCTCATAGTTCGGGATCCTCTTGGAAGGAGTGACCACAATACGGTGGAATTTAAAATACAGTTGGAGGATGACAAGGTAAAATCAAACACTAGTGTTTTGTGCTTAAACAAAGGCGATTACAATGGGATGAGAGAAGAACTAGCTAAGGTAGACTGGGAGCAAAGACTTCATGGTGAAGCAGTTGAGGAACAGTGGAGAACCTTCCGAGCGATCTTTCACAGTGTTCAGAAAAGGTTCATACCGACAAAAAAGAAAGACGGTAGAAAGGGGAAAAATCGACCGTGGATATCTAAGGAGGTGAGGGAGAGTATCAAATTGAAGGAAAAAACATACAAAGTGGCAAAAATTAGTGGGAGACTAGAGGACTGGGAAGTCTTTAGGGGATAACAGAAAGCTACTAAAAAAGCCATAAAGAAGAGTAAGGTAGACTATGAAAGTAAACTGGCTCAGAACATAAAAGCAGATCGTAAAAGCTTCTACAAATATATAAGACAAAAAAGAGTGGCTAAGGTAAACATTGGTCCTTTGGAAGATGAGAAGGGAGATTTAATAATAGGAGACGGGGAAATGGCTGAGGAGCTGAACAGGTTTTTTGGGTCAGTCTTCACAGTGGAGGACACAAATAACATGCCAGTGACTGATGGAAATAAGGATATGATAGGTGAGGACCTTGAGATGATTGTAATCACTAAGGAGGCAGTATTGGGCAAGCTAATGGGGCTAAAGGTAGACCAGTCTCCTGGCCCTGATGATGCATCCCAGAGTGTTAAAAGAGATGGCTAGGGAAATTGTAAACGCACTAGTGATAATTTATCAAAATTCACTAGACTCTGGGGTGGTCCCAGAGGATTGGAAAGTAGCAAACGTGACACCACTGCTTAAAAAAGGAGGTCGGCAGAAAGCAGGTAATTATAGGCCGGTAAGCTTAACTTCGGTTGTAGGGAAAATGCTGGAATCTATCATTAAGGAGGAAATAGCGGGGCACCTGGAGGGAAATTGTCCCATTGGGCAGACGCAGCATGGATTCACAAAGGGTGGGTCGTGCCTGACTAATTTGGTAGAATTTTTTGAGGACGTTACCAGTGCAGTAGATAACGGGGAGCCAATGGATGTGGTATATCTGGATTTCCAGAAAGCTTTTGACAAGGTGCCACACAAAAGGTTACTGCATAAACTAAAGATGCATGGCATTGAGGGTAAAGTGGTAGCATGGGTAGAGGATCGGTTAACTAACAAAGCAGAGAGTGGGGATAAATGGGTGTTTCTCTGGTTGGCAACCTGGAACGAGTGGGGTCCCTCAAGGACCAGTGTTGGGCCCGCAGTTGTTCACAATTTACATAGATGATTTGGAGTTGGGGACCAAGTGCAATGTGTCAAAGTTTGCAGACGACACTAAGATGAGTGGTAAAGCAAAAAGTGCAGAGGATACCGGAAGTCTGCAGAAGGATTTGGATAGGTTAGGTGAATGGGCTAGGGTCTGGCAGATGGAATTCAATGTTGCCAAGTGTGAGGCTATCCATTTTGGGAGGAATAACAGCAGAATGGATTATTATTTAAATGGTAAGGTGTTAAAACATGCTGCTGTGCAGAGGGACCTGGGTGTCCTGGTGCACGAGTCGCAAAAAGTTGGTGTGCAGGTGCAACAGGTGATTGAGAAGGCTAATCGAGTTTTGTCTTTCATTGCTAGAGGGATGGAGTTCAAGACTAGGGAGGTTATGCTGCAATTGTATAGGGTGTTGGTGAGGCCGCATCTGGAGTATTGTGTTCAGTTTTGGTCTCCTTACCTGAGAAAGGACATATTGGCACTGGAGGGAGTGCAGAGGAGATTCACTCGGTTGATCCCAGAGTTGAGAAGATTAGATTATGACGAGAGGTTGAGTAGACTGGGACTGTACTCATTGGAGTTTAGAAGGATGCGGGGGGATCTTATTGAAACATATAAAATTATGAAGGGAATAGATAGGATAGATGCGGGCAGGTTGTTTCCACTGGTCGGGGAAAGCAGAACTAGGGGGCATAGCCTCAAAATAAGGGGAGGTAGATTTAGGACCGAGTGTAGGAGGAACCTCTTCACCCAAAGGGTTGTGAATCTCTGGAATTCCTTGCCCAGTGAAGCAGTTGAGGCTCCTTTAAACGTTTTTAAGAAAAAGATCTAAAGAATAAAGGGATTCGGGGATATGGTGTACGGGCCGGAGAGTGGAGCTGAGTCTACAAAGATCAGCCATGGTCTCATTAAATGGCGGAGCAGGTTCGAGGGGCCAGATGGCCTACTCCTGTTCCTAGTTCTCATGTTCTTATGTTCTTATGACCTGACCGAAAAATACCAGACTCTAGATGCATCATTTAATCCATATACACATTTGTTCAACTTTCCAGAGTACCCCTTCTGTGTTAGCTGCTTCTTTAGGAGTACGGAGAAAAATGTCTCTCTGGAGCTGATGCCCCTGCAAAAAGGCAGCTTTTATAGGTATAGATTTGCATTCCCATGCCTTTGTGGCTAATAGAGCCAAGAAAATCTTTAAAATAACCTTTCCTGCTGGAGGTGAATCTACCCTTAAATCCTGATCTAAGTTTTCTTCAAATCCCCTTGCCACGAGCCTGGCCTTTGCCTTATAAGTTCCACCCGGAAGAACCTTTTCCGTGCAAATCCATCTGTCGGATAGAGCTCTTTGTCCCCTATCCGGTACTCCCGTGTATACCCCAAATTCACTCCAACTATGCAATCTTGCTGTTTAGCTTCTTTAATAACTTTTTCATCTAATTTATTTGAAGCCACCAAAATCTCACGTGCATGTGCGCTTCTACTCCTATTAGTATTCGTAGTCTTACTCATGTTCCGAGATCTTGACAAACTACGTCCCCTTTCCCGCCTGGTATCTCATTCTGTACTGCTACTGCTTGATCTTTCCCTTCTGCTGTGGGATGTCCTTTAAATAGTTATCGACCTATTCCTGCGGACCTGTTCACTATCCGATGTACTATCTCAACTGGCACTGCGTTTCTGTGTCCTCCATTTTTGAACTTCGTTTTCCCAATCCATTGTCTTGACTCCTTCCCCTGAATGCTGTACATTCAACCAATGTTTATACTTTCCAGTGACCTTCCCTGCTCTACTAATAACAGTTGCACCCTTCCATTGACTAGACCCTTCAGGCAAGTATGTCACTTTTGTACCAACTTTTGGCAGTTGCCCTTTCGGAAAAATGGCCTGTTTTAATTCACCAGAAGTGTTGTGTTCCTCCACAGAAACCCTGTCTATGTCAGTTAATTGGTCCTCATAGTTCTGTAACACATGCGTACCAGATGACTCTGGTTCCTTGTCATGTCTGTCTGCTCTGTCTAAATTTGAAAATTTGTAATCTGTACTCATTATCCTTGATGAATGTACCCTAACAGTTTGATTACCATGTTGCAAAATAATTGTTTTGCCATCTATGCCTATGATCTTCCCTGGGTTTTTCCATTCATTAGAATTGTCTCTCTTATAGTATACCATGCCTCCTTGCTGAAAAACGGCATCTGATGGCCGTACGTTATGTCTTAAATCTCTGCGAAGACTCCTGCTTCCAAAAAAGCTTTTCTACTGCTATGTAATGCATTTAAATGTTCAGCAAAACCAGAGCTAATTGTAGTCCCCTCCCAAGCTGGAGGCTGGTCATCCAAAATGGATGGAATTTTAGGATTTCTGCCAAACACTAATTGATAAAGACTATAGCCCCCAACCATCTGCAATGAATTCTTTACATGTACTGCCTATGCTAAAGCTGAATTTAGCCTGCAATTTGGTCGATCTGCCATAATTTTCCGAAGCATGTCATCGATGACAGCATGATTTCTTTCACAGACACCATTACTAAATGGGCTTTCTGCAGTCGTATTCATGACTCTGATATTCATGTTTTCACACAGATCCCTAAACTCATCATGAACAAATTCTCCCCCATTGTCCATAAGGAATTTTGCCGGTGGACCCATTCCTGTCCCTATCCATTTACCATGATTTGATCCAGAATTACTCTCTTTTCTTTACTTCGTACAATCGTTGATTGACTAAATCTGGTTGCTAAATCTGCAAAATAAATATATTATTTACTTTATCCCAGATCTTAAGGTCCATGGCCACAATGTTGTTAAAAGTCCTGGCCAAAGGTAGGGTTACTATCGGTCGTGCTGGTGTCCTTCTGTACTTCCTACAAACTTCACAGCGGTCACTAACCTGTTCTATCAGTTTAGTATAGTCGTCATCCCTTACCCCTGCATCCTTTAATCCATTTTTCAGCCTCCGAGGAGACGGATGTGCAAATTGCATATGCAGTATTAATACCACAAGATTTTTATCAGCTAAAGTCCCATTTTCAACTGCCATTAACACATCCTTAACCACTCTACTTGAAAAATTATTTTTTAGTAATGGAATGCAATAGTGTCCCGACTGTGTAAATTGTAAGTCCACCGTCTTTCCAAAAACTGTTGCCTTATCCTGTTCCACATCCAGTTTCATGTGGGCTTTCTTCATCGATGGTCTGCTCCGAAGCAAAGGTATCTCACTTGATACAACATCCGTGCTAATGAAATGATTCACTCCGGCAATATTGCAAGGGATCACCACCCTTTTCAGCGACTTCAGAGTATTATCATCCCCAAACCTGAAACTTGTGCAACTTTCAAATTCCTTAACCTTGTTACGATTTTCAGCATTCAAAGAGTCCAAGTAACATTTTAACCAGTCAATCCACACACAGTAGATGTGCGGCCACTGTCCAATACAGCACAGTTGAAGGATTCTGCAACCAACACCCTCATTACCGGCGTAAAACTGCTTGTCAATAGGACAATGCCTTCTTTCTGGTCACTATCTTTTTCCTCTTCTGACTCTTCCGTGTCATGTGTCGCTTCAAACACTCCATCATAACGGGTTGGACAGTTGAAAGCATAATGGTATTGAGAGTCACATCGAAAACATCAATTTATCATGCCCCGTGCATTTCTGGGGTTCATCTTCCTATTGTAGGTTCTAACTGGGTTTCTGTCTTCATAATTTCCTTGTCTCGGTCTCCTTCTATAGTCTTGAGCCCTGTTCGTAGCCATACGATTTCGCCATCCTGTTGGTAGTGTATCTTCCATATTCTGCCTTATTGCAGGCTGACCTATTTGGGTCATCAGAGCCATCGGAATCGAATGTTTCTCCAGAAACTTTTGTAAAGCTTTTGTCATCTGTTCGAATAAGGTATCCTTATCAGTAAACTGAACTCCTGTCAAAACCAGGAGCTTATCCATGTTGCTCACTCTAGCACAGTCAAGTAATTTAAAGGCCAACACCGACTGTGGAAATTCCAGGTTGTGTTTCTGCAGCCTTTTATATCGTCTGCTAAATTCCATTATGTAGTCTTCCATGGAGATATCCTCCATTTTCTGAACTTATCAAAATCCAACCAGGCTTCATACGCACTTAACAAGTAATCTTTCTTATAAATCTTATCCATATGATGTAATAAAGTCTCCAGACCTTCTTCTGAGTCTAACTCTTCCAATTCCAGCTCAGAAAGCACTTTGTTTCGGATTTTACTACCATTTGGTAGAGAAAGAGCCAATGCCACACCTTGTTTTCTCTTTCCCAAAGCAGTGACTTTAGTCCACATAACTACTGCACTTCTCCATTGGCCGTACGATTCCCTTTCAGAAAATAAGGGAGGAAAGTCATATCCAGCCATCTTTATCCTGGGTTCAGCTATGTATCTTTTTTTTTTCCTTCTCTCTCACTCCTTGGTTTGATCAGGAAAAGTTGTATCTTTCAAACCTTCACATTTGCACAGCAACCGTCCTCTGCTACCATTGTTATACGTTTTAGTTGCTGTGAAATGAAGAGTCTAAAGTTCTTGTTCCTTTTCACCAAACACCATTTATTTCACTTCCACAGCCTCTGACAAAACTCTTAACAACACACCATCTGACAGAGGCCACCGGAGTACCTTTACATATCAATTAATGGATACTTAACATAAATGAGATAACTAATTGCAATGTCTCTTAACCCATTACTTAACATTATTTATTGCTCATCACAAATTGTCTTTGAGATGGACATAAACCGCTGCCTTGAATCACTGCAGTTTGTGTGGTGCAAGTACACCCACGATTAGGTAGGCCATTGGAGCCACACTCGTCCATGCAAGTGGTGCGTATTCCATCACATTCCTGACTTTGCCTTGTGGATGGTGGAAAGGTTTTGGGGAGTCAGCAGGTGTGTCACTCAGTGCAGAATACCCAGTCTTTGACCTTCCAGCTACAGTATTTATATGGTCCAGTTAATTAACTGGTTAGTCATGACCTGCAGAATGTTGATTGTAAGTTTGGCGATGGTAATGTGGTTCAATTTCAAGTTTAGAGTCTCCTTGTTGACGATAGTCATCGCCTTGCACCTGTGTGGCATATATGTTCCTTACCATTTATCACCCCAAGCTTGATATGACCCCTCACTGTGTGTGGGCACAGACTTCTTCATTATCAGAGTTGTGAATGGAACTGAACACTGATCATCAGCAAACAACTCCACTCCTGAGCTCATGATGGGGTGAAGGCAATTGAACCAACTGAAAATGCTTGGCCCTGGGTTACTGCTCTGACGAACGCCTGCAGCTTTGACCAGGGGTAAAGATGATTGGATTCTAGCAACCATAACCATTTTCCTTAATGCTAGGTATGAGTCCAGCCACTGGAGAGGTTTTCCATTACCTTCAATTTCACTTGGGCTTCTTGATGTCATGTTAAGTAAAATGCTGCCTTGATGACAAGGGCACTCTTAGCGTAAATTAAGGGGTTTTGTTTTCCACACTTGGACTGCAATCAATCCTAGTGTTTCGGATCATCAATCAGATTTTTATAAAGAATAATTGCCTCAATAATTCAGCAAACAGTGCCATCACAAAATGCCACCTATTAAAAACTCTTGAGAGACTTCCGGGTGCGGCGATGACCAGCTGAGTCGCACGTTTCGGCAGCTCCCGGTGAAACGGACTTTTGGGCTCTTGATAGGAGCCCCAACGGCAATTTTGACGGCTAAAAACACTGTGCGGTAAACCAGAAAGGAATCCTCCCTGGATACAGATGAAAAAAGGAGGAGAAAGTGGCCGGATTGCAGTGGATCCTTTAGAACAGCGGCAAGGAAGGCAAGCAAAAACCAAGATGGCGTCGGAAGGTGGCAGTTTAACATGGGGCCCTGAACAACAAGAGTTCTTGAAATGCTGTGTGGAAGAGCTCAAAAAGGAAATGAAGAAAGAGCTGTTGGCCCCGATACTACAGGCGATCGAAGGGCTAAAGGAGGAACAAAAGACCCAGGAGCGGGAGCTTCGGGTCGTGAAGGCAAAGGCAGCCGAGAATGAGGACGACATACAGGGCCTGGTGGTGAAGACGGAGACGCATGAGGCACATCAGAAACGATGTGTGGAAAGGTTGGAGGCACTGGAGAACAACGCAAGGAGGAACAACCTGAGGATTCTTGGTCTTCCTGAAGGTGTGGAGGGAGCGGACGTCGGGGCATATGTGAGCACGATGCTGCACTCATTAATGGGAGCGGAGGCCCCGGCGGGTCCGTTGGAGGTGGAGGGAGCATACCGAGTGATGGCGCGAGGACCGAGAGCAGGAGAAATTCCCAGAGCCATAGTGGTGAGATTCCTCCGTTTTAAGGAGAGAGAAATGGTCCTTAGATGGGCAAAGAAAACTCGGAGCAGTAAATGGGAGAACGCGGTGATCCGCGTTTATCAAGACTGGAGTGCAGAGGTGGCGAGAAGGAGGGCGAGCTTTAATCGGGCCAAGGCGGTGCTTCATAAAAAGAAGATAAAATTTGGAATGCTGCAACCGGCAAGACTGTGGGTCACATATCGAGGGAGGCACCACTACTTTGAGACGGCGGATGAAGCGTGGACTTTTATTGTGGAAGAAAAACTGGAATGAGCGGGTTATTAAAAAGAACGTTTGAACAAAGTGGTGGGGCGAATGTGGGGGGCAAAGAGGGGGGTTAAAAAGGGGAGAAAGAGGAGTTTTATGTACTAATCCTGCGATGTGGTAACTTTTCTCTCTCCCACAGGTGGTGATGGGGGGAGGAGGGGAGGTGGAGGAGATGGGGCGTTGGCCATTGGGGGCGGGGCCAAGGGAGAAGCGCGGGCTTGGTTCCCGCGCTATGATAATCATGGCGGGAATAGAGAAGCAGGAAGGAGGGGGCGTCGCACGGTGCGAGCCGAGGTCACGGGGGGAAGCCGAGGTCGGCCAGAGTTTGCTGACTTCTGGGAGCAACATGGGGGGAGTAATTACGCTAGCGGGGGATCTAGCGGGGGAGGTGGGAGGGGGGTATTACTGGGTTGCTGCTGCTGGGGAGAGGGGGGAGCTGGTATGGGAGAGGATGGGCGGGGGGGGCACCGCCTGGGGGAGATACAGCTGCGTGGGAACCGGGTGAGGAGCTGGAAAAAGGTGATGGCTAATCGACAAGGGGGGGGTAGGAAGCCCCCTAACCCGGCTGATCACGTGGAACGTGAGAGGGCTGAACGGGCCGATAAAGAGGGCACGGGTACTCGCACACCTTAAGAAACTTAAGGCAGATGTGGTTATGTTACAGGAAACGCACCTGAAACTGATAGACCAGGTTAGGCTACGCAAAGGATGGGTGGGGCAGGTGTTCCATTCGGGGCTAGATGCGAAAAACAGGGGGGTGGCTATATTAGTGGGGAAGCGGGTAATGTTCGAGGCACAGACTATAGTGGCGGATAACGGGGGCAGATACGTGATGGTGAGTGGCAAACTACAGGGGGAGATGGTGGTTTTGGTAAACGTATATGCCCCGAACTGGGATGATGCCAATTTTATGAGGCGGATGCTAGGACGCATTCCGGACCTAGAGATGGGAAAGCTGATAATGGGGGGAGATTTTAATACGGTGTTGGAACCAGGGCTGGATAGGTCGAAGTCCAGGACTGGAAGGAGGCCGGCAGCAGCCAAGGTACTTAAAGATTTTATGGAGCAGATGGGAGGTGTAGACCCGTGGAGATTTAGCAGACCTAGGAGTAAGGAGTTCTCGTTTTTCTCCTATGTCCATAAAGTCTACTCGCGAATAGACTTTTTTGTGCTGGGGAGGGCATTGATCCCGAAGGTGAGGGGAACGGAGTATACGGCTATAGCCATTTCGGATCACGCTCCACACTGGGTAGACTTGGAGATAGGGGAGGAAACAGGAGGGCGCCCACCCTGGAGAATGGACATGGGACTAATGGCAGATGAGGGGGTGTGTCTAAGGGTGAGGGGGTGCATTGAAAGTACTTGGAACTCAATGATAATGGGGAGGTCCAGGTGGGAGTGGTCATGGAGGCGTTGAAGGCGGTGGTTAGAGGGGAGCTGATATCAATAAGGGCACATAAAGGGAAGCAGGAGAGTAAGGAACGGGAGCGGTTGCTGCAAGAACTTTTGAGGGTGGACAGACAATATGCGGAAGCACCGGAGGAGGGACTGTACAGGGAAAGGCAAAGGGTACATGTAGAATTTGACTTGCTGACTACGGGCACTGCAGAGGCACAATGGAGGAAGGCACAGGGTGTACAGTACGAATATGGGGAGAAGGCGAGCAGGTTGCTGGCACACCAATTGAGGAAAAGGGGAGCAGCGAGGGAAATAGGGGGAGTGAGGGATGAGGAAGGAGAGATGGAGCGGGGAGCGGAGAGAGTGAATGGAGTGTTCAAGACATTTTATAAAAAATTATATGAAGCTCAACCCCTGGATGGGAGGGAGAGAATGATGGGCTTCTTGGATCGGCTGGAATTTCCCAAGGTGGAAGAGCAGGAAAGGGTGGGACTGGGAGCACAGATCGAGGTAGAAGAAGTGGTGAAAGGAATTAGGAGCATGCAGGCGGGAAAGGCCCCGAGACCGGATGGATTCCCAGTCGAATTCTATAGAAAATATGTGGACTTGCTCGCCCCGGTACTGACGAGGACCTTTAATGAGGCAAAGGAAAGGGGACAACTGCCCCCGACTATGTCTGAAGCAACGATATCGCTTCTCTTAAAGAAGGAAAAGGACCCGCTACAATGCGGGTCCTATAGACCTATTTCCCTCCTAAATGTAGATGCCAAGATCCTGGCCAAGGTAATGGCAATGAGAATAGAGGAATGTGTCCCGGGGGTGGTCTACGAGGACCCAACTGGGTTTGTGAAGGGGAGACAGCTGAACACGAATATACGGAGGTTGTTAGGGGTAATGATGATGGCCCCACCAGAGGGGGAAACGGAGATAGTAGTGGCGATGGATGCCGAGAAAGCATTTGATAGTGGAGTGGGATTATTTGTGGGAGGTGTTGAGGAGATTTGGTTTTGGAGAGGGGTATGTTAGATGGGTGCAGCTGTTGTATAGGGCCCCAATGGCGAGCGTGGTCACGAATGGACGGGGATCTGCATATTTTCGGCTCCATAGAGGGACAAGGCAGGGATGCCCTCTGTCCCCATTATTGTTTGCACTGGCGATTGAGCCCCTGGCGATAGCGTTGAGGGGTTCCAAGAAGTGGAGGGGAGTACTTAGAGGAGGAGAAGAACACCGGGTATCTTTGTATGCGGACGATTTGCTACTATACGTGGCAGACCCGGCGGAGGGGATGCCAGAAATAATGCGGATACTTGGGGTGTTTGGGGATTTTTCAGGGTATAAATTGAACATGGGGAAAAGTGAGTTGTTTGTGGTGCATCCAGGGGAGCAGAGTAGAGAAATAGAGGACCTACCGTTGAGGAAGGTAACAAGGGACTTTCGTTACCGGGGGATCCAGATAGCCAAGAATTGGGGCACATTGCATAGGTTAAATTTAACGCGGTTGGTGGAACAAATGGAGGAGGATTTCAAGAGATGGGATATAGTATCCCTGTCACTGGCAGGGAGGGTGCAGGCGGTTAAGATGGTGGTCCTCCCGAGATTCCTCTTTGTGTTTCAGTGCCTCCTGGTGGTGATCACGAAGGCTTTTTTTAAAAGGATTGAAAAGAGCATCATGGGTTTTATGTGGGCCGGGAAGACCCCGAGAGTGAGGAAGGGATTCTTACAGCGTAGCAGGGATGGGGGGGGGCTGGCACTACCGAGCCTAAGTGAGTATTATTGGGCCGCTAATATTTCAATGGTGAGTAAGTGGATGGGAGAGGAGGAGGGAGCGGCGTGGAAGAGATTAGAGAGGGCGTCCTGTAGGGGGACTAGCCTACAGGCTATGGTGACAGCCCCATTGCCGTTCTCACCGAGGAACTACACCACAAGCCGGGTGGTGGTGGCTACACTGAAGATTTGGGGA
The DNA here is from genome assembly GCF_047496885.1 of Scyliorhinus torazame. NCBI lineage: Eukaryota > Metazoa > Chordata > Chondrichthyes > Carcharhiniformes > Scyliorhinidae > Scyliorhinus > Scyliorhinus torazame. The sequence continues at coordinate 148,527,004 of NC_092721.1, read as the reverse complement.
CAGTGGAGACGGCATAGGGGAAAGACTGGAGCCTTGGGGGGGGTCCCCGATAAGAAACAACCATAGGTTTGCCCCGGGGGGAATGGATGGGGGATATGGAATGTGGCAAAGAGCAGGAATAACGCAACTGAAAGATCTGTTTGTGGATGGCAAGTTCGCGAGTCTGGGAGCGCTGACCGAGAAATATGGGTTGCCCCAAGGGAATGCATTCAGGTATATGCAACTGAGGGCTTTTGCGAGGCAACAGGTGAGGGAATTCCCGCAGCTCCCGACACAAGAGGTGCAGGACAGAGTGATCTCAAAGACATGGGTGGGGGATGGTAAGGTGTCAGATATATATAGGGAAATGAGGGACGAAGGGGAGACTATGGTAGATGAACTAAAAGGGAAATGGGAAGAAGAGCTGGGGGAGGAGATCGAGGAGGGGCTGTGGGCAGATGCCCTAAGCAGGGTAAACTCGTCGTCCTCGTGTGCCAGGCTAAGCCTGATTCAGTTTAAGGTATTACACAGGGCGCATATGACTGGAGCACGGCTCAGTAAATTTTTTGGGGTGGAGGATTGGTGTGCGAGGTGCTCGAGAAGCCCAGCGAATCATACCCATATGTTTTGGTCATGCCCGGCACTCCAGGGGTTTTGGATGGGGGTGACAAAGGTGCTTTCAAAAGTAGTCGGGGTCCGGGTCGAACCAAGCTGGGGGTTGGCTATATTTGGGGTTGCACAAGAGCCGGGAGTGCAGGAGGCGAGAGAGGCCGATGTTTTGGCCTTTGCGTCCCTAGTAGCCCGGAGCAGGATATTGCTAATGTGGAAAGAAGCCAAGCCCCCGGGGGTGGAGACCTGGATAAATGACATGGCGGGGTTTATAAAGCTAGAGCGGATTAAGTTTGTCCTAAGGGGGTCGGCTCAAGGGTTCACCAGGCGGTGGCAACCGTTCGTCGAATACCTCGCAGAAAGATAGACGGAATGGAAAAAAGAAGGCAGCAGCAGCAGCCCAGGATCGGGGGAGGGGCAGGGGGGGAGGAACCAGAAGGACTCTCAGGGTTGTTAATATATACTGTATAATATGTATAGGTCGTTGCGACAGATAATTATATATTGGACTGTTAAATTATATTTTTGGAGAGTGTTACTTGTGACAAGGCAGTTGCCAATTAGGGCTAGTTTTCATTTTTGTTATTTATTATTTATTCATTTTTTTGTTTATAAAATAGGTCATTGTTATTTGTGTTGTTATAATATTGTGTAAAGAATGCACAATGTACTGTGTTGGTTGACCAAAAATTTTCAATAAAATATGTATTAAAATAAAAACTCTTGAGAGCACCTAAAAGTTTCATAATTCATCGCTACAGACCAAAGCGTAATCACAACACATCTCCTTGTCTGCAACTGCTGAGAAATCTGCTAAGTCACAGAATAATTTCAAAAAAATAAATGCGTAATATTATAAAGTTCACAGTCCATTATGATATGTATGCATCGACGTCTTACAAATCCTTCAACAATTCCCTGTATCTTTCACTTTTTGCTGCTGGTAACCACAGTAAGTCATTTTGCTTCAGCTGCAATAGTTTCTTTGTCATATTCAGAATTTTAAAAACCCAAGGTAAAAATATTATTTTGATTTTTACAGATTCACCTTGGTCCAAGTAAGAGTAACAACTTGTCTCAAAGTATGGAGGACACTTCTAACACCGATGTTGAAGTCTCCCTACAGGTGATCATCTATAACATCAAAAGGTTCAAATAGGCAGTCTGCCTGCTTGGTAAGAGAAAAATATGGCTTCAATGGACAGAGTCAACACAAAGCTTTCTCTTCAATGAAAGCTGCAAGGTTGTCCATTTTATATTGAGACGATGAAGGGCCAAGGCCATCAAGGCTTACAGAAGGCAAGATAAATCAGAAAAAACTGAGACAATGCCAGACTTAGATTTTCAATGCTTGAAATTGGAAATTCTGGTATTTAGACATGCTGACACCAAGAAAGGATGAGTTAAATTATGCGTGTCTTGTTTTCAATATTCAGACGGGAAGAACATGTAGGGTGGGATATTTGGATTTAGAAAGATTAAATGCAGTTGGAATTGGAAGAAAGAAGCTGAAGATGAGATACTGCTTATTGGAGGACAAGTGCTTTTTTGCATCCTTCCCAGGAGCATAAGGGAAATAAGTACTAGTATTTTTTGAGTGCCTTCTTGTGTCCTTGTGAGATCCAAAAGTACGTTACAGCCAATTAAATTGTTTTACTATATGGTTAATGTTCTTATTTGTGTATACCTGACAGTTTGCACACAGCCAGGTTGTCACAAACAATAAGTGAATTGAGATAGTTTCTTGATGCAATTATGCTGAAATTACATCAAATTTTATGCTAGGTTCGATGCTTATTTTGCTGAAGGGAACTTAGCCTGAACTTTTTTTTTGCAGGACTTTTAGGCATGTAAAAGCTGATGTAAAACTGGCACAAATTTGCATATTATCAGAAGCTTTAAAAAAAATACTGTATTCCCATCAGAGAATAAAGACTGAAAAATGTTTTTATTGTTGTTTGGTTGAATTTTTTGTAAAAATGAGGCAACTTGCATGTGTGTGGTGTGAAATCCCAGTCAAAATTAATGACTAAACATAATTTGAGTATGACATTTTTTAAGGAGAAAGCTGTCTTTTACAAACATGACATATCTGTACAGCTCGAAAAACACTTACACATGATACTTTTTAGCTTATTTTACTGACCCAAGCAGTTAAAGTAGACATGTATATGGTGTTTCTAACTTTTTAAATTACTAATCAGAAATGCGATCAGTGACCTCTCTCTTCCAAATTAGCCACCTTTAGCTAATGTATTGGACAGCACTGACACAGAGCACTTGGACGTTTCACTATTTACTTGTCTGACAAAAGAAATACCTAAACATAGTGGAAGTGTGAATCTCCGGTCAGTCAGGGTGCTGACTCCATTTTCTTGGTACTCTGTTGTCTCGTTATGAGCTCTGACGTTTTAGCACTGAGCTTATTGGAGAGGAACGTGTTCTGATTTAGCCACTCACTTCTGTTTGTGTGTGCTCCATTGCTATGTGCTGTAACAAAATGAATTTATATGGCTTCCTTGGTGTACATTTGGGAAGAATCCAACGTTAGTGTCAAAATATTATTAATATTGCTGAAGTCTGAATCATATACATAATTATAGAACAGCCTGTAGAACACAAAAGTCCTGTGTTGCAGAACTGCTTAGAATGACGCTCAACAGAAACAACTGCATCTTTTTTCAGACCTACTTTGCAAAGGCACATTCCAGAGCAGGTGGACGGCAGTCCGTTGTCTGCTGCAACCACCACCTCTTCCACTATTATGCAGAACAGATATATGTCCAGTGAAAATGTTATTCCAGCTGTTTAGTCATGAATTGTTTTGGATGTTCTGAGCAGACGGCATTTTTAAGGAGATTGCAAATCTCAGTTAGAAAAATGCAAAAACAAAAATCACAAAGAAAACCTCCATCTAACTCTAGATATGTATTACACAAATATTAGGTTCAATACCGTCTAAAAATGGGACACAAATTTATGTTGGTGCATTTTTTGCGTAAATATTCTGTATAGGGGCAAGGCTATGTATTGAGCAGCAGAGGATTTTGACATATCAAAGAATCATAGAGTTTTACAGCAGAGCAAGAGGCCCTTTGGCCCATTGCATCTACACTGACCTAACTATTGACCCCTCCACTAAGGGGAAAAGTAATAATAATTGCTTATTATCACAAGTAGGCTTCAATGAAGTTACTGTGAAAAGTCCTAGTTGCCACATTCCGGCGCCTTTTCGGGGAGGCCGGTACGGGAATTGAACCCGCGCTGCTGGCATTATTCTGCATTGCAAGCCAGCTATTTGGCCCACTGTGCTAAACCAGCCCCTTCTTATCCACCCTATCTATGTCCCTCATAATCTTACACACCTCTGCCTTTTCTGCTCCAGGGAAAACAACCCCAACCTATCCAGTCTCTTAATAGCCAAGGCGATCCAGCCCAGGCAACATTCTGGTGAATCTTCACTGCACCCTCTCCAGTGCAATCACTCCCTTTCTGTACTGTGGTGACCAAAACTGTACACCGTACTCCAGCTGGGGCCGAACCAGTGGTTTATACAGCTCCAGCATAACCTCCCTGCTCTTATATTCGATGCTTTGGTTAATAAAGGTAAGAATCCAATACGCCTTCTTAACTACCTTATCTACCTGAGCTGTTGTCTTCAGAGATCTGTGAACCTGCACACCAAAGTCCTTTGATCCTCTGTACTTCCCAGGATCTGACCATTCATTGTATATTCCCTTTCCATGTTAGTCCTCCCAAAATGCATTATCTCACTTTTCATGGTTAAATTCCATTTGCAACTCTTCGGCATAACTAGCCCACTTAAACTGAAGGCCTTGTTCCTCACTATTTATTATACCACAAATTTTTGTGTCATCTGCGAACTTAGTTATCATACCTCCTACATTCACATCCAGATCATCATTAATGTGTACTACAAACAACAAGGGACCCAGAACCGATCCCTGTGGAACACCATTGGACGCAGGCGTCCAGCAACAAAAACATCCTTCAACCATCACCCTCTGCCTCCCACCACTGAGCCAGTTTTGGATCCAGTTTGCCAAAATTCCCTGGATCCCATGGGTTCTTAGCTTCTTCATCAGCCTCCGATGTGAGGCCTTGTCAAAAGCCTTAGGAAGTCATGTAGACTACGTCAACCGCACTACCCTCATCTACCTAGTCACCACAAAACATTCAATCAAATTTTGACAAAAAAAAAATGCTGACTATCCTTGATTAATCCTTGCCTCTCCAAGCGACATTAATTGAGTCCCTCAGAGTTTTTTCCAGTACTTTCCCTACCACTGAAGTTAGATTCACTAGCCTGTAATTTCCTGGTTCATTCTTACTTTCCTTCTTGAATAATGACATCACATTAGCTGTCCTTCAGTCCTCTTGCACCTCTGTTGTGGCCCGAGAAGATTTGAAAATTTTTGACAGAGCCGCTGCAATCTCCTCCCTTGCCTCCTATAGCAACCTGGGATACACTCATCTGACCCTGGGAGTTTATCCACTTTTAGGCCTGTTAATACCTTCTGTTGCTCGTTTTAGCCTTAGTTTAATTGCTCTAATTCTGTCACCTTTGCTCTTGAGTCGCCAGGTATCTTTCTGATACCACCACGTGGTTCAAGTCCGAGTAATGATTTTTTTTTTTTTTAAATATGTTTTTAGTAAGCATTTTTCAACAATATTTTCCACCTTACAAACAAGCCCCCCCCCCCCCCCCATAACAAAGAAAAGAAAAAGACCTCGCGTGGCAAGACATGAACATGGCAAGTCAATAAGATACAGAACTTTGTACATTGTAAACCTCCCGTACATGTCAGTTTCCGGATCATTCATGTGTTTTCTTGCTCAAATGCCCCCCAGAGGACCCACCCTTCTCTCTTCCCCCCCCCCCCCCCCCCACCACGAACATTGTCCCCTCCCCCCCCTGGGTTGCTGTTGCTGCTGTCCGACCTTCATCTACCGCTCCGCGAGATGGTCTAGGAACGGTTGCCACCGCCTATAGAACCCCTCTCAAGGCAAACGTTATCCTTTCCAACTTGATAAACCCTGCCATATCATTTATCCAGGCCTCCACGCTGGGGGGCTTCGCCTCCTTCCACATTAGCAAGATCCTTCGCCGGGCTACTAGGGACGCAAAGGCCAGAATGCCGGCCTCTTTAGCCTCCTGCACTCCCGACTCGTCCACTACTCCAAATAGTGCGAGCCCCAAGCTTGGCTTGACCCGGATTTTCACCACTTTAGATACTGTTCCCGCAACTCCCCTCCAGAACCCCTCCAGTGCCGGGCATGACCAAAACATATGGACATGGTTCGCCGGACTTCCTGAGCACCTCCCACATCTGTCCTCCACCCCAAAGAACCTACTCAACCTCGCCCCCATCATATGCGCTCTATGAACCACCTTAAATTGTATCAGGCTAAGCCTGGCACACGAGGAAGAGGAATTAACCTTACTTAGGGCATCAGCCCATAGCCCCTCAATCTCCTCCCCCAACTCCTCCTCCCATTTACCCTTCAGCTCCTCTACCAAAGCCTCCCCCTCTTTCATCTCCTGGTATATCGCCGACACCTTGCCCTCTCCGACCCATACGCCCAAAATCGCCCTATCGAATCCCCTGTGCCGGGATTAGCGGAAATTCCCTCACCTGCCGCCTCACAAACGCCCTCACTTGCATGTACCTGAAAGCGTTTCCCGGGGGTAGCCCAAACTTCTCCTCCAGCGCCCCTAAGCTCGCAAACGTCCCATCAATGAACAGGTCCCCCATTCTTCTAATCCCTGCCTGATGCCAGCTCTGAAACCCCCCCATCTATACTTCCTGGGACAAACCGATGGTTACCCCTGATCGGGGACCACACCGAGGCTCCCGCCGCACCCCTGTGCCGTCTCCACTGCCCCCAGATCTTTAGCGTTGCCGCCACCACCGGGCTCGTGGTGTACCTTGTCGGCGGCAGCGGTGCCGTCACCAGCGCCCCCAGGCTCGTTCCCTTGCAGGACGCCATCTCCAGCCTCTTCCACGCCGCACCCTCTCCCTTCATCACCCACTTACGGATCATTGCCACGTTGGCTGCCCAATAGTAACCACCCAAATTCGGCAACGCCAACCCTCCTCTATCTCTGCTACGCTCCAAGAAGACCGGCGGGGTCTTGCTCGCTCACACAAATCCCATAATGCTCCTGCTTACCCTCTTAAAGAAGGCCTTAGTAATCACAATTGGGAGGCATTGGAATACAAAAAGAAATCTCGGGAGGACCACCATTTTAACCGACTGTACCCTACCCGCCAGCGAGAGTGGCAACATGTCCCACATTTTAAAATCCTCCTCCATCTGTTCCACCAACCGTGTCAAATTAAGTTTGTGCAGTGCCCCCCAGCTCCTAGCTACCTGAATCCCCAAGTATCGAAAGCTCCTTTCCGCCCTCCTCAACGGTAGGTCGTCTATCCCTCTTCCCTGGTCCCCCGGATGGATCACAAAGAGCTCACTCTTTCCCACATTGAGCTTGTAGCCTGAAAAGTCTCCAAACTCCCGTAGGATCTGCATTACCTCAACCACCCCCTCCACTGGATCCGTCACATACAGCAACAGGTCGTCTGCGTACAGCGACACTCGATGTTCCTCTCCCCCTCGAACCACCTCCTTCCATTTCCCCGACTCCCTTAACGCCATGGCCAAAGGTTAAATTGCTAATGCAAACAGCAGAGGGGACAGGGGGCACCCCTGCCTCGTCCCTCGATATAGCCGGAAATACTCCGACCTCCGCGGGTTCGTGACCACACTCGCCACCGGGGCTTTATACAGGAGCTTAACCCAACTAATAAACCCTACCCCAAACCCAAACCTCCTCAACACTTCCCAGAGATACTCCCACTTTACCCGATCAAAGGCCTTCTCCGCGTCCATGGCTGTCACTATCTCCGCTTCTCCCTCCACTGATGGCATCATTATCACATTTGGGAGCCTTTGCACATTAGTATTTAACTGCCTACCCTTTACGAATCCTGTCTGGTCCTCGTGAATCACCCCCGGGACACAGTCCTCCATCCTCGTAGCCAACATTTTTGCCAGCAACTTAGCATCTACATTAAGGAGCGAGATCGGTCTATACGACCCACATTGCAGTGGGTCCTTATCCCGCTTTAAGATCAAAGAGATCGTCGCCTCCGACATTGTCCCCCCCTCCCTTGCTTCATTGAAGGTCCTTCAAGTCCGAGTAATGATTAATAATCCAACACGCCAGTTAGTAAGAGTGAAATCAACGCTCATTTATTATATACAGCAATCAATACTTCTACATTAATTCTACTTCTAAGCTACTTCCTACAACTAACAGGCCAATACCTAACTTTGGAAATAGCCCACCAGGTCAGGGAAACGAATGGCCTTTCGAATGGGTTCTGAGCCTGCGAGATTCAAAAGCTGGTACAAGTCGATAGTCAGGATTGCCTATCTGGTAGCGATCGTTGGAGTCAAACTTGCGTTCTCTTGCAGAAGGGTGCGGAGCGGAGAGGAAGGGTCGATTTGAACTTGGCCCCTATTATTATAGTCCCCAGGGGCTTCCCGCCTCTCGGGCGGACCTTGTTCCTGGTTCCAAGTGATTGGACTTGGTCCCAATCACTTGGTTCGATATTCTCCAATACTGGAGCGATTCCTTGATCGAGGGGTGGTCGTTTACCTTTCTTTGTGTCAGCTCCTGCTGGCGCCGAAAGGTCTGGGTCGGCTTTGTGTGTCTATTTTGTATCAATTGTTCCCGGGGATTGCTGATTAATATGCAGATGGCTGGGGTGTTGTTATGTTGATGGCTGCAGGTACCGGTTTGGTCTGGCTTCTCCAGAGGCGAATACACTGTTTTACCTGCAGCTGTCTGTTTGAGTCCTGTTGGCTGATTTTCCCATCAGCTTCTTCCGTTCGCCATTTTAAATCGGGGTTTGGCCATTCTAATCGGGAGTCAGCCATTTTACATGGCTACACTTCTCTCTCAACGTTAAGTCATTCAAGTAAATTACAATGTCCCTCCTTGATTTCTATACTGACATCATGCTTCTCCGCAGTGAACATTGATGCAAAGTACCCATTTAAAACCTCAACTATATCTTCCGGTTCCACATAAATTGCCACGTTGGTCCCTTGTGGGCCCTATTGTTACCCTGGTCAACCTGCCCGACCTAAAAGGATTTTCCTTTATTTTACCTGCCAGTGCTTTCAAATGCCCCCTTCTTCACTCTCCTAATTTCTTTCTTAAGTCACCCTCTGCACTTTCTATATTCCTCGAGGGCTTTCACTGTTTAGAGCCCTGGGTATCTGCCATAGTTCATGTGGAATGAAAATTCAGTAAAACTAGTGTAGAACTTTATGCAGTACTTTTCTTATTCAATGCCAGAATGCAGCTTGTGCCACATAACCTTTGAGGCCAACCTATTATCTATTGTGGTGGTATTGATTGCGTGGTTCGAACATCATCATTTTCTTTTATCTTTTGACTGAGCATGTAAACATCTCATCTAAAAGATGGCATTTCTAACAGTGCAGCTCTCCTTCAGAACTGCATTAATGTGTTAAAGTTTGTTGTGGAATTTGAATCTCAATTTTCTGCCTGAGGGAGAAATGCTACCAATGGAGTGAGGCTGAACGTCTGTGTCAAGAAAATCCATACTCCCTGCTAGTATCTTTTAGTAATGAGGAAGTTGTGGGAATCTATCTGAAATCCAAGGAGAGGAGTAGTGATGAAAAGAGACGAACAATGGAGTTAAAAATCTAAGCAACAACTATAAATAAAGTACTACAATGTAATGAAATGTCCTAAGTATTCACAGAAGCATTACAACCAAAGTATGACACCAACCCACAAAAGGAGATATTTGGTCAAATGACCAAATACTTCCTCAAAAGAGGTAGGTTTTAAGAAATGTCGAAGGTGGAAGGGAGGAGGAGAGGTGTGGGGAGGGTATTCTGGAGATTGGGGCCCAAGCAACTGAAGGTACGACCTCCAATAGTGGAGCAATTATAATTGCTGCTGAGACAAACATGAGGAAAGTTTGTCTTGAAAGGACATTGAGGGTGTCAAGATGCATGAATAAGTAATTATTAGTGCAAAATGACTGGAGAGTCATAAGTACTTTGACATGTGCTGAAAAGAATGTTTGTGAAAGCAGAGTGGAATCATTGAAAAAGTGGATGCAGGTGAATGAGGGATATTAAGGAACAGAAAGGAAGTGAGAACAGGGCCCTGGGGAGCTAGGTTTATTGACACACGAGTCAAAGGAGGATCCGAAAAGGGAATAATTTTGAGGTAAGTAGATAGCCATGGAGCACATCGTTGGTTGGAAGGCATATAATGGTAACTTGTTGTGAAGTGACCGTTGGCAGATCCCCATGATTTACCAAAATTTTAAAGGCAGCATTCCAGTTGTGTAACAAGGTAGCAACATCTTTGAAACCTCTAGCATCTAGAAGAGCAGATGCGTGGTCACACCACCACCTGTACATTTCCTCTTATTTGCCATCCTGACTTAGAACTATACTGTCACCCCTTCACTGTTGCTGGGTCACCGAATCCTGGACTTTCTCCTGACGGCGCCTGGATGAACCTACACCACATGGACTGCTGTAGTTTATTTAATGCAGCTCCCCACCACCTCCTAAGGTTAGACAATAGATGCTGGTGTTGTCAGTGATGCTCATATCCCAAGAATACCTTTTTAAACCAGACTGGTGGAACAAAAGGGGTACAGCCTCACAACAGGTGTGCATGCTTTTACAATCCACTTCATAGTCGCACCAAGCTGTAGTAGAGCAGTTGCCTGCTTGATTGAGAAACTCTGCAGGGTAAGCTGACTCTGCTTTATATTGTTACGCCATTTGATTGAACACATGTCCAGAACAAGTTGGCTCTTATGAATCATGGGTTAGGAGGAAACCAGTTCACCTCTACTCTGCAGCCTTAGAATGTGAGCACTCTGATCTCAAAGCTTGGAATTAATCTTCAGATTGACATGACATCAATCTGCCAGTTTATGCATGAAGAGGTTATCTAAGTAATAAGTCTTCACTTAGTTAAATCACGCAAACAAAAATACAATTTTGAAAATATTTAGTTGCAGCTTATTGCATTTCTTTAGATCTTGTTTTGGTTTGTATTTTTAACCCATTTTTATTGTGTTTTCTTGTTTAATAACTAGTCATACTGTTTTGTACAAAAAAAATGTTTAATCATATGCTTATCAACTGCTTTAACTGCAAATTTTATCACTTGTGTGTTTACTGAAAGAGGGGATACCCTTGAGGGGGGCAAAGAGACATTCCATTTGGCTTGAGTTGAGAAGCAAAAAGGCTATGATCATGCTTGTGTGTGTGTTCTACAGGCCTACAAATAATGCGAGCGAAATAGAGGGGCATATCTTCTGGGAAATCGTGGAATGGTGCAAGAGCTATAAAATCGTGATATTAGGGAGCTTAACTCAAATATCAATTTGGGATCCAGTTGGAGTAGAGTGGAGGAATTTCTGAAACCTGTTCAGGAAAACCTCGACTAGTATGTTCTCCGTCCAACTAGAAAGGAGGTACAGGTACTCAGGAATAAGATGGGTTAAGTGTCTGAGGGTATACGGAGGGTAAGAGTGATCATTGCATCATAATATTTAGACTAGTCATGCAGAAGTGTAAGGAGCAATCTAAAGTAGTGTCTAAATTGGAAGAGAGCTAAATTGGATGGAGGGATCTAGTCAGGATTAAAATAAAACCAAAGATGGAAAGGAAAGCTGGATTGGAACAATAGGCGCTCTCAAAAGGAGATGCTTCAGCTACAGTCTAGATACATTCCAAGAGGGGCAAATTATAGGGGAACCAAAAACGGGGCTGATGACGAGGGAGATGGTGAATGTGATGAAACAAAAGAGGATGTATATTGAATTCTTAAAGCAAAAAAAGGAGAAATCCAGCCCAACAAATTAGTCCGTTTTACAGTACTGAAAGAGGCCCATTGGGTCCATGTTCGCGCCGACCATCAAGCACCTCACTATTCTAATCGCTGTTTACAGCACTTGATCCATAACCTTGTCTGCTATGGTATTTCAAGTGCTGATCGAAGTACCTTTTAAAGTTATGAGGGTTCCCGCCTCTACCACCCTTTAATAATAATCTTTATTAGTGTCACAAGTAGGCTTACATTAACACTGCAATGAAGTTGCTGTGAAAATCCCCTAGTTGCCACACTCTGGCGCATGTTCGGGTACACTGAGGGAGAATTCAGAACGTCCAATTCACCTAATAAGCACGTCTTTCGGGACTTGTGGGAGGAAACCGGAGCACTCAGAGGAAACCCATGCAGACGCTGGGAGAATGTGCAGACGGTGACCCAACCCGGGTCCCTGGTGCTGTGAAGCAACAGTGCTAATCACTATGCTACTGCCGCCGTGAGGCAGTGAGTTCCAGATTCCAACCACTCTGGGTGAAAATGTTTTTCCTCCTCTCCTCTCAACCTCCTTCCCAATACCATAAATCTAAGCCCCCCATACTAAGACCCATCCATTCCCTGTCCACACTATCGATGTCCCTCATACTTTAATATACCTCAATCAGGTACCCCCTTGGCCTTCTCTGCTCCAGGGAAAACAATCCCAGCCAGTCAAGTCTCTCTTGATAGCTGAGACGATCCAGCCCAGGCAACATCCTGGTGAATCTCCTCTGCACCCTCCAGTGCAATCACTTGCTTTCTATAGTGTGGTGAGCAGAACTACACACAGTATTCCAGCTGGGGCCTAACCAGCAATTTGTACAACTCCAGCATAATCTCCCTGCTCTTTTATTCAATGCCTCGGTTAATAAAGGCAAGAATCCCACAGGCCTTCTTAACCACCTTATTTACCTGTCCTGCTGTCTTCAGAGATCTGTGAACCTGCACAACAAGGTCCCTTTGATCCTCTGTATTTCTGAGGGTTTAACTCTTCATTGTATATACTCTTGCACTGTTAGATATCCCAAAGTGCATTACCTCACACTTTTCATGGTTAAATTCCATTTGCCACATCTGCCCATATAACCAGCCCGCCTATATCGGTGGGAAGCACGGTAGCACAGTGGTTACCACTGTGGCTTCACAGCACCAGGGTCCCAGGTTTGATTCCCTGCTGGGTCACTGTCTGTGCGGAGTCTGCACGTTCTCCCCGTGTCTGCGTGGGTTTCTGCCCGGTGCTCCGGTTTCCTCCCACAGTCCAAAGACGTGCAGGTTAGGTGATTGGCCGTGATAAATTGCCCTTAGTGACCAAAAAAGGTTTTGAGGAGTTATTGCGTTACGGGGGTAGGTTGGAAGTGAGGGCTTAAGTGGGTCGGTGCAGACTCGATGGGCCGAATGGCCTCCTTCTGCACTATGTTCTATATCGTCCTGTAATCTACGACCTTGCTCCTCACTATTTACCATACCACCAATTTTTGTGTCATTGCGAATTTACTTATCATACCTCCTACATTTATACCCTAACCATTAATGTATACGCGAAACAACAAGGGACCCACCACCGATCCATACAGAACACCCAGGACACAGGTTTCCAGTCACAAAAACAACCTTTAAGCTTCACCCTCAGCCTCTTACCACTAAGCCAGTTTTGGATCCAGTTTGCCAAATTTCCCTGGATCTCATGGGCTCTTACCTTCATCAGTCTCCCAGCACCGGGGTTGTGCCTATGTCACATGAATTGCAGCACTTCAAGAAGACAGCTTACCACCACCTTCAAGGGCAAGTAGGGATAGGCAATAAATACTGGCTGAGCCAATGATGTCCACATCGCATTCAGCCCCAGAGCATTCACTGGGAAGATGTCACTTTTCCCGACATTCAATTGATACCTGGAACAGGCCCCAAACTTCCCAAATAAGTCCATAATTCTCCCCCTACTTTCCAATGCATTCACCCCACATAGAACAATAAATCATAGGTGTATAAAGACACCCTATGCTCTCTACCCCCTTCACAATCCTCTGTCACTTATCTGAGGCTCAGAGCGCAATCGCTAAGGACTCAATCGCCAATGCAAGCGACAATGGGCAACCCTGCCTTGTCCCCTTATACAGCCCAAAATACCTCATATGTCTCTTTCGTTCTCACACTCGCCACAGGGTACGCGTACAATAGCTGTACCCAGGCAACAAACTTTGGCCCAAACCCAAACCTCCCAAGGACCTCAAACAATTACCGCCATTCCACTCAGGCACTTGCTCCCCCACCCCAAAGGCATCATAAACACATTCAATAGCCTTGTAATATTACTAGAGAGCTGCCGCCCCTTCACAAATCCTGTCAGATCTTCTGAGACCACATCCAACGCACACCCCTCCAATCTCCTCAACAATACCTTTGCCAATAGTTTCACGTCTGTGTTCAAAAGCGAGATGGGCCTACAAGACCTATGCTCCATCGGGTCCTTATCCTTTTTTGGAACCAGTATGTCCGGCAGCTACACCCTCTCCACCGCCTCATTAAACATACTCAAAAGGTGGGGGAGCCAACTTCGCTGAGAACTGTTTCCAGTTCCACCGGAAAGCAGCCCGGCCCCTGTCAAAACCACCTTGCCCACCACACAAAAATCAATACGAAAGTATACCTGGTACACATGGGAGAAGAATGAATAGTCCTTCTCCCCCGGGTGCCTAAACATCCATGGATCCACCAGCCCCATCTGGTCCAGAAACACCCCAACTCCCTCTCCAACCCCGGCCTGGCCGTTGATTTAGGTCTCGATCTATCCAGCCTAGGCTCCAGTACACAATTAAAGTCCCTGCCCATGACCAACTGGTGAGAATCCAAATCCGGGATAGATCCTAACAACTTCTTCATGAAGTCCACATCGCCCCAATTGGGCACATACCCACATTCACCACTAATACCCTGCTCACTATCACAAATCTAAGTCCCGGGTCCCACACCTTCCTGGCCACCGCAACCACCATCATTTTTTTCATTTTAATTTCTTGCTAAACAAAATCACATGCCCCCTCGACTTTGAATCAAACCCCAAATGGAACATTTGACTTCCTGCCACATCAGATCCTTCACCTGTAAATGTGTCTTCGGCAGGAAAATCACTTGTTTTAATTGGACCATTTAGCCCTCGCACATTTCATGTTCCAACCCTCACTGGGGGCTTCTGCCCCCCTTCCCCACGACATCACCTTCCAAACCAATGACCACTACCATCTAGAAGGAGATTCACGCGGCCAAGGGCGAAGGAGTTCTCCTTTTTCTCCCACGCCCATAAAGTCTACTCGCAGATTGACTTCTTTGTGCTGAGCAGTGCGTTAATCCCGAGGGTGGAGGGGTTGAGTATTCGGCCATTGTGGTCTCGGACCATGCCCCGCATTGGGTGGACCTGCGACTGGGGGCGGAGCGGGGGCAGCGCCCTCTCTGGAGACTGGATGTGGGGCTGCTGGCGGTGTGTGGGTGGATAAGGAGGAGCATTCAGGACTATGTGACAACAAATGACATGGGAGGTAACAGCGTCAGCGGTTTGGAAGGCTATGAAGGCGGTCACCAGGGGGGAGTTAATCTCTATTAGGTCCCACAGAGAGGAGAGAGAGAGAGAGGGAGAGGCTGGTGGGAGAGATACTTGGGGTGGACAGGAAGTACGCGGAGGCCCCCGAGGGGGGCTGCTGAAGGAGCGCCAGAGATTACAGGCGGAGTTCGATTTGCTGACCACGGGGAAGGCGGAGGCACAGTTGAGGAAAGTGAAAGGGGCAGTCTACGAGTATGGGGAGAAGGCAAGTAGGATGCTGGTGCACCAACTTCGCAGGAGGGAGGCGGCCAGGGAGATCGGGGGAGTGCGGGATAAGGAAGGTAACACGGTGTTGAGCCCAGAAAGGATCAATGAAGTTTTATGGGAAGCTATATGAGTCCGAACCCCCGAGGGAAGGGGAAGGGATGAAGCAATTTATGGATCGACTGAGATTTCCAAGGGTGGATGAGGAGCGGGTGGAGGAACTGGAGGCCCCGATTGAGTTGGAGGAGGTAGTTAAGGGACTGGCAAGTATGCAGTCGGGCAAGGCCCCGGGTCCGGATGGCTTCCCTGTAGAATTTTATAAGAGGTTCCCGGAGCTACTGAGCCCACTCCTGCTCAGAACCTTTAACGAGGCAAAGGAGAGAGGAACCCTCCCCCCCGACGATGTCGCAGGCACTGATCTTGCTCATTTTGAAGAAGGAGAAGGATCCGCTCCAGTGTGGGTCCTACAGGCCGACATCGCTCCTGAATGTAGATGCCAAATTGCTGGCAAAGATTCTGGCCACCAGAATGGAGGATTGTGTCCTGGGAGTGATCGAGGAGGACCACACGGGTTTCGTTAACGGCAGGCAACTGAACACACATGTGAGGAGGCTCCTGAATATTATTATGATGCCCTCGGAGGGGGGGCGCAAAAGTAGTGGCTGCAATGGATGCGGAGAAGGCCTTTGACAGGGTGGAGTGGGAGTACCGGTGGGAAGTGTTAGGTAGGTTTGGATTCGGGGAGGGATTCATAGGGTGGGTCAAGCTACTGTATCAGGCCCCCGTAGCGAGTGTGTCCACGAACCGGCTGAGGTTGGAGTGTTTCAGGTTGCACCGAAGGACAAGGCAGGGGTGCCCCCTGTCCCCGTTGCTATTTGCCCTGGCAATTGAGCCGTTGGCCATAGCGCTTAGGACTTCAAGGACCTGGAGGGGGCTGGTTCGGGAGAGCGGGGGGGGGAGGAGCACCGGGTCTCCCTCTACCCGGTTGACCTGTTGTTGTATATCTCGGACCCACTAGTGGGGATGGGGGACATCATGCGGATACTGGGGGACTTTGGGAGCTTCTCTGGGTACAAGTTGAACGTGGGGAAAAGTGAGCTGTTTGTAATCCACGCCAGGGACCAGGAGGCGAGACTGGGGGAGCTCCCGCTCAAGATAGTGGAGAGCAGCTTTCGATATTTAGGTATACAGGTGGCTAGGAACTGGGATGCCCTACACAGGCTCAACTTATCTCGGCTGGTAGAGCAGATGGAGCGATACTTTAAAAGGTGGGACATGCTCCCGCATTCCCTGGCAGGAAGAGTGCAGACTGTGAAGATGACGGTTCGTCCCAGATTCCTGTTCGTTTTTCAGTACCTTCCCGTTTTTTTCCCCAAATCCTCTTTCAAGCAGGTGAACAGGATTATCGCGGGATTTGTGTGGGCAAATAACCCCCCCCCCCCCCCCCCCCCCCGAAGGATGCAGGACAGGGTTGTGTCTGGCATCTGGGTAGGAGAGGGGAAGGTGTCGGACATATATCAGGAGCTGCAGGAGGCGGCGGAAGCCTCAGTGGAGGAGCTGAAGGGCAAGTGGTGCACCAGGTTCACACGACGACGTCACGAATGAGCAAGTTTTTTGGGGTAGAGGACAGGTGTGCGAGATGTGCAGGGAGTCCAACGGACCATGTCCATATGTTTTGGGCATGCCCGGCGCTTAAAGAATTCTGGCAGGGCTTTGCGAGGGCTATGTCCAGGAGTTTGGACACGCGGGTGAAGTCGAGTCCAACAAGAGCGATATTTGGGGTGTCGGAGGATCCGGGAGTGCAGCAAGTGAAAGAGGCCGGGGTACTGGCCTTTGCCTCCATGGTAGCCGGGAGGCGGATCTTGTTAATGTGGAGGGACTCGAAACCCCCAAGCGTGGACACCTGGGTTAGCGACATGGTTGGGTTTCTCAGCCTGGAGCGAATAACGTTTGCCCTGAGAGGGTCCTTGATGGGGTTCTCCTGGCGATGGCAACCTTTCCTTGTCTTTCTAGGGGAGCAGTGAAGTGTCAGCAGCAACAGGGGTTGGGGGAGGGGGGCTCAGGTGGGGGGACTTGTTCATCTCATGTGTTTTTTCGTTTCGTATAATGATAGCAGCCACCTTGTTATGTTAAATATTTTTCATTTACTGTTCTTTTTTTTAATGTAAAAATCTTGGTTGAAAAATGCTTTAATAAAAATATTTTGTTTAAAAAGGTGAGATGTGGTACTGCACAAGGATCTGCACTTGACCACTACTGTTCACCATATATATTAATCATTTGGACTTTGTAATCAAAACTGTTTATAAATTTGTGGATGACTCCAAATTGGGGGTTCGGCCTTACAGAGGAGGACTGTAACAATTACAGGAAGACATCAATACCTTTGCAGTATGGGCAAAGTTGAACACAGACTAATGTGAAGTAGTACATTTTGGTCAGGAGGTCGCTTATTGAAAGGCGCAAGTCGAGACAAATCAAGGAACAAAGGACTCTGAGCGTAGCGACACCAGTCGCTTAAAAATTGCACCACAGGTTCTCAAGGCCAATTGGAGGAAAAGAAGCAAATCGAGCAATTGACTTTATTTTTAGACGGATAAACTTGCAAAGGAGGAAATTTATGTTGAATTAGTATCAAACTTTGTTTAGAACACTGAAAAGTACTGTATGCAATTCTGGTCACCCTATTTTACAAGGATATGGAGACACGAGAGAGGATGTGCAAGGATGATATCACAAATGTGTGTATACATATCGGGGAAGGATTGAAGGGCTGGGTCCGTTGGAAAAAAGAAGGCTCGGGGTGACCGAATAGAAGTCCTTAATATCATAAAATGATTTTGAAAAAGTGGATGCAGAGAGTGTGGGGAAGAGCAAAACTAATTCAACAGGGAATTGGAAGAAACTACTTTGCAAGGGTGGTAAGAATATGGAACTTGCCGTCACAAGAAGTGGCTGGAGGGAATAGTGCAGATGCATTAGTTGAAGCAAATAATAGATACATTTGAGGCAGAAGGGAATTGGAAGCTCGAGTGGTACATGTACATCAGCATGAACTAGTTGGGACCATTTGGCTTATTTTCTTTGCTGTATTTTCCTCTGTAACCTCTACCTTGACGCACAAGCTAATTACTTCAATATGTCCTTCCAGCAGTAAAGATTTCTGCAAATAAGCCCCGAGATCTCAATGTCCCTGTATATTCTTTAGAAGAATGCTATTACGTCTATATTGCCCCTCCTTATCCCTTCTGCTAAAATACATCATCTCCACTTTGCATTAAATTCCACCTGCCACCTCTCTGCCCATTCTGTAAGCCCATTGATGTCAGTTGCAGTCGATTGGTATAATCCTGCCTGCCACATCCCCATGGTTTGTATAATTGCCAATTGTATATATTAGCTAGAAATTTGGTTTCATTTTTCCTTTCTGAAATTGCAATATTAGCAGCATGCACTGACATTAACCGTTACACCTGATTTACAGTCCACAGGTTTGGCATTGATGTTAAGCGGACACAAATTTATGCCAACATTTGTGCGCATTGGTACACCGTTCTTTTTTTTAAATATATTTTTTATTCTCCTTTTTCACATTTTCTCAAAACTTTACACCCACCAACAATAATCAGTAACAAATATGTCAATCCCCATATCAATAACAACGATCCCATCCTCCCACCAAACCCCAAACATTAGCCCGCATGTTCACACAAACAAATGACAAAAAGGAATTGGGGATCACCCATAGTCACCATTAACACACACTGCCCCCCCTCCCCCCAATGTTATCCAGTTCTTGAAAGTACATAATGAATAATGCCCATGAATTGTAGAACCCCTCGTCCTTTCCCCTCAGATCAAACTTAACCTACTCAAGAGTCAAGAATTCCAACAGGTTGCCACGCCAGGGCACAGGGTAGAGCGGTTGCTCTCCAACCTATCAGGATCCGCCTTCGGGCGACCAACGAGGCGAAGGCAACAACATCTGCCTCCGCACCCGTTTCCAACCCTGGCTGGTCTGACACCCCGAATATGGCCTCCCGGAGGCCTGGGTCCAGTTTCACGTGCACCACTTTAGAAATTACCCTAAAAACCTCCTTCCAGTAATCCTCTAGCTTTGGACAGGACCAAAACATATGAATGTGATTAGCGCCCCATAAATATTTCAATAAAATATTTTATTGAAAATTTTTGGTCAACCAACACAGTACATTGTGCATCCTTTACACAATATTATAACAACACAAATAACAATGACCTATTTTATAAACAGAAAATGAATAAATAATAAATAACAAAAATGAAAACTAACCCTAATTGGCAACTGCCTTATCACAAGTAACACTCCAAAAATATAATTTAACAGTCCAATATATAATTATCTGTAGCAACGACCTATACATATTATACAGTATATATTAACAACCCTGAGAGTCCTTCTGGTTCCTCCTCTTTCCCCCCCCCCCCCCTCCCCCATCCTGGGCTGCTGCTGCTGCCTTCTTTTTTCCATTCCATCTATTTTTCTGCGAGGTATTCGACGAACGGTTGCCACCGCCTGGTGAACACTTGAGCCGACCCCCTTAGAACGAACTTAATCCGCTCTAACTTTATAAACCCTGCCATGTCATTTATCCAGGTCTCCACCCCCGGGGACTTGGCTTCTTTCCACATTAGCAATATCCTGCGCCGGGCTACTAGGGACGCAAACGCCAAAACATCGGCCTCTCTCGCCTCCTGCACTCCCGGCTCTTGTGCAACCCCAAATATAGCCAACCCTCAGCTTGGTTCGACCCGGACCCCCACTACTTTTGAAAGCACCTTTGACACCCCCATCCAAAACCCCTGTAGTGCCGGGCATGAGCAAAACATATGGGTATGATTCGCTGGGCTTCTCGAGCACCTCGCACACCTATCCTCCACCCCAAAAAATTTACTGAGCCGTGCTCCAGTCATATGCGCCCTGTGTAATACCTTAAACTGAATCAGGCTTAGCCTGGCACACGAGGACGACGAGTTTACCCTGCTTAGGGCATCTGCCCACAGCCCCTCCTCGATCTCCTCCCCCAGCTCCTCTTCCCATTTCCCTTTTAGTTCATCTACCATAGTCTCCCCTTCGTCCCTCATTTCCCTATATATATCTGACACCTTACCATCCCCCACCCATGTCTTTGAGATCACTCTGTCCTGCACCACTTGTGTCGGGAGCTGCGGGAATTCCCTCACCTGTTGCCTCGCAAAAGCCCTCAGTTGCATATACCTGAATGCATTCCCTTGGGGCAACCCATATTTCTCGGTCAGCGCTCCCAGACTCGCGAACTTGCCATCCACAAACAGATCTTTCAGTTGCGTTATTCCTGCTCTTTGCCACATTCCATGTCCCCCATCCATTCCCCCCGGGGCAAACCTATGGTTGTTTCTTATCGGGGACCCCCCCCCCCCAAGGCTCCAGTCTTTCCCCTATGCCGTCTCCACTGTCCCCAAATCTTCAGTGTAGCCACCACCACCGGGCTTGTGGTGTAGTTCCTCGGTGAGAACGGCAATGGGGCTGTCACCATAGCCTGTAGGCTAGTCCCCCTACAGGACTCCCTCTCTAATCTCTTCCACGCCGCTCCCTCCTCCTCTCCCATCCACTTACTCACCATTGAAATATTAGCGGCCCAATAATACTCACTTAGGCTCGGTAGTGCCAGCCCCCCCCTATCCCTGCTACGCTGTAAGAATCCCTTCCTCACTCTCGGGGTCTTCCCGGCCCACACAAAACCCATGATGCTCTTTTCAATCCTTTTAAAAAAAGCCTTCGTGATCACCACCGGGAGGCACTGAAACACAAAGGGGAATCTCGGGAGGACCACCATCTTAACCGCCTGCACCCTCCCTGCCAGTGACAGGGATGCACTTCTCCTTTATAATCAGTAGATAAACATATTGATTGTGGACAATTTTCAGAAAACAATCTATGCTGATAACCGTGTTTGCTACACACGCTTGTGCGTGTTCTCACACACAAACTGAGCTCCAAGTTGGTGTTAATTCCTTCTCGGCATATGAAAAAATGGGACTTTGACTTCCGGTGACGGCCATGGAGTGAGCGGTCGCACATTTGGTAGTTCCCGCTCAAGGTGGTATTTTTCGGTCCTTTCCCCGCCTGATGGGTGAAGCTTTGGATGGAAAGAGGTGTAGGAGTACCCGGAAAAGGTGCAACTCCTCTGCTGTGGCTGGTGGATGGATCGACAAACTAAAAGTGGGTTGAAAAGAAAGGCGCTGTTGGATCAGGAGAGTCTTTGTGGTGCACCACAGGTTAAGATGACAGAGGGCAAAGGGCCAGTTCTGCCCACCCAGTGGTCAATGGAGCAGTTGGTGGAATTTCTGAATGCTAAGTACAGCCAGCAGAGGATGGAGGACCAGGCCAAAGTGGTGGAGCCGGTTAAAGCAGTTATCGAGAGAGTGGAGCAGAGGCTGGCCGGGCGATCCAGAAAGTGGAGGAGGCGGTGGGGGAGCACGAGTTGGCCTTGTTGGTGGCCGAGATGGGGTGATGCAGGACGCCCAGACAAGGCTGAATGAGAAGGTGGAAAATCTGGAGAACTGCACCAGAAGGCAAAATTTGAGGATCATGGGGATGCCCGAAGGCATCGAAGGTACGGAGACCAGCACGTATGTGACCAAAACGTTGGAGCAGTTGATGCGGGAGGGGACTTTTGACCTGAGTAGTTGAAGGGGGAGGGGGCCTTTGACTGGCCCCGTGAGGTCAACCGAGCGCACAGGAGGCTGATGCGGATGATTGTACAGTTGCACCGCTTTCTGGATAAAGAAATGATTCTTCGGTGGGCGAGGTAGATGAGGAAGTGCACCTGGGAAGGAATGAGCTGTGGACGTATCAGAACTGGCAAAGAGGAGGGCTGGTTTCAATCGGGACAAGGCTGTCCTCTTCAAGAAGTGGGTGAAGTTCAGCTGCTGAACCTCGCTGGCCTCTGGGTGACTTTTCAGAAGTGTGAGTATTATTTTGGCACGCCAGAGGAGACTATAGAGATTATGAGAGACCGTGGACTGGCAGGAGGTGGACATTGAACTTTGGATGAGTTGGTGAGGTGGTTTCTTTGTTCTCCGGAAACTTCCCCTTGAAATGTTCTTTTGGTTTTGGTGGCAGGTCCCTTCGTGGGGGGAATATCAAGGGTGAGTGCACCGTTTCTGTGTTTTCTATTGGGGGGGGGGGGTAGGGGGTTTGGAGGCCTTGGGCGGGGCCCACCATGCTAGCTGGGCGGACTAGTTAACGTAGTGCAGGGGGGGGTTTTCAGGAGGTAGGTGTAGGGGAGTGAGATGGTGTTTTTTTGATGGGGGAGGGGTTGCTGACAAGGGTGTGGTTGCTGTGGCGCAGCCGGAAAGGGAATAATGGCAGTGGACATCTGAGGGAGGGCCGCGTGACACAGGAGGGGGGCTGGCCCATAAAGGGATATGGTTGATCGGCAGGGGGGCCTTTTACAAGAGATGCACTTAAAGATAGGGCATCAAATATGGTTGAGGTAGGGCAGGTGTTCCACTCCATACTGGATATGAGGGGGGGGGGCGTTGCTGGTGAATAAGCGGGTGGCATTCGAGGTGGGGAGCATTATGGCAGATCTGAGGGAGGGGATGTTCGTGATTATGTGGAGATCTGGAGGGGTTGTCAGTAGTTCTGGTAAAGGTTTATGCCCCAAATTGGGATGATGTAGTATTCATGAGATGGGTGCTGGCGAAGATGCCTGACCTGGACTTGATATTGAGTTCTTTCTGCCCTCAGTCTAGTCTCAGTCAAACCCCGAGCGGATTGTAGGTATTGATTTATTTTATTTCAAATAGCTTGCAAGCTCCACTCACTCTGATAAAAAGGCAGGAGATGACATGTCGCTTGAAACTTCCAGAGCGAGTGAGACAAGGGGAGCACAGCATCGGGTTTCACACACATGGATTCAGCACCATGTTTCACATACCCACGACCAAATAAGGCAAGATGGCAAAAGCAAAGCTCCCGTAGGCTTTCCCCACATTCCTTAACCTGGCCTGAGGCCCCTTTTCCCAATATCCCCTGCAACAAAGAAATGGTCCTAGTGGCTGCCCATCCCCTCTTCATGCTTTGCGAAATCCCAGTTACAGGCAACTTCAGACTGCTACCCATTTTCTCCAGCCTAAGCTAGAGATGTTTAAAAGCCCTCTAACCT
Source organism: Scyliorhinus torazame (assembly GCF_047496885.1). Lineage (NCBI taxonomy): Eukaryota > Metazoa > Chordata > Chondrichthyes > Carcharhiniformes > Scyliorhinidae > Scyliorhinus > Scyliorhinus torazame. The sequence goes on along the minus strand of NC_092721.1, from coordinate 148,503,465 downwards.
AACTCCTTATTCTACTGTAGTAAGATTTACTCCTAACTTGGCCTAACTACCCATCATGCCTTTCTGTTCATTTCCTCATTCCCTCCTTTTATCATTCTATGATAACTACTATTCAGCCTCTTAACCAACATTCCCTTTCGCTATCTGCCGTCAACGGGACACCGGTGGCGTTGTGGCAGATGCACTGGCCTGACGTCTGGGTTACGCTACACCTCCGTTCAGTGCAGGTGGAGAACTGACATGTTATATTTTCTTTCACCTCTGCCACAAGGGTCTCTATTGGTAGAGAAATGTTTGGGTAGGTACTCCCCCTGATGGTCATAAAGTGTGCTAACAATTCGCCAGACCCACAATAGTCCTGTTGCTGTCTCAGTCCAAATTTGGAGTTGGGTTCGGCATACAACTCCCAGTGTCCATTATAAACATCCCCGGGTTAATAACCTGTATTGATGTCGAGTCTGGAAGACCGTCCCGCAATTCATCACATTCCATACATAAACACCTCATCACATTTTTACAGCCACTGGCTCACCGTCTGGGATCCTTCTGGTTTGATGGTCGTCAGTAATGGGATGTCATCTTGGTGAGTGGTGATGGGCAGAGTCTATCGGTATCATCCGAGCCATAGTCATCTTACAACACATATTAAGGCATCCAATGATTATACAATATACAATTATAATAACAAGTATTATCATGCATCAGGTAAAACCCCATGACCGAGCTATGAGAGCTAACTCTGAGCTGAATCCTGTTTTAGGATTTATATCCCCCTTCTAGTTGTACTGACTAGCAGATATCCCTGATCCTTGTCATTTGTGTGTACATGTCGTGATTTGTAAACTGTGCATGGAAATCAATTGTAAATTCATCCATCTCGCAGACCAGTGTCGATAGACTCTTTGTATTGTTCATTCCTCAAGTCCAATCACCGTGAACCATAGCTGTCGCTACTCAGGAAGGTGACACAATAGCTATATCCGTGTGTTCCACTACCTCCAAGGCATCTGATTACCTTGGGGTAGCAGCACCGTAGAAGCTTCCTCATGTCCCTTAGAAACAGCACACAACTCAGTCCATCGGCGACCAAAAAGGTCTTTTATCCCTCACTGTTTTTTTTTTTTTAGGAAGTGCTTTCCGTTTCTCATTGGAATGGTAAATTATGATATCATGTACTATCCACTGACTATCTTGCTTTATGAATTGCAGAAGCTTCAATCAATCCTGTTTTTATTCCTGACTTCCTCACACTAACGTCTAAAATTGTACTGAACCATGTAGTCTGCCAGCCCTGGCTTACATGAGACAATAACTCAGTTTTCTTCAAATCCCTTTTGTCCGTTATCATTTTCCTTACAGCATGGAGTGTATACTTGCCATTATTTGTTGTTTTTTTTTACTTTGCAATAACACCACTTGCACATTTAGTACAGTCAACTTTTGGGGTTACAACCCAATTGAATCCATACATAACAGTCCCTAACAACTTACAGGACATTTTGTCCGTGATAACTATTACACTCTCCAATGCCATATTGTTTGCTGCACTGGTTACAAATTTCCCGCCGTGGCATCAAGCTGCCAAGATTCTTAAACTATTGGCATTTAAAATGCGGGGGTTCCTCGTCAGTTGCGGCTGTCTGCCGAGACCCTGAATAACTCCACCGTGTAATACATACCCCATGGAGACCGCAGATCATCCATCAGCTAATGTCCAGTTAGAGATGTCTGACCGGAGGTTTCACTATTCAGTAATAATTTTATATTTTTATTTGTTTCTAACCCGTAAGGTTTTTCTTCCGGGCTCTGTCATTTAATTACCTCAAATATGTAGCCAATTGTATCATTAGTTTTCCCCCCCATACTGTCGAAAACATTCTTCTCTGGAGTGTAGTTCTCGTTCTTCGTCTGTGTTATTTTTGCTTCATCTGAAAACCAAATGAACAGGTCAAAGGCGGAGAGGGCCCTATTTCTTAATTTGTATCTATCCTTGTTTGGATGTTCCAGAAGTGCCCTCTCCAGGACTTCCGTATTTCCATTGCCACCATTCCCTTTTTATTCTTCTGATCATTGACGTACTAAGGCCTGTTAGGCTGCCTCCTCCTATCATTGCACCCCTGAGTGAGACTCGAAGAATCTCAAACTCCTCCTCTTTTGCTAACTCAGTGATCCAAGCGGGTCAAAACGTTCCCTGATACATGTCGGATATTGCTACTGCATTTACTTTTTAATTTCTTTAATTTTGATTGCGACCGGATTTTTATGAAAGTAATTTCCAACCATGACATTTTCACTTTATCATCTGTCCTATCGATGCTGCTGACAGGTTGCAATTCACTGGCATCCCGCTCCACTGATTACATAATACTAGTAAGTGCAGTTATTCCTTGCCCCTCACAACCAAACATTCTTTTTCCCTTGTCTGAGCAGTTTGGGGATATGATCTATTCTGTGGCACGGCATCATTGCAGTGATACAGTCTCTAAACACTGTTAGGCTAATTTTACGTCCCCGGGTCATCCCAACATCTCTTAAACTACGTACTCCCTCATTAATTGGTACCACAAGTTTGTCACTTCTCCGCAATCCTGCACATCCTTTCACAATCATTTCATCGTCAGCTAGGTTTTCTCTGCAGTAATTACAATTTATCATTATCACACCATCCCATGGTCAAAATCTATCATGTGGTCACAAACTTCAACATCAGTGTTGCCTGATGTTTCACAAAACAATCATGACAAACTGAATTATCCAAATTTCCCTGGGAGCCGAAGCATTTCCCCATTTCTGTCGTTCTAAATACAATATCAACTCACCTGAATGCTCTATATCTGCCATTCTCCTAGGTTTCATATGATTACGCCTTGTCCAAACTACTGGGCTACAAAATGTGCCACATCCTTGACACGGTTTCATTTTGTTCACAATGAATCACTTTAAACTGGGGTCCATTAATAACAGCCCGTGACCTATCATCCCATATTCACAACTCCTTACTGATTAAATTTCTTCGTTTGCTGCCGATAGGTTGCCTATGGATTATAATAATCCCTCTGTTATTATTGAATTGGGTCAGATGTTTTAGTTCTGATATAATTTCCTTTGCTCCAGATGCCACTGATTCTCTAATTCAACGTCCCCGTGCTGCTATCAGCTTTGATTTAAAAAGTACAAATTACTTTTGCTGCTCCTAGGCAAAAGAGGGCCTGCATACTCTAATGACCATTCTTCCATCGGTGTTCAGTGTTTTATGTTTTTTTTTTTATGCTACACCCTGTTTCTCCACCATTTTCTTTGCTGAATATTTTTTTAAAAATGGATGCCCATCTGGCTTGTTCTTCGTACTCCTTAACTTTACTACCATCCGTATATACCACCCAAGCATTTACTAACTCTGTTCTGCTAACTGAGTTATCAAGTTTCTGTCCCTTTTTAATGTTATGAATAAACATTAAGGCAGGGTGTAAAAGAATGGTTTCCCATATTTCCCATTGAGCTACTTTCGCACCTTGCTGGCAACCCTGTCTCTTGGTCAACTCTGTCAATTCTAAAAATTCAGTTGTGACATAAATTTTCTTCCCGGCCGATAAATTTTCAATCTCTGCTATCCTTTTTGTTACGGCTGCCAGACATTTTGTGATGTCCGAAAACTTTTGTTCAGCCCTTGTCCAATTTCCTGTCAATGTTTGATAGGTGTCTTGAGTACTATGCACCATACCATATCCATTTGCGGAGAGATCAAATTTAATGTTCAAATCGCCCTCTTCATGTCTCTCCTCTAATGGCCCGGATGTTGCTACAGATATTTTTAGCTGGTCCAAATGCCTCTGTGCTTCACTGGTCCACCTAAAATCCCCCTTCCAAAGTTTCATAAATGGGTCTAGCATAAAGACTAAAGTCTTCCACTACTGGTCTCAAATACCCCAAAATTCCCATGATTTGCTGAACCCCTTTTCGTGAAACGGGCGCTGCGATTCTAGCAACTTTCTCTCTCATCCCAACACTGGCTTCGCTACCTGTCCTTGACACTGAATGCTCTATAGATCGTCGACTTCGCTCCTGCCAATCTGGCATTTCTTTAACCCTATCTTAAATCCTGCTTCATTAAGTGTTTTAATAATTTTGGTCACTCTTTCAACATGTGTCACCCTGATCATCATCTCCAATTAACACATCATCAATATATACTAAAGCCAAATCATCTTTAATCAGCTCCCTTACTATTGCCTGAAAGTGGTTCGGGGAATTAACATATCCTTGTGGCAATTCACAGTATACGTAATGTTTAGTGCCAAAGGTAAATGCTGTCTTTTCCCTGCTGTCTGGGTCTAACGGAACACTCCAGAATCCGTTGGCTAAATCTATACTAGTTAAGTAAGTTTTGCCTGCCACCTTCTCCAATGTAGTTTGTGGATTTATTAAATACCGTTTATCCTTTTTTTTTTGTGTGACCTTGTTTAATGCTTTGTAATTCGTTACCATTCGAAATGTACCATCAGGCTTGCTAACTGCCTGAAGTGGGCTATTCGTTGATGCATATGTGACTTCTTGAATTATTCCCTGCTGTTCTAACTCTTTGATCATTATCTCCAGCTCGCATTTGGCACCTCGGGTCAAGGGATATTGCTTTTACGGCCTGTGTCGGTCTCCCTGGATTGTGTGCTGATTAATCCTGTGTCATTCTTTCTATTGCTAGGTTTGCTTTCCTTATTTCCTCTACGTTATCAATTGATTTTAATATCTTAATGTTTTTATTTCTGCATATATTATTATTAATCTTTCCCTGCCATCAGATTCTCATTTCCTGATACTGCAAGTAATACTCCTAATCTAAACTCCGGTCCCATATCTTTATTCCCGAAAGCTCCATCTGCAATGTAGTTCACATTCTGAACTTCACTTCTTCTGCTTGTGACTTTCTTGCAAGTCAGTGGGCACTAGGACCTGGTGGAGCTGTGCCGTATCACTTCCACCGAATACCTCCTAATACTGGTCTCATTGGTCCCCGTGTTTCTAGCCCCTTACTGCCACAATGCCCCTCTCCACTGTCCCAATATAACGCGAGGGCATGTTTTAATAAATTTTTTGTTGAAAGCGGTATCCTGCTACAGTCCGCATTCTACCTGCTCTTGGGACTGCCTACCCCCCTGTGGTCAGTGCTTGCAGCGTCCCCTCAAGTTCTGAGTGCTTATACACCAAGGCCCTACAGTGGTCGATTAGTCCCCAGTTCTTGCCTAACCCCTCTTACGGTCTGGGGTTGGGCATCTCTAAAATGGCCGTCTTCCTTTCTACTGGGATCTTCCTTTCCCCCTGTGTAATCTTAAAGTTAAAAATCCATAGTCTTTGCTATATGGAAATCCCTGAATCTTAAATTTGATGTGTAGTGAGTTTAGAGAGAAAATACTGAAATCTCTACAAATTTGGAACACACCGAACAACATTTTTAAATATAGGTACATCATGGCTGCCTCTAACAAAGGAGCACATGGACTCAGTCCACACCGAATGCCTAGTCTTCGCATTTCAATTTAGATTCCTTTGTTCTGTCCTTTTTCTAATAGCAGCCAAGACTATGCCAAGTTCAAACTAATCATTTACAAATCCCAATTTATACATTTTGATTTTGCTTTTTGTTTACTTCCTGAGAATTGTGTTCTAGTTAACCCCGACAATGTTAATCATTATTACTGATTTTCAAAAGACCTTTCAAATACTTACCCCGTTTTAAATCTCACTTTAACTGCCGTGTATACCTCCTGATTGATGTGCAACTTCGTTTTGCAAGACACAACATTTTAAAAACTAGGAATACCAGAGGAAGTTCACAAATTCTTATTAAACACACACATTCATTCCTCCACCGAGATCTCCACTCAAACAAAAGGAATTCAAAGCATTATACTTTCATTCATCTCAACCAGCTGGACAATAAAAGTTTGAATTTGCACAGAAACACAATGTGTTTTTTCCCTTTTCCCTTCTTCAAAACTGTAAAGTAAATTTGAACAATCCTGAAGCCTTTTCTTTTTGTTTCCGATACGGTTCCCCCTAGTGGCCATTCATCTCCCAACTTTTTTTCACTCAAAAGACATATCTCCCAAGAACAAAATCCAACTTAGCCAATTCTAATTGTACGGAATTGAATTGTCTCCTGAACATTCCATCAGCGGTCTTAACTGAAATGTCTCTGACATTCCCTCAACCCGTTAAAGATCTTAACCGAATTAAAGTGTAATTTAATACAACCAATTTTAATTTTCAACCTACATGCATAGAACTGAATTATCACTGCAATATTCCCTCAGTTGCTAACTGAATTATCGCCCGATATTCCCTCAATTCTCATTTAACCCTCAGCCGTACCTACATCGACTGAAATTAAGTTTTCTAATCCGCCAGACTGACCTTTGATTTCGTCGAACGATTCTTACCCGACCGTAGGCGAGTGACCAAACCCGCTTCAGACTACGAGGTAAGGGAAAACCGACGTGGTCCTTTATAATCTACTCACACCATGGGCCCATTTCCACTCTCTCCGTCCAAGGCTGGTTTAAATCTGATTTCGTGAATAGTCGGGAATTCGCTCTTGAAATCCCACTCCCGACACCAAATGATGATATCGAGTTCTTTCTGCTACCCATCATGCCTTTCTGTTCATTTCCTCAGACTCACACCGGTTGATCATGGAGGGGGATTTTAATACAGTTATAGAACAAAGCTTGGACCGTTGAGACCAAGGTCGAGGAAGGTGACGGCAGTGGCGAAGGAGCTGAAGGGGTTTATGGAGCATATGGGGGCCCACGTGGAAGTTTGGGAGGGTGAAGGAATTTTCATATTTTTCCCCATGTGCACTGGGTGTACTCCCGGATAACGTTTTGGGAGTGGACAGGGCGTGTACACACAGTGCTAGGTGGATTTGCGAGTGGACCCGGGGGAGAGGGGGTCAGCGCCCGCAGTGGAGGCTGGATGTGGGATTGCTGGCGGATGAGGAGGTCTGCAAGCGGGTGAGAGCTGCCATCCGGGGGTATGTGGAGGTCAATCACACTGGGGAGGTCAAGGCCGCCAAGCTGTGGGAGGCACTCAAGCGGTGGATCGGGGGTAGTTTATTTCAATTTGGGCGCATAGGGACAATGCGAAACGGGCAGAGATGGCAAGGCTGAATGAAGATAATCTGAGGCTGGACAGGAAGTTTTCGGAGGCCCCAGAGCCGGGGCTGCTGAAGAAAGGCAGAGGCTCCAGATGGAGCTCGGATTAGTGTCCATGGGGAAGGCGGTGGGGCAGCTGCGGAGGGCCAGAGGGGCAGTAAATGAGTATGGTGTGAAGGCAAGTTGGATGCTGGCCCACCAGCTGAGGAAGCAGGAGGCGGCGAGAGAGATTGGCAAGAGTAAAGGACGAGTTGGGAAGGGTGGTGTTGGCCTTGGTGGGGGTGAATGGGGTGTTCGAGGTGTCATGTGAGAGTACCTTTAAGACATGGATGTTGAAGCAATGTACCTTTAAGAAAACAGTGATGTCAGAGTGGGTGGAGCTGGGCTTTAGATCAGCCATTTTGCAGTTTAGTTTTGCAGTTTGAAAAGAGCATGGGAGTGTCTGTGTTTGCAGTGAGCTGGATCTCTGCCATGAAAGACTATCTCTGGATCATTTGGGTGATTTAAACTCAATAGTAAAGCCTTTAACCTGATGTGATTCTGTTTAAAGATGTTAAGTCTCTTGGAAGTTTGAAGGAACATTTTGAGGAATTATTTACTGTTGCAATATTTTCAGAGTTATCTTTGAAGTAAGGGGTGTTAAGAGATCCAATGTTTATTTAAGATGTTAAATTGAGTTCATGGAATCGTCACCAAATTGCTCAATCCCTTCCCTCATAAGATCTTCCCTCCATACCAGGCAACATTCTGGTAAATCTCCTCTGCACCCTTTCCAATGCTTCCACATCCTTCCTATAATGCAGTGACCAGAATTGCACGCAATACTCCAAATGCGGCCGCACCAGAGTTTTGTACAGCTGCAACATGACCTCATGGCTCCGAAAATCAATCCCCCTACCAATAAAAGCTAACACACCGTACGCCTTCTTAACAACCCTCTCAACCTGGGTGGCAACTTTCAGGGATCTATGTACATGGACACCGAGATCTCTCTGCTCATCCACACTACCAAGAATCTTACCATTAGCCCAGTACTCTGTCTTCCTGTTATTCCTTCCAAAATGAATCACCTCACACTTTACTGCATTAAACTCCATTTGCCACCTCTCAGCCCAGCGCTGCAGCTTATCTATGTCCCTCTGTAACTTGTAACATCCTTCCGCACTGTCCACAACTCCACCGACCTTAGTGTAATCTGCAAATTTACTCACCCATCCTTCTATGCCCTCCTCCAGGTCATCTATAAAAATGACAAACAGCAGTGGCCCCAAAACAGATCCTTGTGGTACACCACTAGTAACTGGACTCCAGGCTGAACATTTCCCATCAACCACCACCCTTTGTCGTCTTCCAGCTAGCCAATGTCTGATCCAAACTGCTAAATCACCCTGAATCCCATGCCTCTGTATTTTCTGCAATAGCCTGCCGTGGGGAACCTTATCAAACGCTTTACTGAAATCCATATACACCACATCAACTGCTTTACCCTCATCCACCTGCTTGGTCACCTTCTCAAAGAACTCAATAAGGTTTGTGAGGCACGACGTACCCTTCACAAAACCGTGTTGACTATCTCTAATCAAATTATTCCTTTCCAGATGATCATACATCCTATCTCTTATAAACCTTACCAAGACTTTGCCCACAACAGAAGTAAGGCTCACTGGTCTATAGTTACCGGGGTTGTCTCTACTTCCCTTCTTGAACAAGGAGACAACATTTGCTCTCCTCCAGTCTTCTGGCTCTATTCCTGTAGGCAAAGATGACTTAAAGATCAAAGCCAAAGGCTCAGCAATCTCCTCCCTAGCTTCCCAGAGAATCCTAGGATAAATCCCATCCGGCCCAGGGGACTTATCTATTTTCACACTTTCCAGATTTGCTAACACCTCCTCCTTATGAACCTCAAGCCCTTCTAGTCTAGTAGCCTGTATCTCAGTATTCTCCTCGACATCATTGTCCTTTTCCTGTGTGAATACTGACGAAAAATATTCATTTAGCACCTCTCCTATCTCCTTGGACTCCACACACAACTTCCCACTACTGTCCTTGACTGGCCCTACTCTTACCCTAGTCATTCGTTTATTCCTGACATATTTGTAGAAAGCTTTAGGGTTATCCTTGATCTTACCTGCCAAAGACTTCTCATGTCCCCTCCTGGCTCTTCTTAGCTCTCTCTTTAGGTCCTTCCTAGCTAACTTGTAACTCTCGAGCGCCCTGACTGAACCTTCATATCTCATCTTTACATAAGCCTCCTTCTTCCTCTTGACAAGTATTTTGACTGCTTTAGTAAACCACGGTTCCCTCGCTCGACCACTTCCTCCCTGCCTGACCGGTACATACTTATCAAGGACACGCAGTAGCTGTTCCTTGAACAAGCTCCACATTTCCATTGTGCCCATCCCCTGCAGTTTTCCTCTCCATCCGATGCATCCTAAGTCTTGCCTCATCGCATCATAATTGCCTTTCCCCCAGATATAACTCTTGCCCTGCGGTACATACCTATTCCTTTCCATCACTAAAGTAAACATAATCGAATTGTGATCACTATCACCAAAGTACTCACCTACCTCCAAATCTAACACCTGTCCTGGTTCATTACCCAGTACCAAATCCAATATGGTTTAGCCTCACGTTGGCCTATCTACATACTGTGTCAGGAAACCCTCCTGCACATTGGACAAAAACGGACCCATCTAAAGTACTCAAACTATTGCGTTTCCAGTCAATATTTGGAAAGTTAAAATCCCCCATAACAACTACCCTGTTACTTTCGCTCCTATCCAGAATCATATTTGCAATCCTTTACCTAGTCATCATACTTTGCCAGCTCGACCTGAGGAGCAAGTGCTTCCACTTTACACTCCATTGCACTTTATTATTTTGGGTTGGATTTTACCAGCGCTACTGGGGATAGGCTAGGAGGTGAGGGATGATGGCAGTATGCCCATCATCTTCCCACCACGTGCAAACAGCACAGAAGGTGGCAGAAGGCCCTCCGGCTCAAAGTCAATTGAATCTCATACCCAGCATTGGGGATGTGTGGGGAGGCTTCTGCCATGCCGGGATACTGCTACGAAACCTTTGCTGGCCTCCCAAGCTCTAATGGGGAGGAGGAGGGGCACTCTTTGTTTAGCTCCTGTTGGTGCATCCGGCTACAATGACCTACCCGCCTTATCAAATCTCATCTTCATCCCCATTGCTGGGGCCTGCTTGTCTGGTCCTGGCACACCCAGAGCCTACTTTTCTGAGGGCATATGTCCATCACTGCATACTTCTCTAGTTGCAGCCCCAAAAGTGGCCACTGCTCCTGGGGTATGACAGAGCTGCTGGCCTTGAATTGGTTGCCACCGACTAGATGCAGGCCCCAGGCCCCACTGACTACCAAAGCAGCATTGCCACCAAAGCCTTTGCTTTTGGACCCAGTGGAAGATTATGTGCACTGACAGAACTTGCTCACCATCCATTAAGCTGATGGAAATCCAAATACATTCTTCTACTACATGCCATGTGTGAAGTACATTGGGACCTATTCCACTTTCCCCTTCATGGTTAGCAGTCATCTGCAATAAAGCTCTCCTACATCTTTATCGCTTGGACATCATAGCAAAATCTGTGGGTAAACTTTGAGTTCGCAAGATGTTTTGTAACACTCGGATCTGTTCTATCCATCAATAGTAGAGGCCCTTTGAGACACCCCATGTGGTCAAATATTTCCTTTCAAGCTGACGTGAAGAGCTGACAGCAGATACTCACTCACCACATCAGTTCCACCCCTACAGGTAGTCAACCAGGACTCGGCCGTCAACAAAATAATTAGATATTTCTACTGATTTCAAATGGGACAGGAATTGTATACCTCAAACTTTTATCCATGGGTCATTCATGACCAAGATAAATGTTCGTGTGGACAAATAGAACTATGCCGTGAATTGTTGATTCATACCCATGAACAAAACTATCTTGTGGTCCATGCTGTTGACATCCTGGTGGTGGTTGTGCATTAAGATGGATGGAATTATGTACTGAGTCTGTAGCAACAAACAAAAATGCTGATGGTCTACCCATTGTTTGAAGCGTGCAGCTGATTGAACCAAGGAATACAGCAGAAACACCCTACAGAATTAATCTCCAAAAAGCAAAACTGGCAGCTGTCAAAAATTAACTTGAAGCCAGGAAAGAGTAGTAACAGGAACTTGTGGAAGCATAAGAATTCTCAAAAGGAATTCAGAATAGCATGGGACACTAAATGGTGGAAAACAGGTGTTGTGGGTTTGGCGAGGAACTGTGGATGAAGCAGGAACAGCTGTAGAATATCTCAAGGGAAAGTATCAGTTTCTGAAATTGTTTACTCCAGCATAAAAAGAAGTAAACTCAAGCGAGAGAAGAAAGTGATGGAAAGTTGTTCTGGGTCTCCTGTACTACAGGTATGTGGTCATGAGAAGGTGGCCTGGAACTGTGAAGCTGAATTAATATTATTATCATGGAAACTTACGATGAGGATCTGCAGCTATTGAGCTAATGAAGCTCCATCTTGTGGTAGAAGTATATATCTGTGTTACTGTGGTGAAACCCAAATAAGGAACTTGTGATGTAAGGAGCAATTAAATATCTTGCAACATGGAAATTAGTAATTTGACCCAATTGTACTGGTTGGATCGTTTGGCCTGTTTCTATAATTTGTAAAATAAAGCGAAGATGAGTAGGAGGTGATGAGGGATGTTTCTGAAGGAAACATCAAAATCAGTTCTGAGAAATGTCTGTCCATTCAGTTTTGGGGCAGGGCCAGAGGTGCAGTGTACGAGTATGGGAAGAAGGTGAGTAGGAAGCTGGCTCACCAACTTAGGAAGCAGGCGATGGAGATCGGAAGAGTGGTACTGGACCCGGTGAGGGTGAATGGGGTTTTTTAGAAGTTTTCTAAGAGGCTCTACGAATCGGAACCCCCTGACCGGGAGAGGGGGGGAGGGAATGTGGCGATTCCTAGACGGGTTAGAATTCTCCAAGGTGGAGGAGGACCTGTGGGGAAGGGGAGGGGGAAGAGGGAGGGGCGGGGGGAGGGGGGAGTTTTCCTTTATTTTGTCTTAATTAGCTGAAGCATTAATGTGGGAAGGCATTTGCAAATTTGGCTGCCAAGAGGTGCTGCAGGATTATTTGCCTTCCAACCTTTCACTATGCACTGTGGCTCAGCAAGACTTTGGCCAGCAAGATTTGAGATTTAAATCCCCTGCCCTGGATTGTATTCAAAGTCATCAAACAATCTATCCTTTTTCCCAAATCCAATCAATATCAAGACTTTGAAAAGAATGTGAAATTTTGAAATAAAAACCATTCTGGTGAAATACAAAGAAATAAATGAGGACCAATTGGTTCTTGTATTTTATAAGTCTACCAACTATTCCCAAGGTCGGCAGTGAGCCCAAAATAACAATTTCAGGAAGTGTGCAGGATACCAGGTTGCTACATTATTCAGGAGCCAGTTTTTAAAACATTTATTTGCAGCTAGGTGAATAAATTGAAAGGTAAGTAGGCAAGTTACATTGCAACCATCAATAAAAGTAAATCAGGTATATTAAAATGGCAGTAAACTAGAAACAATGCAGCATAATAAATTACTGAAAACATTTTTTTCCCCCTGTGGATATGAAGATTTCCTCTGCAATGTGTACAAAATATAAAATGAGGGGACTGAATGTACTTTTGATCCATTTTTGTACATTGCTTATTTGATAACTAAAAAGTATGTTTTTGGAGTTTCCTGCTTGGGTAATGATGACCTTTCAGTAAGATGTAAACTTTGCCTTATTGGTTACTTTGCAGCTAGTTGGAATTCCCAGCACCATGGACCCTCCTAATCCTGCCAATCACCGAGGAAATCAACAGTCTCCCACAGAAAATATGAACCGTAGCGAAGATGAGCGCAACCGACAGTTGGAGAGGCTGAGCCGGGAGGAAGCATACTATCAGTTTATCAATGACCTGAGTGAGGAGGACTACCGACTTATGAGAGACAGCAACCTTTTGGGCACTCCAGGTAAACTAATAGCATGTCCCAGAGAACCAGACTTTTTTTTTTTAAAGTAAGAAAGAAAACACCATTTTGTTAGATTTTTGAACCAAACTAAAACATCATGCTTCAAATAAATTTAGCTCTGTTCTAAATTATGCTTTCCAACTTTGCGAATAACCCCCAAAGAAATGGCGACAAATATATCCAGAATATGTTGAATTCTGTCTGGTACAAGCAAGAATACGTGCCGATGTGGATCCAACTGTAGTCAGATTATAGAGTCGTCTTCTCAACCTAATTTTCCCACATCTTAAACACTGTGATGTGGAGATGTCGGTGTTGGACTGGGATGGGCACAGTAAGAAGCCTTACAACACCAGGTTAAAGTCCACCACCTAATGAAGGATGCGCTCTGAAAGCTAGTGATTCGAAACAAACCTGTTGGACTTTAATCTGGTGTTGTAAAACTTATTACTAAAAACTGTATGACCTTTCCAGTCTTTTGCTTTTCCTATGACCTTCAACTAATTCAAATACAAGCTAGTGATACCTACTTTGCTTCTTGCTTTACCTGGTCTTTTCTTTCACTCTCTCCCAATTTGGTGATTTCTGACATTATGAACTTTGACACTTCACTTTGGTTGCTCACTTGAAACATATGTAATTTGCTTTGAATTTCACAAACATTTTGAGATTTAAATGCATTATCTTTCCTGTAGATGCAGTGCCTCAATTTGTAAAGCAGTTCAACACTATGCATTGTGTACGGCACCATAATTGTAGAAACTAGGAGATTTGCCACAATTTTGTGCTTGAAATGAAGATTTTTGTTAATTGAATTATAGCATTGATTTTCATGTTATCAGACACTGAGGTAAGTGATGATTAAACACTGCACAGTATAATAGCTACAAGCCTACACATACTGACTTTTGAATACTTTCCAATCTAGATTGATGTAGGTAGAAAGGTTGCAAGCTTGGCTACTATGTTGCCAAAACAAAACTCACATATCAACCCACACACCTCGTCAGCCAAATCTCCGACCTCCCATGTAGATTATAGGAGAGACTCTGAAATATGTTCAGTGCTTCCCGTACCTTGGTAGCCACTTCTTTCAAAAGGCCACTCTTGACGAAGAGATTTAACACCAGATTGACTGTACCAGCTCCACCTTCTACAAACTACAATGACGAGTGTTTGACAATAAAAGTCAAAGTGTACAGAGCAGATGTCGTCAATACACCCCTGTTCTGCAGTGAGACCGGAAGGCAATGCTTCTGCCACATCCTCTGGATTTAAATGGGAGGACAGTTAAACAAAGGCTAGTGTCCTCTTTGAACCCAAGCATTCAGAAAAAACTGCAAAATCAACTGCGATAGACCATCTCCCCTACTAGGTCCTGCTTTTGCAACATCAAATGGCCAGCCTTCTGGAGTGGGCAAAGTAAACACTTCAAAGACCCTCTGCAAGTCCACTTGGAAGTATACCAGCATTGAAATTAATTACTGGGAGGAGCTAGCTACCAATTGTTCAAAATAGCAACAGCCTATCCATCAATTTGGAACATGTTTTGAGTCCAAAGGATAGAGTGGCAGCAGAAGAAAGAAAAGAAGACACATCCTGCAATCTGGGGCCCACAGCTTTGAGATGTCCTGCCCCATATGCCCAAAGGTATGCACATCAAGAATTAACCTCAATCACCTGAAGACCCATGCCAGAAATCCAGGACCCTGAGATGACATCAACCTCGAATCAAGGGACAGCTGATGATGACAAAATATAGTCAATGATGGAGCACCCAAAGCGCTCTTGGGTAGAGAATTCCCTAGATTCACAGCCCTTTGATTGAAGAAATGTATCCTCATTTGAGTAACAAATGATTGGCCCCTTCTTGAGGCTGTGTTCCCGTGCTCTAGATTCTCCAGCCAGTGGAAATCACATCTGTCTCTACTTTGTCAAGCCCCTTCAGAATTTTGTACGTTTCAATGAGATCACACCTCCTGAGTCTACGACCTAGTTACTAATTGGACAAACTTCCATCCCAGGGACCAATTTCGTGAAGCTTTGCTATACTGCCTTCCTTGTGACCCAAACTGCACATACTATAGGTGTACTTTCACTAAAACCTGTACAATTTCAGGAAGACTTCATCCTTTTATTCCAATCCCCTTGCATTAAAGACCAACGTGTTATTTGCTTTTATAATTACTTCCTTGTAAAGGCACACCCAGTCTCTGAAGATCAACATGTACAAGTTTCACACCTTGTAAAAATATTCTGTTTTTATACTCTTTTTATAACCAAAATATCAACAGCTTCACTTATCCACATTGTACTCCATCTGCCATCTTGTTGCCCACTCACTTACCTGTCTATTTCCCTTTGCAGCCTCTGTCTTCCTCACAACTTACATTCTCACCAGCTTTGTATCAGCAAACTTAGATACATTACTCTCCGTCTCTTGATCCAAGCCATTAATATGGATTGTAAATAGCTGAGGCCCCAGCACTGGTCCTTGTGGCACACCACTATTCACAGCCTGTCAAATTGAGAATGCGCCATTTATGCCTATTCTTTGCTTCTTGTACATTAACTGATCTGCTGCCAGTGCTAATATATTGTGCCCTACTTATGTCTATTAATATTTTTGTGTTGTACCTTATTGAAAGCCTTTTGAAAATCTAGGTATACTACATGTATTGGTTCCCTTTATCTACCCTACTAGTTACATTCTCCGAAAAGTTTTAAATTTGTCATTGTTTCCCGAATCTGCACCCATACTGACTCTACTTACAATCTAAACTCAGAAGATAATTTTCTCACTTATGTCCTTATCATCATCTTTTACTCTGAGCTGCCACTTCTTTGGCTTTCTGACTGTCTTTTAAAAATATTGTGTACCCAAGAATAATTTACTCTGGGTGGTGGTTGTGGGGGGAAAAGAAATCTACATTTTTTGTAAACGAATGCTTAGCAGATGCCCAATTATTTATGGTCTGCTTTTGTATGGTAGCAGTGTCACTCAACTCTTGATCAGGGCTATGTGCCAGAAGCAATTGACATGGAGGCTTCAAAATCTTTTGTGTTCCTTGTCCAGAGTTGTCTAAAGAAAAAGAATTGCTAACTTCAGGCACAACATATTTTTTCATCTTCCAATTTTGTGTATCTCGCACTGTGCATCCATTGCAGGCTGTAGAGTATAGACATTATATCTTGGGAAATTCGAAGGGCCTAACTAAGCTATGCTGTGCCTCTCCCTTTCACATCCATTCATCCTCCCTCTTTTCTCCACACAGCCTTCCAAAATATGCAGAACTACATTGCATTTGGCTGAAATCATCTGCCAATCTCAGACTATGGAACTGTTTGGCAATGTGACAGTGGATGTAGATATGGCCGTATGTCAAAAACTTATAATTGCCTCACCAGATAAAGTTTTATCAAGGTGAACTGCACTACAGTCATTTAGTCATCCAGCACCTCTTGGAGACATTAGGAGAAGGTGCTTTCTATCGTTCCATTCTTCCCTATAAGTAATGTAAAATGCTGCAGTTACGCCACTAAGTCACCTGAAACCTTACACAAATCTCGATAGTTCTACTTTCACATTGATAATGTGATGGCCTCACTAATGGGTGAATTTTCAGCTGAGAACATCTTCACTGCATCACCTCGGGGACCGGGATCAGCAGCACACCTCTGCTGTTCTCCCTCTTTCTCTCCCGACTCCTTCAGCCATGCAGCAGGAACTCAACCATACGGAGGCAGACTCCCATGATGGACAACACTCTCAGTTGCCAAAACCTCCTTGTACACCTCTATTGCCTCCATAAACACCCTGCAACTCTTTGAAAATGGGCCTTGACGACCTGTACCTCAGAGCTGAGATCTCCATGCAGAGCAGCATCTCTTTAGGTAGCCATCATTCGTCGAAGCACATCGCACCGTGAGAGCGCGAGCCCACTCAAAAGCAACAACATCACTAAAGGCACGGCACCACCCCAACTCCTTCCAGCTGCCATTAAAAAGCGAGGATTTAAACGGTCTAATTCAGCTCTATCATGCAGAAACACCAACCAGCAATTCTTGAGACATAAATAAATAAACCAAGAAAAGACAGAAAGGAAACGTGCACAAGGTTGGAAAGACTGATTAAAAGATTAGCAGAGGCGGGACTTTCTGCGTAGACAGGTACCAACCTTCCCACTCCTGCCGCTAAGGGGGATTCAGGATAGGGTGGTTTCTAGAGGATGGATTGGAGAGGGGAGCGTTTCAGACATGTATAAGGAGCTTGTGGGAACAGAGGAGACGCAGACCGAGGAGCTGAAGCGAAAATGGGAGAAGGAGCTGGGGGGGAGAGAGAGAGGAGGGCCTTTGGGCGGGCGCGTTGAGCAGAATCAATGCGACCGCAACATGTGCCAGGCTCAGCCTGATTCAATTCAAGGTTGTGCACCGGGCTCACATGACAGTGGCCCGGATGAGCAGATTCTTTCGGGTGGAGTATAGGTGAGCAAAATGTGCGGGAGGACCAGCAAACCATGTCCACATGTTCTGGGCATGTCCAAAGCTGAAGGGATTTTGGCAGAGGTTTGCTGACGTCATGTCCAAAGTATTAAATACAAGGGTGTTATTGAGTCCAGAGGTGGCGATTTTCGGGGTGTCGCAGGATCCGGGAATCCAGGAGGAGAAAGAGGCAGATGTTCTGGCCTTTGCTTCCCTGGTAGCCCGGAGGCGGATATTACGAGCATGGAGGGGACTCAAAGCCCTCCAAGTCGGAGATCTGGCTATCGGACTTTGCTGGCTTTCTCTGGAGAAAATTAAGTTCGCCATGAGAGGGTTATTGATAGGGTTTGCCCGGAGGTGGCAACCATTCATCGACTTCTAGAAAGGGGGGGGGGGGTAGGTGAGCGTAGATTAGGGGGTTAAGTAATGGTGGGACCTGTGGGAGAGGGAGGTGGTATTTGCACTATGTTTATATTTTTATGTACATTGTTTATATTGCTGCTGTTACAATGCCAAAAAAAAACCTCAATAAAATGTTTATAATAAAAAAAAAGATGAGCAGAGCCGAAGCCTGCGGAAGCACTGCCGCTCCCATGCTCTCACCATGTGATCCCCCCCCCCCCAGTGCAGTCTTTTAAAAAAAAATAGGGATGCATTACAAAGTCTCTTGCTTACTTTAGTCTTTTTATTCACAGAGGTGACATACAACTGTCAACACTCCCACATTTATTTTTTGTGATAGAATCCCTGTGAGTTTGTTCTTCTGTTCATAACTGTATTTTCACTTAATTCTTGATAATATGAAGCTTTTTTTTTTTGAGACGTGTATGCTATTTAATAATTGGCTTTGTTAAGTAATGGGTTGAGAGACATTGCAAAAAGTTGTCTCATTTATGTTAAGTATTCATTAATTGACACTGATATGTAAAGGGGCTTCAGGTGGCCTCTGATAGGTGATGTATAGTTAGAGTTTTGTGCAAAGGCTGTTGGAATGAAATAAATGTATGTTTGTTAAAAAGGAACAGAACTTTAGACTCTTCATATCACAGCAACTAAAACATTTAACAATTGGCAGCAGAGGATGATTGCTGTGTAAATGTGAAGGGTTGAAAGATACAACTTTTCCAGATCAAACCAAGGAGTGAGAAAAGACAAAAAAAAAGGGATATATGGCTGAACCGAGGATAAAGATGGCTGGATATGACTATCCTCTCTTATTTTCTGAAAGGGAATCGTACGACCAATGGAGAACTGCAGTAGTTATGTGGACTAAGGTAACTGCTTTGGGAAAGAGAAAAGACGGTTTGACATTGGCTCTTTCTCTACCATATGGCAGTAAAATCCAAAACAAAGTGCTTTCTGAGCTGGAATTGGAAGAGTTAGACTCAGAAGAAGGTCTGGAGACTTTATTACATTATATGGATAAGATTTATAAGAAAGATGACTTGTTAAGTGCGTATGAAGCATGGTCGGATTTTGATAAGTTCCGGAAAATGGAGGATATCTCCATGGATGACTATATAATGGAATTTGGCAAACTATATAAAAGGCTGCAGAAACACAACCTGGAATTTCTACAGTCTGTGTTGGCCTTTAAATTACTTGACTGTGCTAGAGTGAGCAACATGGATAAACTCCTGGTTTTGACAGGAGTTCAGTTTACTGATAAGGATACCTTATTCGAACAGATGACAAAAGCTTTACAAAAGTTTCTGGGGAAACATTCGATTCCAATGGCTCTGATGACCCAAATAGGTCAGCCTGCAATAAGGCAGAATATGGAAGATACACTACCAACAGGATGGCGAAATCGTATGGCTACGAACAGGGCTCAAGACTATAGAAGGAGACCGAGACAAGGAAATTATGAAGACAGAAACCCAGTTAGAACCTACAATAGGAAGATGAACCCCAGAAATGCACGGGGCATGATAAATTGATGTTTTCGATGTGACTCTCAATACCATTATGCTTTCAACTGTCCAACTCGTTATGATAGAGTGTTTGAAGCGACACATGACACAGAAGAGTCAGAAGAGGAAAAAGATAGCGACCAGAAAGAAGGCATTGTCCTATTGACGAGCAGTTTTACGCCAGTAATGAGGGTGTTGATTGCAGAATCCTTCAACTGTGCTGTATTGGACAGTGACTGCACATCTACTGTGTGTGGAATTGACTGGTTAAAATGTTACCTGGTCTCTTTGAATGCTGAAAATCGTAATAAGGTGAAGGAATTTGAAAGTTCCGCAAGTTTCAGGTTTGGGGA
Source organism: Scyliorhinus torazame (assembly GCF_047496885.1). Taxonomy (NCBI): domain Eukaryota; kingdom Metazoa; phylum Chordata; class Chondrichthyes; order Carcharhiniformes; family Scyliorhinidae; genus Scyliorhinus; species Scyliorhinus torazame. The sequence continues at coordinate 148,483,541 of NC_092721.1, read as the reverse complement.
TGATAATACTCTGAAGTCGCTGAAAAGTGTGGTGATCCCTTGCAATATTGCCGGAGTGAATCATTTCATTAGCGCGGATGTTGTATCAAGTGCGATACCTTTGCTTCTGAGCAGACCGTCGATGAAGAAAGCACACATGAAACTGGATATGGAACAGGATAAGGCAACAGTTTTTGGAAAGACGGTGGACTTACAATTTACACAGTCGGGACACTATTGTATTCCATTACTGACAAATAATATTTCAAGTAGAGTGGTTAAGGATGTGTTAATGGCAGTTGAAAATGGGACTTTAGCTGATAAAAAAGCCTGTGGTATTAAAACTGCACAGGCAATTTGCACATCCGTCTCCTCGGAGGCTGAAAAATGTATTAAAGGATATTGTAAGGGATGACGACTACACTAAACTGATAGAACAGGTTAGTGACCGCTCTGAAGTTTGTAGGAAGTACAGAAGGACACCAGCACGACCAATAGTAACCCTACCTTTGGCCAGGGATTTTAACGACATTGTGGCCATGGACCTTAAGATCTGGGATAAAGTAAATAATATATTTATTTTGCATTTTGTAGATTTAGCAACCAGATTTAGTCAATCAACGATTGTACGAAGTAAAGAAAAGAGAGTAATTCTGGATCAAATCGTGGAAAAATGGATAGGGACAGGAATGGGTCCACCGGCAAAATTCCTTGCGGACAATGGGGGAGAATTTGCCAATGATGAGTTTAGGGATATGTGTGAAAACATGAATATCAGAGTTATGAATACGGCTGCAGAAAGCCCATTTAGTAATGGTGTCTGTGAAATAAATCATGCTGTCATCGATGACATGCTTCAGAAGATTTTGGCAGATCGACCAGATTGCAGGCTAAATTCAGCTTTAGCATGGGCGGCACATGCAAAGAATTCACTGCAGATGGTTGGGGGCTATAGTCTTTATCAATTAGTGTTTGGTAGAAATCCTAAAATTCCATCCATTTTGGATGACCAGCTTGGGAGGGGACTACAATTAGCTCTGGTTTTGCTGAACATTTAAATGCATTACATAGCAGTAGAAAAGCTTTTTTGGAAGCAGAAGTCTCTGAAAGAATTCGCAGAGCTTTAAGACATAACGTACGGCCATCAGATGCCGTTTTTCAGCAAGGAGGCATGGTAGACTATAAGAGAGACTATTCTAATGAATGGAAAAACCCAGGGAAGATCATAGGCATAGATGGCAAAACAATTATTTTGCAACATGGTAATCAAACTGTTCGGGTACATTCATCAAGGATAATGGGTACAGATTACAAATTTTCAAATTTAGACAGAGCAGACAGACATGACAAGGAACCAGAGTCATCTGGTACGCATGTGTTACAGAACTATGAGGACCAATTAACTCATATAGACAGGGTTTCTGTGGAGGAACACAACACTTCTGATGAATTAGAACAGGTCATTTTTCCGAAAGGGCAACTGCCAAAAGTTGGTACAAAAGTGACATACTTGCCTGAAGGGTCTAGTCAATGGAAGGATGCAACTGTTATTAGTAGAGCAGGGAAGGCCACTGGAAAGTATAAACATTGGTTGACTGTACAGCATTTAGGGGAAGGAGTCAAGACAATGGATTGGGAAAACCAAGTTCAAAAATGGAAGGCACAGAAACGCAGTGCCAGTTCAGATAGTACATCGGATACTGAACAAGTTCGCAGGAAAAGGTCGAGAACTATTGAAAGGACATCCCACAGCAGAAGGGAAAGATCAAGCAGTAGCAGTACAGAACGAGATACCAGGCAGGAGAGAGGACGTAGTTTATCAAGATCTCGGAACATGAGTAAGACTACGAATACTAATAGGAGTAGAAGCTCACATGCACGTGAGATTTTGGTGGCTTCAAATAAATTAGCTGAAAAAGTTACCAAAGAAGCTAAACAGCAAGAATTGCATAGTTGGCGTGAATTTGGGGTATACACGGAAGTACCGGATAGGGGACAAAGAGCTCTATCCCACAGATGGATTTGCACGGAAAAGGTTCTTCCGGATGGAACTTATAAGGCAAAGGCCAGGCTTGTGGCAAGGGGATTTGAAGAAAACTTAGAAGATCAGGATTTAAGGGTAGATTCACCTACAGCAGGAAAGGTTATTTTAAAGATCTTCTTGGCTCTATTAGCCACAAAGGCATGGGAATGCAAATCTATAGATATAAAAGCTGCCTTTTTGCAGGGGCATCAGCTCCAGAGAGACATTTTTATCCGTCCTCCGAAAGAAGCAGCTAACACAGAAGGGGTACTCTGGAAGTTGAACAAATGTGAATATGGATTAAATGATGCATCTAGAGTCTGGTATTTTTCGGTAAGGTCAGTTTTGTTAAAGTTAGGCTGTTGCTAGTTGAAAGCAGATCCTGCAATGTTTTACTGGCACTATAAAGGAAATCTTTATGGCATTTTTATGATGCATGTCGATGATTTTGTGTGGGGTGGGACTAGTGATTTTGAAGCTATTGTAATCTCTGGTTTGAGGAAAGAATTCAGGGTTGGAAGTCAGGCTTCCGGTGCATTTAAATATATTGGTCTGGAAATTGGACAGACTAAGTTAGGGGCAACTTTACGTCAGCAATCTTATTTGGAAAGCATCAGCCCAATAACAATGAGTCGTGGCCGAGTTTCACAAAAAGACGCAATGGTTTCAGATAGAAAAAGAGCAACTGCGATGTTTAATTGGGCAACTGAACTGGTTAGGTAGGCAGACTAGACTGGATGTGAGTTTTGATGTCTTGGAGTTGAGTACAAAAATGAATGATCCCAAAGTGGAAGACATAATAAGAGCAAATAAAGCGTTGGTCAAACTAAAAATGCAGGAGTGTGTTTTGAAGTTCCCGGTTTTAGGTGACCTTAGGCACTTGAAACTCATAGTTTATAGTGATGCATCCTACGCAAATTTATGTGATGGGGTTTCAAGCACAGCAGGTTTTATAATTTTCCTTTTGGGGAGCAATGGTAAATGTTGCCCGCTTGTGTGGGAAACAAAGAAAATAAGGAGAGTGGTAAAAAGCACTTTGGCTGCTGAGACGTTAAGCCTTGTAGAGGCGGTGGATATGGCCTTTTATATAAGTATGATATTGACAGAAGTTTGGGTAATATACCTATTGACTGTCACATTGACAATAAATCCCGGTGGGAAAATGTGCACTCTACAAAAAGTGTCAATGAAAAGAGGTTACGGATAGACATCGCAAGTTTGAAGCAGATGTTGGACAGAGGGGAAATAACAAAAAATTAAATGGGTCGACAGGAGCTATCAACTGTCGTACTGTTTTGCGAAAAGAGGGGCGAGTTCACAGAAACTTTTGGATATTGTTTCTGTGACTTTTTTTTTCTTTCTCGTTCAAAAAAAGGGAGGGGGGAATCATGTGTGTTTTTGAGTTTCATGAAATTTTGTTTTCACCTAATTATTTATTTTCTCCAAGGAAGGGGAGACTGTTAAGTAATGGGTGAAGAGACATTGCAATTAGTTGTCTCATTTATGTTAAGTATCCATTAATTGACACTTGTATGTAAAGGGGCTTCAGGTGGCCTCTGTCACGTGATGTATAGTTGTTTTGTGCAAAGGCTGTTGGAATGAAATATATGTGTGTTTGTGAAAAAAGAGCAGAACTTTAGACTCTTCATATCACAACAACTAAAACATCTAACAAGCTGCTGCAGAATAATTCCTGCATGTTAGTATAGATGGGATCAAATGCTTCACTTAGATGCTAAACTCTGATTGTGACTTTGTAGTGATTGTGTCAAAACTTGATGCCAGCAAAGTAAGTTGATATATATTAAATTTTCTCTATTTCTGCCAGAAGAATAAACCATTCACTGTATACAACTGTCTGAAATACCTTGATGCTCGCAGGTCAGAAAATCTGTCCATATAAGTAAGTTGAAATAGCTTGGATATGAATGTAATCTTAACCTATTGCCCCTCATTGCAAACGTTCAAAAGCAACATTTGAAATTGCTTCTTAAACAAATCAAAATGTAACTTTCAATTTATTTTTTCTCCTCCTATGATTTTACCAAGAACACGGATCAAAGTGCCACTGGATATGCTCAATACATTGTTTTGTTATTGGTTCAGGTGAAATTACAGCAGAAGAACTACAACAGCGTTTGGATGGTGCTAAGGAACAATTAACAACAGAAAACGGTCTGGGCAACAATGAACGTGAACGCATTCGGACCCAAGGCAGGTTTTGAGTCTGCAGTTTGAATTATAATTGTGATCTTGATTATTCCCAGTACAGTGATACATTAGGATTAGCCAGATAACTATTGCGGACATCATTGCCACAAATATGGAAAATTTGCACATGAGCATTTAAATCCATTGTATACTCATTTTTCCCAAGTTTTCTGGTGATTCTAAAGTTTGGTGGACTGGTTGTGATTGAATCATTGACGTTGTGCTTCTCTCTTAAAAAGGCAGTTTAAAGGATTTGAAGAAACTGCATATGACTTTCCATTTGCAGTTGTATCCTCCAGTATTTATCAACATCATTGTTACCCTGTGGAAGGATCCTGCAAAGAATAGATACATTAAGTGGACAGTTTAGTGCTGGTTATTTTGGTATTCAGGCTGAAATACAAGTGTTTATTTATAGTTTGGACAAATCCTCTGTGAACAATAATGCAAATCAATGCATTGGTTGGAATGCATAAAACATAAGAAATCGTTGCTGCTGCCTGCAAAGCTTTTTCCAGCCCAATGATGTTACCCATTGTCAGCCAGGACTTAAGATCCTGATTGTGAGAAACACCGCTCACTTAATAATAATTTACACTTAGCCAAATTCTGAAGAAGTATTTTATTCAATCGATCTTGCAAGAACGGGTGCAGCCCATCAACATTGGCAGACACAAAGAATTCATACAGCATTACTTTGTTATATACAATCTGTGAGAAACCCATCCCACAAACTGCTGAAAGGGCAGTTTCCTTATCAGTGATTCCTTATTTGGACTTGTTATGTTCATTTTGTCTTCCCCCTTGCTTAGTGGTTTCTGTTAGCTCCTGGTATATCCTTGGACCGTCAATTAAAAGATAAGAATGAGGCCCCCTGCTTGCACCTGCGTCCTGTTATTGTACATCCCGTTCCTCCCCGAAGGTCAGTCCTGTACATAGTTACAACAACTTGCTCACTGTAGCTCACACACAGCTTCACTTGACATCTTAATTTCCCATCAAGCCCTATTGTTGACATCTTAATTGTGAACCAGAGTTATACATGTAAAAACAACATAAAATGCTCATTTCTCATATGATTGAAGCAGAAATAACTCCGCACAGCCTCTCCAAGGTAAGTCCATTAAGCGCAGGAGAGACAAAGCAGAGGACGTGCCCCTTTTTGAAGCACTAACTGCCGTACTTGGATAGGTTTGAATGGATGAGGTGGATAGTTGCGTTAATCAGGTCAGTGGAGGGGGGGTGCTAAGTTGAGTTACACAGCTGTTAGATCAGGTTTTAAACTCAACGTTTACTGGGTTAGTACGCACTGCTGCTTCACAGCGCGAGGGACCCGAGTTCGATTCTCGGCTTGGGTCACTGTCTGTGCGGAGTCTGCACATTCTCCCCATGTTTGCATGGGTTTCCTCCAGCTGCTCTGGTTTCCTCCCACAAGTCCCGAAAGGCATGCTTGTTAGGTGAATTGGACATTCTGAATTCTCCCTCTGTGTACCCGAAGAGGCGCCCGAATGTGTCGACGAGGGGATTTTCACAGTAACCTCATTGCAGTGTTAATGTAAGCCTACTTGTGACACTAATAAAGATTATTATTATTATGCCAGTAATAAGAAACTTTCGATGTGGGTCCTTGGGAGCAGGGAATCAGCCCATTGTAAGTTTGAACTTCCCAGGCAACAGGATGCCCTTATGCGCACCTCCCTGTGAATCCAGAGACTGGAACATTTGGACCAAGGTTTCAGTCTCAACTGAGCATTGTGTCCAATTCTAAGTGCTGTAGCTTCGGAATGAGAGGGTAAAAAAGATTTTGAGAATGGTTCCAGGGATGAGGGACTTTCAGTTAGATGGCTAGATTGGATTTGTTTGCCTTACAGAAGATTGAGAGGAAATATAGGCATTTTGAAATTGAGGGGTCCGGATGCAGTAGATAGGTTAAAATTGTTTCCATTGACAGAAGGTTCAAGAATCAAAGGACACCAATTTAAAGTGATTGGCCATACAACAATAGGCGACATGAGAAAAAAACCTTTGTGTGTCATGAATAGTTAGAATAGAGAGACTTCATAAAATCCCTACAGTGCAGAAGGAGGCCATTTGACCCATCAAATCTATACTGCCCCTCCAAAAGAGCACCCTACCTAGGCTCACTCTCCCGCCCTGCCCCTATAAGCCACACATTGATCTGTGCATTAACCTGCACATCTTTGGACACTAAGGGAGGAAACCAGAGCACCAGGAAGGAAACCCACTCCGACATCGGGAGAATGTGTAAGCTCTGCACAGTCACCCAAGGCCGGAATCGAACCCGAGTCCCTGGCGCTGTGAAGCAGCGGTACTAACCACCGTGCCGCCCAATCTGTAATGCGTTGCCTGAGAGTTTTGTGGCGCAGATTCAATCATGGCTTTCTAAACAGAATTGCATAATATTTGAAGAGAGTAGATTTTTAGGGCTGCAGGGAAAAGGCAGGGGATTTCGATTAACGTGACTTGCTGTTGAAGAGATCTAGAATGGGTACTGTCCTCAATTGCCCCTGTGTTTTAAAAAAAAAAAAAAAAAAAATTTTATTAAAGGTTTTCATAAAATGTCAATAACAAAATGAGAAAGAAAAAAGAACCCAACAGGGTTGAGTACAAAACACAATCTAAAAAAGCAACCCCCCAAACCACCCCCCCCCCCCCCATACCTCAATAATAAATGAACATTAACACCCCGACTTAACACACCAGGTGTATACACCCCCTCAGACCCTTCCAGTGTAAATAACAGAAACAAAAATAAAGTAAAACCCCCCCCGAGCTGCTGCTGCCATTGACCAATGTCTATCGTTCTGCCAGAAAGTCTAAGAACGGTTACCACCGCCTAAAGAACCCTTGTACCGACCCTCTCAAGGTGAATTTCACCCTCTCCAATTTAATGAACCCTGCCATATCGCTGATCCAGGATTCCACGCTTGGGGGCCTCGCATCTTTCCACTGAAGGAGAATCCTTCGCCGGGCTACCAGGGACGCAAAGGCCAGAATACCGGCCTCTTTCGCCTCCTGCACTCCCGGCTCCTCTGCCACCCCAAATATGGCGAGCCCCCAGCCCGGTTTGACCCTGGATCCTACCACCCTCGACACCGTCCTCGCTACGCCCTTCCAAAATTCCTCCAGCGCTGGGCATGCCCAGAACATATGGGTGTGATTTGCTGGGCTCCCTGAGCACCTAACACACCTGTCCTCACCCCCAAAGAACCGGCTCATCCTTGACCCGGTCATGTGTGCCCTGTGCAGCACCTTAAACTGTATGAGGCTGAGCCTCGCGCACGAAGAGGAAGAATTCACCCTCCCTTGGGCATCTGCCCACGTCCCCGCTTCGATCTCCTCTCCCAACTCCTCCTCCCACTTACCTTTCAACTCCACCACCGAGGCCGCCTCCTCCTGCATCACCTGGTAAGTTTCTGAGATCGTCCCCACTCCCACCCACCCCCTCGAGAGCACCCTGTCCTGTACTGTGTGTGGCAGTATCCGCAGGAATTCCACCACCTGCCATCTGGCAAACGCCCTTACCTGTAAGTACCTGAAGGTGTTCCCCGGGGGGGAGCCCGTACTTCTCCTCCAGCTCACCCAGGCTCGCGAACTTCCCGTCCACAAACAGGTCCCCCAACTTTCGTATCCCTGCCCTGCGCCATACCGAAAACCGTCCATCTGTTCTCCCTGGGACGAACCGATGGTTACCCCGTATTGGGGTCCACACCGAGGCCCCAACTTCCCCCCTGTGCCGCCTCCACTGCCCCCAGATTTTGAGGGCAGCCGCCACCACCGGGCTCGTGGTATACCTCCTTGGAGGGAACGGCAGCGGCGCCGTTGCCAGTGCCCCCAGACTCGTACCAACACAAGACGCCGTCTTCATGCAGCCCCCTCCATCACCCACTTGCGCACCATTGTCGCATTGGCGGCCCAGAAGTACCCACAGAGGTTGGGCAGCGCCAGCCTCCCCCTATCTCTACTCCGCTCCAGGAACACCCTTCTCACCCTCTGAGTCCCTCGCGCCCACACAAACCCCATTATACTCCTGTTAACCCGCCTGAAAAAAGCCTTCGGGATAAACACGGGGAGGCACTGGAACAGGAACAAAAACCTTGGGAGCACCGTCATTTTGATTGACTGCACCCTACCCGCCAAGGACAGCGGCAACGCATCCCACCTCTTGAACACCTCCTCCATTTGCTCCACCAGCCTTGTAAAGTTAAGCCAATGCAGGGCCCCCCAGCTCCTGGCCACCTGGACCCCCAAATATCTGAAGCTCCTCTCCGTCCTTTTTAGTGGGAGCTCGCCAATCCCCCTCTCCTGGTCCCCTAGCTGAACTACGAACAGCTCGCTCTTCCCCATATTGAGCTTGTACCCCGAAAAGTCCCCGAATTCCCTAAGGATCCTCATTACCTCTGGCATTCCTCCCACCGGATCTGCCACATACAGCAGCAGGTCGTCCGCATAAAGCGACACCCTATGCTCCTCCCCACCCCACACCAACCCCCTCCAGTTCCTCGACTCCCTCAGTGCCATAGCCAGGGGTTCAATCGCCAGTGCGAAGAGCAGAGGGGACAGGGGACACCCCTGACTCGTCCCTCGGTGCAACCGAAAGTACTCGGACCTCCTCCTGTTTGTGGCCACACTCGCCATCGGGACCTCGTACAACAGCCTAACCCACCTGACAAACCCCTCCCCAAACCCGAACCTCTTCAGCATCTCCCACAAGTACCCCCACTCTACCCTATCGAAGGCTTTCTCAGCGTCCATCGCCACCACTATCTCCGCCTCCTCCTCCCTCGCCGGCATCATGATAACGTTCAAAAGCCTCCGCACATTCGCGTTCAACTGTCTCCCCTTCACAAACCCCGTCTGGTCTTCATGGATGATCTGCGGCACACAATTCTCAATCCTCGTGGCTAAGACCTTCGCCAGCACCTTGGCATCTACATTTAGCAAGGAAATCGGTCTGTAAGACCCACATTACAGGGGATCCTTGTCCCGCTTCAGGATCAAGGAGGTCAGTGCCCGGGACATCACGGGGGTAAAGCCCCCCCCTCCCTTGCCTCATTAAAGGTCCTAACTAACAGCGGGCCCAACAGGTCCATATATTTTTTATAGAACTCGACCGGGAAACCATCCAGCCCCGGTGCCTTCCCCGCCTTCATGCTTCCTATCCCTTTGATCAGCTCCTCCAGCCCAATCGGGGCCCCCAGTCCCTCTTCCACCTTTGGAAACCTCAATTGGTCCAGGAAACGGCCCATCCCTCCCTCCTCCTGTGGGGGCTCGGATCGGTACAATTCCTCATAGAAGTCCCTGAAGACCCCATCGATGCCAGCCCCACCCAGCACCACGCTCCCTCCCCTGTCCTTAACTCCCCCGATCTCCCTAGCTGGGTCCCGCTTCCGAAGCTGATGCGCCAGCATCCGGGTTGCCTTTTCCCCATACTCGTAGACTGCCCCCTGGGCCTTCCTCCACTGCACCTCCGCCTTCCTGGTGGTCACCAGGTCGAATTCGGCCTGGAGGCTGCGCCTCTTCCTCAACAATCCTTCCGCATACCTCCTGTCTACCCTCACCATCTCCCCCACCATCCTCTCCCTCTCCTCCCGCTCCCTGTGGGCCCTAATGGAGATCAGCTCTCCCCTCACCACCGCCTTCAGTGCCTCCCATACCATCCCCACTCGGACCTCCCCGTTATCGTTGGCCTCCAGGTACCTCTCTATACTTCCTTGGACCCGCTCGCTCACCTCCTCGTCCGCCAACAGCCCCTCCTCCAAGCGCCACAGCGGGCGCTGGTCCCTCTCCACGTCCACCCAATGCGGGGCGTGGTCCGAAATGGCTATTGCTGAATACTCGGTATCCTCTACTCTCGCTATCAGCGCCCTACTCAAAATGAAAAAGTCGATTCGAGAATAAGCCTTATGGACATGTGAGAAGAATGAAAATTCCCTAGCCCCTGGCCTTGCAAATCTCCAATGGTCCACCCCTCCCATTTGGTCCATCAATCCCCTCAACACTCTAGCCGCCGCCGGCTTCCTACCCATCCTAGACCTGGTGCGATCCAGTGCAGGATCCAACACCGTGTTAAAGTCTCCCCCCATTATCAGGCCCCCCACTTCCATGTCTGGGATCTGACCCAACATGCGCCGCATAAAACTTGCATCGTCCCAGTTCGGGGCATACACATTTACCAGCACCACCCTCTCTCCCTGCAACTTACCGTTATGTACCTACCGCCATTATCTGCCACAATGCTCGACGCCTCGAATGACACCTTCTTACCAAGATCGCCACCCCTCGATTTTTGGCATCAAGCCCCAAGTGAAACACCTGACCTACCCACCCTTTCCTCAGTCTTACCTGGTCTGCCACCTTCAGGTGTGTCTCCTGGAGCATAACCACACCCGCCTTGAGCCCCTTCAGGTGCGCGAACACACGGGCCCGCTTAACCGGCCTATTCAGTCCCCTTACATTCCAGGTTATCAGCCGGATCAGGGGGCTACCCGCCCCCTCCTCGGCCAGCCACGCGCCCGCACCCCACACCCGGCCAGTTCCCCACAGCGGCATACCCCCGTCTCGACCCTCCCCCCCCCCCCCCCCCCCACTCGCTCCAGCTCCTCCTTGACCTTAGCAGCAGCAACTCTATTCTCTCTTCCTCCCCGCCCCCCGGCACGGACCCATCCTAGCTGGTTTATTCCCCCCATTGCACTTCTGCAAGTCAGCTGACTCCTGCTGGCCCTGGCCACTTCTGCCTCCCCTTAGACTCCTCCCATTATGTGGCACACCCTCCTCTCCCACTCCCCATCCACAAGCTCTTCCCTCACCCCCCTCCGTTCTAAGCGCGGGAAACAATCCTCGCTTCCCTGCCCCAGCCCCCCCCCCACCCAGTCTTCGGCACGGGGAAAAAAGCCCGCACTCTCCACCTACCAGGCCACCAACCAAAACAGTGCCCAACCCGCCCCATCCACCCTCCCCAACCTGAAAGAGAAAAACACAGAGAAAAAGAAACCCAAAACAATGCAAAGCCCCCCCCCCCCCCAAATCAAAAATAGGCATAACATCCACTGCAGTCCCCAATCGCCCATCCCGACCCTCAGTCTGTGTCCAGCTTCTCGGCCTGAACAAAGGCCCACGCCTCCTCCGGAGTCTCAAAATAATGGTGCCGGTCCTTGTAGGTAACCCACAGTCGCGCTGGCTGCAACATGCCAAACTTCACCCTCTTCCTGTGCAGTACCGCCTTCTCTCGATTGTACCCGGCCCTCCTCTTCGCCACCTCCGCACTCCAGTCCTGATATATCCGAACCGCCGCGTTCTCCCACCTGCTGCTCCTCTCCTTCTTGGCCCACCTGAGCACACACTCCCGATCGACGAACCGATGGAACCGCACCAGCACCGCCCGCGGAGGCTCGTTAGCCTTGGGCCACCTCGCCAACACTCAATGGGCCCCTTCCAGCTCCAGGCGCCCCTGGAAGGACCTTGCTCCCATCAGCGAGTTCAACAGGGTGACCACATAGGCCCCCACGTCCGGCCCCTCCGGGAGGCCCAGAATCCGCAGATTCTTCCGCCTCGACCGATTCACCATCTCCTCGAACCGATCCTGCCATTTCTTGTGGAGCGCCTCGTGCGCCTCCACCTTTACCGCCAGGCCTAAGATCTCGTCTTCATTGTCAGAGATCTTTTGTCGAGCCTCTCGGATCGCCACCCCCTGGGCCGTCGGTGTCTCCAGCAGCTTATCAATAGAAGCCTTCATCGGCTCTAGCAGGTCCGTTTTAATCTCTCTGAGGCAGCTCTGGATACCTCCTGTTGCTCCTCCGCCCACTGCCTCCACGCTGCCTGGTCTCCGCCCGCCACCATTTTGTCCTTCTTCCCTCCCTTCTTCTAGTCCACCACCACCTTTTTTGTCGCCCAGCTCCTAGTTAAAGCCATATACTGACGGGGAGCTATTATTAACTCCTTCCCACACCGGGAAACGTCGAAAAAGTCCCCTTGGGGGCCCTGAAAAGAGCCCAAAAGTTCGTTTTTGCGGGAGCCGCCGAATGTGCGACTTAGCTCCGCATAGCCGCAACCGGAAGTCTCGAGGGGGAATCCTTTTGGCAGTGTTCGCTTCACCAATCTGCCCCAAACTGTCTGTGGAAACTCCTGCAAAAGGTCTGAGAGTCCGTTCCAGACGGGAGTTGCCGAATGCGCGACCTACTCCTCCATGGCCGCCACCGGAAGCCTCGTCCCCGCTTCTTCAGTGGGCTTGGTGCGATCTTTTCACAGTTCTTCCCTCGGCTGCTAGAATTCACCTTTGAACAAAGAAGAAAGAAATGTACAGCACAGGAACAGGCCCTTCGGCCCTCCAAGCCCATGCCGACCATGCTGCCCGACTAAACTACAATCTTCTACACTTCCTGGGTCCGTATCCCTCTATTCCCATCCTATTCATGTATTTGTCAAGATGCCCCCTAAATGCCACTATCGTCCCTGCTTCCACCACCACCTCCGGAGCGAGTTCCAGGCACCCACTGCCCTCTGCGTAAAAAACTTGCCTCGTACATCTACTCTAAACCTTGCCCCTCTCACCTTAAACCTATGCCCCCTAGTAATTGACCCCTCTACCCTGGGGAAAAGCCTCTGACTATCCACTCTGTCTATGCCCCTCATAATTTTGTATACCTCTATCAGGTCTCCCCTCAACCTCCTTCGTTCCAGTGAGAACAAACCGAGTTTATTCAACCACTCCTCATAGCTAATGCCCTGATGGGATTACCAGGCAACATTCTGGTAAATCTCTTCTGCACCCTCTCTAAAGCCTCCACATCCTTCTGGTAGTGTGGCGACCAGAATTGAACACTCTACTCCAAGTGTGGCCTAACTAAGGTTCTATACAGCTGCAACATGACTTGCCAATTCTTATACTCAATGCCACGGCCAATGAAGGCAAGCATGCCGTATGCCTTCTTGACTACCTTCTCCACCTGTGTTGCCCCTTTCAATGACCTGTGGACCTGTACTCCTAGATCTCTTCGACTTTCAATACTCTTGAGGGTTCTACCATTCACTGTATATTCCCTACCTGCATTAGACCTTCCAAAATGCATTACCTCACATTTGTCCGGATTAAACTCCATCTGCCATCTCTCCGCCCAAGTCTCCAAACAATCTAAATCCTGCTGTATCCTCCGACAGTCCTCATCGATGTCCGCAATTCCACCAACCTTTGTGTCGTCTGCAAACTTACTAATCAGACCAGTTACATTTTCCTCCAAATCATTTATATATACTACAAAGAGCAAAGGTCCCAGCACTGATCCCTGTGGAACACCACTGGTCATAGCCCTCCAATTAGAAAAGCATCCTTCCATTGCTACTCTCTGCCTTCTATGGCCTAGCCAGTTCTGTATCCACCTTGCCAGCTCACCCCTGATCCCGTGTGACTTCACCTTTTGTACTAGTCTACCATGAGGGACCTTGTCAAAGGCCTTACTGAAGTCCATATAGACAACATCCACTGCCCTACCTGCATCAATCATCTTAGTGACCTCCTCGAAAAACTCTATCAAGTTAGTGAGACACGACCTTCCCTTCACAAAACTGTGCTGCCTCTCACTAATACGTCCATTTGCTTCCAAATGGGAGTAGATCCTGTCTCGAAGAATTCTCTCCAGTAATTTCCCTACCACTGAAGTAAGGCTCACCGGCCTGTAGTTCCCGGGATTATCCTTGCTACCCTTCTTAAACAGAGGAACAACATTGGCTATTCTCCAGTCCTCCGGGACATCCCCTGAAGACAGCGAGGATCCAAAGATTTCTGTCAAGGCCTCAGCAATTTCCTCTCCAGCCTCCTTCAGTATTCTGGGGTAGATCCCATCAGGCCCTGGGGACTTAGCTACCTTAATATTTTTTAAGACGCCCAACACCTCGTCTTTTTGGATCTCAATGTGACCCAGGCTATCTACACCCCCTTCTCCAGACTCAACATTTACCAATTTCTTCTCTTTGGTGAATACTGATGCAAAGTATTCATTTAGTACCTCGCCCATTTCCTCTGGCTCCACACATAGATTCCCTTGCCTATCCTTCAGTGGGCCAACCCTTTCCCTGGCTAACCTCTTGCTTTTTATGTACGTGTAAAAAGCCTTGGGATTTTCCTTAACCCTATTTGCCAATGACTTTTCGTGACCCCTTCTAGCCTTCCTGACTCCTTGCTTAAGTTCCTTCCTACTTTCCTTATATTCCACGCAGGCTTCGTCTGTTCCCAGCATTTTAGCCCTGACAAATGCCTCCTTTTTCTTTTTGACGAGGCCTACAATATCTCTCGTTATCCAAGGTTCCCGAAAATTGCCGTATTTATCCTTCTTCCTCACAGGAACATGCCGGTCCTGAATTCCTTTCAACTGCCACTTGAAAGCCTCCCACATGTCAGATATTGATTTGCCCTCAAACATCCGCCCCCAATCTATGTTCTTCAGTTCCCGCCTAATATTGTTATAATTAGCCTTCCCCCAATTTAGCACATTCATCCTAGGACCACTCCTATCCTTGTCCATCGGTACTTTAAAACTTACTGAATTGTGGTCACTGTTACCGAAATGCTCCCCTACTGAAACATCTACCACCTGGCCGGGCTCATTCCCCAATACCAGGTCCAGTACCGCCCCTTCCCTAGTTGGACTGTCTACATATTGTTTTAAGAAGCCCTCCTGGATGCTCCTTACAAACTCCGCCCCGTCTAAGCCCCTGGCACTAAGTGAGTCCCAGTCAATATTGGGGAAGTTGAAGTCTCCCATCACCACAACCCTGTTGTTTTTACTCTTTTCCAAAATCTGTCTACCTATCTGCTCCTCTATCTCCCGCTGGCTGTTGGGAGGCCTGTAGTAAACCCCCAACATTGTGACTGCACCCTTCTTATTCCTGATCTCTACCCATATAGCCTCACTGCCCTCTGAGGTGGCCTCCCGCAGTACAGCTGTGATATTCTCCCGAACCAGTAGCGCAACTCCGCCTCCCCTTTTACATCCCCCTCTATCCCGCCTGAAACATCTAAATCCTGAAACGTTTAGCTGCCAATCCTGCCCTTCCCTCAACCAGGTCTCTGTAATGGCAACAACATCATAGTTCCAAGTATTAATCCAAGCTCTAAATTCATCTGCCTTACCCGTAATACTTCTTGCATTCAAACATATGCACTTCAGGCCACCAGACCCGCTGTGTTCAGCAACTTCTCCCTGCCTGCTCTGCCTCGGAGCCACACTGTCCCTATTCCCTAGTTCTCCCTCAATGCTCTCACCTTCTGACCTATTGCTCCCGTGCCCACCCCCCTGCCATACTAGTTTAAACCCTCCCGTGTGACACTAGCAAACCTCGCGGCCAGGATATTTATGCCTCTCCGGTTTAGATGCAACCCGTCCTTCTTATATAGGTCACACCTGCCCCGGAAGAGCTCCCAGCGGTCCAGATAACGGAAACCCTCCCTCCTACACCAGCTGTTTAGCCACGTGTTTAGCTGCTCTATCTTCCTATTTCTAGCCTCACTGGCATGTGGCACAGGGAGTAATCCCGAGATTACAACCCTCGAGGTCCTGTCTTTTAACTTTCTGCCTAGCTCCCTGAACTCCTGCTGCAGGACCTCATGCCCCTTCCTGCCTATGTCGTTAGTACCAATATGTACAACGACCTCTGCCTGTTTGCCCTCTCCCTTCAGGATGCCCTCTACCCGTTCGGAGACATCCTGGACCCTGGCACCAGGGAGGCAACATACCATCCTGGAGTCTCTTTCACGTCCACAGAAGCGCCTATCTGTGCCCCTGACTATAGAGTCCCCTATAACTATTACTCTTCTGCGCTTTGACCCTCCCTTCTGAACATCAGAGCCAGCCGTGGTGCCACTGCTCTGGCTGCTGCTGTTTTCCCCTGATAGGCTATCCCCCCCGACAGTATCCAAAGGGGTATACCTGTTCGAGAGGTGGACAACCACAGGGGATTCCTGCACTGACTGCCTGCCCTTTCTGGTGGTCACCCATTTCTCTGCCTGCACCTTGGGTGTGACCACATTTACATAACTGCGATCTATGACGCTTTCCGCCACCTGCATGCTCCTAAGTGCATCCAATTGCTGCTCCAACCGAACCATGCGGTCTGTGAGGAGCTCCAGTTGGGTGCACTTTCTGCAGATGAAGCCATCCGGGACGCTGGAAGCCTCCCGGACCTGCCACATCTCACAGTCAGAGCACTGCACCCCTCTAACTGACATTGCGTCAATTAATTAAAATTTAAATTTAAATTTTTTTTAAAAAATATATTTTTTAAAATGTCAAAGTTACTGTTAACTATCTGTTTCCTAGCACTAGATTTCTAATAGAAATGCGAAAGCTAAATATAGTACTCTCCGATCTCTGGCTTAGATACCCCTCTAAATTATAATTAAGTAATTATGTTTAATTAGTTACCAATGCTTAATATTTTTAATTTAGTGTAGATTCCCAAACAGCCACTCAGGCCACAGCTTTTCTGTGATGTCACTTCAGTTTCCCCCCGACACACAATTTGAAAAAGGTATAAAAGTAAAAATGAGTAAAAATCACTTACTTACCTTCTTACCTTCTGAGTGTCTTAGATGTTCTCAGGTTCTCTCCCTGACAGAGACTGCTCCTCCTCCGAATGGCTCCCGAAACTGGGCCGCGATCTTTTAAAATCTCCGCTCCGACTCGCAGCTCCCGCGCTTTTTAAATCTCCGGTGCTGTTTTCACTGTCCCGGCTCACTCACCTCTCGCGCTGTTTTCAATGTCCCGGCTCACTCAGCTCCCGCGCTGTTTTCAAAGTACCGGCTCACTCAGCTCTCGCGCTGTTTTCAGAGTCCTGGCTCCCTCAGCTCCCGCGCTGTTTTCAAAGTGAAGGCCCTCAGGTCAGCTTGCAGCTTTAAGCTTGCCCTTCCCCTGCCTGCATGCTGGAAGAGGCCCTGTTTATCCTGCAGTTGCAGCCAAATCTTTTACTGTTTCTGCCGGGTCTGGTAACCAAGAGACATACCATTCCTGGGGGACACTGTCGGGGGAATGTTGCAGTCTTCTTCCCACACCGGGAAATGTCAAACAAATGCCGTGGGGGCCCAGTAAAGAGCCCAAAAGTCCGTTCCAAACGGGAGCTACCGAATATGCGACCTAGCTCTGCATAGCCGCACCCAGAAGTCTCAATTGCCCCTGTGTTAACCATTCTATAATTCTATGTACTTTAACAACTTGAAACTTTGTGTATCTAGTTTGTTTGTGTCAGAAAATGAATGATTGCAATTCTGAACCTTGTACAAATGCACATTGCTGCAGCAGTGCCAAACCAGCTGAGTGTTTCCAGCATTTTTTGTTTTTATTTCAAAAAAGCACTTTCTCTATTGTGCAACCTTCACAGGTTACAAGAATACCGCAATGATAAGCTTGGAGGCTAGATGAGTGCAAATATATTTTAATGTCACAGGTGTTGAACTTGATCCATCTGCAGGTCTGATCTGCTGCACCAATTCATTTTTCCCAAACTGAATTTTTTGCTCCTCACATTATAAAAGATATGCTTCCCATAGAGGGAGTGCAGATGTACCAGACTGATTCCTGGAGAGAATAGTGCGACCAGGCCTGTATTCACTGCAGTTCAGAAGAATTAGAGGGTTCTCATTGAAATATATAAAATTATGACAGACTGGATGCAGGGATGATGTTTCTCCTGTCTGGGGGAAGTCCAGAACATGGGGTCACAGTCTCTGGATATTAGGTCAGCCATTTAGGACAGAGATGAAGAGTAATCTCTTCACTCAGAGGATGGTGAACCTGTGGAATTCTCTACTACAGAAGGGTGTGGAGGTCAAGTCACTGAATATAATTAAGAAGGAAATGGATTTTTACATTCTAATGGCATCAATGGGTATTGGGGCAGAGCAGGAGTACAGCGTTGAGATAGAGGATCACCCATTATCACATTGAATGACCAAGCAAACTCAATGGGCCGATTAGCCTATCCCTCCTCTCTTCTCTGTTTCTATGCCGTCTCACCACCAAAATACAGGAATTATTCAGCCTTTCAACAAGGCCAAGTTAAAATGAATGGAGTTTCAAACATTGTTATTTAATTTGCTATGTCTGGACTCAGTTACTTTTTCATGTTTCCCGAGAGTCTAAGATGTTGGCTCTTCAGATGTTGCAGCAGCACTATTATTTGACAAAACTCTGCTCCTTTGGCTGTTGAGAAAGCAAGTAAAGCTACACAAAGAAACAAACTGCACATTAGTATAGAAAAAAATCAAAGAGGAACTTGGAATTTCATATTTAACAAAGAGTTTGCCCCAGCAGAGCTGGGGTCATATGCTGTACTAATGATTACTGACCTGTGCATTGAATTGGCTGTGTCGAAACAAGCCTAAGTGCATTCACAATTGAGGAAGGTGGTGGTGTAGTGGTAATGTCACTAGACTAATAACCCAGGGACCCAGACTAATGCTCTGGAATCATGGGTTCTAATTCCATCATGGCAGCTGATGGAATTAAAATTCAATTAATAAATCTGGAATTAAACGCTAGTCTCCGCAACGGTGCCATGAAACTAGTTATCAATTGTCGTAAAAACTCATCTGGTTCACTCATGTCCATTATGGGATATTACGATCCTGTTTTTGTATTTTTGCTTGAGATTTCCTTACCCCTAAATGACCACCTACTGAAACCTCATGCACTACCTGCAAAACCTCCTTTCTGTAACCCACTGGTAATACCACTTGATTAACTTCTGTCTGAATATGCAACGGTCTCCATTTTTTCATTAGTACATTATTTATAATGTAATAACACTTTGGTAAACACTAAGATTCTATTTCTGTATATGCTTTCTGATACAACTGCTTTATCTCTGAATCTTTCTACTGTAATTCTACCAACATTCTTGAACTAAAGATATCCACTTCATCCTTCACATGCTTTTGTTCTTTATCAACCATCTGATCAAATATTGTTTCTGATAACTGAACTTCAGCCATCGTATCGGTACTCCTCAAGTTCTCTTCCTCCTGTCTCAACCTGTGGCTTTCCAATCTCATCACCACACAATCCTGAAACACCCCAGGATATGCTTTTTGCAACTGTCCGACTTTCCACCGGCTTTTAAACAGTAGGCATCACTCCCACCTGTGATCCAGCTATATCATTACCCAGGATAAATTGTACCCCGGAAAAAGGTCATTTTTCTATCACTCCGACTTTAATCTTACTTTACATAGTGGCATACTACAGCTCTCACTACTAATTCCACATGTTACCACCTTTTCTGGAAATACTCTTTCTGAACTACATATCCCCTTATCTCTCACAACTAAAGATTGACTTGCTGTTGTATTCCATAAAATCTTAATCTTCTTACCTACTCCACTTTGTACACACATGTAAACCTTCCCCATACAAATAAAATCTTCTGACACCTGCTTATCCACCAATTTCTGATGAGGCTGTACACTCCGTTGCACCTCTTCCACTGGAACCATGTTTTTTTTTTACCATGTTAATGGACCCCACTGGCTTATCTTGTTTTAACGAGTCTGACTTCTCAGTACTTAAACCACCAACGTTGAGTCTTCGTGTCTCCCATTTTATGACAATGAAAACATTTAAGTTTTCTTATCTCTCTTCCACTATCATAGGTTTCCTTTATAACCCAAGGCTAACACGCCTTACTGTCTCCAACTAGACACCCTTTGCCTCATTTCCCCAGTTTCTATCCTTCACAAATTGAAATTGTCGAAAACCAAACTTTGCTTTATGACCCAATTCAAACTCATTGGCCATTTCTGTGGCTGGTCTTGCAGTTTTAACTCTTTGCTCTTCCACATAAGTTCTCACTACTGCGGGAAGTGAATCTTTAAATTCCTCCAAAATAATTATTTCCCTAAGAACGTCATATGTTTGGTCCATTTTTAATGCTGTTGTGCACCTATCAAAATTATTTTGTTTAATTCATGTCTGGCCTGATTCTTTCCTTAAATTTCTGTCTGGAGGCTCCTGGCACTAGTTCACATAAACCACAATGTGTTTTTTCTCACCTCCTCACAATCCCTAGATACCTCCTCTGATAGTGATGCAAACACTTCACTAACTTTACCTGCCAACTTTGTTTGAACCAACACTACCCACATGGTCTTTGGCCAATCCAATTACTTCGCCACTTTTCAAATGAAATTTCAATAAAAGCTTCCAAATCTTTCTTGTCAAATTGTGGCAGTGCTTGAATATATTTAAACATATCCCTGCTAGACATTGGTGCAGTAGGGGTTAAAAGCCTGGGTTTCTCCTTCCTCTAGACTTTCCTCAGGTTCTGCCTTTAACTCCAATGTTTTCCATCAATCTCTTTGCAGTTTCAGAAGTTGGAATTCTCTTTATCCTTTGCTCCTCTCTCTTTTTCTTATCCCTTTCTTCCTTTGCCAATTTTTCCATTTCTACCTCAAGCTTCCTCCTTTCCAATTCCTTTTGAAAACCCCTCTCTCTTTCCTTTTCTTCTGCCATAGCCACTCTCCTTTTCTTTTTCCTACACTCCTAATTGTTTCATTTGTAATTAAATTCTAGCTAATTCTATTGATTCAGGCTGTATCTAATTGTTTCATTTGTAATTAAATTCTAGCTAATTCTATTGATTCAGGCTGTATCTGTTTAAATGCTGAACTGTTGGTTGTATTATCTCTATCTTCCTCACCCCTTCAGATATAGTTGACTGCAGCTTGTCTGCCAAACCCAAAAGTTTTGTTTTTGTCACCCTTTGTAAACTAGCTGAAGTGGCCTCTTTCACACAAAGGAAAATGTTTGCAACTGTACTTCATGTACCACTTGAAAGAAAACCCCGGTTCCCCCATGTACCACTTGAAAGAAAGCCCTGGTTCCCCCCACACTCACTCTTTAAATTCATTAATCCCAAACTAAACAAGGAGTTATATTTTTAAATCCCGGTAAAGAGTCCCCAATTTTATAATGATAGCGGATCAGACACCAATAGAACATAGTGTAGAAGGAGGCCATTTAGCCCATCGAGTCTGCACCGACCCACTTAAGCCCTCACTTCCACCCTATCCTCACAACCCAATAACCCCATCTAACCTTTTTGGACACTCATGGCCAATCCACCTAACCTGCACCTCTTTGGACTGTGGGAGGAAACCCACGCAGACACTTGGAGAACGTGCAGACTCTGCACAGAAAGTGACCCAGCAGGGAATCGAACCTGGAACTCTGGTGCTGTGAAGCCACATGTGCTACTGTGCTGTCCGAGGCTAGGATACTGAATGGAAACCCCAACATTTTTTAAATATGCAAGACTGTGAGGAAAGGATATAATCTAAACAATGCTAATCAATACAGTGACACAATAATCCTTAATTGCTATCTTTATTTCCACTCAACAAAATCATCTTGGGTCCCGGTCCACTTGTAAATACAGATAGCACACAGGAATACTTGCTGTATAGAGATGTCTTGGATACTCCACTTTGATAAAGAGAGATTTTTTTAGATGGCTTAAAGAAAAAGACCCAACACCCTGTCAGAAAATATGCAAAATCTCTGGCTGTATTTTTTCAGAAACCTTCTCCGCTCACCTTCCAGCCAAAAAACTGAAACCTTAACATCTGACTGCTTCAATCCTGGCTCCTCCCATTAACTGCATCTTACTAAACTGAACACACTGACTCTAATTCACACTCCGCAGGGACCTCTTAATATAAATAAAAGTCTATTCACCCGATCTTTTATGATGCTTTAATTGCACCCCTGGCTCTAAAAAGCCTAGCTGTCTTCCAAACCAGGATTTTTAAAAACATGGCTGCAGCTAACCCAGGCTTTTAACCCCACTGCACCAAATACATATAATGTAATATATTTGAAATTTCTACATTCATCACAGGCAAGATATCTGCCATCCTTACCCGTTATGGCTTCAATGTGACTCCAGATCCACAATAGTGCGATTATCTTTTAACTGCGCCATGAAATGGCCTGGCAAGCCATTCAGCTCAAGGGTATTTTGGGATGGGAAACAAATGTTGGACTTGCCAGTGACGCTCACCTTCTGTGAAAGAATGAGAAAGCATTTAATTATTAGGAAGTCATTATAATCTTGCCAGAGGGTAAGCAAATATTCCTGAAAGATTGAATGATGTATTTTTGTTTCCCCTTTAGGCTCTGAAACACCAGGAGAAAGTTCAAATAGTGATTCCCTTCTTGAGTGGCTTAACACATTTCGGCGGACAGGAAATGCCACCCGCAGTGGACAAAGTGGAAACCAGACATGGAGAGCAGTTAGTAGGACAAATCCCAACAGTGGCGAGTTTCGCTTCAGCCTAGAAATCAACATTAATCATGAGCATGAATCTGGAACTGGTCAGTCTTTGGACACATCTGCACTAGAAAATAACAGGAACCAAAACACAGAAAATGCCCAATCACAAAGTTTGTTGAATCCCGTTGCTAGTCGCACAAGAAGTCGAACTCGAGCCCAACTCCAACTGGCTGATGAACAGACAAACTCTGAAAGTAATTTTGGAGGCACATTGAGGATTGAGGAAGTTGAAACCATGGAAGTTACTCCACCTTTAGCTCGAAGGAGTATCAGAAGTGAAACTATTGCAAGAACCACAGGTAGGCAGAGGCCCAGGCGGCAAGGTGTAAATCGACAAGCAGGTTTAAGTGTAGCTGTTGAACGACAAATTGGTAGACGAAGAGCAGGGCAACATAATGTTAGAACAATACATGAAGAGGGGCAGCAAGATTGGAGTGAACCTGTAGAGTTGCAAAGGGACAACATTCAAACCAGAGTGAGAAACCGTAATGTGCACAGGCAAATGGAACAACGCAGATCTTCTCAAAATTTTCACAACCAACGAAGTCGATCGCCTTTGCGAAGAGAAAGTGTTACTGTAAATTCTTTGGCCGGGCCTCTATCCCACCAGGAAGATAATTTACATCCAAGACAGAGCACTAGAAGGCAACAGACAATGGACCAATCTACCATGACTACTGAGGAACTGCAAACTGTTCGTAGCAATCCAACTGCACAGTCAACAACTGGTGGAATGCATAGACAAGAAGCTTTGGATGAAGGAGATTTAAATCATTCCAGTAGATCCTCTGCAGCTGTTCGAAGGCATCCAACTATTATGTTAGATCTTCAGGTTAGGAGGATACGTCCTGGAGAAAACAGAGATCGTGACAGTATTGCTAATAGAACTCGATCCCGTGTCCGAATGGCAGAAAATACAGTGACTTTTGAAAGTGACAGTGGTGGTTTCCGCCGTACTATCTCACGATCTGAGCTTGCAGGTATTAGGACTTATGTTAGTACTATTCGTATACCTCTGCGTAGGATATCTGAAACTGGACTTGGTGAACCATCATCCATAGCCTTGAGGTCAATACTTCGTCAGATTATGACAGGATTTGGTGAACTGAGCTCTCTAATGGAGAATGATTCTGATTCTGAACTTAACCAAAGAGTTCAGCAGAACCCACCTGATAACGCTGATTCAATTAGCTCACAGATCAGTCCAAACAGCAATTTCTTGAATCCAAATAATGAATCAACTGATACATTCACAGGGGACCGCGACCGATCAGGAATGAATGAAAGCACACACAACGAAAGTTTTGATAATGCTGCTGAAAGCAGAGAGACCAGACAAGTTCGAGACACAAATAGTTTAGTAGAAAATGGTACCCTACCAATTTTACGGCTTGCTCACTTCTTTTTGCTGAATGACGATGATGAAGAGGAACGCCAGAGGGGTTTGACCAAAGAACAAATTGACAATCTTTTGACTCGGAATTATGGAAACATCAGTGCAGAGAATGAAGTTAGTAAAACTTGCAGCGTATGTATTAATGAGTATGCAGTTGGGAACAAGCTTAGAAGACTTCCATGTGCACATGAATTTCATATTCATTGTATTGACCGTTGGCTTTCTGAAAACTCTACCTGTCCTATTTGTCGACAGCCTATTTTGGGTTCCAGTAATTGATTGGGGAGGATGCTGTACACAGTATCTTGTCCATTTTGGAAACTTTAAAGCACTAAAAACCTGAGTGATAGGAATTTGTAAAACAAATGTTATAGATTCTATTATAGAACCATGCAATACATTCGTATTGCTTCTTGCTGAAGCTTTATTTTTTTAGACATTTTTTTTGTTGAGCTGAGCACTTTGTCATTGGACTGATTAGAACTGAAAAGTGAACCAAGCTGAAATATATTATTGTACATTATGAATCATATCTAATACATTTGTAGATGCAATTATGGTTTGTAGTGTGCTCTTTTTGTTACAAGATAACAGTGCAAATTAACATAAGGCAATTGTCATTGTCTGACTAATAGTACAAATCACCTGATGAGCAGAACTAAATTGCCCTTAATCATTGTTTATGATATATAAAATAAAACTTTACAGATTGATAAAATGAGCTTGGTATTCTGAAAATAAAAAACATGCCAAACATTTGCATGAGAATATAGACTGATGTTTCTGCCAAATTACAATGAAACTTGCTGACATTTATTGCAAACTCTAAATTTGGAACCAATATTCCAAATAAAGAATTAAAAAAAAAATTTAGAGTACCCAATTCATTTTTTTCCAATTAAGGGGCAATTTAGCATGGCCAATCCACCTACCCTGCACATCTTTGGGTTATGGGGGTGAAACCCACACAAACACAGTGAGAATGTACAAACTCCACATGGACAGTGATCCAGAGCTGGGATCAAACCTGGGACCTCGGCGCCATGAGGCAGCAAAGCTAACCACTGCGCCACCATGCTGCCCTAATAAAGAATAATTTGATGTACTTGTTGCTAATCCATGCCTATAAATGTAATGAAATTTTGTTCCATTCTTCGCTTGTCTTCTCCCCCCTCCCCCGCCCATTCCAGAAAAACTTATGCAGTACTGCCATAAGTTAAGCAAACTTAGGAATCGACCTATGTCAGATTTCTTAATGTTTCCTGAACTCAGTGATCACACATGAACACTGTTTTCTAAATTACTTGACAAATTTATCATTCTAGCACCTATAATGGAAGGCCACCTTGTGGATTAGGTGAGGCAGTGTGCTTTTAAAACCTTCTCTTCGGGATTTCAAAAGCACCTGGAAAGAAAAGCTTTCCTTGCTGTTGGACTTTTTTTTCCCTGAAGTTGAAAACATAATATAAGAATATTAATACAAGGATAGCTTGTATCATAAAATGAAGCAGTTGGAAAAGGAGATGTGGGTTTCAGGATCACATGGTAGTTTGAAACGGTGGTCCATCTTTTGGAGAGTTATTTGTCCAATGACCTCTGGAGACATATTGTCACTTGTCTAAATTTTGTGATGCATTGTACAATAGCAACTTAATAATTCTTCATTTGTCTCTGCCAGATTGCTAAGTCTAACAGTAGCATGGGGTATTAAAGTCCAAGAACATTTACACAGACTCCTTCAGCATTGGCTTCTTGGTTTGACCACTAAGGGGTGCACTAAATTACTCTGGCCGATTTTTGCTGACATCTGCATTCATAGAACAGTAATGGCATCTGTTGACTTGTCCTTAAATGCTGATTATGTGCATGGTGCTACTTCCACTGGGACCTATTGTTGGGTAGTACCTTTTTGTTTCAGGTGGCAGACCCCTTGGCAAGCAAATTGGGGTCCTACAACATACAGTGCCATTTTAAGTTAAAATTAGTTGGATCCATGTGCCATGCACACTCCAACCAGTTTCAGTAGCAGTAGCGATAGAGACCCTGAAAAGATAAGTTTCAAATTATTTTCAGGGACCAAGAGAAGCAGGACTACCTTGAAATGGCTCCAATCTCTCCAGAAGGAGGAGGCTGAACGCATTGGCTGTTCAAAAGTTAAAATCTATTACACTTTCTGGTCACACCAGTTTCCCGTCCCAACAATAAATTCAAAATCAGATCAGACTCCAGTTTAAAAGCTGTGAAGATAGTCCCACCCTAATTTCGATGGAAAATCTTAAACTTTAACACTTAAGAACTGGGCCTTTCTGAAGAGTTGTGAAAGTATTTGGTCTGGTCATAAGCATATTATTCTACCTCAGTTGACCCGCCAGTGTTGCTGCAGGTTTAATTTTACATTTGTCTGAATAATGAGTTTTTTCTTTTTCGTATCAGCAGTGTATTTTGTCTAAACATGGATGTCAACTTTTTTGAGAAGCGCTGGAAATAAAAAAAATTAATACAGTAAAATGTCCCCTCCGGATGAGATTCACGTAGCTATAACATGTGTCGTCTCTGAAGCCGAGGGCAGTTTTGTTATAACACAAAAAACTGAAACACTCTGCGTGTTTGGCAGCATCTGTGGGGAGAGTTAATGTTTCAAGTTCGTATGACTCCTCGACAGAGTTCAGAGTTTTGTTATTTCGCCCATGTGTATGAAATTTGCATAACATTTGCCATCTATGATGGCATGGTAGTTTAACAGCAATTGCCTTACAAAGTAAATTTAATTGTTTCGAAATGTTTCTACATAATTAAAAATAACTTTTTAATATACTGAAGATTAGTTTGTCTTCATTTTCCACTCTATCTGATCAAATACAGCCAATTTCTCCTTTGGAAGCAAGACCTTTTAATGTACCCACTATTCTTCATTCAAAGTTATAGAAAAAAGGCAATATTACACAAATTCCATGCAGGACTTCTCTTTAAAGCAAATGCAAGAAACAAGGTTTGAGTCTGCAAACATTGACTAACCGATTTAATGCTTTTAAAAAAAAAAAAAAGTAGTTTTATTCAGATTTTAACATTTCACAAAACAAACACGTTACACCCTCAAATACAATAAACCCCGCACCAAAACCGCGCTCTTCCCCCCCCCCCCCCCCCCCCCCCCCCACCACCACCACAAACAGTTGACGGTAACTAACTCCGAAATACAAAATAAACAAACCCCATCTATTGTAGAACCCCTCATTTCCCCCCCCCCCCCATAGGGCAAATTTCACCGTCTCAAGGTGTAAGAACTCCATTAGATTCCCCAGCCATGCTAGGGCACAGGGTGGAGAAGCTGACCTCCACACTACCAAACCCGCCTGTGAGCGATGAACGAGGCGAAGGCTAAAACATCTGCCCCCGCTCCCACCTGCAGCTCCGGGACGTCCGATGGCCCCCAGGGGACCCGGCTCCAAATCCATATGCAGGATCGTTGATGTGGTGCTGAAAAACGACCTTCGAAATTTCTCCAACTTCAGGCAGGACCAGAACACGTGCACATGATTAGCCAGGCCCCTCCCATACTTTGCAAGTATCCTCTACCCCTTCAAACAGCCAGTTTCCCTGTGCACCACCGTCAACTGCATCAACCCCAGCCTCGCACATGAGTTCAAGGCATTCACCTTCCGCAGCACCTCACACAACAGTCCCTCCTCCAACACCATCCCAAACCCCTCCTCCTATGACTTGGCCTTAAACCCCCTCCATAGACACCTTATCCTCCTTCAAAATCCTCCCATAAATCGGCGAGATGATCCCACCCTCCAACCCCGGTACCGTCAGCACCTCTTCCAACAATAAGGAGGCAGGCGCTATCAGAAAGGTCGCACAAACCTTCCTAACAATGTCCTGCACCTGCATATACCAAAAACCTCCTCACGCAGAAATCCAGACTTCCTCTCAACTCCTCCAAGCTTGCGAACTGCTCCTCCTGCATCTTCTTCACCCCTCTCTTCCCATCCCCGAAACCTCGCATCCATTCTCCCCGGCTCAAATCTATGTAGCACAGTGGTTAGCACTGTTGCCTCTCAGTGCCAGGGTCCCAAGTTAGATTCCCATTTGGGTCACTGTCTGTGCGTAGTCTGCATGGGTTTCCTCCGGGTGCTCCGGTTTCCTCCCACAAGTCCTGAAAGATGTGCTTGTTCGGTGAATTGGCCAATCTGAATTCTCCTTCTGTGTACCCGAACAGGCGCCGGAATGTGGCGACTAGGGGATTTTCACAGTAACTTCATTGCAGTGTTAAGCCTGCTTGTGACAATAATAAAGGTTGAATATTATGATTCCCGCAGATCAGCAATAGCCTCGACCCCACTCCCAACTAAAGTGCTGCCAAAATTACCTCCAAATCTTCAACGTGGTCACCACCACAGAACTTCACGATTACTTCCCTGGGGCAAAAGGAAGCAGTGTCGTCGTCGCCAATGCCCGCAACCCTGACTCCCTACAAGAACCCGCCTCCATCCTCACCCATTAAGCCTCCCCCTCCCGACTCCAGCCCTGCACATTCTCCGCGATCGCCGCCCAGTAATAATAAGAGGTACAAAAGACTCAACCCCCCAACTGCTGGCCGCTCTGAAGTGCCACCTTCCTTATCCTGGCCACCATCCCTGCCCAAACAAATTATGAAACAAAGTTGTCCAACCCCTTAAAAAAAAGACTTCTGCAAAAAGACCAGGAGGCACTGAAATAATAGAAACCGCGGCAAAATGTTCACCTTAACTGCCTGCACCTGACCTGCCAGCGGCTGTCCCACCTCAAAAATCAGCTTTCACCCTCCCACCCAGACCCGTAAAGCCGTGCCCAAGACTCGTGAAGCCGCGCCCAATTGCGGGCCACCTGCACCGCCAAATTCCTGAAATGGGTGGTTGCCACCTGAAAAGGCAACCTCCCCCCTCCAACCCTCACTCCTGGAGGAGACACCACAAAATAGTTGCTTTCCCCCAAATTCAACTTGTATCCCCAAAATGCCCCAAATCTCTTGAGCAGACCCATTATGCTTCCCACCGAAGAGCTCAGGTCCAAAATATATAACAGCAGATCAACTGTGTACATCCTGTGCTCCAACCCTCCCTGCCAGTACCCCCCTCCCTCCCTGCCTCACTACCCCTTCCATAAATCCAAGCACCTCAGCGCAGTGGCCAAGGGCTCTATCACCAGCGTAAACAGAAGGGGGGACAAGGGTCATCCCTGCCCCATTTCCCGATGTAGCGGAAAATACTCTGAATTCATATCATTCGTTCGCACACACGCCGTCGGATCCTTATACAACAATTTAACCCATGCTACAAAAGGCCCAATCCCAAACGTCTGCAACACCTCCAACTCCCTTCCAAATTCAGCAGTCGCCGCACATTCAACGACAACTGCCTACCCTTAACAAACCTGTCTTATCCTCCCCAATCAAAGAACAAATAAAAGTACAGCACAGGAACAGGTCCTTCGGCCCTCCAAGCCTGCACCAACCATGCTGCCTGTCTAAACTAAAATCTTCTACACTTCCGGGGTCCATATCCCTCTATTCCCATCCTATTCATGTATTTGTCAAGATGCCCCTTAAACGTCACTATCGTCCCTGCATCCACCACCTGCTCCAGCAGCGAGTTCCAGGCACCCACTACTCTGTGTAAAAAATTTGCCTCGTGCATCTCTTCTAAACCTTGCCCCTCGCTCGCACCTTAAACCTATGCCCCCTAGTAATTGACCTCCTACCCTGGGAAAAGGTCTCTGACTATCCACTCTGTCTGTGCTCCTCATAATTTTGTCGACCTTCGAAGGCATTCCTCCAACCTTAACGTCACCTTCGCCAGTATCTTGGCATCCACATTCAACAGAGATATGGGCCTATATGACCCACACTCCACCGGATCCTTACCTTTTTAAACAACAACGAAATGGATGCCTGACCCATCATTTCCGGCAAGGCCCTCCAACCATCGCGTCTTCAAACATTTCTACCAACAGCAGTGCCAACCTATCCTTGAACGTTTTATAAAATTCCAAGGGAAAACCATCCGCCACCGCTGCCTTACCCGTCTGCATCTGCCCTATCGCTACCTGCACTTTTTCCACCCCCACTGGCTCCTCAATCCCGCCCTGTCCTGCCTCTGGGCATTCTAACTACCCCAAAAACTGCCTCATATCCGACGGATATTCTGACAGCTCTGACCTCCACAGGTCCCAATAAAACTCTTTAAAAAGCTTGTCCACCTGCTCTGGCACCACCACCAACTCACCCATCCTATCTCTGACCCGAACTATCTCCATCGCCGCTGCTTGCCTGTGGAGCTGGCCCGCCAACATGCGGCTGGCCTTCTCCCCATGCTCATAAATGATGACCCCCCCCCCCTTGCCCTTCTCAGCTGTCATACCGCCTTTCCAGTAGACAGAAGATCAAACCTCGCCTGTAACTCCTTTCTCCTCACCAGAAGATCCAGGTCCTCCTCGTACCTCACATCTATTTCCAAAATCTCATCCATCAACCGTTGGCATTTCTCACTCACCACCCTATCCACCGGTGCCTTAAACTAAATAACCTCAACACCGCCTTCAACGCTTCCCATACCACTGACAGTGAAACCTCCCCATTACGATTAAACCCCACATGCTCTTCGATTACCTTCCCCATTTTAGGACAAAAATTCGGGTCTGCCAACAGTCCCACATCTAACCTCCATGCCGGTCTCTGGACTGACCCCTTTAAGGACCACATCCACCCAATGTGGAGCATGATACAAGATCACAATCGCCGAATACACTCTTCCTCAGCCCGGGTAACAGCACCATTCCAGTTACACAAATGTCGATCCTCGAGTGCACCTTGTGATCAGGTGAAAATAACGAGTACATCATGTCCCACGGATGCAAGACCTCCACGGGTCCACCCCTCCAGTCTCCCGCATAAACCCAGCCAACGCTTTTGCCCCCCACCCCCCGACAAGGTCAGAGAACGCGGCTGGGACCTGTCGACCTTCGGCACCAACACTCCCCACCCCCAGTATCAACCTGTGAGTGTCCAAATTCGCAATGGTGGCCAGCATTTTCTTCACAAACTCAACATCTCAATTTGAGACATATACGCTAACCAGCACCACCAACCTCCCCTCCAACGAGCACCCGTTACTATCACATACACACACCCCTGATCTGTCACCACCTTCTCCATCTGGAACCTTGCCCACCAGAATTGACACTCCCAGGGCCCTGCTGTCAAAGCCCGAGTGAAATCTGGCTCACCAAATGCTTCCTCAGTCTCTTCTGGTCCTTCACCCTCAGATGGTCTCCTGTAGCAGCACCACATCGACTTTCAAACTCTTCAAGTGGGAGAAAATTCTTGCTCTCTTCACCAGACTCCCCAGCCCTTCCACATTCCACGTCATCTCCCTGAACACTGCGTGGGAGGTGGTGGCAGAGGCAGTCAGTGCGGCCAATCTCACCAGGAGGAGACAGCTGGTGGTCTGGAGGGGTGGGTGTCACTGGTGAGCCCTCTGCCCTGAGAGGGGCAGAAAACCAGGAAGTGTATCAAAGGCTCCGGTGTAGGTGCCCTCTGGTTGGGGTGAACTCTGCTGAGCCCCGCTTTCTCTGCAATGGGGGAGCGCTTAATAATAAAAATACTAATAATAATCTTTAATGTCACAAGAAGGCTTACATTAACTGCAATGAAGTTACTGTGAAAAGCCCCCAGTCGCCACATTCCGGCGCCTGTTCGGGTACACAGAGGGAGAATTCAGAATGTCCAATTCACCTAACAGCACGTCTTTCGGGACTTGTGGGAGGAAACCGGAGCACCCGGAGGAAGCTCATGGAGACACAGGGAGAACTTGCGGACCCATCCCCCAAACCTTTTAAACTCCCCACCCCATAATCCCACAAACACAACATAAAAAAACACACACAATCCCCAAACCCTCCCTTCCCCACACAAAAATAAGCAACAACTCCCAAATAACAAGAAAAACGAGAGGGGAGATACGTCAAAAGAAAAGAAAGATCATGGTTAGCAACATCAAAGTCCAAACCCATCTCTGTCACAGTCCTTCAGCCTTCACGAAAGCCTCTCGTCTCATCCGCCGTCTCAAAAGTTAAAGTCCTTTGTGTTCGGAGTCACCCTCAGCTTCGCTGGGTAGACCACTTCAAACCTCATGTTGAGACTACACAACGCCGCCTTCACCCAACCAAAGGCTGTCCATTTTCTCACCAGCTCTGCTGTAAGATGTTGGTATGTTCGAATACCAACACCTTCCCACGTCACCTCTAGATTCTGCTTCGCTCATCTCAAGACCTCCCACTTCACCTGGTAGCTGTGGAAGCAGACTAGCTGTGGAAGCAGACTATCACTGCCCTCGGTAGTTCATTCATCTTTGGCTTCGGCCGGAGTGAATGACCGACGGGCCATATGCAACTTGTCTTTCTCCTGCCCCATCAACTTAGTGAACACCTCTGCAAAGTACAGCATTGGCCTCCGGCCCCCCACCTCCTCAGGTATTCCCCGGTCCACAAATTCTGTCTTTGTGATCTGTTCTCCAGGTCCTCCAGTTTGGCTCTCAGCCCTTTATTGCTCTCCACCACCCTCCGCAGCTCCTCATCCATCAAGGTGAACTGGTCGCTGTGCTGCAATAATGATTCCTCCACCCCCTTCAACACCTCCTTGCTCCTGCATCTCCGTCGACGTCTTAATCAAACCTGGCTTTATCAGGGCAAGAGTCTCATCTACTACTCCTTGAGCATGGTCATCATCTCTTTCCAATGTATGTCAAAGTGTTTGGAGAACAACCATTCAAACTCCCCCGACACCACTTCAGTCAGCTTTTCCACCGTAATGGGAGTGGCCCCTCCCGATGAACTAGCACCCCGCCATCTTTCCTCCTGTTTGACCTTCAGCCACACTCGCCGACGGACTTTCACTCGCCCCTTTCCCCTGATTCTTCCTCTGGAACTTCAACAAACAACCTCCTCAGGCCTTCCAACACCTAATCATTCATAAAATCTTCCCATAAACTGGGCATAAAGGGCCAGAAACTCTAGCAGGAGCCACCTAACGTGCGACCTCCACCTACATGTCGCTACCTACTTGTTGCTTTATTTCTTGGCTGTTAAACTTTGTAACTTTGCACTGTAATTATTTCATCTGGTGAGTTATTTTAATGATTATAAATTCAGCAGAACAGAAAATGAGAGAAATTCTCATATTTCAGAAACCACTCAGTACATATTGCAGGTCACTTTCAATAAACGTTGAATTACTTTTGTAACAGTTGTGCATGTTTGCGATTTAAAGTTTCTTCCCAATTGTTTTGCTTGTGGCAACGCTTCCGAGTAGCTGCAAAAAGTATTAGCAGTTATTGGAAACGCTACCAGACTACACTGGAAAAGAGAGTATTTCGACTGTCAAGTATCCTGACAACGATATCTTCTTGGTTACCTCAAGCATACCTTGGCATTTATGTTTGAAGCCACTGACATTAAAACCACCTGTAGTGATATATACCACCTCTAGCAGCTGTGCAATGTATCTTGGGAACTGGATATTGATTGGAACTCTGACTGATTTTGTTTCCCTTCCCTGTCCCTCTACACCGAGTCATTGTGCCCCATTCTCATTTTAGGTGAGATTATCTAAGTGGCTACAGACAGGGAATCAAAGCTGGGACTTTCTTGGTCTGTAGTTCAATCCCAAAGTTTAGTGAATTTGTCCATATGAAGAAAACTGTTTTTGCATTCCTGATTTATTTTTCCTGTTTGTCAACCATTGATTAGTATGTATATTAGCATATGTATAATTTTCATTATGGCAGTCAATATATACTTAAGTATTGCAATTGTATTAAAAATATGATTGGTGTTTACATCTATCTAAATGCTAATCCTGATTCATGAAATTATTGTATGTTTACTATTGATGTGAAGCATTTTTCTATTGGCCTCAAATTTAAACTTTCATTTTAAGATTTTATTAAATTATTTTTGTATGCTTACAGTTCCCCAGACACTTTACGAAGCAAAGTTCCCTGCCCTACACATTCTTGGTTATATGAGTTCAGTATATTTTTGTACAGATTGCATTCATATTGTACAATAGAAATATAGACCAGTACATTTAATTCCAGCAGCGCATAAAACAAATGATATATCAATTGCCTACTTGCAAATACAATAATGCCTGTTTTATTACCATGTCAAAGTTAAATATTCTGGGGATAGTTCCACAATTGGTGGCACCCTTTCACTTACAGCATTATGTAAAGATTGTAATTTGAGCATTGTCATTGATAAAGTC
Source organism: Scyliorhinus torazame (assembly GCF_047496885.1). NCBI lineage: Eukaryota > Metazoa > Chordata > Chondrichthyes > Carcharhiniformes > Scyliorhinidae > Scyliorhinus > Scyliorhinus torazame. The sequence continues at coordinate 148,449,287 of NC_092721.1, read as the reverse complement.
TGTAATGGAAACAAATTTTGCATTTAGGTTTAGCGAAGTTTGATAACATCTGAAAGCCCTAAGCTTGAGTTTTGGATGGAATGCTGAACTAATTAAGGATCACCTTAGATGTAAAACTCTAACAGACACAGGAACCTGTGCCAATTATATCATTTAAATTTTTTAAAAATCTCTGTCCTCCACATTTAACACCTTTACCTGTGGGAAACTGACGAAGGAACTTTGCTGCGATATTCCCTTGCTTGTTATCTGTGCCTTAAGACGAGGGGAGTACTTCCTGTACATGTGCAGATGTGGAAATCCATCCATTAAATTCCTAAAAATAGGAGTTTACTTGTAGCAGAAGAACTTGAATGTGTTTCCTCAGTAATTGTTTGTTCTATTAATATATTTTCAGTGCTCAAGATCTGACTTATAATGGATCTTATTTTGGAGCTATTTTATCCTTTCATGTTGGATCATTGGGGGGGCATGGTGGCACAGTGATTAGCACTGTTGCCTCACGTCGACAGGGACCCGGGTTCAATTCCGGCCTCGGGTAACTGTGGAGTTTGCACATTCTCCCCTTGTCTGCGTGGGTTTCCTCCGGGTGCTCCGGTTTCCATAAGACCATCAGACATAGGAGCAGAACTATGCCACTCGGCCCATCAAGTCTGCTCCGCCATTCAATCATGGCTGATATTTTTCTCATCCCCATTCTCCTGCCTTCTCCCCATAACCCCTGATCCCCTTATTAATCAAGAACTTATCTATCTCTGTCTTACAGACACTCAGTGATTTGGCCTCCACAGTCTTCTGCGGCAAAGAATTCCACAGATTCACCACCCTCTGGCTGAAGAAATTCCTCCTTGTCCCTTTAGTCTGAGATTGTGTCCTCTGGTTCTAGTTTTTCCTACAAGTGGAAACATCCTCTCCACGTCCACTCTATCCAGGCCTCGCAGTATCCTCAACTGTTCCTCATACGACATGCTCTTCATGCCAGGAATCATTCTTGTGAACCTCCTCTGGACCCTTTCCAAGGGCAGAACATCCTTCCTTAGATACGGGGCCCAAAGCTGCTCACAATACTCCAAATGGGGTCTGACCAGAGCCTTATACAGCCTCAGAGGTACATCCCCGGTTTTGCACTCTAGCTCTCTCGACATTAATGCTAACATTGCATTTTCCTTCTTAACTGCCGACTGAACCTGCACGTTAACCTTAAGAGAATCGTGAACAAGGACTCCCAAGTCCCTTTGTGCTTCTGATTTCCTAAGCATTTCCCCAGTTAATATCATCTGCAAACTTAGCAACAGTGCCTTCAGTTCCTTCTTCCAGATCATTAATGTATATTGTGAAAGATTGTGGTCCCAGCACAGACCCCTGAGGCACACCACGAGTTACTGGCTGCCATCCTGAAAAAGACCATTTTATCCCCACTCTCTGCCTTCTGCCAGTCAGCCAATCCTCTATCTATGCCAGGATCTTACCCGTCACACCATGCGCTCTTAATTTATTTAACAGTCTCCTAGGCGGCACCTTGTCAAAGGCCTTCTGGAAATCTAAATAAATCACATCCACTGGTTCTCCTTGTAACTTCCTTGTTACCTCCTCAAAGAACTCTAACAGATTTGTCAGACACGACCTCGTTTGACAAAGCTGTACTGACTCAGTGTTAAGTAATGGGTTAAGAGACATTCCAATTCGTTGTCTCATTTATGTTAAGTGTCCAATAATTGACACTGATTTGTAAAGGGGCTTCAGGTGGCCTTTGTGTCAGGTGATGTGAAGATAGAGTTTTGTGCAGAGTCTGTTAAAGTGAAATAAAGGTGTCTGTGAAAAGGAGATGAACTTTCGACTCTTTATACAACAGCAGCTAAACGTCTAACACTCAGTCCTATTTTATGATGCACTTCCAAGTACTCCGCGATCTCATCTTTAATAATGGACTCTAAAATCTTACCAATGACGAAGTCAGGCTAACCAGCCTATAATTCCCATCTTCTGCCTCTCTCCCTTCTTAAACAGCGGTGTTACATTAGCTACTTTCCAATCCTCTGGGTCTCTTCCTGCCTCCAGTGATTTCTGAAAGATCACCACCAATGCCTGCACAATTTCCTCAGCTATCACCTTTTAGAACCCTGGGGTGTAGTCCATACGGTCCAGGTGATCTATCCATCTTCAGATCTATAAGTTTCCTCAGAACCTTCTCCTTAGTGATGGCCACTGCACTCACCTCTGCACCCTGATTCTTCTGGAGCTCTGGCATCCTCCCACAGTCCATAAATGTGCAAGTTATGTGGATTGGTCATGGTAAATTGTCCCTTAGTGCTCAAACGTTAGGTGGGTTTATGGAGGAGTGGGCCTACTTAGGGTGCTCTTTGAGGGTTGGTGCAGAATCGATGGGCTTCCTTCTGCACTGTAGGGATTCTATGATTATAATATGGTTTATAACTATATTATGCACTCAGATTTACTTCTTCCATTTTCTCTCCTCCACCCAACAATTCTTTTAAGACACATCGATCTTCATAGAACATAGACCATTACAGCGCAGTACAGGCCCTTCGGCCCTCGATGTTGCGCCGACATGTGAAACCACTCTAAAGCCCATCTACACTATTCCCTTATTGTCCATATGTCTATCCAATGACCATTTGAATGCCCTTAGTGTTGGCGAGTCCACTACTGTTGCAGGCAGGGCATTCCACGCCCCTACTACTCTCTGAGTAAAGAACCTACCTCTGACATCTGTCCTATATCTATCTTCCCTCAATTTAAAGCTCTATATCTATCTCCCCTCAATTTAAAGCTATGTCCCCTTGTGCTAGACATCACCATCCACGAAAAAAGGTTCTCACTATCCAATCCTCTGATCATCTTGTATGCCTCAATTAAGTCACCTCTTAACCTTCTTCTCTCTAACGAAAACAGCCTCAAGTCCCTCAGCCTTTCCTCATAAGACCTTCCCTCCATAGCAGGCAACATTCTGGTAAATCTCCTCTGCACCCTCTCCAATGCTTCCACATCCTTCATAAAATGCGGCCGCACCAGAGTTTTGTACAGCTGCAACATGACCTCATGGCTCCGAAAATCAATTCCTCTACCAATAAAAGCTAACACACCGTACGCTTTCTTAACAACCCTCTCAACCTGGATGGCAACTTTCAGGGATCTATGTACATGGACACCGAGATCTCTCTGCTCATCCACACTGCCAAGAATCTTACCATTAGCCCAGTGCTCTGTCTTCCTGTTATTCTTTCGAAAATGTATCACCTCACACTTTTCTGCATTAAACTCCATTTGCCACCTCTCAGCCCAGCGCTGCAGCTTATCTATGTCCCTCTGTAACTTGTAACATCCTTCCGCACTGTCCACAACTCCAACGACTTTAGTGTCATCTGCAAATTTACTCACCCATCCTTCTACGCCCTCCTCCAGGTCATCTATAAAAATGACAAACAGCAGTGGCCCCAAAACAGATCCTTGTGGTACACCACTAGTAACTGGACTCCAGTCTGAACATTTCCCATCAACCACCACCCTTTGTCTTCTTCCAGCTAGCCAATTTCTGATCCAAACTGCTAAATCACCCTGAATCCCATGCCTCTGTATTTTCTGCAATAGCCTACCGTGGGGAACCTTATCAAACGCTTTACTAAAATCCATATACACCACATCAACTGCTTTACCCTCATCCACCTGTTTGGTCACCTTCTCAAAGAACTCAATAAGGTTTGTGAGGCACGATCTATCCTTCACAAAACCGTGTTGACTATCTCTAATCAAATTATTCCTTTCCAGATGATTATACATCCTATCTCTTATAAACCTTACCAAGATTTTGCCCACAACAGAAGTAAGGCTCATTGGTCTATGTTACCGGGGTTGTCTCTACTCCCCTTCTTGAACAAGGGGACAACATTTGCTATCCTCCAGTCTTCTGGCACTATTCCTGTGGACAAAGATGACTTAAAGATCAAAGCCAAAGGCTCAGCAATCTCCTCCCTAGCTTCCCAGAGAATCCTAGGATAAATCCCATCCGGCCCAGGGGACTTATCTATTTTCACACTTTCCAGATTTGCTAACACCTCCTCCTTATGAACCTCAAGCCCTTCTAGTCTAGTAGCCTGAATCTCAGTAGTCTCCTCGACAACATTGTCTTTTTCCTGTGTGAATACTGACGAAAAATATTCATTTAGCACCTCTCCTATCTCCTCGGACTCCAAGCACAACTTCCCACTACTGTCCTTGACTGGCCCTACTCTTACCCTAGACATTCGTTTATTCCTGACATATCTATAGAAAGCTTTAGGGTTATCCTTGATCTTACCTGCCAAAGACTTCTCATGCCCCTCCTGGCTCTTCTTAGCTCTCTCTTTAGGTCCTTCCTAGCTAAATTGTAACTCTCGAGCGCCCTGACTGAACCTTCATATCTCATCTTTACATAAGCCTCCTTCTTCCTCTTGACAAGTATTTTGACTGCTTTAGTAAACCACGGTTCCCTCGCTCGACCACTTCCTCCCTGACTGACAGGTACATACGTATCAAGGACATGCAATAGCTGTTCCTTGAACAAGCTCCACATTTCCATTGTGCCCATCCCCTGCAGTTTTCCTCTCCATCCAATGCATCCTAAGTCTTGCCTCATCGCATCATAGTTGCCTTTCCCCCGGATACAACTCTTGCCCTGTGGTATATATCTATCCTTTTCCATCATTGAAGTAAACGTAATCGAATTGTGGTCACTATCACCAAAGAAATGAAAAATGAAAATCGCTTATTGTCACAAGTAGGCTTCAAATGAAGTTACTGTGAAAAGCCCCTAGTCGCCACATTCCGGCGCCTGTTCGGGGAGGCTGGTACGGGAATTGAACCGTGCTGCTGGCCTGCCTTGGTCTGCTTTCAAAGCCAGCGATTTAGCCCTGTGCTAAACAGCCCCTGTATGTGCTCACCTACCTCCAAATCTAACACCTGCCCTGGTTCATTACCCAGTACCAAATCCAATATGGCCTCGCCTCTCATTGGCCTATCTACATACTGTATCAGGAAACCCTCCTGCACACATTGGACAAAAACGGACCCATCTAAAGTACTCGAACTATAGCGTTTCCAGTCAATATTAGGAAAGTTAAAGTCCCCCATAACAACTACCCTGCTGCTTTCGCTCCTATCCAGAATCATCTTTGCAATCCTTTCCTCTATATCTCTGGAACTTTTCGGAGGCCTATAGAAAACACCTAACAGAGTGACCTCGCCTTTCCTGTTTCTAACCTCAGCCCATACTACCTCAGTAGACGAGTCCTCATCAAACGTCCTTTCTGCCACCGTAATACTGTCCTTGACTAACAATGCCACCCCTCCCCCTCTTTTACCACCTTCCCTGAGCTTACTGAAATATCTAAACCCCGGCACCTGCAACAACCATTCCTGTCCCTGCTCTATCCATGTCTCCGAAATGGCCACAACATCGAAGTCCCAGGTACCAACCCATGCTGCAAGTTCACCCACATTATTCCGGATGCTCCTGGCATTGAAGAAGACACACTTTAAACCACCTTCCTGCCTGCCGGTACACTACTGCAACTTTGAAACCTTACTCCTGACCTCACTCTCTTAACCTCCTGTATACTGGAGCTACAATTCAGGTTCCCAAGCCCCAGCTGACTAGTTTAAACCCTCCCGAAGAGCATTAGAAAATTTCCCCCCCAGGATATTGGTACCCCTCTAGTCCAGGTGTAGACCATCCTGTTTGTAGAGGTCCCACGGACCCCAGAATGAGCCCCAATTATCCAGAAATCTGAAACCCTCCCTCCTGCACCATCCCTGTAGCCACGTGTTCAACTCCTCTCTCTCCCTATTCCTCGTCTCGCTATCACGTGGCACGGGTAACAACCCAGAGATAATAACTCTGTTTGTCCTAGATCTAAGTTTCCACCCTAGCTCCCTGAATTCCTGCCTTACATCGCTATCCTTTTTCCTACCTACGTCGTTGGTACCTATGTGGACCACGACTTGGGGCTGCTCCCCCTACCCCTTGAGGATCCAAAAAAACACGATCCGAGACATCACGCACCCTTCAAGGTATTCACTCCTGTGGCGGGACCATCGTATGAGGAGGTTGGTTAGGATTATATTAATTAATAAAATCATATCATAGAATTTACAGTGCAGAAGGAGACCATTCGGCCCATCGAGTCTGCACCGGCTCTTGGAAAGAGCACCCTACTTAAGCCCACACCTCCCCGTATCCCAGTAACCCCACCTAAACTTTTTGGACATGAAAGGCAATTTAGCATGGCCAATCCACCTAACCTGCACTTCTTTGGAGTTTGCACATAACTGGAGTTTAGAAGAATGAGAGGGGATCTTATAGAAACATACAAAATTCTAACAGGATTAGACAGGGTAGATTCAGAAAGAATGTTCCCAATGGTGGGGAGTCCAGAACTAGGGGTCATAGTTTGAGGATAAGGGGTAAACCTTTTGGGACTGAGCTGAGGAAAGAGTGGTGAATCTGTGGAATTCGCAACCACAAAGTATTTGAGGCCAAAATGCTGTGTAATTTCAAGAAGAAATTAGATATTGCTCTTGGGGCTAAAGGGATCAAGGAATATGGGGATCAGGGTATTGAACTTGATGATCAGCCATGATCATAATAAATGGCAGAGCAGGCTCGAATGGGCGAATGGCCTCCTGCTTCTATTTTCTATGTTTCATTACTCGAGGATTAAGAGTTCCATTATCTACTGACTGAGTGTGTCAGGTTGTGTCGGGATTCCCTGCATTTGTTCACTTGTTCAAATAAACAGAAAGATGACATTGGGTTTAAAGAGAGCTCCACATGTGACCCTTTAAATATTTCAAAATCACTAACTCCTGTCGTGGAAAGGCTTCAGGAACAGCTGCGCCTGCACCAACAGCTGCGGCTGCACCAACAGCTGCGGCTGCACCAACAGCTGCTCTTTGGATTGGGTGCATGTGCACAACTGTTCATGACTCCTTTCTGGTTGGCAACAAGAGTTGCAGTGCTCTATATCAATTGTTTTTCTCGGGAAAAGCGATTTCATTCTCCTGCTTCCTTGTTGTTAAAGTGGTTATCTTTAAGTAAAACTAGAAGAGTTTTCACTCTTTCGGGTTGCGTGCTAATTGAATAGTTTTGTCTAGATAGACAACATAAAAAGCTACCTGATCCAAAGTGCTGCATGTCAACCCAAACGCCCTACTATTGGCTTGCCTGCCGTAGGCAGAGCTCCAGGTTATAATGCCATCCACCTGAACTCATCAAGCATGGGAAGCCAGCATTTCTGTGGCAAAAGCACAAACTGCACTTTGTACTGGAGGAAGGCAACAGTGCTCCAGGTTAGGTGTGATGAAAAGATTGTGACCCTGTAGTAGACCAGGCTGAAGCGGCGATTATGTTAAATATAGAGGCATCGCCCTGCTGAGCATCATGGGAAATTTATTTGCCTGTGTTGCCCTTGTAAGGCTGCACATTCTGGCTGAGTACTCCAATGTGGTTTCAGCCTAATTGACATGATCTTAGTCTGGAAGCTGCAAGAAAAATGCTGTGAACAAAAGAGGCCATGGCAGCCTTCAGCAATCTCATCAAAGCATTTGACTATGGGAGCAGAGGGTGGTCTATTTAAGCAGCTGGAGAAAATTGGCTGCCCGCAGAAGTTGCTTAATGTGTTCTCTTGCCATGACAACATGAGTAAGGTGAGCCACTTGATGGAGGAACATCTGAACTCTCAGAACTGCAGTAGGCACTTAAATTCTTTGCATGTTCTTTTTGCTGTTGTCATGTACTTTAGGTCATCTATAGATGGTATCTACTTGCATACCAGAATATCCAGAAAGCTGTTCAGCATTGCTGGAGGTTGAAGACAAAGGTGTTCATCAGAGGGTTACTCTGCACTGACACTGCAGCACTAGCATTCCATACCAAGGGACACTGGCAAATAGAAAGACTTTTTCATGCCTGTAAGAGTTTGGCTTGACCATCTGCATTGTGAAAACAAATGTCATAGTCCAGGACATTACCATTATGCTTCCTTTGATGCCGTAACACTGGAGGCTGTTTAGTTTCACATGTCTACACTCCACAAACACCAGCAATCTGTAACTTTTAAAAATATATATATTTTATTGAAATTTTTCAAACAGAAATTTTCCGTTTTTACAACTTAATAAAGGAATATACATTAAACGTTATTTAAATAATATATTAAACTAACAACAAATGAAAAAAGAGATAAATCAAATGAAAAAAGAGATAAATCGTTCGCTGGACTACTAGGGACGCAAAGGCCAAGACGTCGGCCTCATTCGCCTCCTGCACTCCCGGTTCTTCTGCAACCCCAAATATAGCTAACCCCCAGCCTGGTTTGACCCGGACCCCCACCACCTTTGAAATCACTCTTGCCACACCCTCCCAGAACTCATGCAGTGTTGGACACGACCAGAACATGTGAGTGTGGTTCGCCGGGCTTCCTGAGCACCTTTCACATCTATCCTCCACCCCGAAAAACCTGCTCAGTCTTGCTCCCGTCATATGCGCTCTGTGTAGAACCTTAAATTGAATCAGGCTAAGCCTGGCACACGAGGACGAAGAATTTACCCTACTTAGGGCATCAGCCCACAGCCCCTCCTCGATCTCTTCCCCCAGCTTCTCTTCCCATTTTCCCTTCAGCTCCTCTACCATCGCCTCCCATCTCCCTGTATATTTCGGACACTTTACCTTCTCCAACCCATGCCCCCGAAATCACTCTATCCTGGATCCCTTGCGTCGGGAGCTGCGGAAATTCCCTCACCTGTTGCCTCGTAAATGCCCTCACTTACATGTATCGGAAAGCATTCCCTGGTGGCAGCTTATATTTTTCTTCCAATGCTCCCAGACTCGCAAACGTCCCGTCTACAAACAGGTCCTTCAGCTTCCTAATTCCTGCTCGCTGCCAACATTGAAATCCCCCATCTATCCTCCCCGGGATGAACCTGTGGTTATTCCTTATCGGGGACCACACCGAGGCACCCGTCACTCCCCTGTGTCGCCTCCACTGCCCCCAGATCTTCAAGGTCGCCACCACCACTGGGTTTGTGGTGTACCTTTTCGGGGAGAACGGCAGCGGCGCCGTCACCTGCGCTTTTAGACTCGTTCCCTTACAGGAAGCCATCTCCAACTTTTTCCATGCCGCACCTTCTTCTTCCCTCATCCACTTACAGACCATTAACACATTAGTGGCCCAATAATAGTCACTCAGACTCGGCAGTGCCAATCCCCCTCTGTTCCTACTGCGCTGCAGGAACCCCCTCTTTACCCTCGGGGTCTTTCCCGCCCACACAAAGCCCATAATGCTCCTGTCTATTTTTTTGAAAAAGGCCTTTGTAATCAGGATGGGGAGGCACTGAAACACGAAAAGAAACCTCGGGAGGACCACCATTTTAACCGCCTGTACTCTGCCCGCCAATGACAGGTGCACCATATCCCACCTCTTAAAGTCCTCCTCCATCTGCTCTACCAATCGCGTCAGGTTAAGTTTATGTAGGGTTCCCCAGTTTCTGGCCACCTGAATCCCCAGGTATCAAAAGTTCCTTGCCACTCTCCTCAGCGGCAGATCATCTATCCCCCTGCCCTGTTCCCCGGGGTGCATCACAAAAAGCTCACTCTTTCCCATATTTAATTTGTATCCCGAGAACTCTCCAAACTCCCTGAGTATCTGCATTACCTCTGGCATCCCCTCTACTGGGTCCGCCACATATAGCAGTAACTCATCTGCATATAGTGATACTCGATGTTCCTCTCCCCCTCCACTTCTTAGAGTCCCTCAGCGCTATGGCCAATGGTTCAATTGCCAACGCGAACAGTAACGGGGACAGGGGGCACCCTTGTCTTGTACCCCTATGTAATCGAAAGTATCCCGATCTTTGCCTGTTTGTAACGATGCTTGCCACCGGGGCCCCGTACAAGAGTCTAACCCATCTAATGAACCCCTCCCTGAACCCAAATCTCTTCAGCACCTCCCACAGATAGTCCCACTCCACCCTATCGAATGCCTTCTCTGCATCCATCGCCACCACTATCTCTGCCTCCCCCTCTGGTGGGGGCATCATCATCACCCCCAGCAGCCTTCGTACATTGGCATTCAATTGTCTCCCCTTTACAAACCCTGTCTGGTCGTCATGTACCACCCCTGGGACACAATCCTCTATCCTTGTCGCCATCACTTTGGCCAGCAGTTTGGCGTCTACGTTTAGGAGGGAGATGGGCCTGTATGACCCGCACTGCTGCGGGTCTTTGTCTCGTTTCAGAATTAGCGATATCGTCGCCTCCGACATTGTCGGGGGTAATATCCACCTTTCCTTAGCCTCATTAAAGGTTCTCGCCAAGAGCGGACCAGCAGGTCCATATACTTCCTATAAAATTCCACCGGGAACCCGTCTGGTCCCGGGGCCTTCCCTGCTTGCATGTTCCCTATTCCTTTGATCACCTCATCCACCTCAATCTGCGCCCCCAGACCTGCCACCTCCTGCCCCTCCACCCTCGGGAACTCTAGCTGATCCAAAAAGTGTATCATTCCTTCTTTCCCCTCCGGGGGTTGGGACTTGTACAGCCTCTCGTAAAATGTCTTGAACACCTCGTTCACTTTCCCTATTCTCTGCTCCATCTTTCCCGTTTCGTCCCTAACTCCTCCGATCTCTCTCGCCGCTCCCCTCTTCCGAAGTTGTTGGGCCAGCAGCCGGCTCGCCTTTTCCCCATATTCATACTGTATCCCCTGTGCCTTCCTCCACTGTTTATTTGCCTCTCCCGTGGTCAGCAGGTCAAACTCCGTCTGTAATCTTCGTCTGTCCCTGTATAGCCCTTTGTCTGGGGCCTCCGCATACTTCTTATCCACCCTCAAAATTTTCCCCACTAATCTCGCTCTTTCTTTACCCTCTTGTTTCCCCTTGTGGGCTCTGATGGAAATCAGCTCTCCTCTAACCACCGCCTTCAGCGCTTCCCATACGACCCCCACCTTGCCCTCCCCATCGTCATTGACCTCCAGGTATCTTTCGATACATCCCCTCACCCTTCCGCATACCCCCTCGTCCGCCAGTAGTCCCATGTCCAATCGCCAGAGTGGGCGCTGGTCCCTTTCCTCTCCCAGTTCCAGATCCACCCAATGAGGGGCGTGGTCTGACACGGCTATAGCCGAGTACTCCGTCCCTGCCACCTTCGGGATCAGTGCCCTTCCCAAAACAAAAAAGTCTATCCGGGTGTATACCTTATGGAGGTATACTCCCGGTGGGCGGGAGGCCTAGATGGGGCCGGTGGAAGAACCGATCCACCTGGGAAGGGGGCGGCTGTGGGGTGCGCCGGTGGGAGGGAGGGTGGGACTGGTGGCGGGGGTGTGTGTGGGGATCCAGCGGGCGCGAGGTCCCGTAGGGAGACCGTATCCTGTCGGCCGTCGGGGTACGCCACGTAGGCGTACTGAGGGTTAGCGTGGAGGAGATGGACTCTCTCGACCAATGGGTCCGATTTGTGCGCCCGCACGTGTTTTCGGAGCAGGATGGGTCCGGGACCTGCCAGCCATGTCGGGAGCGAGATCCCAGGACTTCCTGGGGAAGACTAGGTGACGTTCGTGAGGTGTTTGTATGGTCATGGTACAGAGCAGTGACTGGATGGAGTGGAGGGCATCCAGGAGGACTTCCTGCCAGCGGGACACTGGGAGATTCCTGGACCGCAGGGCCACTAGGACGGTCTTCCAGACCATTCCATTCTCCCTCTCTACCTGTCCGTTTCCCCAGGGGTTGTAACTGGTCGTCCTGCTCGATGCAATGCCCTTGCTGAGCAGGAATTGACGCAGTTCGTCGCTCATAAAGGAGGACCCCCTATCACTGTGTATGTAGGCGGGGAAACCAAACAGCGTAAAGATACTATGGAGGGCTTTTATGACGGTGGTTGCGGTCATGTCGGGGCAGGGGATGGCGAATGGGAACCGGGAGTACTCGTCACTCACGTTCAGGAAGTACGTGTTGCGGTCGGTGGAGGGGAGAGGGCCTTTGAAATCCATACTGAGGCATTCAAAGCGACGGGAAGCCTTTATCAGGTGCGCTTTCTCTGGCCTGTAGAAGTGCGGCTGCACTCCGCGCAGATTTGGCAATTCCTGATGGCTGTCCTGACCTCGATGGAGTAGGGCAGGTTGCGGGTCTTGATGAAGTGGAAAAATCGAGTGACCCCCGGGTGGCAAAGGTCCTCATGGAGGGCTCGGAGGCGGTCCACTTGTGCATTGGATAGGGCATCAGGAGGCTCGTTAGCTTCCCGGGACGATACAAGATCTCATAGTTGTAGGTGGAGAGTTCGATCCTCCACCGTAAGATCTTGTCGTTTTTTTTATCTTGCCCCGCTGTGCATTATCGAACATGAAAGCAACCGACCGTTGCTCAGTGAGGAGAGTGAATCTCCTGCTAGCCAGGTAATGCCTCCAATGTCACACAGCTTCTACCATGGCCTGGCGGATTTTGGAGGCGTGGATGGTACGGGAGAAGAAGGCCACGGGTCTGCCCGCTTGGTTGAGGATGGCCGCCAGAGCTACGTCGGACGCGTCGCTCTCGACCTGGAAGGGGAGGGACTCGACGATGGCGTGCATAGTGGCCTTTGCAATGTCTGCTTAGATGCGGCTGAAGGCCTGGCGGGCCTCTATCGACAGGGGAAAAAATGTGGATTGGATCATTGGATGGGCTTTGTCCGCATAGTTGGGGACCCACTGGGCATAGTAGGAAAAAAAACCTAGGCAGCGCTTCAGGGCCTTGGAGCAGTGCGGGAGGGGGAACTCCAGAAGGGGGCGCATGCGTTCAGGGTCGGGGCCCTATAACTCCATTACGCACTACGTAGCTGAGGATGGCTAGGCGGTCGGTGCTGAAAATGTATTTATCCTTGTTATACGTGAGGTTATGGATTTTTGCGGTCTGGAGGAATTTTCGGAGGTTGGTGTCATGGTCCTGCTGGTCGTGGCCACAGATGGTGACATTATCGAGGTACGGGAATGTGGCCCGTAAACCGTATCGGTCAACCATTCGGTCCATCTCTCGTTGGAAGGCCGAGACCCCATTAGTGACACCAAAGGGAACCCTTAAGAAGTGGTAGAGCCGCCCATCTGCTTCGAAAGCAGTGTATTTGTGGTCACTAGTGCAGATGGGGAGCTGGTGGTAGGCAGACTTAAGATCCACCGTGGAAAAGACCTTGGATTGCGCGATCCTGTTGACCAGGTCGGATATGCGGGGGAGAGGGTACGCGTCAAGCTGCGTAAACCTGTTGATGGTCTGACTGTAGTCAATGACCATCCTATGCTTCTCCCCGGTCTTTACAACCACTACTTGAGCTCTCCAGGGGCTGTTGCTAGCCTCAATGACACCTTCCCTCAGTAACTGTTGGACCTCTGACCTAATAAAGATCCGGTCCTGGGAACTGTACCGTCTGCTCCTGGTGGCGACTGGTTTGCAATCCGTGGTGAGGTTCGCAAACAGGGAAGGCGGATCGACCTTGAGGGTAGCGAGGCTGCAGACAGTGAGGGAGGGTATAGGGCCGCCGAATTTGAAAGTTAGACTTTGGAGGTTGCACTGAAAGTCCAAGCCTAGGAGTGTGGTCGCGCAGTGGTGGGGAAGGACATAGAGTCGATAGTTTTTGAACTCCCTTCCCTGGACCGTGAGGTTAGCTACACAAAACCCCTTGGTCTCTACTGAGTGAGATCCGGAGGCCAGGGAGATTTTTTGATTAACGTGGTGGACGGGGGGAGAACAGCGCCTTACCTTGTCGGGGTGTATGAAGCTCTCCGTGCTCCCAGAGTCGATTAGGAAGGACGTTTCATGCCCATTGATAAGCACCGTCGTCGTAGCAGTCGAGAGTATTCGGGGCCGAGACTGGTCCAGGGTCACTGAGGCTAATCGTGGCATCAGTTGGATGTTCTCTTCGGGCGGTGTGTGGTCAGCCAAACTGGGGTCCTGGGAGTCCATCCAAGATGGCGGCGCCCACTGGTCGCACATGGCTGGGGGTGCACAAAATGGCGGCGCCCATCCATCGCACGTGGCATCCGCGAGACAAAACGGCGGCGCCCGGATGCCACATGTGGCCCTGGAGGAGGAAGATGGCCACACGGGGTCTGTGGAAAGAGTTGTGGTGGCGGGCCATATTCGCCTCCGGAGACCACAGCGACCGCCCGGGCCTGGCATACCGCCACAAAGTGGCCCTTTTTGCCGCGTCCCTTGCAGATGGATGATCGGGCTGGACAGCGCTGTCGGGGGTGCTTGGCTTGCCCGCAAAAATAGCAGCGGGGCCCCCCGGGGTTGCCAGGCCGTCTCGCAGCACAAGCTTGTGGGGGGATGGGAGTTGCCTCGGGGGGGTTCCATGCTGCCCAGGGGGCTGCCGCGTGGTCGGGGACGTCCGCGCGGTCGGGGACCTAAGCGCGGGCGTTTCGGGAGGCCATATCCAGGGAGCCGGCAAGGACCCGTGCCTCCTTCAGGCCTAGTGTCTCTTTCTCCAGCAATCGCTGGTGGATTTGGGAAGACCACATACCTGCAACGAAAGCGTCCCGGATCAAAAGTTCTGTGTGGTCGCTCGCCAAAACATGCGGGCAGCTGAAGTTTCTCCCCAACACCAGGAGCGCACGGTAGAATTCTTCCAGTGATTCCCCGGGATTTGTCGCCTCCTCGCTAGTAGATGTCAGGCGTAGACCTGGTTTACGGGCAAATATAATGTTCTTTCAGCAGCTCCATTGCGGCATCAAAATCATCCGTGTCCTCAATGAGGGTGTAGATTTCTGGGTTCACCCTCGAGTGCAGAATTTGTAGTTTCTGTTCTCCAGTGGTTGTGTTTTCGGCCGTCCCAAGATATCCGTTGAAGCCGCCACCCAGTGCTTGAAGGTTGCTGCTGAATTTGCCGCGTGGGGGCTGAGTCGCGTATTAAATTGATGCACGATCAATAACTCCAGAAGCGAGATTAGAGACAATTGAAGGCTTTAATACGCTAGATGTTTCCCCCAGCAGTGCAGGTACAGAAGAAAGCTGCTGGGGCGGCACGGACTCTTATACCCCACCTTGCAGGGCGGAGCTAACATACAGGCTTAACCAATGGGAACAAGTACATTCTCCACCAATGGTATTCCGGCATTACCAGGTACCATAATCCTTCTAACGCAGACTACCACACAAGGGCATTGGAAGAGGCGGAAAATGAAATAGTTGTCTGAGAAGAGGGCCCAGAGAAAACATGCCAGTGAACCCTGCACTTTGTCAACCAACTATTTTCTTCTTCACATGTTATGGTAAAAGCCACGCCAGAGTGGAGCTCCTAAGCTACGTCAGGCGGTGCTTAACCAACTGCCATGACACAAACCATTTTCTTGAGATGGAAGGCTGTCTAAACTTTTCACAATACTCTAGATGCGGCGTCACCAGATCCCAGTACAACTCTAGTAAAATTTGCCTTACTTTTATATTGCATTCCCTTCAGAATTAACACCAACATTCCATTTACCTTCCTAATTATTGCTTACTGATATTTTTGTGATATATGTATAGGGGCATCCAGATATGTCTCGACTGCAGAATTCTGGAGTGTCTCCATTTTAAATAATCTGCCTGCCGTTGTGCACAACCTCACATTTTCCCATATCATATTGTATCTGGCCAGTCACGTAACTTTTGCCCTCACCTGAAGATTTGCCCATTTGCCCTCACCTGAAGATGCATAAATAACGCCGATTGCTATTAGCCTCACTTTTATTTTAAGGCAAATTTATGGCTTTAATAATGATCTTTATTATTGTCACAAGTAGGCTTACATTAACACTGCAATGAAGTGTGAAAGTTACTGTGAAAATCCCCTAGTCGCCACATTCCAGTGCCTGTTCAGGTACACAGAGGGAGAATACAGAATGTCCAATTCACCAAACAGCATGTCTTTCGGGACTTGTGGGAGAAAGCCAGAGCACCCGGAGAAACCCACGCAGACACGGGGAGAACGAGCAGACTCCGCACAGGCAGTGACCCAAGCTGGGAATCGAACCTGGGATCCTGGCACTGTGAAACCACAGTGCTAACCACAGTGCTACTGTGCGGCCCTTTTATGTGCAAGAAGGACAGGTTTGGTACAAATAAATTCTTTGAACTGGTGAATAATGAGAAGTTCAAGCCAGCCAAAACTTTGGACATAGATTTTAGAGATTTGGATGGTTGCTTTTTAAATAGTCTTTGGCACACAGTCTTCTACACACTTAATAATAAAGTCATTTACTGTCATGGCATTCTCGTTCTCGTCAGTTACTGTTGTGGCGTTCTGGTGGAGTTTTTAAATACTGACCAGTCCACTGACTCTAAGCAGTCCCGCAGGAAATCATCCGATTCCTCAGACGAACAATGCACGACTTTCTTTGACGTATTCTCCCGCTTCAGTTTTTGCTTATAAGCCGGGAGCAGGAGTACAGCCTTGTGGTCAGATTTGCCAAAATGTGGGCGGGCGATAGAGCGGCAGGCATGTTTGATATTTGTGTAGCATTGACGCTGCAGGTAGACGCTGAGATAATGTTTCCACTGACTGGGAAATCTAGAACAGTCTCAGAATATGGGGCTGATAATTTAGGATAGAGGCGAAGATAAATTTCTTCACTCAAAGGGTTGTGAATCTTGGGAAAATCTCTACCCTAAGGCTTGGTGTTTCAGAGCATCAAGGGTTGATTGGAGTGGGCAAGAAAATGATTGCATTGACTGGTGAAATAGAGTCATAGATGTTTCCAGCACGAAAACAAGCCTTTTTGCTCAGCTTGTCCATGCTGCCCAGTTTCTATCACTAAGCTAGTCCCACTTGCCTGCATTTGGCCCATATCCCTCTATACCCACCCTGCCCATGTAACTGTCTAACTGCTTTTCTATTAATAAATTTAAAGTACACAATTTTTTTCCAAAGGGACAATTTAGCATAGCAAATCCATCTACCCTACACATCTTTGGGTTGTGGAGGCGAAACCCACGCACGGGGAGAATGTGCAAACTCCACACGGACAGTGACCCAGAGCCGGGATCGAACCTGGGACCTCGGCGCCGTGAGGCAGCAGTGCTAACCACTGGGCCACCATGCTGCCCTATCTAACTGCTTTATAAACAATTTTTTAAATGTTTTTATTCTCCATTTTCACATTTTCCTTCAAAATTTACAGCCCACCCACAAACAGTAAATGGTAACAAATACAAAATCAAACCCCTTAACAATACCAACGATCCCATCCTTCCACCACCCCAAACAGCGGCCCACCTGTCAATATATGCATTCCATAAAACAAACCCTCCCACGGTGGAAACAAAAAACAAAAGAGAAAAAAAAAGGAGTCCGAACCGCCCATGGTCACCATTAACCTATAGAGTCCACTCCCCCTCCCCCCTACATTCAACGCCCTCCAACCTCTGAAAGAGTACCATACATGATACCCAAGAGTTGTACAACCCCCCCTTCCCCCCCCCCCCCAGTCTCCAACTCCTCCCGTCCACTGCCTCTTGTAAAACTCCTCCCCCAACCTCGGTTCCTTCCCCCCAACTTTCCACCCCGGCTAGACCACTCGAACCCTGTTCTGCCAGGCTCCGATGGCCGCAGTCCCCCTCCCCAACCTCACTCCCGTTCACTGGCTGGCTTAAACCGGCCAGCGTGGAGGCTCCCGCCCGGGTTCCTTTCCCCCTTGCCCGGCCCCAGGAAAGCCCAGAAATCCCTTTTTAAGCACACAAACCCCGCATATCCACCTACACCCCAAAGAGCCCTCATTTCCAGTGAAAGTCCCATCACTTCACTTGTCCAAATATATACAACATTGGCTCCTTTAGCCCATACACCCGCACACAGTGAAACAAAAAAAAAGAAAATACAGTCAGTCATGAGCTCACATCGGCACATGGCCATTTCTCAATTTCTCAGTTCTGCCACAGTCCTTCCGCCTTCGCAAACTCCTCCGCTGCTTCCGCCGTTCCAAAATAAAAGACCCTGAGCTTGTAAGTCACCCTCAGCTTCGCTGGATATACAATGCCGCACCGCACCTTGCTAATGTACAGTGCCCTCTTCACCCGGTTGAAGGCAGCCCGCCTCCTTGCCAGCTCCACTGTAAAGTCCTGGTATACACGTATACCAGCTTCAGCCCACTGCACCACCCGCTTCTGTTTGGCCCAGCTCAGGACCTTCTCCTTCACACTGTACCTACGGAAGCACAGAGTCACTACCCTTGGCGGCTCACTCGCCATTGGCCTCCACGACCGATGAGCCCAATCCAGTTCATATCGGGAGGGATCCTCCCCCTCCCCCAATAGTTTCGCCAGCATCGCGGCAAAATACTCAATCGGCCTCGGTCCTTCAACTCCTTCGGGCAGCCCCACAATTCTCAAATTCTGTCGCCTGGATCTGTTTTCCAGGTCTTCCATTTTTCCTCGCAGATCCTTGTTAATCTCCATCACCTTCCACATCTCCTTCCCCATCGAGGCAAGTTGATCACCATGCTGCAATAACGTCTCCTCCACTTCCTTCAGCACCTCCCCGTGCTCTCGCACCTCCGCCACTGCGCTCGCCACCGCCGTCATCACCGGGGAAATCGCCTCCTCCACCAGCGCACTCAAATCCTCTCTCATCTCCTTCCTCATTGTCTCCATGTATTTTGTAAACTGCCTTTCGAATTCCGCAGCCATCACCTTAGTTAGTTGTTCAGCCATAAGCAATGCCTCCCCTGGTGCTCCAGCCTCCATTTTCCTTGGTGACCCCTCGGTGACCTTTCCACTCCCCGACGGACCTTCAGCCATTTTCTTTACGGACGATTTTTTGCTTACCCTCGACATTTTTCTTCACTGTTTCTTCCTGCTTTTGCCGCCTCCGTGGACCCTGGGACCGGGCTTAAAGCCCCGAAAATGCCGTTCCCGAACGGGAGCCCTCCATTGTGCGGCCGCCTCCCGCCCACCGTCACCGGAAGTCACCATCTAACTGCTTTTTAAAGGACAAAATTGTACCTGCCTCTACCACTGTCAGCCGGTTCCAGATGCTACCACCCTCTATGAGAAGAAGTTTCCCCTGTGGTCTCCTTTGTGGTTTCCCCTGTGGTCTCCTCTCAACTTAAAACTACGCCCTCTAGTTCTAGACTCCTCTACCTTTGGGAAAAGATGGGGACTGTCTCCCTTATCTATGCTCCTCATTATTTTATAGACCTCTATAAGATCACCCCTAAGCCTCCTATGCTCCAGGAAAAAAGTCCCAGCGTCTCCTTATAACTCAGACTATCAAGTCCTGGTAGCATCCTCGTAAATCTCTTCTGTCCTCCTTCTAGTTTAACAATATCCTTCCTATAATAGGGTGGCCAGAACTGAACACAGTGTTCCATGTGTGGTCTTACCAATGTCTTGTGCAACTTCAACAAGACGTCCCAACTCCTGTATTCAATCTTCTGACCAATAAAACCTAGCATGCTGAATACCTTCTTCACCACCCTGTCCACCTGCGACTCCACCTTCAAGGAACTATGAACCTGTACTCCAAGATCTCTTTGTTCTGTAACTCTCCCCAACACCCTACCATTAACTGAGTAGGTCCAGGACCTTTAATGAGGCAAAGGAAAGGGGACAACTGCCCCCGACTATGTCTGAAGCAACGATATCGCTTCTCTTAAAGAAGGAAAAGGACCCGCTACAATGCGGGTCCTATAGACCTATTTCCCTCCTAAATGTAGATGCCAAGATCCTGGCCAAGGTAATGGCAATGAGAATAGAGGAATGTGTCCCGGGGGTGGTCCACAAGGACCAAACTGGGTTTGTGAAGGGGAGACAGCTGAACACGAATATACGGAGGTTGTTAGGGGTAATGATGATGGCCCCACCAGAGGGAGAAACGGAGATAGTAGTGGCGATGGATGCCGAGGAAGCATTTGATAGAGTGGAGTGGGATTATTTGTGGGAGGTGTTGAGGAGATTTGGTTTTGGAGAGGGGTATGTTAGATGGGTGCAGCTGTTGTATAGGGCCCCAGTGGCGAGCGTGGTCACGAATGGACGGTGTTCTGCATATTTTCGGCTCCATAGAGGGACAAGGCAGGGATGCCCTCTGTCCCCATTATTGTTTGCACTGGCGATTGAGCCCCTGGCGATAGCGTTGAGGGGTTCCAAGAAGTGGAGGGGAGTACTTAGGGGAGGAGAAGAACACCGGGTATCTTTGTATGCGGACGATTTGCTACTATACGTGGCGGACCCGGCGGAGGGGATGCCAGAAATAATGCGGATACTTGGGGAGTTTGGGGATTTTTCAGGGTATAAATTGAACATGGGGAAAAGTGAGTTGTTTGTGGTGCATCCAGGGGATGCACCAATTTCAATGGTGAGTAAGTGGATGGGAGAGGAGGAGGGAGCGGCGTGGAAGAGATTAGAGAGGGCGTCCTGTAGGGGGACTAGCCTACAGGCTATGGTGACAGCCCCATTGCCGTTCTCACCGAGGAACTACACCACAAGCCCGGTGGTGGTGGCTACACTGAAGATCTGGGGGACAGTGGAGACGGCATAGGGGAAAGACTGGAGCCTTGGGGGGGGTCCCCGATAAGAAACAATCATAGGTTTGCCCCGGGGGGAATGGATGGGGGATATGGAATGTGGCAAAGAGCAGGAATAACGCAACTGAAAGATCTGTTTGTGGATGGGAAGTTCGCAAGTCTGGGAGCGCTGACCGAGAGAAATATGGGTTGCCCAAGGGAATGCATTCAGGTATATGCAACTGAGGGCTTTTGCGAGGCAACAGGTGAGGGAATTCCCGCAGCTCCCGACACAAGAGGTGCAGGACAGAGTGATCTCAAAGACATGGGTGGGGGGATGGTAAGGTGTCAGATATATATAGGGAAATGAGGGACGAAGGGGAGACTATGGTAGATGAACTAAAAGGGAAATGGGAAGAAGAGCTGGGGGAGGAGATCGAGGAGGGGGCTGTGGGCAGATGCCCTAAGCAGGGCAAACTCGTCGTCCTCGTGTGCCAGGCTAAGCCTGATTCAGTTTAAGGTATTACACAGGGCACATATGACTGGAGCACGGCTCAGTAAATTTTTTGGGGTGGAGGATAGGTGTGCGAGGTGCTCGAGAAGCCCAGCGAATCATACCCATATGTTTTGGTCATGCCCGGCACTCCAGGGGTTTTGGATGGGGGTGACAAAAGTGCTTTCAAAAGTAGTAGGAGTCCGGGTCGAACCAAGCTGGGGGGTTGGCTAGATTTGGGTTGCACAAGAGCCGGGAGTGCAGGAGGCGAGAGAGGCCGATGTTTTGGCCTTTGCGTCCCTAGTAGCCCGGCGCAGGATATTGCTAATGTGGAAAGAAGCCAAGCCCCCGGGGGTGGAGACCTGAATAAATGACATGGCGGGGTTTATAAAGCTAGAGCGGATTAAGTTCGTCCTAAGGGGGTCGGCTCAAGGGTTCACCAGGCGGTGGCAACCGTTCGTCGAATACCTCGCAGAAAGATAGACGGAATGGAAAAAAGAAGGCAGCAGCAGCAGCCCAGGATCGGGGGGGGGGGGGGGGGGGGGGGGGGGGGGGGGGGGGGGGGGGGGGAGAGGAGGAACCAGAAGGACTCTCAGGGTTGTTAATATATACTGTATAGTATGTATAGGTCGTTGCTACAGATAATTATATATTGGACTGTTAAATTATAATTTTGGAGAGTGTTACTTGTGACAAAGCAGTTGCCAATTAGGGCTAGTTTTCATTTTTGTTATTTATTATTTATTCATTTTTTGTTTATAAAATAGGTCATTGTTATTTGTGTAGTTATAATATTGTGTAAAGGATGCACAATGTACTGTGTTGGTTGACCAAAAAGTTTCAATAAAATATTTAATAAAAAAATAAAAAAAACTGAGTAGGCCCTGTCCCGATTCGATGTACCAAAATGCATCACCTCACATTTATCCATCTGCCATTCATCGGGCCACTGGCCCAACTGGTCAAGATCCTGTTGCAATCTTATATAACCTTCTTCACCATCCACTATGCCACCAATCTTGGTGTCACCTGCAAATTTACTAACCATGCCTCCTACATTCTCATCCAAATCATTTATATATATATAAAACAAATAACAGTGGACCTAGCACCGATCCCTGAGGCACACCGCCGGTCACAGGCCTCCAGTTTGAAAAACCACCCTCCACAACCACCCTTTGGCTTTGGTTGCCAAGCCAATTTTGTATCCAATTGGCTACCTCACCCTGGATTCCGTGAGATTTAATGTTTTGCAACGCAACCTACCTTGCGGTACCTTGTCAAGAGCCTTGCTAAAGTCCATGTGGACAACATTGACCGCATTGCCCTCATCAACCTTCTTGGTTACCCCTTCAAAATGCTCAATCAAATTTGTGACATGGCTTTCCCTAATTAGCCCTTGCCTGTCCAAATGCCTGTAGATCCTGTCCCTCGGAATACCTTCCAACAACTTACCCACTACAGAAGTTAGGCTAACTGGTCTGTAGTTCCCAGGCTTATCCCTACAGCCCTTCTTAAACAAGGGCACAATGTTTGCTACCCTCCAATCTTCAGGCACCTCTCCTGTGGCTGTCGATGATTCACATATCTCAGCTAGATAAATGGTCCACTTCTGTTACTTTTTCTGATATCTTTATGCTCTTATGTTTACTCTCCACCCATATCCCCTTTCCACACTCACTCCTACTAGTTTCTGTATTTTCCCTGGAAAAAAACTATATCTCCCCTATTCACTTACAACTACACTTTGAAAATCCCAACTCTCTATCTTCGGCCCTCCATTCACAATGATTCTTCAGCTACTTATTTGTTCAACAGAACCCTCACCACCATCTTTCAACTGACAAAATTATTATTCTCTCCCACCGTGCCAAAGGCCTTGTATAGCTCTAATTTCTGATCCCCTAAGTAAATGGAAGACAGACTTGAACAGATACAGTGGATGATTGGTTTAGCCATTCATCCTCTGATCAGGTTGTATCACATAAAGCATTGTCAGATCCTGCTTGTGTCCTTTAAAACTGCTAACGATTCCAGGGTAATCCGAGAATGCAAAGACAATACTTGACTTCTCTTTATTACTAGCAATCTTAAACCCCTGTCATCTCCAATATCGCCTCCAACCAGTCTGAGGATCTCATGGACTTCTTGAACAGTAAGAGTTAAATTGCACCAATCCAATGAGTTCTTTGTCTTTCCCTCCCTTCCATTAACCCACCAGGCTCAATTTCCTGTGCAATGCATGCCCCCACCCACCCACCCATTGCCCTGAACCTGTACGTTTCTCTTGTTTCTTTCCTATCTCCCTCATATCGTGTCCATGAGCGCTACTTCCTATACCCTCTACCCTACTCGCACTAAAGACTATCCCCATTTCATAAACCGGGCCTGAACCCCAGAGTCTACTAGTCTGCTAGGACAAAGGACCCTGCAACCTCCTTTCAAATTCTGAATCGTTAGAACATTAACAAACTCAGGAATTAAGACAAAGGAATATACCCGTTGTCAAAGCCCAAGTGGCAGTCACATGACATGACCAGCTGCTCTTCCTACCACCCCTCCCCCCCCCCCCCCCCCCCCCGTTGAGAGAACCAGTTGTACTATCGTACTGGACTGCAAATCGCCCTGCCTGCGTCCATCCTCTAAACAGCAGCACTGAAAAAGATCTATGTCCAGGTTTAAATGCCTAGCCCCACTTACACTGTTTCAATTGGAACTTCATAACCTCTCTCCCAGTGCCTACAAGACTAATTCATTTGTGTGTCCGTCAAATTGTGGAAGTCATTTCTAATCAAAGTGAATTTTCCAACATCAGTCTTAGCCTGCCAACCTCTGTGAAAGAATACGCCATTGGACTTTGATGCTGTACTCAAGTGAAACAATATTTTCTCTTGTGGTCTTTGCTCTGTTTATCCCGTTTTATTATATCTGTGTAAATGAGATTACGTTTTGACTCTTCTGTCACGTTTGAGTATATGCTGTGAGGCTATTAATATAAATTGGATAGCATCAAAACTGAAGGGTTGGGAAATACTCCACCGCTTACAAAGGGGAATATCAAAATCAAGACGCCTTTCTGTTTATAGATGGTGATGAGAGGATAAATCGGGGCTGTTTAAACTAAACCCCCTCCTGTCTGTGACCAGGTGCTGTCCCCATCTACTTTAATCTGCTGCCATCACCTCTGTCCACCATCCTTGCAAACTACTGTCTGTCTCCAACTTTCCTTTCCTCTCAAGGCTATGTGTCATCACCTCCCAAATCTGTGCCATCATTCATGGAATTCAAAGGAATTCAATCAGGTTTCTGTCCTGGACAGAATACTGATACTGTGCTTGTAAAAATGACATCCAATGTGACTGTTACAAAGGTAAAGTAGCCCTTCCTGATCCGTCGTCAGCCTTTGGCACAGTTGTCCACACCATCTTCCTGTTGTCCAACTTGGTGGGACTACACTCGTCTTGTTGCATTCAATCTATGCAATCTTAGTCATAGTATCATCTGCAAAGGCCTATCTTCCCACTCTGACACCATTACTTCTGGTGTGTTCCAATCCCGAAAGCCAGTTGTGAAGGAAAATTGGACATTACAAGCGTGCACCTCTGATCCAACAGCTACAATTTTTTTCTATTTCTTAACAAACACCAGGTGCGCAAATTAACAAATCAATAAAGCAAATTAAAATGACAGCCCCTTAATGGGGCACTGTAACTAAAAACAAAATAGAAATATAGAAAATAGAAGCAGAAGGAGGCTATTCAGCCCTTCAAGCCTGCTCCGCCATTCATCATGATCATGGCTGATCATCAAGTTCAATATCCTGATCCCTTGATCCCGTTAGCCCCAAGAGCTACATCAAATTCCTTCTTGAAATTACACAACGTTTTGGCCTCAACTACTTTCAGTAGTAGCGAATTTCACAGATTCACCACTCTCTGGGTGAAGAAATTTCTCCTCACCTCCTAAAAGGTTTACCCCATATCCTCAAACTATGACCCCTAGTTCTGGACTCCCCACCATCGGGAACATTCTTTCGGAATCAACCCTGTCTAATCATGTTTGAATTTTGTAAGTCTGAATGAGATCTCCTCTCACTCCTCTAAACTCCAATGAGTATATTCCTAACCGACTTAGTCTCTCCTCATATGACATCCTGCCACTCCAGGAATCAACCTGGTAAACCTTCGCTGAACTCCCTCCATAGCAAGAACATCTTTCCTCAGATAAGGGCACCAAAACTGCACACAGTACTCTAGGTGTGGCCTCACAAATGCCTCAGTAAAACATCCCTATTCCTGTACTCAAATCCTCTTGCTAGGAAGGCCAACGTACCACTTGCCTTCTTTACAGCCTGCTGTACCTGCGCGTTTAGTTTCAGCAACTGATGCACGAGGACACCTCTTTCAATTTACAACAGAGATGAGGAGGAATTTCTTCAGCCAGAGGATGGTGTATCTGTGGAACGCCTTGCCGCAGAAGGCTGTGGAGGCCAAATTATTGAGTGTCTTTAAGACAGAGATAGATAGGTTCTTGATTAATAAGGGGATCAGAAGTTATGGGGAGAAGGCAGGTGAATGGGGATGAGAAAAATATCAGCCATGATTGAATGGCTGAGCAGACTCGATAGGCCGAGTGGCCTAATTCTGCTCCCATGTCTTATGGTCTTACGTCCATTCAAATAATAATCTGCCTTCCTATGTTTGCTACCGAAGCAGATAACCTCACATTTATTCACATTATATTGCATCTGCCATGCATATGCCCCCTCATTCAGCCTATCCAAATCCCGCTGATGCATCTCTACATCCTCCTCACAGCTCACCCTACCACCCAACTTTGCGTCATCTGCAACTTTGGAGATAATACATTTAGTTCCCTCCATATATAACATGAACAGTTGGTATCCTAGCACAGATCCCTGCGGTACCCCACTCATCACTGCCTGCCAATCAGAAAAAGACCCGGGGCAGATGTGACCTGTATAAGAAGGACGGGTTGCATCTAAACCGGAGAGGCATAAATATCCTGACCGCGAGGTTTGCTAGTGTCACACGGGAGGGTTTAAACTAGTATGGCAGGGGGGTGGGCACGGGAGCAATAGGTCAGAAGGTGAGAGCATTGAGGGAGAACTAAGGAATAGGGACAGTGTGGCTCTGAGGCAGAGCAGACGGGGAGAAGTTGCTGAACACAGCGGGTCTGGTGGCCTGAAGTGCATATGTTTTAATGCAAGGAGCATTACGGGTAAGGCAGGTGAACTTAGAGCTTGGATTAGTACTTGGAACTATGATGTTGTTGCCATTACAGAGACCTGGTTGAGGGAAGGGCAGGATTGGCAGCTAAACGTTCCAGGATTTAGATGTTTCAGGCGGGATAGAGGGGGATGTAAAAGGGGAGGTGGAGTTGCGCTACTTGTTCGGGAGAATATCACAGCTGTACTGCGAGAGGACACCTCAGAGGGCAGTGAGGCTATATGGGTAGAGATCAGGAATAAGAAGGGTGCAGTCACAATGTTGGGGGTATACTACAGGCCTCCCAACAGCCAGCGGGAGATAGAGGAGCAGATAGGTAGACAGATTTTGGAAAAGAGTAAAAACAACAGGGTTGTGGTGATGGGAGACTTCAACTTCCCCAATATTGACTGGGACTCACTTAGTGCCAGAGGCTTAGACGGGGCGGAGTTTGTAAGGAGCATCCAGGAGGGCTTCTTAAAACAATATGTAGACAGTCCAACTAGGGAAGGGGCGGTACTGGACCTGGTATTGGGGAATGAGCCCGGGCAGGTGGTAGATGTTTCAGTACGGGAGCATTTCGGTAACAGTGACCACAATTCAGTAAGTTTTAAAGTACTGGTGGACAAGGATAAGAGTGGTCCGAGGATGAATGTGCTAAATTGGGGGAAGGCTAATTATAACAATATTAGGCGGGAACTGAAGAACATAGATTGGGGGCGGATGTTTGAGGGCAAATCAACATCTGACATGTGGGAGGCTTTCAAGTGGCAGTTGAAAGGAATACAGGACCGGCATGTTCCTGTGAGGAAGAAAGATAAATACGGCAATTTTCGAGAATCTTGGATGACGAGTGATATTGTAGGCCTCGTCAAAAAGAAAAAGGAGGCATTTGTCAGGGCTAAAAGGCTGGGAACAGACGAAGCCTGCGTGGAATATAAGGAAAGTAGGAAGGAACTTAAGCAAGGAGTCAGGAAGGCTAGAAGGGGTCACGAAAAGTCATTGGCAAATAGGGTTAAGGAAAATCCCAAGGCTTTTTACACGTACATAAAAAGCAAGAGGGTAGCCAGGGAAAGGGTTGGCCCACTGAAGGATAGGCAAGGGAATCTGTGTGTGGAGCCAGAGGAAATGGGCGAGGTACTAAATGAATACTTTGCATCAGTATTCACCAAAGAGAAGGAATTGGTAGATGTTGAGTCTGGAGAAGGGGGTGTAGATAGCCTGGGTCACATTGTGATCCAAAAAGACGAGGTGTTGGGTGTCTTAAAAAATATTAAGGTAGATAAGTCCCCAGGGCCTGATGGGATCTACCCCAGAATACTGAAGGAGGCTGGAGAAGAAATTGCTGAGGCCTTGACAGAAATCTTTGGATCCTCGCTGTCTTCAGGGGATGTCCCGGAGGACTGGAGAATAGCCAATGTTGTTCCTCTGTTTAAGAAGGGTAGCAAGGATAATCCCGGGAACTACAGGCCGGTGAGCCTTACTTCAGTGGTTGGGAAATTACTGGAGAGAATTCTTCGAGACAGGATCTACTCCCATTTGGAAGCAAATGGACGTATTAGTGAGAGGCAGCACGGTTTTGTGAAGGGGAGGTCGTGTCTCACTAACTTGATAGAGTTTTTCGAGGAGGTCACTAAGATGATTGATGCAGGTAGGGCAGTAGATGTTGTCTATATGGACTTCAGTAAGGCCTTTGACAAGGTCCCTCATGGTAGACTAGTACAAAAAGTGAAGTCACACGGGATCAAGGGTGAGCTGGCAAGGTGGATACAGAACTGGCTAGGCCATAGA
Source organism: Scyliorhinus torazame (assembly GCF_047496885.1). Classification (NCBI taxonomy): domain Eukaryota; kingdom Metazoa; phylum Chordata; class Chondrichthyes; order Carcharhiniformes; family Scyliorhinidae; genus Scyliorhinus; species Scyliorhinus torazame. The sequence continues at coordinate 148,421,289 of NC_092721.1, read as the reverse complement.
AGGCAGAGAGTAGCAATGGAGGGATGCTTTTCTAATTGGAGGGCTGTGACCAGTGGTGTTCCACAGGGATCAGTGCTGGGACCTTTGCTCTTTGTAGTATATATAAATGATTTGGAGGAAAATGTAACTGGTCTGATTAGTAAGTTTGCAGACGACACAAAGGTTGGTGGAATTGCGGATAGCGATGAGGACTGTCGGAGGATACAGCAGGATTTAGATTGTCTGGAGACTTGGGCGGAGAGATGGCAGATGGAGTTTAATCCGGACAAATGTGAGGTAATGCATTTTGGAAGGTCTAATGCAGGTAGGGAATATACAGTGAATGGTAGAACCCTCAAGAGTATTGAAAGTCAAAGAGATCTAGGAGTACAGGTCCACAGGTCATTGAAAGGGGCAACACAGGTGGAGAAGGTAGTCAAGAAGGCATACGGCATGCTTGCCTTCATTGGCCGGGGCATTGAGTATAAGAATTGGCAAGTCATGTTGCAGCTGTATAGAACCTTAGTTAGGCCACACTTGGAGTATAGTGTTCAATTCTGGTCGCCACACTACCAGAAGGATGTGGAGGCTTTAGAGAGGGTGCAGAAGAGATTTACCAGAATGTTGCCTGGTTATGGAGGGTATTAGCTATGAGGAGCGGTTGAATAAACTCGGTTTGTTCTCACTGGAACGAAGGAGGTTGAGGGGAGACCTGATCGCGGCCACCATCATTAAAGCCCTGCATAGTGTCATCACCCCGTTCGGTTTCCCCACGTACGTCCACAGTGACCAGGGTTCGTCGTTCATGAGCGACGAACTGCATCAGTACCTGCTCAGCAAGGGCATCGCCTCGAGCAGGACTACCAGTTATAACCCCCGGGGAAACAGGCAGGTGGAGAGGGAGAACGTGACAGTCTGGAAGGCCACCCTGGCCCTACGGTCTAGGAATCTTCCAGTTTCCCACTGGCAGGAGGTCCTCCCCGACGCACTCCACTCCATTAGGTCCCTCCTTTGCACGGCCACAAACGAGATCCCTCATGACCGCCTGTTTGTTTTCCCAGGAAATCCTCCTCCGGGGTCTCGCTTCCGTCTTGGCTGAAGACACCGGGGCCCATCCTACTCCGCAAACACGTTAGGAGCCATAAGTCAGACCCCCTGGTCGAGAGGGTCCAGCTCCTTCACACCAACCCCCAGTACGCATACGTTGAACACCCCGACGGCCGACAGAATACGGTTTCCCTCTGGGACCTGTGTCCCACAGGTTCCACTACCACCGCAACCCCAACTTACCCCACCCAACCTACGCTGACCAGCGCCCCCGTCCCTCCATGGCACCCGCACCCCCTCCTGCCCCCCGTCCCCCCTTCACCGTCCCACAGGAACGAAGCTCCAGAAGACACGCACCTGGAGTCCACGTCTGTGCCCGCACCGGCGACTTCACGACCCATGCCCGTACGGATGAGTTCGACACTAGGGCCGGCTGCGATACCAGAGCTTCGGCGATCACAGCGCACGATCCAGGTGCCGGACAGGTTGAACCTGTGAACCCTTCATTCCCGCAGCACTTCAATTTTTTAACAGGGGGTGAATATGGTGAACATACTGTATTAACCATTCACCATGTGTGTCACTGAATCATGCTGTTGCCCATGTGGGGTCCACCTATGGACCATTGTATGATATTACATGGAATGTATTATGTTGGTGCCCTTCTGGGCTCCGCCCCTTGAGGGGAGGTAGAAAGAGCAGTAGCCCTGTAGGCGGCTCTCACTAGCAGAGCAGTCGCAGGCAGGCACTGTTCTAGTCGATTAAAGCCAGTTTACATCTACTCTCTGTTTCGCGTGAATTGATGGTCGCATCATGTATCATACTGATAATGTCATTTTGGTCAAAAAATTCTGTTTTCCTACTGCTTCTGGACATCTAAAATACGGATGAGATTGTAAAGTATTAAGGCTGTACCTTTAAAGATATGGTTATTGGACTGATTCCCTGCTCAAACAGAAAAATGGCCTCTGATCTCAGCATTCTTGTTTGCTCCCCTGGTGGTAGCATGGGAGCCCGAGCCTATTGGAATTTACAGTGTCTCATCATTTACACGTGATCATTCATTTCCTCTACAGTTTGAACCTGCTTCAGGGGCCAATGGGAAGGGAGACCCATGGAATGGAAAAATGTAGCCCTTAAGGGCTGTGGTCCAAATTAAAGGGATATCTTTAAAAAAAATTTAGAATACCCACTTAATTTTTTCCAATTAAGGGGCAATTTAGTGTGGCCAATCCACCTACTCTGCACATATTTGGGTTGTGGGGGAGAAGCCCACACAAACACGGGGAAAATGTGCAAACTCCACGGACAGTGACCCAGAGCCGGGATTGAACCCAGGACCGTGGCGCTGTGAGGCAGCAGTGCTAACCACTGCGCCATCGTGCCGCCCCCAAATTAAAGGGACATGACCACAATTTATTTTTGGAGGGTGAAGTATGGAAACAGTCTACAGCCTTTAGAAAGAATGAAAAATGTTTAATATGTTTATCAGCATTTCCACTGCCATATTTGATGGCTGGTGAAGATAACTTGCTGGCTACTTCAGGTAGGCACAAAGAATCTACTCTGATAGGCACTCCAGTGCACCACATCTCTCCCGAGGGTGACTGCACCATGTCTGGCAGGAATGGCAGCCAGACTGTAAACTGTCTCTTTATAGCACCTGTAAACATGTGTAGAAACAGATGGTGCAGTAAAAGATGGACTGAGGTAATACTAGCAGTATCATGTTACAGTTATGATATGGAGATGCCGGCATTGGACTGGGGTGAGCACAGTAAGAAGTCTTACAACACCAGGTTAAAGTCCAACAGGTTTGTTTCAAATCACTAGCTTTCGGAGCACTGCTCCTTCCTCAGGTGAATGAAGAGGTAGGTTCTGGACCTACCTCTTCATTCTGGAACCTACCTCTTCATTCACCTGAGGAAGGAGCAGTGCTCCGAAAGCTAGTGATTTGAAACAAACCTGTTGGACTTTAACCTGGTGTTGTAAGACTTCTTAATGTAACAGTTAAATTCATAAAATCATAGAATTTACAGTGCAGCAGGCCATTCAGCCCATCGAGTCTGCTCCAGTCCCTGGAAAGTGCACCCCACCCAAGCCCACACCTCCACCCTAGCCCCGTAACCCAGCAACCCCACCCAACCTTTTTTGGATACGAAGGGCAATTTAGCACGGCCAATCCACCCAGCCTGCACATCTTTGGACTGTGGGAGGAAACCAGAGCACCCGGAGGAAACCCACACACACACGGGGAGAACGTGCAGACTCTGCACAGACAGTGACCCAAACTGGGAATTGAACCTGGGACCCTGGAGCTGTGAAGCAACAGTGCTAACCACTGTGTTACTGTGCCGCCCGTGTGCAAAAACATGCTGCTTTCAAGGCTACTTAAATCTGACAAACCAGAAATGGTTGCAACATTATCCTAGTGTTCGATAAAAAACAGGTGTATGTAATGTCTTTAAGCAGCAGACACACAGAGAAATAAATGCAAGTCTCCTGTTTATCTTGAGGTACAAATGTGACCTTCATTGATCCTTTCACACCTGGTTCTCTCTCCACAAACATCTGCAAGGGGCTGGATTCTCCATTTCTGAGACTAAGTGTGGACGCCAGCACAGGATTCGTGGAGTTTCACGACTACAAAGCTGGCACCGCACCTGGACCGATTCTGCTACTGTTAAGGGGCCCACACCAGTGCCGCCTGGAACACAATCGATTCCAATGAGAAACAGTGCAGATTCGCTGGTTTCGCGATTGACACTCCGTAGGCTGACAAGTTGCAGCCGCATATACACACTTCATTCCCCACACACCATCCCTGCCAACAAGATGGCAGCAAGGAGAGCAGCTCCACGCTTCACCAACGCTGACCTGGACACCCTCCTGAACGCGGTGGAGATGGTGCCAATCATCTGTGCCACTCAGGCCAACACTGCACGGGTGGCTTCAATGGTGGAGGCATTGGGGGCAACGGTTTTGGCTATGGATCAGCATGTCCAAGGCCTGGGGCATTCTGTGCAGGCACTGGCTGATATGACACAAACCCAGAAGGTGGTGGCACAGTCACTGGGTGATGTGGCACAGTCCCAGACGGAGATGGTCCACTCCCTGTGTTCCATGGCTGCGAGAATACAGAATAGAGGTGGAGACCAGGGCGGGCCTCCAGGACTGGCACCACCAGTTGGCGGGGCAGCCTTGGGGGATAGCTCAGCTCACATGTCCGTCCCATGGAGTAGCCCGGAGCCATCAGGCACCTCGAGGGAGGAGGAGGTGATGGCGCCCACGCCGGTGACTCCCGCAGGGGAGGTGCCGGAACATCGCAGCACCTCGGAAATGGATGTATTGAGACGCCCGAGTATATAGGGCCTCAGTGATGGAGTGGATGCACACGTGCACCGAGGTCTGTGAGATCCCTGACAGGTCCCCACTCGGTGCCTGGAAGGACCCCGTGACATAAAGGTTTAAGGCATCCGTCACCTTGAAGGCCACCGGGAGCGGGTGTCCTACCCCATACCCCCACGGTGCCAGGTATGCCATTATGTGCCAGATATGTCGCATTGTCACCCTGCTCAGCCTTCATCTTCAATGGCATGCCCGGTCCAGCAGGTCCTCGAATGACGGGTGCTGCTGGTACACGCAAAGCCTCATGCGTCACGTCCTTAGCACCTCATCCTCCTCGGCCTGTTGCGTGGCTGTCTCACCATCCTGGGCAGCTGCTTCCTGTCCCTCGACTCTCTCCCACCCCGTAACTCCCTCACAAACTCTCCATCTCTGCAGCCCCCTCACAAATTCTCCCTCTCCCCTCAAGCCCCTCACAAACTCTCCCTCCCCACAACCCCTTCACAAACTCCCTCCCCCCACAACCCCATCACAGATTCGCTCTCCCTCCATAATCCTCTCACAAACCCTCCCTTCCCCATGATCCCTCACAAACTCTCCCTCCCCCACAACCCCCTCAAACTCTTCCACCCCCACAACCCCTCACAAACACTCCCTTCCTGCAACCCCCTCACAAACTCTCCCTCTTCACAACACCCTCACACCTCTCCCTCCCTGCAACCCAACCCCCTCCTACATTCCCCCTCCCCCATCCCCTCACTGTCTCCCCTGGGCTAGTGTGTGATCGACTCCAACCCCACAGACTCAGCACAAATGAATTAACTAATAGTTTACATAACGTTTCTGAGATCTTTGGCCCTTGATTGCTTACAGGCACCAGATTTGTAAGTGAAACACAACTAGTTATTTATAACAAAAATAGAGTTAAGACATACAATACTTATATTAGAATAACGGCCAGCAAATCTACTACTCCCCCCTTTTACAGTCTCACCCTCTATCCGAACATACACAAGACAGACACACAGAGAGGGCGGGGGAAAGATAATAAGAGGATTAATATGAAATGGAAGCACGTGTCCTTGCTTTGGATGTTGAATTCATTGCAGCAACAGGCTGTCCTCCCAGGATGCGGAGTGATTGTAACCACTGGTTGGAGTGAAAACAAGGATCGTCTGGTGGCGGCATTTAGTCATACCTCCCAGCTTTTGGATTCCCTCACAGCCTCAAGCCTGTGTAATTCTTATTTGTTTCCAACTCCACCATAATGACCAACAGCCCATCTGAGATAAGAACAGAGTTCCCCACACGAGAGTTCAAAAGGATTTTCAAACAACTGGCCCTGCCTGCAGCTGGTGGCTGGTCTGAATGTCGTTGCACTTCAATCTGGCTGTAGAGGTAGAAAGGTCTTTACCTTGGATCTTCAGACAGAAACCATCAGATGAGAGAGATCGATCAGGTGTGTGACCTGATCAAAACACAACTAAAACTGGAAACACAGTCTCACAGAGGGAGGAACGTTCCAGAGAGAAACTTGACCAATCAGCATGATCCATTGATAAGTACCGGCAATCTGAAACAGTCCACCAAGATGTGACATGTCTGATGACCAAACAGCACATCCTGCTGGAGTTTCATTTATTTAAATTAAAGGTGAAGTCCATCTTAAAGTTATAGGTCCCATTAATTGCCCAAGTACAAAAATTGAAATAGCAGAATAACAGAAATTAAAAGGAAAGAACAAGGGACAGACAGGGATTAACAGGAGGATCCTTACACCCCCAACCCTATCCTCTCCCATTCGCACCTCGCTCACCTAGGGTCCTCTAAGCAACCTACTTCACCCATGCTGTGTCCTCTGTGTCCGCACCTCTGCCTTGCTTCAGGATGTCACATGTCTGTTGCTGACCTGGGAGAGAGGATCCGCTCTGCTGTCGACGCCATCCTTGGCTTCCCAACACTGTGTCCTTGTCATGGCCTCGGGGCCTCGTGTGCTGGTCTGTTCTGCTGCTGGTGCAGATCTCGACTTTCCCACACTGTTCTCACGTGGCCAGGTGCCTTGCCTCTCTCTCGCTCCGTGCTCTCATGCACGCCTGCTGCCAACCGTTACTTACCTTTCCGCTCTTTTGTTCTCATCCAATCAGAGTCTGATTTTGCTCTGCATTTGCTGCTGATTGGTTACTCCTGCATTTGCTGCTGAGAGAGCCTGACTCTGATTGGATGCCCTGTTGACTGTCTGGCCATGTTGATGTGCTCTCCAGCTGAGCTGACTTTGAGCATTCCACTACCGGGTCCGGCAGTACAACAGGATGGCCGGTAGTGTGTTTTATTGTAAATCTGCCCCATATGTAGGCTGATTGTCGCACTTCCGATTTCAAAGACATTACTGCAGCAATTCTTCAGGGAGTGTGTGAGACATAACCATCTTTGGTTGCAATGACCTTCCCTCCACCATAAGGTCAGAAGCGTGGATGTTTGCTGCTTCTTGCTGTTGTAACCTCCCCCACCCCCAAGACCAACTGGGATGACCCGATCAATCTCCCCGTGGGTCTCATAGAATGCGACTCCCCCTGCTGAGGGGCGGAAACCCAACTGCAAGGCTTGTTAATTCCCCGAGATAAAAGCGGGCCCAGAAGGAAGCTGGCATCTTCGGATGGGCCCGGCTGGGACTAGGTGCTTTTCACCGCTGTGCGTTGTTACTGAGAGTGTGAAATTAACTACTTGAAATTGCCTTTTCGAGACTCCCCATTGATTACCATATTGGCGATGAAGACAAAACAGAACTCCAGGTGATGGTGCTGGACATTCAGACCAAAGCTGCATCTCACTACAGAGGAGCAAGGTTAGCACTGGTTTAGAAATGTCAATCTGCGGGAGCTCTAAACTTTTGACGTGAATATAGAAGACTGGGCTCAGTACGCTGAGTGAATGGCTTACTTTTTCAGGACGAATGACATTGTTGGGGCTGACCGCCAATGGGGCCCCCCACCTTTAGCACCATAAAGAGCCTAACCTACCCTGCGGCCCCAGGCTCAAGACGTTTGACTAATTTGTGGCATTCATGGCGGACCACTATGAGCCAGCATCAAGTCCAACCCCACTGGATGAGCTGCCTTTTCATTCCACCTGCCCAACACCCAAGGGCCTGGGGAGAATACCTCCTTGGGGCCCTGTAACTCCCACGAGACTCACGTGGTGACCCGTGGGGCTTGTGGGATATGAGCTTCCCACTGAGACGGACGGCCAGCAGCGGGGCTCGTTAATTCCCCGAGATAAAAGTCAGCCCAGAAGGAAGTCGGCATCTTCAGATGGTCTTTGCTGGGACTAGGTGTGCTTTTCACCACTGTGCGGTATTACTGTGAGCAAGAAATGAACTACCAGAACTTACCTTTTCGGGATTCCTGATTGATCACCATTATTGCACAGTGTTCAGTACCATTCACAGCTCCTCATAAGAACATAAGAACTAGGAACAGGAGTAGGCCATCTGGCCCCTCAAGCCTGCTCCGCCATTTAATGAGACCATGGCTGATCTTTGTGGACTCAGCTCCACTCTCCGGCCCGTACACCATATCCCCGAATCCTTTTATTCTTTAGAAAGGTATCTATCTTTTTCTTAAAAATGTTTAAAGAAGGAGCCTCAACTGCTTCACTGGGCAAGGAATTCCAGAGATTCACAACCCTTTGGGTTAAGAAGTTCCTCCTAAACTCGGTCCTAAATCTACTTCCCCTTATTTTGAGGCTATGCCCCCTAGTTCTGCTTTCCCCGACCAGTGGAAACAACCTGCCCGCATCTATCCTATCTATTCCCTTCATAATTTTATATGTTTCAATAAGATCCCCCCGCATCCTTCTAAACTCCAATGAGTACAGTCCCAGTCTACTCAACCTCTCGTCATAATCTAATACCCTCAACTCTGGGATCAACCTAGTGAATCTCCTCTGCACTCCCTCCAGTGCCAATATGTCCTTTCTCAGGTAAGGAGACCAAAACTGAACACAATACTCCAGATGCGGCCTCCCCAACACCCTATACAATTGCAGCATAACCTCCCTAGTCTTGAACTCCATCCCTCTAGCAACGAAAGACAAAACTCGATTAGCCTTCTTTTTTTTAAATAAATATTTTATTGAAAATTTTTGGTCAACCAACACAGTACATTGTGCATCCTTTACACAATATTATAACAACACAAATAACAATGACCTATTTTATAAACAAAAAATGAATAAATAATAAATAACAAAAATGAAAACTAGCCCTAATTGGCAACTGCCTTGTCACAAGTAACACTCTCCAAAAATATAATTTAACAGTCCAATATATAATTATCTGTAGCAACGACCTATACATATTATACAGTATATATTAACAACCCTGAGAGTCTTTCTGGTTCCTCCTCCGTCCCCCACCTCCATCCCCCCCCCCCCCCCCCCCCACCTCCATCCCCCCCCCCCCGATCCTGGGCTGCTGCTGCTGCCTTCTTTTTTCCATTCCGTCTATCTTTCTGCGAGGTATTCGACGAACGGTTGCCACCGCCTGGTGAACCCTTGAGCCGACCCCCTTAGGACGAACTTAATCCGCTCTAGCTTTATAAACCCCGCCATGTCATTTATCCAGGTCTCCACCCCCGGGGGCTTGGCTTCTTTCCACATTAGCAATATCCTGCGCCGGGCTACTAGGGACGCAAAGGCCAAAACATCGGCCTCTCTCGCCTCCTGCACTCCCGGCTCTTGTGCAACCCCAAATATAGCCAACCCCCAGCTTGGTTCGACCCGGACCCCTACTACTTTTGAAAGCACCTTTGTCACCCCCATCCAAAACCCCTGTAGTGCCGGGCATGACCAAAACATATGGGTATGATTCGCTGGGCTTCTCGAGCACCTCGCACACCTATCCTCCACCCCAAAAAATTTACTGAGCCGTGCTCCAGTCATATGCGCCCTGTGTAATACCTTAAACTGAATCAGGCTTAGCCTGGCACACGAGGACGACGAGTTTACCCTGCTTAGGGCATCTGCCCACAGCCCCTCCTCGATCTCCTCCCCCAGCTCGTCTTCCCATTTCCCTTTTAGTTCATCTACCATAGTCTCCCCTTCGTCCCTCATTTCCCTATATATATCTGACACCTTACCATCCCCCACCCATGTCTTTGAGATCACTCTGTCCTGCACCTCTTGTGTCGGGAGCTGCGGGAATTCCCTCACCTGTTGCCTCGCAAAAGCCCTCAGTTGCATATACCTGAATGCATTCCCTTGGGGCAACCCATATTTCTCGGTCAGCGCTCCCAGACTCGCGAACTTGCCATCCACAAACAGATCTTTCAGTTGCGTTATTCCTGCTCTTTGCCACATTCCATGTCCCCCATCCATTCCCCCCGGGGCAAACCTATGGTTGTTTCTTATCGGGGACCCCCCCCCCCCAAGGCTCCAGTCTTTCCCCTATGCCGTCTCCACTGTCCCCAAATCTTCAGTGCAGCCACCACCACTGGGCTTGTGGTGTAGTTCCTCGGTGAGAACAGCAATGGGGCTGTCACCATAGCCTGTAGGCTAGTCCCCCTACAGGACGCCCTCTCTAATCTCTTCCACGCCGCTCCCTCCTCCTCTCCCATCCACTTACTCACCATTGAAATATTAGCGGCCCAATAATACTCACTTAGGCTCGGTAGTGCCAGCCCCCCCCTATCCCTGCTACGCTGTAAGAATCCCTTCCTCACTCTCGGGGTCTTCCCTGCCCACACAAAACCCATGATGCTCTTTTCAATCCTATTAAAAAAAGCCTTCGTGATCACCACCGGGAGGCACTGAAACACAAAGAGGAATCTCGGGAGGACCACCATCTTAACCGCCTGCACCCTCCCTGCCAGTGACAGGGATACCATATCCCATCTCTTGAAATCCTCCTCCATTTGTTCCACCAACCGCGTTAAATTTAACCTATGCAATGTGCCCCAATTCTTGGCTATCTGGATCCCCAGGTAACGAAAGTCCCTTGTTACCTTCCTCAACAGTAGGTCCTCTATTTCTCTACTCTGCTCCCCTGGATGCACCACAAACAACTCACTTTTCCCCATGTTCAATTTATACCCTGAAAAATCCCCAAACTCGCCAAGTATCCGCATTATTTCTGGCATCCCCTCCGCCGGGTCTGCCACGTATAGTAGCAAATCGTCCGCATACAAAGATACCCGGTGCTCTTCTCCTCCTCTAAGTACTCCCCTCCACTTCTTGGAACCCCTCAACGCTATCGCCAGGGGCTCAATCGCCAGTGCAAACAATAATGGGGACAGAGGGCATCCCTGCCTTGTCCCTCTATGGAGCCGAAAATATGCAGATCCCCGTCCATTCGTGACCACGCTCGCCATTGGGGCCCTATACAACAGCTGCACCCATCTAACATACCCCTCTCCAAAACCAAATCTCCTCAACACCTCCCACAAATAATCCCACTCCACTCTATCAAATGCTTTCTCGGCATCCATCGCCACTACTATCTCCGTTTCCCCCTCTTGTGGGGCCATCATCATTACCCCTAACAACCTCCGTATATTCGTTTTCAGCTGTCTCCCCTTCACAAACCCAGTTTGGTCCTCGTGGACCACCCCCGGGACACATTCCTCTATTCTCATTGCCATTACCTTGGCCAGGATCTTGGCATCTACATTTAGGAGGGAAATAGGTCTATAGGACCCGCATTGTAGCGGGTCCTTTTCCTTCTTTAAGAGAAGCGATATCGTTGCTTCAGACATAGTCGGGGGCAGTTGTCCCCTTTCCTTTGCCTCATTAAAGGTCCTCGTCAGTACCGGGGCGAGCAAGTCCACATATTTTCTATAGAATTCGACTGGGAATCCATCCGGTCCTGGGGCCTTTCCCGCCTGCATGCTCCTAATTCCTTTCACCACTTCTTCTACCTCGATCTGTGCTCCCAGTCCCACCCTTTCCTGCTCTTCCACCTTGGGAAATTCCAGCCGATCCAAGAAGCCCATCATTCTCTCCCTCCCATCCGGGGGTTGAGCTTCATATAATTTTTTATAAAATGTCTTGAACACTCCATTCACTCTCTCCGCTCCCCGCTCCATCTCTCCTTCCTCATCCCTCACTCCCCCTATTTCCCTCGCTGCTCCCCTATTCCTCAATTGGTGTGCCAGCACCCTGCTCGCCTTCTCCCCATATTCGTACTGTACACCCTGTGCCTTCCTCCATTGTGCCTCTGCAGTGCCCGTAGTCAGCAAGTCAAATTCTACATGTAGCCTTTGCCTTTCCCTGTACAGTCCCTCCTCCGGTGCTTCCGCATATTGTCTGTCCACCCTCAAAAGTTCTTGCAGCAACCGCTCCCGTTCCTTCCTCTCCTGCTTCCCTTTATGTGCCCTTACTGATATCAGCTCCCCTCTAACCACCGCCTTCAACGCCTCCCAGACCACTCCCACCTGGACCTCCCCATTATCATTGAGTTCCAAGTACTTTTCAATGCACCCCCTCACCCTTAGACACACCCCCTCATCTGCCATTAGTCCCATGTCCATTCTCCAGGGTGGGCGCCCTCCTGTTTCCTCCCCTATCTCCAAGTCTACCCAGTGTGGAGCGTGATCCGAAATGGCTATAGCCGTATACTCCGTTCCCCTCACCTTCGGGATCAATGCCCTTCCCAGCACAAAAAAGTCTATTCGCGAGTAGACTTTATGGACATAGGAGAAAAACGAGAACTCCTTACTCCTAGGTCTGCTAAATCTCCACGGGTCTACACCTCCCATCTGCTCCATAAAATCTTTAAGTACCTTGGCTGCTGCCGGCCTCCTTCCAGTCCTGGACTTCGACCTATCCAGCCCTGGTTCCAACACCGTATTAAAATCTCCCCCCATTATCAGCTTTCCCATCTCTCGGTCCGGAATGCGTCCTAGCATCCGCCTCATAAAATTGGCATCATCCCAGTTCGGGGCATATACGTTTACCAAAACCACCGTCTCCCCCTGTAGTTTGCCACTCACCATCACGTATCTGCCCCCGTTATCCGCCACTATAGTCTTTGCCTCGAACATCACCCGCTTCCCCACTAATATAGCCACCCCCCTGTTTTTCGCATCTAGCCCCGAATGGAACACCTGCCCCACCCATCCTTTGCGTAGCCTAACCTGGTCTATCAGTTTCAGGTGCGTTTCCTGTAACATAACCACATCTGCCTTAATTTTCTTAAGGTGTGCGAGTACCCGTGCCCTCTTTATCGGCCCGTTCAGCCCTCTCACGTTCCACGTGATCAGCCGGGTTGGGGGGCTTCCTACCCCCCCCCCCCCCTTGTCGATTAGCCATCACCTTTTTCCAGCTCCTCACCCGGTTCCCACGCAGCTGTATCTCCCCCAGGCGGTGCCCCCCCGCCCATCCTCTCCCATACCAGCTCCCCCCTCTCCCCAGCAGCAGCAACCCAGTAATTCCCCCCTCCCACCCCCCCGCTAGATCCCCCGCTAGCGTTATTACTCCCCCCATGTTGCTCCCAGAAGTCAGCAAACTCTGGCCGACCTCGGCTTCCCCCCGTGACCTCGGCTCGCACCGTGCGACGCCCCCTCCTTCCTGCTTCTCTATTCCCGCCATGATTATCATAGCGCGGGAACCAAGCCCGCGCTTCTCCCTTGGCCCCGCCCCCAATGGCCAACGCCCCATCTCCTCCACCTCCCCTCCTCCCCCCATCACCACCTGTGGGAGAGAGAAAAGTTACCACATCGCAGGATTAGTACATAAAACTCCTCTTTCCCCCTTTTTAACCCCCCTCTTTGCCCCCCACCACTTTGTTCAAACGTTCTTTTTAATAACCCGCTCATTCCAGTTTTTCTTCCACAATAAAAGTCCACGCTTCATCCGCCGTCTCAAAGTAGTGGTGCCTCCCTCGATATGTGACCCACAGTCTTGCCGGTTGCAGCATTCCAAATTTTATCTTCTTTTTATGAAGCACCGCCTTGGCCCGATTAAAGCTCGCCCTCCTTCTCGCCACCTCCGCACTCCAGTCTTGATAAACGCGGATCACCGCATTCTCCCATTTACTGCTCCGAGTTTTCTTTGACCATCTAAGGACCATTTCTCTATCCTTAAAACGGAGGAATCTCACCACTATGGCTCTGGGAATTTCTCCTGCTCTCGGCCCTCGCGCCATCACTCGGTATGCTTCGTTTAGCCTTCTTAATCACCTGTTGCACCTGCACACCAACTTTTTGCGACTCGTGCACCAGCACACCCAGGTCCCTCTGCACAGCAGCATGTTTTAACATCTTACCGTTTAAATAATAATCCATTCTGCTGTTATTCCTCCCAAAATGGATCAGATAATGAAGCAGTCTATGCCTCCATGCAGCGAGAACTGGGAAACATATTAAGGCTTGGGCTGATGCGGCAAGTAACATTTGCACCATAGAGGTGCCAAGTATTAAGCATCTCCAACAGGTGAGAATCAAATCAGCTACCCCACCCCCCCACCCCCGCTGGTGGTCCAACCAGCCCTGGATCTCCGCACCCACCACCCCAGACCTCCAATTACCCCGCATCCCCGTACCGCCCCAGTCCTCCTCCACAGTCAGCTAAATTGTTCCCCGACACATGAAACTCCAAAGCACCCGGGGAATAAATAACCTTAAACAATTCATTATTTCTATTTATAATAAAAATCTGCAAACTGTTTATAGGGAAGAAGAAATCATAACCTTGATCATCTGAGAACGTGCAAAATTCTACTCCTACATATGCATATATAATTTGCTCTGTTCTCTGAAAAACAGACACAGTTTTTCAAGTATTTCTCCAGATTTCTATTTTTTTAAATAAAAGACCACAACCTTGCCAATGCATGTTCTATTCTTTCTTTTGCCTCAATGATGACATCCGCCCACCTCAGAAAACAATGGACTGCACCAAGGGTGTATGTCACCTCTGGATTTAACATCGTCTGTTGTGGCTGTCAAGGACAATTAGTGAGTGGCAATCCCTTCCGCAGCTGCCACAGATGAATAGGATTGTCCCTTGGTCTACTGGTGTTTTCTTCCTTCTGACAGCTTCTCTTTTCCTCCATCTGGTTGGTTCTTTTTGTCCTCTGCTGTTTCCGTCCCTTCCAGTCTGCTTGTCTTCAGGTACTCAAGTCAGCAACAAGGAATTCCCAGGCATTGACTCTGATCCCGGTCAATTTGATGTCTTGCTTGTGGACACCTTTGTGCCCAGATGTGGGCGACCTGTTAGCCTTATGCCGATAACAAAGTTCACCTCAGAGAAAGTCTTTGGGAATGTAGTTTACATCCATTCAGCTCACTTGAATTCAAGTCCTCATGACCGTGGCAATCCTATGCTGATTTCGGCATCAAGGGACAGGCTGCTGGTCATTGTTGAGCCAAGATATGCGAGACTGTTGACAGCCTCCAGAGCCAGTCTGTCGATCTTGATGGAGTCGCCACATCCTGGCCCATAACTTTGGTCTTCCTGGTGTTGACCGTCAGTCCAAACTCCTTGCAGGCACAGGAAAAACCATCTACAAGCTGTTGCAAGTGCACTTTAGTACGGGAGGCCAGCACTATGCAATTCGTAAACAGTAACTCATGGACTAAGACAAAATAAGCCTTCACTTAATATTGATTCACTTAATAGTGTTTCACTTTAATGTGGCTAATAAAGTCATTTCAGTATATCCATTTAACGTTGCCCATTTCACTTTAACATCCTCTTCTGTGACCTGTCTGCTCACATGACTTTTCCTGCAGTTCTCCCACCCTTGTCCTTGGTCCCTCTTCCTCCTGCTCCCGGCCTTGCCACTCCCACCTCCCCTTGCTGATTCCCAACCATGGCTCTCTAAACTTTGCCTCTCCTGGCCTTCCGACTCGTGGCCATAATTACCGATGCCCCTCTTGCAAACGCCCTGCCTTGCCAACTCCTCCCTTGTAACCTTAATTGCCACTCTATCCTCCGTGCCCCTTGCCTCTCCCAAATTGCCAACTCCTAGCTTTAATTGCCTCTTCCCCTCCACTGAACGACTACTCCCTTGCCTCCTCACCTATGTTCTTACCTGAGTCCAAGGGTCTGTTCCTCAGTCGCTCCCAATCCCTGTCTTGACTCCGCTCGAGGCTTCACTCCTGAACTTAAACTAAGTCTTGGGTTCCATCTAGTGGCAGAAATTGGACAGTTCAGGTAGCCTCAAACTGCACCAACCAACCTCTGTCACTAGATGGCACCTGGTCAACATAAAAATGCCATATACTGAAGTGAGTACCATACTTTTTAATAATAATTTAATTTGTATCTTGTATTTCTTTTATATTTAATGTTGTATTTTATTTTGCAAATTATTTCACCTAGGAATTCACAGTGCTTCAAATGCATGGTATAGTATTTCAACTTGTACATTGCTTTTTTGTGGGCGAGATGTATTTTTCTGGGTGAGAAAGGACCCAGAACCTAACTTTAGCTTCAACATTGATTCCTATAGAAATCTATGATTCACTTAAAGTCATCTCACTTAAAGTTGCAATTTTATGGAATTCAACCACAAATTCAAGTGAGGACTTATTGTATTGCACACTTTTGTCTTGGTGTGCAGTCTTGCCAAGTTGAACAGCTTGCCATCAGCTCTGAAATGCAGGTAGGCACCCCCATTGGAGCTTCCAAAAGCAGCATGGAAGAAAATATGGTGAAGAGAATTGGCACGAGTACACAGCCTTGCTTTATCCTGCTGCTTTTCTTGGAAGCATCTGATAATGCTCTATTGTAACGGATGAAACTGGACATATAATATAATAATCTTTATTGTCACAAGTAGGCTTACATTAACACTGCAATGAAGTTACTGTGAAAATCCCCTAGTCGCCATATTCTGGCACCTGTTCGGGTACACAGAGGGAGAATTCAGAATGTCCAAATTACCTAACAGCATGTCTTTCGGGACAAGTGAGAGGAAACTGGAGCACCCGGAGGAAACCCACGCAGACACAGGGAGAACGTGCAGACAGTGGCCCAAGCCGGCAATCGAACCTGAGATCCTGTGCTACCATGCTGCCTACATGTCATAGAAAGAAGAAATGGCCAGGGGACCAGGTGGGCAGGTTATTTTCCATAGCAGCTAAAAGATTCAACCTCTGCTGATGAGATCAAAGGCCTTGGCAAGGTCCACGGAGGCAGCACTTGTTCTGAATTATCAATGAGAAAATCATGTCAACTGCTGACCTGCCAGATCTAAAGCTACATTGGGACTCAGGGTAGATACGTGAAACCAGGGTTTGCAGTTCAGTCAGAGCAATGCGAGTAAAGACCTCCCCATCATACTTAACAAGGAGATGCCTTGGTAATTGTTGCAGTCACTGCGGTTCCTTTGTTTAAGTTAACTATATTTGTATCACGCATGTCTTGAAGCACAAATCTTTACTTCGAGAAAACGTTCATGGGGATATTGCAACAGTGTCATTTTGAGGTGGAATGTCATTGTTTCCTGGGGCTTTACCATTAGCTAGACAGTCAATGGCCTTGTTAAACTCCACCAAGATGGGCTCACTGTCCAGCTCCTTCCTGACTGGAAAGTCCAGAAGGGTGCTGAGAGCTTCTTCAATTAGCATGCAGATTGAGATAGTGCTCCACTGACCTTTCCATCTCCTTGCTAGGTTGAGGGATGGCCATCCCTATCTTTGTCTTCAAGGGAGCTGAATTGTTTGCTGTTGGGCCTGTTGTTTTCTTGATTCCTTCATACATCCCTCTAGCATCCCTGGATTCAGCAGCCGATTATATGCTATTGCAGAGTCTCAACCAGTAATGACTGGCACAGTGCTGAGCAGGCTGCTGAAATTTCATTCTGTCAGCTCTGAGAGCATCTAGATTTTGGTTACATAGAAAGATACTGAGAAAATAGGAGCATGAGGAGGCCATTTGGCTCTTCAAGCCTGCTCTGCCATTCATCATGATCATGACTGATAATCAAGTTCAATACCCTGATCCCGCCTTCCCCCATCCCTTGATCCCTTTAGCCCCAAGGGCTATATCTACTTCCTTCTTGAAATTGAACAATGTTTTCGCCTCAACTACTTTTTGTGGTCTTGAGTTCCACAGATCTCTCCCCCCCCCCCCCCCCCCCCCCCCCCCGGTGAAGAGGTTTCTCCTCACCTCAGTCCTAAAAGGTTTACCCCACATCCTCATACTATGACCCAAAGTTCTGGACTCCTCCACCATCGGGAACATTCTTTCTGAATCTACCCTGTCTAATCCTATTCGGATTTTATAAGTTTCTATGAGATCCCCTCTCACTCTTATAAACTCCAATGAATATAATCTTAACTCATTTAGTCTCTCCTCCTATGACAGTCCCGCCATCCCAGGAATCAGCCTGGTAAACCTTTGCTGCACTCCCTCCACAACAAGAATATCCTTCCTTAGATAAGGACACCAAAACTGCCCACAATACTCCAGGTGTGGCCTCACCAATGCCCTATACAATTATCGTAAAACATCCTTATTCCTAACTCAAATCCTCTCACTATGAAGGCCAACATGCCATTTGCCTTTTTTACTGCCTGCTGTACCTGCGCGCTTACTTTCAGCAACTTATGTTCGAGGACATCAAAGTCTCACTGAGTATCCACCTCTCTCAATTTACACCCATTCAAATAATAATCTGCCTTCTTATTGTTGCTACCAAAGTGACTGGATAATCTCACATTTATCCACATTGCACTCCATCTGTCATGCATATGCCCAGTTACTCAGCCTGTCCAAATTTCACTGAAGCGTCACTGCATCCTCCTCACAGCTCACTCTCCCACCCAACTTTGTACCATCTGAAAATTTGGAGATACTACATTTAGTTCCCTCGTCCAAATCATTAATATATAATGTGAACAGCTGGGGTCCTGGCACTGATCCTTTCGGTACCCCATTAGTCACCGTCTGCCAATTGGATAAAGACCCATTTATTCTAACTTTTTGCTTCCTGTTTGCTAACCGCTTTCTATCCATCTCAAAGCTAAACAAACCACATCTACTGGGTCTCCCTGGTCAATTCTACTAGTTACATATTCAAAGAATCCAGTACATTTGTCAAGCATGATTTCTCTTTCGTAAATCCATGGTGACCTTGACTGATTTTACCACTAATTTCCAAATTCTGTGCTATGAAATCCTTGATAATGAACTCTACAACTTCCCTACTACTGACCTTGGGCTAACTGGTCTATAGTTTCCTGCTTTCTCTTTGCCTCCCTTTTTGAATAGTGGGGTTATATTAGCTACCCTCCAATCCGTAGGAACCATTCCAGAATCCAAAAGAATTTTGGAAAATGATCACCAAAGGATCGACTATTTCTCGGGCCATTTCCTGAAGTACTCTGGATGAAGATTATCAGGCCCTGGAGTTTATCTGTCTTCAGTCCCATTAATTTCCCTAAATCCATTTCTCTACTAATTCTAATTTACTTCAGCTCCTCACTAAACGCGTGTTTCTTAGAACTTCAAGTACATTATTCATGTCTTTCTATGTGAAGACAGAATCAAAGTACAAAATTAGTTCTTCAGCCATTTCTTTGTTCCCCATTTCTGGCTTTACATATCTATAGACACTTTTACAGTCAGTTTTTATGTTCCTTGCTAACTTACTTTCATATTGTATTTTCCCTTCTTAATCAATCCCTTGATCTGCCTTTGCTGAATTTTAACTTATTCCAAATCCTCAGGTCTATTGCTTTTTCTTGCTAACTTGTATGCCTCTTCTTTGAATCTAATATCTCTAATTTCCCCTGTAAGCCATGGTTTGGCCACAGTTCCCTTTCTACCCATGCGCCAAATAGGAATAAACAACTTTTGGAATTCATCTATTCATTCCATGAATGCCTGCCATTGCCTGCCCATTGTCCTTCCTTTCAGTAATGTTTCCCAGTCTGTCATAGCCCTCATACCATCATAATTACCTTTATTGAGATTCAGGACCCTAGCCTCAGAATCAACTACCTCACTATCCACCATGATAAATAATTCTATCATATTCTGGTCACTCATCGCCAAGGATTCTCTCACAACTAGGTTGTCAATTAATCCTTTCTCATTGCACAATATCCAGCCCAAGATGGCCTGTTCCCTTGTTGGTTTTGCTCAACACATCGGTCCAGAAAACCATCCCATACACACTCCAGAAATTCTTCTTCTATTGTACTGTGACTAATCTATATGTAGATTAAAGTCACCCATAATCACAGATTGCACAGAATAAATCAATCAATCCTTTAAGACATGCATCATGACATTTCCTATTGAATGCTATTCCCAACATTACCACTGCAGTTTGGTGGTCTGTATACCACCCCTACAAACGTTTTTTTGCACCTTGGTATTTCTTAACTCAACCCACACAGATACAGTGCTAATATCTTTACTCAATATTGGATCACTATCTTCTTAAATCAATAATGCAACTCCACCACCTTTTCCTTTCTGTCTGTTCTTCCTAAAATCTGAGTGGCCCTCAATGTTTTAGTTCCCATCGTTCGTCACCTTCAGGCCATCTTTTAACGTTCCTTGACTGGGAATTTGCTTGTAGTTCATGAGGGTTCTCCTCTTGGTTCCAATAACTGGCTCCATTGAACTTTTTTTTTCATGATGTTAAAATTAGAAATGAAGTTTTGTGTTATTTAAAGGCTTTGAATCAGGTTTCTTAAATTACATTTCTTGGAAATATTTCTGTTTTTTCACAATTGTTGGTCCTGTTAATTGCTTTCACAATTTTTAATAAAACATTACATAACTTGAATTTATTTGTGTGGTCATTAAGTGTTTGATTTGAGCAGTGGACAGCATGAAGCAGCCGATACTTATAGAATCTTAGAATCATACAATAGAACTGCACTAAAGGAGGCCATTCGATCCATGTGGCTCCTACAGCTTCATTCTTTCCCCATATCCACACAATATTTTTCTCCTTCCAGTATTTATCCAATTCTTTTGAAAGTTATAATTGAAGCTGTTTTTGCCACCCTGCCTGGTGTCATCGTCTGCATCCTTACATCTACCTGAGATATGTCCATGCACCAAATCCTGAGCCAATGGAATATTTTTTGCCAATGGCTAAAGAGGTCAACCCAGGAGAGGGACAAGTGCCGCATGTGACGTGGTTATCAGATGTTGTTATGGATGGGGAGGGTAGGTTGAACCTATCAGACAGTGAGGCAAGTGTGACTGCCCTTGACATCAAGGCAGCATTTGACCGAGTATGGCATCAAGGAACCCTACCTAAACTGGAGTCAATGTGAATCAGGGGGAAAACTGTCCACTGGCACAGAGGAAGATGGTTGTGGTGGTTGGAGGTCAATCATCTCAGCTCCAGGACATCACTGCAGGAGTTCCTCAGGGTAGTGTCCGAGGCCCAACCATCTCCAGCTGCTTCATCATTGACCTCCCTTCCATCATAAAGATCAGAAGTGGGGATGTTTGCGGATGACTGCACAATGTTCAGCACCATTTGCGACTCCTCAGATAATGAAACAGTCCATGTCCAAATGCAGCAAGACCTGGACTATATCCAGGCTTGGGCTGACAACTGGCAAGTTACATTCACATTACACAAGTGCCAGGCTGTGACCATCTCCTCCATGAGAGGATCTAACCACCACCCTTTGACAGTCAATGGCATGACCATTGCTGAATCCTCCACAATCAACATCCTGGGAGTTACCATTGTCAGAAACTGAGCTGGACTAGCCATATTAATACTGTGGCTACCAGGGCAGATCAAAGGCTAGGAGTAACTCACTTCCTGACCCCCCCAAAGCCTGTCGACCATCCACAAGGCACAAGTCAGGAGTGTAATGGAATACTCTTCACTTGCCTGGATGAGTGCAGCTCCAACAACATCAAGAAGCTTGACACCATCCAGGTCAAAGCAGCCCGATTGATTGCTCCCCCTTCTACAAACATTCAAACCTCCACCACTGATGAACAGTGGCAGCTGTGGGTACCATCTACAAGATGCACTGCAATAACTCACCAAGATTTCTTAGACAGCACCTTCCAAACCCACAACCACGACCATCTAGAAGGGCAAGAGCAGCAGATGCTTGGGAACCCCACCCACCTGGAGGTTCCCCTCCAAGTCACTCACCACCCCTAGTTGGAAATATATTGCCGTTCCTCCATTGTTGCAGAAGCAACATCCTGGAATTCACCCTCCCTAAAAGCATAGTGGGTGTACCTACACCACAAGGACTCCAGGGGTTCAAGATGGCAACTCACCACCATCTTCTGAAGGTCAACCATGGATGGGGAATAAATGCTAGCCGAACCAGCGACGGCCATATCCCGTAAATGAATTTTTAAAAAATTCCAAATCCAAACCGGGTCAAAGTTTTTCCTTATGTTGCCCCGGTTTTTTCCCCAGTCACCTTCAATCTGTTCCTTCTGGTTACTGACCCACCAGCTACTGGAAACAGTTCCCCTCCATTTGCTCTATCTAAACCCTTCATGATTGAAATACCACAACCAATATCTTTGTGGCCTTTGCTATTCGAAGAGAACCACTCCAGCTTCTCTCGTCTCTCCACATTACAAGCCATCAATCATGGAATGATTCTAATAAAACCTTCATGTCCTTCCTAAGGTATGGTGTCCAGAATTAGACACTGTACTCCATCTGGGCTGAATAACTGTTTTATATAGACTTAGCATAACTCCCTGGCATTTGAACTCTCGGCTTTTATTTATAAGGATTAAGATCCCATATGCTGTATTTACTGCTTTGTTAATCTGACCTGTCATTTTCAAAGATTTGTGGTTCAATTATGCCCAGGTCTCTCTTCTTGTACCCTCTTTAGAATTGCACCAATTGTATGGGGTGGCAATGGCGTCATGATATTGTCATCAGACTAGTAATCCAGACACAGAGACTTGCTCTGGGGACCCGGGTTTGAATCCTGTCATGGCAGAGGGTGAAATTTGAATTCAATAAATATCTGGAATTAAAAGTCTAATGACCATCATGAAACCATTGTCGATTGTCGTTAAAGCCCATCTGGTTCACTGATGTCCTTTGGGGAAGGAAATCTGCCGTCCTTACCTGGTCTGGCCTGCATGTGACTCCAGACCCACAGCAATGTCTTTGACTCTAAATACCCTCGGGGATGGGCAATAAATGTCGGCACAGTCAGTGGTACCCATATCCCATGAACGAATAAATCTAAAAAAATGTTTTTGCTTGTACTCTCTTGACAAGGTTGCAGTTCTGTTTTACTTTATAGGATGTGGGTGTGGTTGGCAAGGCTATTAATTACTGTCCACCCTTCATTGTCCTTGAAAGGTAATGGTGAGCTAAGGTCTCGTACCATAGATGTTCATGTGGTGAAGGCACTGCCACAGTTCTGTCAACTGGTGAGTTTCAGGATTTTGATCCAGCAATGATGAAGGAATGACAACATATGTGCAAGTCAGGATAATGTTTGACATAGTGGGGAATTTGAAGGAAGTGCTGTGCCCATGCATTTGCTGCCCTTAATTTTCTAGGTAGTAGTGGATACAGGTTTGTGAGGTGCTGTTGAAGTCGCCTTGGCAATTTGCTGCACTGCATCTTGTCAATGTTACACACTGGTGGTGGAGGGAGTGAATGAGGTGAATTCTCAGCTTCTGAACTTTAAAAACATTATTTATAGGGATGTGGGCATTGCTGGCTAGGCCAGCATTTATTACCCACCCCCAATTGCCCTTGCGAAGGTAGGCCACCACCTCCCTCAGCAATTTACCCAGATGTCAGTGATCACCATGAGTCACTAAAATCCTTCCAGTCCTGACTTCCAGCTGCTCTCTATCAAGGATTATAGCTTCTAATTCCACTCCAACTTGGACTGCCCAATGATTGCTTGCTGACCATCTGCTCAATCATTTCTCCCAAGACTGCCTCCCACTGGATTAATTTTTAATAAAAATGTATTTTATTGCAAACATGTGTCAACACAGGTTACAACACATAAACACCCCCGGAAACATACTTCCCAGCAACCAACTATACAGTCTGTAGAGATTTTTTCCCTTTTTTACTCCCCCCCACCCTCTGCGACGAACAGCTCCTCACACACGGTCACAAACATCCCCCAGCTTTTCTCAAACCCTTCTGCTGAGCCCCTTAACTCATACTTTATCTTCTCTAACCGCAGGAAGTCGTGCAGGTCACCCAACCAAAACACTAACCCCGGTGGAAATGCCGCCCGCCACTCCAGTACAATTCACCGCCGTGCAATCAGAGCGGCGAAGGCCAAGACATCGGCCTTCCTCCTCTCCATGAGCACCGGCGTCTCTGAAACCCCAAATATCACCACCAAAGGGTCCGGGTCCACCTCCAACCGCAAACACTCCCACCCAGAATTTTACCAAAATTTTGCAACCCCAAAACATGTGTACGTGATTCGCTGGCCCCTTCCTGACTTTTCACACTCATCTTCTACCCCTGAAAGAACCCATTCATTCTTGCCCGAGTAGCATTCGCTCCAGCAGGGTGTATCCCGGCAATCTAGAGAAGCCCCTCCAGACCTTTCGCACAAAGTCCCTAACGTTTCAATCCCCACTTTCCGCCAACACTGAAAACCCCTTATCCAGTTCCCCCAGAGCGAACCTGTGATTCCCACAGATCGAGGCCCAAATCGAGGCCCACTCAAGCCTGTCAAGTGCTGTCTCCACTGTCCCCACACCCTCAGGGCTTAGGGCTGCCACTACCACCGGGCTTGTGGAGTACCTGGCCGGCGAGAACGGCAGAGGCGCTGTCAGTCAACAGCGCTCCCCGGACTTCCGGTTGTGGCTATGCGGAGCTAAGTCGCACATTCGGCGGCTCCCGCAAAAACAGACTTTTGTGCTCTTTTCAGGGCCCCCAACGGCACTTTTTCGACGTTTCCCGGTGTGGGAAGGAGATTACAACAATTCCCCGATAGTATATGGCTTTTACCAGGAGCGGGGCGACTAAAAAGGTGGTGGTGGACCCGAAGAAGGTGCAAGGGAAGAAGAACAAAATGGCGGCGGGTGGAGACCAGGCAGCGTGGATGCAGTGGGCGCAGGAGCAACAGGAGGGTATCCAGCGCTGCTTCACGGAGATTAAAGCGGACCTGCTTGAGCCGATGAAGGCTTCTATCGATAAGCTGCTGGAGACACAGACAGCCCAGGGGGTGGCGATCCGCGAGGCCCGACAAAAGATCTCCGATAACGAGGACGAAATCTTAGGCCTGGTGGTAAAGGTGGAGGCGCACGAGGAGCTTCACAAGAAATGGCAGGAGAGGTTCGAGGAGATGGAGAATCGGTCGAGGCGGAAGAATCTGTGGGTTCTGGGCCTCCCAGAGGGGCCGGATGTGGGGGCCTATGTGGTCATCATGTTGAACTCGCTGATGGGAGCGGGGTCCTTCCAGGGGCCCCTGGAGCTGGAAGGGGCCCATAGAGTGCTGGCCAGGAGGCCCAAGGCTAACGAGCCGCCGCGGGCGGTGCTGGTGCGGTTTCATCGGTTCGCTGATCGGGAGTGTGAGGTGGGCCAAGAAGGAGAGGAGCAGCAGGTGGGAGAACGCGGAGGTTCGAATATACCAGGACTGGAGTGCGGAGGTGGCGAAGAGGAAGGCCGGGTACAATCGAGCGAAGGCGGTGCTGCACAGGAAGGGGGTGAAGTTTGGTATGTTGCAGCCGGCGCGACTGGGTCACCTACAAGGACCAGCACCATTATTTTGAGTCTCCGGAGGAGGCGTGGGCCTTTGTTCAGGCCGAGAAGTTGGACACAGATTGAGGGTCGGGATGGGGTTTGGGGACTGCGGTGGATGTGTTACTTTTTGAGGGGGGGGTCCTTTGCTCTTGGTTTCTTTTTCTTTGTGTTTTTCTCTTTCTGGTCGGTGAGGGTCGTTAGGGCGGGTTGGGCACTGTTTTGGTTGGGTTGGTCGGGGGGGCTCTTGGAGGGGGGTAAGCAAATGGAACAGGTGGGGATGGCCGGTGGTGAGATGGGGCCCCGCGGGGGAGGGGGCGTATAAAAGGAGCTGCGTTAGAGGTGGCGGGGCCGGGTAGGTGGAAAACGCGGGCTTTTTCCCGCGCTGAAGACTGGAGGGGGCGGGGCCAGGGCAGGGAAGCGAGG
Source organism: Scyliorhinus torazame (assembly GCF_047496885.1). Lineage (NCBI taxonomy): Eukaryota > Metazoa > Chordata > Chondrichthyes > Carcharhiniformes > Scyliorhinidae > Scyliorhinus > Scyliorhinus torazame. The sequence goes on along the minus strand of NC_092721.1, from coordinate 148,395,848 downwards.
GTTGTTTCCCGCGCTCAGCATGGAAGGGGGAGGGGGAGAGCCTGTGGATGGGGAACAGAAGAGGAGGGTGTGTCACACAATGGGAGTAGTCGAAGGAGAGGCGGGAGTGGTCGGGGTCAGCAGGAGTCAGCTGACTTGTGGAAGTGCAATGGGGGGAGTAAAACAGCTAGGATGGGTCCTAGCCCGGGGGGGGCGGGATCGAGTTGCTGCTGCTATGGTCAAGGGGGAGCTGGAACGAGTGGGGGGGGTCGAGACAGGGGTCTGCCGCCGTGGGGAACGGGCCGGGCATGGGATGCGGGCGCGTGGCTGGCCGAGGAGGGGACATGGCTAGTCGGCGGGGAGGGGGGCGGGTAGTCCCCTGATCCGGCTGATAACCTGGAATGTAAGGGGACTGAATGGGCCGGTCAAGCGGGCCCGGGTGTTCGCGCACCTGAAGGGGCTGAAGGTGGATGTGGTTATGCTCCAGGAGACACACCTGAAGGTGGCAGACCAGGTAAGATTGAGGAAAGGGTGGGTAGGTCAGGTGTTTCACTCGGGGCTAGATGCCAAAAATTGGGGGGTGGCGATCTTGGTGGGAAAGAAGCTGTCATTTGAGGCGTCGACCATTGTGGCAGACAATGACGGTAGGTACGTAATGGTAAGTGGTAAGCTGCAGGGAGAGAGGGTGGTACTGGTCAATGTGTATGCCCCGAACTGGGACGATGCAAGTTTTATGCGGCGCATGTTGGGTCAGATCCCAGACTTGGAAGTGGGGGGCCTGATAATGGGGGGAGACTTTAACACGGTGCTGGATCCGGCAGTGGATCGCTCCAGGTCTAGGACGGGTAAGAAGCCTGCGACGGCTAGAGTGCTGAGGGGGTTTATGGACCAGATGGGAGGGGGGACCCTTGGAGATTTGCAAGGCCGGGGGTGACGACCTGACTACCATCTCCACATTGCGTCCCTCTGGGCGCATCGAGGAGGTGAGCGAGCGGGTCCGAGGAAGTATAGAGAGGTACCTGGAGGCCAACGATAACGGGGAGGTCCGAGTGGGGATGGTATGGGAGGCACTGAAGGCGGTGGTGAGGGGAGAGCTGATCTCCATTAGGGCCCACAAGGAGCGGAGGGAGCGGGGGGAGAGGGAGAGGCTGGTGGGGGAGATGGTGAGGGTAGACAGGAGGTATGCGGAGGAGCCCAAGGAAGGATTGTTGAGGAAGAGGTGCAGCCTCCAGGCTGAATTCTACCTGGTGACCACCAAGAAGGCGGAGGTGCAGTGGAGGGAGGCCCAGGGGGTGATTTACGAGTATGGGGAAAAGGCAAGCCGGATGCTGGCGCATCAGCTTCGGAAGCGGGACGCAGCTGGGGAGATGGGGGGATTTAAGGACAGGGGAGGGAGTGTGATGCGGAGTGGGGTTGGCATCAATGGGGTTTTCAGGGACTTTTATGAGGAATTGTACCGGTCTGCGCCCCCACGGGAGGAGGGAGGGATGGGCAGCTTCCTGCACCAATTGAGGTTTCCGAAGGTGGAGGAGGGACTGGTGGCGGGATTGGGGGCCTCGATCGGGCTGGAGAAACTGACCAAAGGGATGGGAAGCATGCAGGCAGGGAAGGCACCGGGGCTGGACGGTTTCCCGGTCGAATTCTATCCAAAATATATGGACCTGTTGGGCCCGCTGTTAGTTAGGACCTTCAATGAGGCAAGGGAGGGGGCCTTGCCCCCGACGATGTTCCGGGCACTGATCTCCTTGATCCTGAAGCGGGACAAGGATCCCCTGCAGTGTGGGTCTTACAGGCCGATTCCGTTGCTAAATGTAGATGCCAAGGTGCTGGCGAAGGTCTTAGCCACGAGGATTGAGGATTGTGTGCCGCAGATCATCCACGAAGACCAGACGGGGTTTGTGAAGGGGAGGCAGTTGAACGCGAATGTGCAGAGGCTTTTGAACGTTATCATGATGCCGGTGAGGGAGGGGGAGGCGGAGATAGTGGTGGCGATGGACGCTGAGAAAGCCTTCGATAGGATAGAGTGGGGGTGCTTGTGGGAGATGCTGAAGAGGTTCGGGTTTGGGGAGGGGTTTGTCAGGTGGGTTAGGCTGTTGTATGAGGTCCCGATGGTTAGTGTGGCCACAAACAGGAGGAGGTCCGAGTACTTTCGGTTGCACCGAGGGACGAGTCAGGGGTGTCCCCTGTCCCCTCTGCTCTTCGCACTGGCGATTGAACCCCTGGCTTTGGCACTGAGTGAGTCGAGGAACTGGAGGGGGTTGGTGTGGGGTGGGGAGGAGCATAGGGTGTCGCTCTATGCGGAAGACTTGCTGCTATATGTGGCGGACTCGGTGGGGGGAATGCCAGAGGTAATGAGGATCCTTCGGGAATTCGGGGATTTTTCGGGGTACAAGCTCAACATGCCGAAGAACCACAAGCTGTTCGTGGTTCATCCAGGGGACTAGGAGAGGGGGATTGGTGAGCTCCCACTAAAAAGGGCGGAGAGGAGCTTCAGGCATTTGGGGGTCTAGGTGGCCAGGAGCTGGGGGGCCCTGCATAGGCTTAATTTCACAAGGCTGGTGGAGCAAATGGAGGAGGAGTTCAAGAGGTGGGACGTGTTGCCGCTGTCCTTGGTGGATAGGGTGCAGTCAGTCAAAATGACGGTGCTCCCAAGGTTTTTGTTCCTGTTCCAGTGCCTCCTCGTGTTTATCCAGAAGGCCTTGTTTAGGCGGGTCAACAGGAGTATAATGGGGTTTGTGTGGACGCGAGGGACTCAGAGGGTGAGAACGGTGTTCCTGGAGCGGAGTAGAGATAGGGGGGGCTGGCGCTGCCCAACCTCTGTGGGTACTACTGGGCCGCCAATGCGACGATGGTGCGCAAGTGGGTGATGGAGGGGGAGGGGGCTGCATGGAAGAGGCTGGAGACGGCGTCTTGTGTGGGTACGAGTCTGGAGGCACTGGCAACGGCGCCGCTGCCGTTCCCTCCAAGGAGGTATACCACGAGCCCGGTGGTGGCGGCTGCCCTCAAAATCTGGGGGCAGTGGAGGCGGCACAGGGGGGAAGTTGGGGCCTCGGTGTGGACCCCAATACGGGGTAACCACCGGTTCATCCCAGGGAGAACAGATGGAGGGTTTTCGGGGTGGCACAGGGCAGGGATACGAAGGTTGGGGGACCTGTTTGTGGACGGGAAGTTCGCGAGCCTGGGTGAGCTGGAGGAAAAGTACGGGCTCCCCCCCGGGGAACATCTTCAGGTACTTACAGGTAAGGGCGTTTGCCAGGCGGCAGGTGGTGGAATTCCCGCGGCTGCTGCCACACACAGTACAGGACAGGGTGCTCTCGGGGGGGCGGGGGGGAGAGGTGAAGATCTTGGAAACTTACTAAGTGATGCAGGAGGAGGAGGAGGCCTCGGTGGGTGGAGGTGAAAGGTAAGTGGGAGGAGGAGTTGGGAGAGGAGATTGAAGATGGGACGTGGGCAGATGCCCTAGGGAGGGTGAACTCTTCCTCATTATGTGCGAGGCTCAGCCTCATACAGTTTAAGGTGCTGCACAGGGCACACATGACCAGGACAAGGATGAGCCGTTGTTTTGGGGGTGAGGACAGGTGTGTTAGGTGCTCAGGGAGCCCAGCAAATCACACCCATATGTTCTGGGCATGCCCAGCGCTGGAGGAATTTTGGAAGGGCGTAGCAAGGACGGTGTTGAGGGTAGTAGGATCCAGGGTCAAACCGGGCTGGGGGCTCGCAATATTTGGGGTGGCAGAGGAGCCGGGAGTGCAGGAGGCGAAAGAGGCCGGTATTCTGGCCTTTGCATCCCTGATAGCCCGGCGAAGGATTCTCCTTCAGTGGAAGGATGCGAGGCCCCCAAGCGTGGAATCCTGGATCAGCGATATGGCGGGGTTTATTAAGTTGAAATTCGCCTTTGGAGGGTCGGTACAAGGGTTCTGTAGGCGGTGGCAACTGTTCTTAGACATTGGTCAATGGCAGCAGCAACTCGGGGGGGGGGGGTTTACTTTATTTTTGTTTGCGTTATTTACAATGGTGGGTCTGAGGGGGTGTATATACCTGTTGTGTTAAGTTGGGGTGTTAATGTTAATTTATGAATTATGTACAGGGGGAAGGGGGTATGCTTTTCTAGACTGTGTTTTGTACGCAACCCTGTTGGGTTCCTTTTTCATTTTGTTCTTGATATTTTATGAAAACCTTAATAAACATTATTTTTTAAAAAAACAGCGCTCCCAGACTAGTATCCTCACAAGAGGCTGCCTCCATCCATTCACAAATCGACCCGCCCCCCACTACCCACTTTCTTACCATGGCTATATTTGCCACCCAATAATAATTCATTAAATTTGGCAAGGCTAACCCCCCCCCCATCCCCTCACCTTCGCTCCAACAAAGCCTTCTTTACCTGAGGGGCCTTTCCAACCCACACAAATCCCAATATCAACAAGTTAACTTTCTTGAAAAAGGCCTTGGGGATAAAAATTGGGAGGCTCTGGAATGCAAACAAAAACCTTGGGAGCACTGTAATCTTTACAGACTGCACCCACTCCATCAGTGACAACGAAAGCACATCACACTTTTAAAATTCGCCCCTCATTTGCTCCACCAACCGAGCCAGATTCAACTTGTGTCGTTGCTCCCATCCCCGCGCCACCTGGATACCCAGATACCTAAAACTCGCCCCACCATCTTAAATGGCAACTTGCCCAATCTCCTCTCCTGCTCCCTGGCCTGAATCGGAAAGGCCTCACTCTTTCCCATGTTTAGTTTTTACCCCAATTACCGAATTTCACCATAATGTCCATGATACCCCTATGCTTCCCAGTGGATCCGCATACCAGGGACACCCTATGCACCACGCTGCCACCCCCCCACCCCCCCCACCCCTCAGCACAATTCCTTCCCAAATCCTAGAAGCTCGAAGCACCATCGCCAGTGGCTCTGTCGCCAAGGCAAAACGCCACGGAGAAAGTGGGCACCCCTGCCTAGACCCCCTGTACAACCTAAAGTATCCCAAACTAATCCGATTTGTTCTGACACTTGCCACCGGCGGCCAGTACAGCAATCGAATCCAATCTACAAACCCGTACCACCCCAGCATCTCCCACAAATACTCCCACTCTACCCGATCAAAGGCTTTCTCCACATCCATCTGACTACCATCTCCACATTGCGTCCCTCTGGGGGCATCATTATAACTTTTAGCAGGCGGTTGATATTGGTCGACATGTGTCTCGCCTTTACAAATCCCGTCTGATCCCCCCTCCCCATCACCTCCAGCACACAATCCTCAATCCACGAGGCCAGAAACTTCGCCAGCAACTTGGCATCCACATTCAACAGCGATATAGGACGGTATGACCCACACTGCTCCGGTTCCTTGACCTTCTTCAGGATCAGCAATATTGAGGCCTGCGCCAATGTAAGAGAGAGCTCACCCTTCTCCATCGCATCATTAAATGCCTGCACCAGCAGGAGCCCCAGGTCACCCAAAAACGTTTTATAAAACTCTACTGGGAAACTGTCCAGACCCGGGGCCTTCCCTGCCTGCATCGCCCCTATATTCTCCAGCACCTCCACCAATCCAGTGGGCGCTCCCAGCCCCTCTCCAGACCCTTCTCCACCCTGGGGAATTCCCCAATATCCCGCATTCCCTCACCCTCAGCCGGGGGCTCCGATTCATAAAGCCTCCTATAAAACTCCTCAAACGAACTTCCGGTTGCGGCGATGACCAGCTAAGCCGCACGTTTCGGCACCTCCCATTTCAACCGACTTTTGGGCTCTTATCGGGAGCCCCAACGGAAATTTTTTACGGCCAAACCCAGTGTGAGGTGACAAAGGAAGAAGTCCCCCCCGAGTGTGGATGGAAAGGAGTGTCAGCAGTGTCCAGATTGCGGAGGATCCTCTGGAGCAGCGGCAGGGAAGAGAAGGGAGAAGCAAGATGGCGGCCGAGGGAGCCTAGATGGTATGGGCCCGGAACAGCAGGAGTTCCTCCGACGATGTGTAGAGGAGCTCAAGAAAGCGGTGCTGGCGCCGATGTTACTGGCAATCGAGGGACTGAAGGAAACACAAAAGGTCCAGGCGATGGAACTCCGTGGAGTGAAGGCAAAGGCAGCCGAGAACGAAGACGAGATACAGGGCCTGGTGGTAAAAACGGAGATGCACAAGGCACTACATAAGAGGTGCATAGAAAGGCTGGAAGCCCTGGAGAACAGCTCGAGGAGGAAGAATCTAAGGATTTTAGGTCTCCCTGAAGGGACAGAGGGGGCTGATGCTGGGGCGTATGTGAGTACGATGCTCCATACCCTAATGGGAGCTGAGGCCCCAACGGGCCCCCTGGAAGTGGTGGGAGCTTACCGGGTCCTCGTGAGAAGACCAAAGGCAGGGGGAACAGCACGAGCAATAGTGGTGAGGTTCCATCGCTACAGGAAGATGGTCCTGAGTTGGGCTAAGAGGACACGGAGCAGCAAGTGGGAGGACGCGGTGATACGCGTATATCAAGATTGGAGTGCGGAGGTGGCGAGAAGGAGGGCGAGCTTCAATCGGGCCAAGGCGGTGCTCCATAGGAAGAAAGTCACATTTGGGATGCTGCAGCCGGCAAGATTGTGGGTCACACACCAGGGCAAACACCACTACTTCGAGACGGCGGAGGAGGCATGGACATTCATTCAGGAAGAGAAATTGGACTAGACTTGAGAAATTGATGTCTGGAGAGCGGTCGCGAAGTGGTGGCACAGAAATGTAAAGTGCAGAGAGGGGAGGGCTAATACGTAAGAATGTTGGACGGGGGATTTTTTCTCCACCCCCCCCCCCCCGAGGGGACACACACGAAGAAATGTGGGCGCCGACGGAAAAGGGGACAGGGAAGGGGAATGAGGGAACTGCTCCACTAGGGGCGGGGCCGAGAGGGAAGAGCGGGTTTTTTCCCTCGCTATGGAAATTGAGGCGGGAAAAAGGGCGCAGGAAGGAAGGGGGCCTCACACGCAGGGAGGTCAATGGATAAATGGGGGAAGCCGAGGTCAGCCAGAGTTAGCTGACTCCCGGAAGCAATATGGGGGGAGCAATCAAGCTAGAGGGGAATCTAGCGGGGGGGGGGGGATTAACTGGGTTGCTGCTGCTGAGGGTAAGGGGAGCTGATACGAGACGAGGTGGTCGGGACGGGAGGGCGCCGTCTTGGGGAACAGACGGGTTCGTGAGACCTGGGTGAGGAGCTGGCTTAAAAAAGGGGATGGCTAGTCGACGAGGGGGGGTAATTGGCCCCCCCAACCCGGCTGATTACGGGGAATGTGAGAGGTTTAAATGGGCCGATTAAGAGGGCAAGGGTGTTTGCGCACTTAAAGAGCCTGAAGGCGGACGTGGTTATGCTCCAGGAGACGCACCTGAAATTGGCGGATCAGGTTAGACTAAGGAAAGGATGGGTGGGACAGGTATTCCACTCAGGGTTAGATGCGAAAAACAGAGGGGTGGCAATACTGGTGGGGAAACGGGTATCGTTCGAGGCTAAGACCATAGTGGTGGATAGTGGGGGCAGGTATGTGATGGTGAGTGGCAGATTGCAAGGTGAGGCGGTGGTGCTGGTGAACGTATATGCCCCGAACTGGGATGACGCGGGATTCATGAAGCGAATGCTGGGACGTATCCCGGATCTGGAGGCGGGAAGCTTGGTAATGGGGGGGGATTTTAACACAGTGCTGGACCCAGGGCTGGACCGGTCCAGATCCAGGACCGGGAGAAGGCCGGCAGTGGCCAAGGTGCTTAAGGGATTTATGGAGCAGATGGGAGGGGTAGATCCGTGGAGATTTGCTAGTCCGATGGGGAAAGAGTTTTCCATCTTCTCCCACGTCCAGAAAGTATACTCCCGGATAGACTTTTTTGTCTTGGGAAGGGCGCTGATCCCGAAAGTGGCAGGAACAGAGTACTCGGCTATAGTCGTTTCAGATCACGCCCCACATTGGGTGGATCTGGATCTAGGAGAGGAAAAGGAGCAGTGCCCACTTTGGAGTTTAGACATGGGACTACTGGCGGACAAGGGGGTATGCGGAAGGGTGAGGGGATGCATCGAAAGATACCTGGAGGTCAATGATGGTGGAGAGGTCCAGGTAGGGGTAGTATGGGAAGCGCTGAAGGCGGTGGTTAGAGGAGAGCTGATTTCTATTAGAGCCCACAAAGGGAAACAAGAGGGTAAAGAAAGAGAGAGATTGGTAGGGGAAATTCTGAGGGTGGATAGGCAGTATGCGGAGGCCCCAGATGAAGGGCTATACAGGGAAAGACGAAGACTACAGACGGAGTTTGACCTGCTGACCACGGGAAAGGCAGAGACGCAGTGGAGGAAGGCACAGGGAACACAATATGAATATGGGGAAAAGGTGAGCCGGCTGCTGGCCCAACAACTTCGAAAGAGGGGGGCGGCGAGAGAGATCAGAGGAGTTAGGGACGAAACGGGAAAAATGGAGCAGAGAGCAGGGAAAGTGAACGAGGTGTTCAAGACATTTTATGAGAGGCTGTATAAGTCCCAACCCCCGGAGGGGAAAGAGGGAATGATGCACTTTTTGGACCAGTTGGAATTCCCGAGGGTGGAGGAGCAGGAGATGGCAGATCTTGGGGCGCAGATTGAGGTGGAGGTGGTGATCAAAGGAATTGGGAATATGCAAGCAGGGAAGGCCCCGGGACCAGATGGGTTCCCGGTGGAATTTTACAGGAAGTATATGGACCTGCTGGCCCTGCTTCTGGCGAGAACCTTCAATGAGGCTAAGGAAAGGGGGACACTACCCCCGACAATGTCGGAGGCGACGATATTGTTAATTCTGAAACGAGACAAAGACCCGCTGCAGTGCGGGTCATACAGGCCCATCTCCCTCCTAAACGTAGACGCCAAACTGCTGGCCAAAGTGATGGCGACAAGGATAGAGGAGTGCGTCCCAGGGGTGGTACATGACGACCAGACAGGGTTTGTTAAAGGGAGACAATTGAACGCCAATCTACGAAGGTTGCTGGGGGTGATGATGATGCCCCCACCGGAGGGGGAGGCAGAGATAGTGGTGGCGATGGATGCAGAGAAGGCATTCGATAGAGTGGAGTGGGACTATTTGTGGGAGGTGCTGAAGAGATTTGGGTTCGGGGAGGGGTTCATTATATGGGTTAGACTCCTGTACGGGGCCCCGGTGGCAAGCGTTGTTACAAATAGGCAAAGATCGGGGTACTTCCGATTACATAGGGGTACAAGACAGGGGTGCCCCCTGTCCCCGTTACTGTTCGCGTTGGCAATTGAGCCATTGGCCAGAGCGCTGAGGGACTCTAAGAAGTGGAGGGGGGTGCTTAGAGGGGGAGAGGAACATCGAGTGTCACTATATGCAGACGATTTACTGCTATATGTGGCGGACCCAGTGGAGGGGATGCCAGAAGTAATGCAGATACTTAGGGAGTTTGGAGAGTTCTCGGGATATAAATTAAATATGGGAAAGAGCGAACTTTTTGTGATGCACCCCAGGGAACAGGGCAGGGGGATAGATGCTCTGCCGCTGAGGAGAGTGACAGGGAATTTTCGATACCTGGGGATTCAGGTGGCCAGGAACTGGGGAACCCTACACAAACTTAACCTGACGCGACTGGTAGAGCAGATGGAGGAGGACTTTAAGAGGTGGGATATGGTGCACCTGTCATTGGCGGGCAGAGTACATGCGGTTAAAATGGTGGTCCTCCCGAGGTTTCTTTTCGTGTTTCAGTGCCTCCCCATCCTGATTACTAAGGCCTTTTTGAAAAAAAAAAATAGGAGCATTACGAGCTTTGTATGGGCGGGAAAGACCCCGAGGGTAAAGAGGGGGTTCCTGCAGCGCAGTAGGGACAGAGGGGGATTGGCACTGCCGAGTCTGAGTGACTACTATTGGGCCGCCAATGTGTCGATGGTCCGTAAGTGGATGAGGGAAGAGGAAGGTGCGGCGTGGAAAAGGCTGGAGATGGCGTCCTGTAAGGGAACAAGCCTGAAAGCGCTGGCGACGGCGCCGCTACCGTTCTCCCCGAAAAGGTACACCACAAACCCAGTGGTGGTGGCGACCTTGAAGATCTGGGGGCAGTGGAGACGACACAGGGGAGTGACGGGTGCCTCGGTGTGGTCCCCGATAAGGAATAACCACAGGTTCGTCCCAGGGAGGACAGATGGGGGATTTCAAAGTTGGCAGCGAGCAGGAATAAGGAAGCTGAAGGACCTGTTTGTGGACGGGACGTTTGCGAGTTTGGAAGCATTGGAAGAAAAATATAAGTTGCCACCAGGGAATGCTTTCCGATACATGCAAGTGAGGGCATTTACGACGCAACAGGTGAGGGAATTTCCGCAGCTCCCGACGCAAGGGATCCAGGATAGAGTGATTTCGGGGGCATGGGTTGGAGAAGGTAAAGGGTTGGAAATATACAGGGCGATGAGAGACGAGGGGGAGACGATGGTAGAGGAGCTGAAGGGAAAATGGGACGAGGAGCTGGGGGAAGAGATTGAGGAGGGGCTGTGGGCAGATGCCCTAAGCAGGGTAAATTCCTCGTCCTCATGTGCCAGGCTTAGCCTGATTCAATTTAAGGTTCTACACAGGGCGCATGTGACGGGAGCAAGACTGAGCAGGTTTTTTGGGGTGGAGGATAGGTGCGGGAGGTGCTCGGGAAGCTCGGCGAACCACACCCACATGTTCTGGTTGTGTCCGGCACTGCATGAGTTCTGGGAGGGTGTGGCAAGAGTGGTCTCAAAGGTGGTGGGGGTCCGGGTCAAACCAAGCTGGGGGTTAGCTATATTTGGGGTTGCAGAAGAACCGGGAGTGCAGGAGACGAATGAGGCCGACGTTCTGGCCTTTGCGTCCCTAGTAGCCCGGCGAAGGATTCTACTCATGTGGAAAGCGAAGCCCCCGGGCTTGGAGGCCTGGATAAACGACATGGCACGGTTTATAAGACTGGAGTGAATAAAATATGCTCCAGAGGATCGGCTCAGGGGTTCACCAGGCGGTGGCAACCATTCCTTGACTATCTCGCGGAACAATAATGGAAAAACAGAAAGGACAGCAGCAGCAACCCGGGGGGGAGGGGGGTGGTGGGCGTATTATCCTGTGTTTTTGTTTTTTGCCAGTTATTGATATTTGATTTTTGTTTATCTCTTTTTTCATTTGTTGTTAGTTTAATATATTATTTAAATAACGTTTAATGCATATTTCTTTATTATGTTGTAAAAAAGGAATATCTCTGTTTGAAAAATGTCAATAAAATATATATTTTTAAAAACTCCTCAAACACCCCATTCACCCCCACCGGATCCAATACCAGTCCCCCCTTGCCATCCTTCACCCTGCCAATCTCCCTTGCCGCTTCCTGAGCTGGTGGGCCTTCTCCCCGTACTCAAACACTGCCTCTCTGGCCCTCCGTAACTGCTCCACTGCTTTCGCTGTGGACACCAATCCAAACTCCATCTGGTGCTTCTGCCTTGCCTTCAACAACCCCGCCTCCGGGGTACCTTCTGTCCACCTGCTTAATGTTGTCCACCAACCTTGACATCTCTGCCCGCTCCTCCTTCTCCCTATGCGCCTGAACTGATATGAACTCTCCCCTGCCTTGCGTGTCTCCCATAATGTGGCGGCTGAGACCTCAACAGTATTGTTCACCTCCACATTCCCCCTGATGGCGGCCCTCACCCGTTCACAGACCTCCTCCTCCGCTAAGAACCCCACATCCAACCTCCACTGTGGGCCCTGAACCCCCCCCCCGATCCACTCACAAGTCCATCCAACGCGGCGCGTGGTCTGAGACCACGATCACCGAATATCCTGAGACCACCGCCAGCAACGGACACACCACAAAAAAAATTAATTGGTGAGTAGACCTTATGCACATGGGAGACGTATGAAAACTCCTTCGCTCTCGGCCTCCCAAACCTCCACGGGCCCACTCCCCCTATGCGCTCCATAAATCCCTTCAGCTTCTTCATCACCGCCGACACCCTCCGATCTCGAACTCGGTCGTCCATCCCCTGGTCAATGACAGCATTAAAGTCCTCCCCCAAAATCAGCCGGTGTGAGTCCAGTTCTGGGAGCTTCCCCAATACTCGCCTCATAAACTCCACATCGTCCCAATCTGGGGCATAAACATCGACTAGGACCACTGGCATTCCCTCCAATTTCCCGCTTACCATCACAATCCTCCCCCCCCCCCCCCCCCAACACCGAGTCCGATACAGTATTCCCCACATCGAACGCCACCCGCTTATTGACCAACACCGCCACTCCACACGTCTTTATATCTAACCTCGAGTGGAAAACTTGCCCTACCCACTCTTTCCTTAGCCTTGTCTGGTCCCCAATCTTCAGATGTGTCTCTTGCAAAAAGGCCACATCCGCCTTCAAACTCCTCAGATGCATGCTAGGCTGATAATATTGAAGAAGTCCTGCATTTTGACTGGGATGTTAAATGAGGTCTTTCCACCTCCTCAGGTGGACACAAAAGATTGCATCACACAATTTTGAAGGAGACCAGAGGACTGATTCCTGCTAACATTTATCCCTTAATCAACATTACATAAACAAAACAGGTTACCTGGTCATTGTCACATTGATGTTTGTCAGACATTATTGTGTGCAAATTGACTTGCATATTTCTAACATTACAACAGTGACCGCATTTCAGAAGTACTCCATAAGCTGTGAAATGCTTTGAGATGTCAGGTATATAAATTCAAGTCTTTGTTTTAAAGTATCATTCAGTATGTGGCGAGTGACTTATGTCCTGATTCCCCACACCGCTTCCACCATGTACAAGGCACAAGTCCGGGCTATGATAGAATCCTGGATGAATGCAGCTCCTATTTTATTCAAAAGGCTCAATTCTATCCAGGACAAGGCAGTCCACTTCCTCAGCACCCCAACCACCACCTTAAACCTCCTCACCCAGTGATGGAAATTGAAGTTCTCCATCCAGTGTGTATTCTGTTCCCTTGCTCCCTTCATGAAGGAATACCGACATCTCGGTGGAAGGAAGAAAATAGCAGATAATTATCAGGAGTGTTCTTTGTTCTGGTTCCACGAGACTTCATAGGGTCCAGAGTCCATGTTGAAAACTCACAGCTGCCACTCCTCCTGCTGTTGCCTCTGGTGGTCTGCCCGGCCAGTAGGATAGGACATACCACTGTCCAGGAGGAGTCTGATTTTGGCTGTTGGCTGTGATTCTGTTAGTATAATTAGCAGGCTGTCGCTCGACTGTTCTGTGGGACAGCTCTCCCAATGTTGCAAGACCTCAGAAGTCAGGAAGGAGGACTTTGTCTGATTGTCACATCTGGTGCCTCCATATGAAGCCCACCTGGTTTAATTATTCTCTTATTATACTTCTTGGTAACAGTTTGGTGCAGCTGGGTGGCTTGCTTGGCCATTGGAGAACGCAATGAGGGTGAACCACATTGCTATGGGTCTGGAGCCACACAAAGGCCTGACCAGGTGAAGCTGGCGGACTTCTTTCCTGAGAGAGCGATAAGTGGACGAGATGGGTATCCCAACAATTCTCTGCCAGTCCAGTAGATGGCGCAGACATTGACAGCTGAGTGCTATCGGGGTTCAAAGGCTTTCTTTTCGAGGGGAAGCTGACCAACTCTTTAGTAAATGTCAGCTTGAACTTGCTGCTCTTAATCACCGCAGGGGTGGAGAGGCAGTCCCATTGTAAGTTTTGTTTTGTTTAGTTTATGGCACGTGCTGTCACAGTTCATTACAAGGACGTTATGTCAATAGGATTTTTTTGGGGGTGTTTGATGTGGAACGTGTCTGTTCAAGTGAGGCCGAGGGTTACCCAGCAACTAGTTACAGAGGAGCTTTTAAATTGAAGGGTAGCCAAATTCCGTTCATCGCCGATATGTTGGATTTGCTGCGATTATTTTTTTCTATTTGTCGCTATTCTCCTTTATCGTAATTCTCTCGAAAAAAAAATCAGAATTACAGGTGGTTTTGATTTAGAGGTAGACATGTTTTGACCTCCAACAAGGCATCTCCTGAAATTCTGTACACGTGTGTGTGTGGGGCAGACGCTGTCTACTTTTCAGGTTTGCGCCATCCGCTGTGGCTCCGTAATTGTTGACTTGTTTTCAAAGTGTCGATTAAAAGTTAGATTTAACAGTGAAAATCCACCGTGGTCGCTGCTAAACGATGTCAAACTGTTCCTTCGTTACTGCAATGGGTTAGAATGTTTTCTGGCATTCACATTCACAGTTATTAACAGTGTGTAGGTGCTATTTTTCACAATGAGATTGTCAGGTTCATAGGAAGATTCAAGATGGCTGCTAGATGGTAAGGGAACTCCTTTAATGTGCAACTCTATGGTCTATGCGCTACCATCCTTTGCCCCTTTCTCCCCCAATCCCCTTTCTTCCACTCCTCAATTTCCCTTGGCCCTCATAGTTAGATGTATTTTAGCCCTAACTCCCAAGTTCAAACAACTGTTATCCATCTAATAATAATCTTGATTATTGTCACAAGTAGGCTTACATTAACACTGCAATGAAGTGACTGAAAATCCTCCAGTCACCACACTCCGGGTACACAGAGGGAGAATTCAGAATGTCCAATTCACCTAACAAGCATGTCTTTCAGGACTCGTGGGAGGACATTTGAACACCCGGAAGAAACCCCCACAGACATGGGGAGAATGCGCAGACCCGCGACTGTGACCCAAGCTGGGAATCGAACCTGGGAACCTGACTCTGTGAAGCAACAGTGCTGACCACTGCGCTACCGTGCCGCCCATCCTCCCAACCATGCCTGCTCCTTGCTTTCCTCAATTGACAATGGCCATGTCTCTTAAATTTAGCTTCCAAATTCTTGGCCTTCTTTGGACATTAAGACTGCCCTGTCTCTGATCTACTGCACTGTTGCTTGAATTTTCAAGTAACTTTGATCAGTTTGCAGTCTTTCCCACATCGCTGTTGAGCCGATGACTGGCATACTGATTTATCAGCTTTGGCTAGTCTGGAACTTTGACACAGTGTCATCCACAGATGCTGTCAGATCTGTTGAGATTGTCCAGCATTTTCTGCTTTTTCATCTAGTCTGGCTCCTGGACAGAGGGAATAACCCTGGATTATTTATTGGACTTCCAACTATGCTTCTGTTTTTTACCTTCCTGGAAACATATTCTGCAGGTCCCTGGATCTTCATTCCTACAAAACACCTCCATCAGTATAGAACATAGAACATAGAAAAATACAGCACAGAACAGGCCCTTCGGCCCACGATGTTGTGCCGAACCTTTGTCCTAGATTAATCATAGATTATCATTGAATTTACAGTGCAGAAGGAGGCCACTCGGCCCCTCGAGTCTGCACCGGCTCTTGGAAAGAGCACCCTACCCAAACTCAACACTTCCACCCAACACCAAGGGCAATTTATCATTGGCCAATTCACCTAACCCGCACATCTTTGGACTGTGGGAGGAAACCGGAGCACCCGGAGGAAACCCACGCACACACGGGGAGGACGTGCAGACTCCGCACAGACAGTGACCCAAGCCGGAATCGAACCTGGGACCCTGGAGCTGTGAAGCATTGTGCTATCCACAATGCTACCGTGCTGCCCTTGAGAACAAATAAATCTACACTATCATTTTACTGTAATCCATGTACCTATCCAATAGCTGCTTGAAGGTCCCTAATGTTTCCAACTCAACTACTTCCACAGGCAGTGCATTCCATGCCCCCACTACTCTCTGGGTAAAGAACTTACCTCTGATATCCCTCCTATATCTTCAACCTTTCACCTTAAATTTATGTCCCCTTGTAATGGTTTGTTCCACCCGGGGAAAAAGTCTCTGACTGTCTACTCTATCTATTCCCCTGATCATCTTATAAACCTCTATCAAGTTGCCCCTCATCCTTCTCCGTTCTAATGAGAAAAGGCCTAGCACCCTCAACCTTTCCTCGTAAGACCTACTCTCTATTCCAGGCAACATCCTGGTAAATCTTCTTTGCACCTTTTCCAAAGCTTCCACATCCTTCCTAAAATGAGGCGACCAGAACTGTACACAGTACTCCAAATGTGGCCTTACCAAAGTTTTGTACAGCTGCATCATCACCTCACGGCTCTTAAATTCAATCCCTCTGTTAATGAACGCGAGCACACCATAGGCCTTCTTCACAGCTCTATCCACTTGAGTGGCAACTTTCAAAGATGTATTAACATAGACCCCAAGATCTCTCTGCTCCTCCACATTGCCAAGAACTCTACCGTTAACCCTGTATTCCGCATTCATATTTGTCCTTCCAAAATGGACAACCTCACACTTTTCAGGGTTAAACTCCATCTGCCACTTCTCAGCCCAGCTCTGCATCCTATCTATGTCTCTTTGCAGCCGACAACAGCCCTCCTTACTATCCACAACTCCACCAATCTTCGTATCGTCTGCAAATTTACTGACCCACCCTTCAACTCCCTCATCCAAGTCATTAATGAAAATCACAAACAGCAGAGGACCCAGAACTGATCCCTGCGGTACACCACTGGTAACTGTGATCCAGGCTGAATATTTGCCATCCACCACCACTCTCTGACTTCGATCGGTTAGCCAGTTCGTTATCCAACTGGCCAAATTTCCCACTATCCCATGCCTCCTTACTTTCTGCATAAGCCTACCATGGGGAACTTTATCAAATGCCTTACTAAAATCCATGTACACTACATCCACTGCTTTACCTTCATCCACATGCTTGGTCACCTCCTCAAAGAATTCAATAAGATTTGTAAGGCAAGACCTACCCCTCACAAATCCGTGCTGACTATCCCTAATCAAGCAGTGTCTTTCCAGATGCTCAGAAATCCTATCCTTCAGTACCCTTTCCATGACTTTGCCTACCACCGAAGTAAGACTAACTGGCCTGTAATTCCCAGGGTTATCCCTAGTCCCTTTTTTGAACAGGGGTACGACATTCGCCACTCTCCAATCCCCTGGTACCACCCCTGTTGACAGTGAGGACGAAAAGATCATTGCCAACGGCTCTGCAATTTCATCTCTTGCTTCCCATAGAATCCTTGGATATATCCCGTCAGGCCCGGGGGACTTGTCAATCCTCAAGTTTTTCAAAATGCCCAACACATCTTCCTTCCTAACAAGTATTTCCTCGAGCTTACCAATCTGTTTCACACTGTCCTCTCCAACAATATCGCCCCCCTCATTTGTAAATACAGAAGAAAAGTACTCGTTCAAGACCTCTCCTATCTCTTCAGACTCAATACACAATCTCCCGCTACTGTCCTTGATCGGACCTACCCTCGCTCTAGTCATTCTCATATTTCTCACATATGTGTAAAAGGCCTTGGGGTTTTCCTTGATCCTACCCGCCAAAGATTGTTCATGCCCTCTCTTAGCTCTCTTAATCCCTTTCTTCAGTTCCCTCCTGGCTATCTTGTATCCCTCCAATGCCCTGTCTGAACCTTGTTTCCTCAGCCTTACATAAGTCACCTTTTTCCTCTTAACAAGACATTCAACCTCCCTTGTCAACCGTGGTTCCCTCACTCGACCATCTCTTCCCTGCCTGACAGGGACATACATATCAAGGACACGTAGCACCTGTTCCTTGAACAAGTTCCACATTTCACTTGTGTCCTTCCCTGCCAGCCTATGCTCCCAACTTATGCACTTCAATTCTTGTCTGACAACATCGTATTTACCCTTCCCCCAATTGTAAACCTTGCCCTGTTGCACGTACTTATTCCTCTCCATTACTAAAGTGAAAGTCACAGAATTGTGGTCACTATCTCCAAAATGCTCCCCCACTAACAAATCTCTCACTTGCCCTGGCTCATTACCCAGTACTAAATCCAATATTGCCCCTCCTCTGGTCGGACAATCTACATACTGTGTTAGAAAAGCTTCCTGGACACACTGCACAAACACCACCCCATCCAAACTATTTGATCTAAAGAGTTTCCACTCAATATTTGGGAAGTTAAAGTCGCCCATGACTACTACCCTATGACTTCTGCACCTTTCCAAAATCTGTTTCCCAATCTGTTCCTCCCCATCTCTGCTACTATTGGGGGGCCTATAGAAAACTCCTAACAAGGTGACTGCTCCTTTCCTATTTCTGACTTCAACCCATACTACCTCAATAGGGTGATACTCCTCGAACTGCCTTTCTGCAACTGTTATACTATCTCTAATTAATAATGCCACCCCCCCCCCCCACCTCTTTTACCGCCCTCCCTAATCTTATTGAAACATCTATAACCAGGGACCTCCAACAACCATTTCTGCCCCTCTTCTATCCAAGTTTCCGTGATGGCCACCACATCGTAGTCCCAAGTACCGATCCATGCCTTAAGTTCACCCACCTTATTCCTGATGCTTCTTGCGTTGAAGTATACACACTTCAACCCATCTCCGTGCCTGCAAGTACTCTCCTTTGTCAGTGTTCCCTTCCCCACTGCCTCATTACACGCTTTGGCGTCCTGAATATGTCCTTTGATACTCTACCTTTCAAACAGCTTCTGGACTTCACTCAACCAACTCAGCTGTCCCTGAACTTGGACAAAAGTAGTTTGATGCACCTTGCTACCGACCAGTCTTAACTCTGGACTGCCTCATTTTGTTTCAGCTCTATTCCCTGTTTACTGGCACAATATATGTATCCTCTAAGAATTGCAATGTAACCAGGCCCCTGTAACTTGAATGTTTCCTGTGTCTGTTCATACGCAGGTTTTTATTGTTGCTCTGGGCTTGAGCCTATTGCTTCTATTTCCACTTTTTAAATCCATTTTTAAACTTCCAGAAGGGAAAAAACAACTTCGACCAATATTCTTATTTTCCTGTTTGACTGGGGTGTTCCAGTTGAAAGTGTACAAGGTCAGTCCAGATCAGTATTCTTATTTCCCTGTTTTATTGGTTATTTTTTTTCCTTTTGGGCTATTATTCTCTTTGCCTCTCCTGCCATTTTTGCCTCTCTTAATTTTTATCTCCCGAATATGCTGCCTGCTAAATTCCGACTCTTGACCTTCCTGTTCTTCTGGTGGCTTTTCAAGCTTAACTCTTCCTTGGATAAGGTTACAGCTTCTCTCTGTGCCTCTCTTGGCATCCTTGTAAAAGCCAAACAAGGCGCATCACTGCTTACTTATTAACAGCAACCCAGTTGCCCTATCTTACTCTCTTGCCAACACAAGATTAATAATCTTGTTAATCACCTCCATGTCTACTCCCAGTAGCACAGTGGTTAGCACTGTTATTTCACAGTGCCAGGATCACAGGTTCGATTCCCGGCTTGGGTCACTGTCTGTACGGAGTCTGCACGTTGTCCCTGTGTCTGCGTGGGTTTCCTACGGGTGCTCCGGTTTCCTCCCACAAGTCCCCAAAATGTGCTGTTAGGTAATTTGAACATTCTGAATTCTCCCTCTGTGTACCTGAAAAGGCGCCGGAATGTGGCGACGAGGAGCTTTTATCAGTAACTTCATTGCAGTGCTAATGTAAGCTGACTTGTGACAAAGATTACTATTATACCAATGCAGACCCTGTAGACAGCTGATTAGTCCTCACAACCTCTTTCTGCAACTCTCTCCTGTATGTCCATTCACTTGTGAACGACCACCTTGCCATCTATGCCCTCATTTTGAATGATACGATCGATATCTTGGTTTAATAGCAATCTACCTGAGGAATTATGATTCCGTCCCCTTAAGGATTTCGTCACAGGTTTCGTCGACAGGTTTCCGTCACAGAAACCTGTGATCCTGGCTATGCCTTAAACCACTTGCCCTACCCAGACCATCATAATGGTGTGTGGCTCTTATTACCAAATTACACCTTTGTCTATCCCTACACATTTTCTCTTCCTTTGAGTAACTCGCCCTGTTTTGCTCCTCTTGCCTCTCATTTAAAATTCTTGTTCTCCAATGCCCACCCAAGTCCAGAAAACATTTACTCACCAAGATAGCTTCACTGCTTTCCTCCCTCGACAGTTGCAGCTTGTGACTTCTCAACCTTGGTGATTTTGACCTTGTCTCATTTCTCTCCTGAGTTCACAGCCCCCTTACCCTCCATTAATATCTTTTTCTCCATCGAAACTCCCCAACCCGTATTCATGGACATGGCCTTGACCTTGTCATCTCATCAAGGATTGTTTTGTTTTTGAATACATTTTGTATAAGAAATAGGTCTTCCCAATTTGGATTCCAATGCAAATCACTTCCCATCCTGGTCCTATGCCTCTGATTAGAAGTTTTAGGATTTTTGATGTATTCCTAGATGCAATCTCAGTGCATCTAGATCAAGACTCCAATGGAGGGTCACTGTTAGAATCAACCATCTTTGACCATTGAAAGTGCATGTGTGTGCGACTTAATGTTCACTGTTAATCTGATTGGAAGCTCATGGCCAATATTTCAAAGAAGCGCAGAGGAGTGTTAACCAGTGTCCTGACGGATATTTACTTCTCAATCAACGTCACTAAAACTCTTGATCTGGTCATCAGTTTATGATAACTTATTATGTGCAAATTGGTTTTATTACGGCAGTGACCATACTTCAAAAATACTTCTTTGGCTATAAAATGCTTGTTGGATATCCTGAGCTAGTGAAAGATGTGATATACGTTGTTCCATCTGGTCCCCAGGAGAGGTCCCCTAATTGTTAACCTCTCAAACGGGACCCCAATTTTGTTACATGCCTGGGTGGGGAGGAATTAGCTGGCTCTCCTTTTGTATTCAACCTCCCCTCTGTTGGCCACAAGGCGGTGGAACGACTATTCATTTCCAATTTTTCACTGACTGATAATGCCCTTGCCTCAGGAAAATTTCCTCTTGGTTGTCGGCCCTACATTCAGATTTTTGACATTGAGAAGCAAAGCTCAAAGATAAAGGGAATAAGTTCCTTCTTACAGATCACCGGGAGCCAGTGTTTAAATGTATAAATTTGCTCTTGGTGGGATTTGGGCATTTTTATCTGAGACCATGGTTCCTTCTGCCAATGGAGGGAGGTGGTAAAGGCTGGATCAGATAGCAAGTTTGTTTTGATAAGTCGTAGTCAAGTTGACTAGGTGCATAGTTTTAGGAAAAGCTTGCCACTGAAGAGAACACTCCAACTATTTCTTGAGCAGGAGAATTTATTTTTCAAAGTTGCATTAAGAGTGCTGTGAAATGCAGTTGATATCAGTCAAGTGTGCAGGAAAATTGAGTCTACTATGGACTTCTGGTGGCGGCTATGAAGGAGTAGGTCGCATATTTGGTAGCTCCCGCTCGGGTCGTACCTTTGGACCTTTTCCCCCGATTTTTTACCGGACTTGATTTGGAAAATTGATGGTAGAGGTAATTGTTGATTCAATTCCCACATCAGTGCAGGAAAGGCGGAATAGAAGTCGCAAAGGGAGAAACAGCCGAACAGAGAAGGCTTGGGCTGAAGCTGCAACGGGAGAAAGCATGGCGGACGACCGGGATCCTGGCTTGTCGACCCAGCGGTCAACGGAGCAACTGATGCAATTTATCCAGGAGGGCTTCGCCAAGCAGAAGCAGGAATGCCTGGACCCGATTTGAAGAATCAATTGCGTGGCTGGAGCACAGATTGGACGCCCAAGATCGGGCGATCCAGAAAGTAGAGAAGTCGCTGGCTGAGCAGGAGGAACATCAAACTGCAGTGGAGTTGGAGGTGGGGATGCTGAGAGACCAGCGAAGAAGGAGGACTTGGAGAATAGGTCCCGCTGGCAGCACCAGAGAATTGTCGGTCTCCCGGAGGGGTCCAAAGGAGCGGACGCTGGGGCATAGATAGCGGGCATGTTCGAGAAGCTGCTGGGGGATGGGAGGTTCTCCCGACCCTTGGAGGTGGACAGGGCTCACAGAGCGCTCACGAGGAAGCCGTGAGTGGGGGAACCCCCTGAGGGTAATAGTCGTGAGATTCCACATGTACTTGGATAAGGAGCATTTTTTACAGTGGGCCAGGCAGACAAGGAGCTGTAAATGGGAGAACAGTATCCTGCGGATCTATCGGGACCTGAGTGCAGAGGTGGCCAGGACAATAGCGGGGGGAGAACTCGAGCTCTTATACTCCGCCTTCAGGGCGGAGCCAGAAGGCGGCAGATCCAACCAGGATCCGGGACTTGTCAGCCAATAGCCTCTCGGCTTCACAGGTACCGTATTACCCCTAATACATACCACCACATTCACCCCTTGTTAAAAAAACCCGGCGGGGTGGTGGTTCGCATGGTGGTAGGGGTTTACAAAGGCTGGTCCTGGAACAAATTTCGAACAGTGGCTATGCATTTAGCCCAACCGTTAACTATGTACAAGTTCTGTCAGAATTATTATGTACCGGTTTTGTCAGAATTATTATGTACCGGTTTTGTCAGAATCATTATGTACAGGTGTTGTCAGAATCATTATGTACAGGTGTTGTCAGAGTTATTTACAAGTTTTTCTGGTGTCACGCGGATTCCACGAGTCGAGCGGGTGCCCTGGTCGTCCTTGTCGATCGCCTCAGCCCCGGTGGTGGTGCAGGTGCTGGCTTGGGCACTGTCGTCCCTGGGCGCGTTGCACTGTTCGTTCCTGTTTCTTTACTCCTGTGCGGGCACGGGAGGAGGACCGATACACCCGGAAAGGGGGCGGTCGTGGGGTGCGCCAGTGGCAGGGAGGGGGTGATCGGTGTTGGGAGTGTGTGTGTGTTTCCGGCGGGCGCCGGGTCCCGCAGGGAGACCGTGTCCTGTCGGCCGTGGGGTACGCCACGTAGGCGTACTGGGGGTTTCCGTGGAGAAGGTGAATCCTCTCGACCAACGGGTCCGATTTGTGCGCCCGCACATGCTTTTGGAGCAAGATGGGTCCTGGGGCTGCCAGCCAGGTCGGCAGCGACGTTCCGGAGGAGGACTTCCTAGGGAAGACAAAGAGGCGCCCGTGAGGCGTTTGGTTAGTGGTGGTACACAACAGCGACCGGATGGAGTGGAGGGCATCCGGGAGGACTTCCTGCCACCGGGAAACTGGGAGATGTCTGGACCGTAGGGCCAGTAGGACGGTCTTCCAGACCGTACCGTTCTCCCTCTTGACCTGACCGTTCCCCCGGGGGTTGTAGCTGGTCATCCTGCTCGAGGCAATGCCCTTGCTGAGCAGGAACTGACTCAGCTCGTCGCTCATGAAGGAGGACCCCCGACTTCCGGCTGCGGCGATGACCAGCTAAGCCGCACGTTTCGGCGGCTCCAGCTCGAACGGACCTTCGGGCTCTTTTAAGAGCCCCAACGGGGAATTTTTTCGGGACGAAACCCGGTGAGGGGTGAGACAACAGGGAGTCCGTCCGTGTGTCCACCCCCCCATCGAAAAAGAAAAATATCGGCGGCGGCGGCCAGATCGCGAAGAATCCTCGAGGTCAGGGGCAGAAGGAAAAAAGGAGCAAGATGGCGGCGGAGGGAGCCCAGGCGACATGGGGACCGGACCAAGACGAATTCTTAAGACGGTGTGTGGAGCTGCTTAAAAAGGAGGTGCTGGCCCCGATGCTACAAGCAATTGAGGGGCTTAAGGAGACACAAAAGACCCAGGCGATGGAGCTCCGTGTGGTAGAGCAGAAGGTGACGGACAACGAGGACGAGATCCTGGGCCTGGCGGTCAAAATGCAGACGCACGAGGCGCTCCACAAAAAGTGCATTGAAAGGATTGAAGTCCTAGAAAACAGATCACGGAGAAAGAACCTCCGGACCTGGGTCACCCCGAGGGAGTGGAAGGAGCGGACGGCGGGGCTTACGTGAGCACGATGCTATGCTCGCTAATGGGAGCTGAGGCCCCCTCTGGCCCCTTGGAAGTGGAAGGGGGCCCATCGGGTCCCTGCGAGGAGACCAAAGGCTGGAGAACCACCTAGGGCGATGATCGTGCGATTTCACTGCTTCAATGACAGAGAGGTGGTTCTGAGATGGGCCAAAAAGGTACGAAGTAGTAGATGGGAGGATGCGGTGGTACGAGTGTACCAGGATTGGAGTGAGGAGGTGGCGAGAAGGAGGGCGAGTTTTAATCGAGCCAAGGATGTGCTACACAAGAAGAAGGTGAAGTTTGGGATGTTGCAGCCGGCGCGACTGTGGGTCACGCACCAGGAGAGGCATCACTACTTCAAAATGGCGGAAGAAGCATGGACCTTTGTGGTAGTATGCATTAGGGGTCATGTGGGACTGTGAAGCCGTGATGTCATTGGCTGACAGATCCCGGGTCCTAGTTGGCTGTTGATCTCTAGCTCCGCCCTGAAGGCGGAGTATAATAACCAGGAGTTCTCCCCCGCAGGCCAGTCTGTTGCTGAACTGCGGGGAACAAGTCACGCTTAATAAAGCTTCATCGACTTCATCTCTATTCGTCTCTCGTGAGTCTTTGTGCGCTACAATTTATTAAGCGTGCTTAAAGGACTATGGAGCTCAGGATCATCCCGGAATGCCTGAGGATCAGCCCCCACGCAGTGAACTCAGCAGCAGTTTTTAAACACTGGCAGACTTGTTTCGAAGCATACCTCCGAACGGCCCCCGGCCGGGTCACAGATGACCAGAAACTACAGGTCCTGCACTCGAGGGTAAGCCCGGAAATTTTCCCTCTCATAGAAGACGCAGAGGATTGCCAGACGGCGTTCGCAGCACTAAAGAGCATTTATGTTCGCCCAGTGAACCAGATCTACGCACGCTACCAACTCGCAACGAGACGGCAAAGTCCCGGAGAATCGCTAGACGAATTCTACGCCGCGCTGCTAATTTTGGGACGGGCCTGCAGCTGCCCGCCGGTAAACGCGATTGAACACACGGACATGTTAATTCGCGATGCGTTCGTGGCTGGTATGAACTGTCCCCAAATCCGCCAAAGACTTTTAGAAAAAGAGTCGCTAGGACTCTCAGAGGCACGGGCCCTTGCAGCCTCACTAGATGTGGCTGCGCGAAACGCCTGCGCGTACGGCCCCGACCGCGCGGCAGCCCCTTGGGCTCCGCGGCCCCCTGTCACGACAAACCACCCCCCCCCCCACCCCACAGGCTTGCGCGGTCCAGACGCCAAGTCGTCCCAGGGGAGCCCGCTGCTATTTCTGCGGCCAGGCGAAACACCCCCGGCAGCGATGCCCGGCCCGCGCAGCGATTTGCAAGAGCTGCGGGAAAAAGGGCCATTTCGCGGCTGTGTGCCGGTCCCGGGAGGTCGCCGCTGTCCCCGGAGAAGAAGGAGTCCTGCGCGTCTCAAACGCTCCCCAACCCCCCCCAGCGCCCCATGTGCGACCCGCAGGCGCAGCCATTCTGGGTCCCGGCCACCGCTGTCCCCGGAGAACAAGGAGTCCTGCGCGTTTCAAACACTCCCCAACCCCCCCAGCGCCCCATGTGCGACCCGCAGGCGCCGCCATTTTGGGTCCCGGCCACCACGAAGGGAGGAGGGGCGCCGCCATCTTGGGACCTCCCAGCCCTGTGCGACGCATGGGGGTGGCCATTTTGTCCACCCCCGCCGCCATCTTGTGACCCCCCAGCCATGTGCGATGCATGGGGGTGGCCATTTTGTTCACCCCCGCCGCCATCTTGGACGGCAACAATGGACCCCAGCATCGACGGCTCCACGGGGTTCGAGGAAGACGCTGAAGCACTACGACCATGTCTGGCCTCAATGACGCTGGACCAAGCACGGCCCCGGACGCTCCAGACGACGACAACAACGGTGCTGATCAACGGGCACGAGACACCATGCCTGGTCGACTCCGGGAGCACAGAAAGCTTCATCCACCCCGACACGGTAAGACGCTGTTTTTTGACCATCCGTCCCAGTGCGCAAAAGATTTCCCTAGCTGCAGGATCCCACTCCGTACAGATCAAAGGCTTCTGCATAGTGACCCTAACGGTGCAAGGGAGGGAGTTTAAAAACTATAGGCTCTACGTCCTTCCCCAACTCTGCGCGCCCACATTACTGGGATTAGACTTCCAGTACAATCTGCAGAGCCTAACTTTCCAATTCGGCGGCCCAATACCCCCACTCACTATCTGCGGCCTCGCAACCCTCAAGGTTGAACCCCCATCCTTGTTTGCAAACCTCACCCCAGATTGCAAACCCGTCGCCACTAGGAGCAGACGGTACAGCGCCCAGGACCGGACATTCATTCGGTCCGAAGTCCAGCGGCTACTGAAGGAAGGCATAATCCAGGCCAGCAATAGTCCCTGGAGAGCACAGGTGGTAGTAGTAAAGACAGGGGAGAAGCAAAGGATGGTCATAGACTATAGCCAGACCATCAACAGGTACACACAGCTAGATGCGTACCCTCTCCCCCGCATATCCGACATGGTCAATCGGATTGCCCAATATAAGGTCTTCTCCACCGTGGACCTCAAGTCCGCCTACCATCAGCTCCCCATCCGCCCAAGTGACCGCAAGTACACAGCCTTCGAGGCAGACGGGCGATTATACCACTTCCTAAGGGTCCCATTTGGCGTCACAAACGGGGTCTCGGTCTTCCAACGAGAGATGGACCGAATGGTTGAACAACACGGGTTGCAGGCCACGTTCCCGTATCTCGACAACGTAACCATCTGCGGCCACGATCAGCAGGACCACGACGCCAACCTCCAAAAATTCCTCCAGACCGCTAAAGCCTTGAACCTCACATACAACGAGGACAAGTGCGTTTTTAGCACAAACCGGCTAGCCATCTTGGGATATGTAGTGCGCAATGGGATAATAGGCCCCGACCCCGAACATATGCGCCCCCTCATGGAATTTCCCCTCCCTCACTGCTCAAAAGCCCTAAAACGCTGCCTGGGGTTCTTTTCATATTACGCCCAGTGGGTCCCCCAGTACGCAGACAAGGCCCGCCCCCTAATACAGACCACGACCTTCCCTCTGTCGACAGAGGCTTGCCAGGCCTTCAGCCGCATCAAAGCGGATATCGCAAAGGCCACGATGCGCGCCATCGACGAGTCCCTCCCCTTCCAGGTCGAGAGCGACGCCTCCGATGTAGCTCTAGCGGCCACCCTTAACCAAGCGGGCAGACCCGTGGCCTTTTTCTCCCGAACCCTCCACGCCTCAGAAATCCGCCACTCCTCAGTGGAAAAGGAAGCCCAAGCCATAGTGGAAGCTGTGCGACATTGGAGGCATTACCTGGCCGGCAGGAGATTCACTCTCCTCACTGACCAACGGTCGGTAGCTTTCATGTTCGATAATGCACAGCGGGGCAAAATTAAAAATGACAAGATCTTAAGGTGGAGGATCGAGCTCTCCACCTTCAACTATGAGATCATGTACCATCCCGGAAAGCTGAACGAGCCGTCCGATGCCCTATCCCGCGGCACATGTGCCAACGCACAAATTAACCGTCTCCAAACCCTCCACGAGGACCTCTGCCACCCGGGGGTCACTCGGTTCTACCATTTTATAAAGTCCCGCAACCTCCCCTACTCCGTGGAGGAGGTCCGTACAGTCACAAGGAACTGCCACATCTGCGCAGAGTGCAAACCGCATTTTTTCAGGCCGGATAGTGCGCACCTGATCAAGGCCTCCCGTCCCTTTGAACGCCTCAGTCTGGATTTCAAAGGGCCCCTCCCCTCCACCGACCGCAACACATACTTCCTGAACGTGGTGGACGAGTACTCCCGTTTCCCCTTCGCCATCCCCTGCCCTGACATGACAGCGGCCACAGTCATTCAAGCCCTTAACACCATATTCACACTGTTCGGTTGCCCCGCATACGTCCATAGCGACAGGGGGTCCTCCTTCATGAGTGACGAGCTGCGCCAGTTCCTGCTCAGCAAGGGTATAGCCTCGAGCAGGACGACCAGCTACAACCCCCGGGGGAACGGGCAAGTAGAGAGGGAGAACGGCACGGTCTGGAAGACCGTCCTACTGGCCCTACGGTCCAGGGATCTCCCAGTTTCACGGTGGCAGGAGGTCCTCCCGGACACCCTCCACTCCATCCGGTCGCTACTGTGTACCACCACTAACCAAACGCCTCATGAGCGCCTCCTTGTCTTCCCCAGGAAGTCCTCCTCTGGAACGTCGCTGCCGACCTGGCTGGCGGCCCCAGGACCCATCTTGCTCCGGAAACATGTGCGGGCGCACAAGTCGGACCCGTTGGTCGAGAGGGTTCACCTCCTCCACGCGAACCTGCAGTACGCCTACGTGGAGTACCCCGACGGCCGACAGGACACTGTCTCCCTGCGAGATCTGGCGCCCGCCGGCAACACGCACACCCCCTCGACACCAATCACCCCCTCCCTGCCACCGGCGCACCCCGCGACAGCCCCCTTCCCGGGAGGATCGGTCCTCCTCCCAGGTCCGACCAGAAGTGAAGCTGAAGCAGAAATCGTAAAGCTCCCGGAGACGACAACACTGGAACAAGCTCCACCACCACCGGGGCTGAGGCGATCGACAAGGACGACCAGACCGCCCGACCGACTCGTGGCATCGGTGTAACACTAGAATGTTGTGGACTTTAACGAGAATTTTTTTCCTTTTTCCCTCTTACGAATACTGTAAATAGTTCAAAACAAAAAAACCCTGTACATAGCCCAGTGTAGGGCACTGTAATGACATGCAAAAGTTTTTTTCCTCCCAGGACTAGCCTTGTAAACCCCTACCACCATGCGAAGCACCACCCCGCCGGGTTCATTTTTAACAAGGGGTGAATGTGGTAGTATGCATTAGGGGTCATGTGGGACTGTGAAGCCGTGATGTCATTGGCTGACAGATTCCGGGTCCTGGTTGACTGTTGATCTCTAGCTCCGCCCTGAAGGCGGAGTATAAGAACCAGGAGTTCTCCCCCGCAGGCCAGTCTGTTGCTGAACTGCGGGGAACAAGTCACGCTTAATAAAGCCTCATCGACTTCATCTCTATTCGTCTCTCGTGAGTCTTTGTGCGGTGGTACGAGTGTACCAGGATTGGAGTGCGGAGGTGGCGAGAAGGAGGGCGAGTTTTAATCGAGCCAAGGATGTGCTACACAAGAAGGTGAAGTTTGGGATGTTGCAGCCGGCGCGACT
The DNA here is from genome assembly GCF_047496885.1 of Scyliorhinus torazame. Taxonomy (NCBI): domain Eukaryota; kingdom Metazoa; phylum Chordata; class Chondrichthyes; order Carcharhiniformes; family Scyliorhinidae; genus Scyliorhinus; species Scyliorhinus torazame. The sequence goes on along the minus strand of NC_092721.1, from coordinate 148,366,972 downwards.
GTGGGTCACTCACCAGGAGAAGCATCACTACTTCAAAATGGCGGAAGAAGCATGGACCTTCATTAAAAACGAGAAACTGGATCAGAACTGAGGGACTGATGTTGGAGGGGAAATGACAATGCTGATGTATATAGAGATATAAATTGGGGAGGGGGGGACACTGAGAAATGTGGGCGCCGGTGGGGGGGAAGAAGAGACATAGGCGGGGGATGGGGAATGGGAGTGGGGCGGCAGAGGGAGCTGCGCCACGAGCGGCGGGACGGCTCTAGAGAACACGGGCTTATTTTTCTTGTTCCCGCGGCAGAAAGATGATGGCGGGAAGATAGGCGCAAGGCGGATGGGAGTTCCCCACACGGCGGGGGGTCAAGGAGAGAGCGGGAGAAGCCGGGTTCAGTTGAAGTCAGCTGACTTTCGGAAGCAATATGGGGGGAGTAACCATGCCAGATGGGGATCTGCGGTTGGGGGGGGGGGGCGGGATAACTGGGTCGCTGCTGCAGAGATCGAAAAGGAACTGGCAAAAGAAAAGGTGGTCGGGGCGGGAATGCGCCGCCTGGGGAACGGGTGGGTACGCGGAACCGGGACGTGGAACTGGCCCAGAGAGTGTGATGGCTAGTCACCAGGGGAGGGGGGCAGGCAGCCCCCCAGTTCGGCTGATCACGTGGAACGTGAGAGGCCTAAATGGGCCGATTAAGAGGACCCGAGTGTTCCCGCACTTGAAAGGACTGAGGGGAGACGTGGCCATGCTTCAGGAGACGCACCTGAAGGTGGCGGACCAAGTTAGGTTAAGGAAAGGATGGGTGGGACAGGTGTTCCACTCCGCGCTGGATGCAAAGAACAGAGGGGTGGCCATACTGGTGGGGAAACGGGTGTCATTCGAGGCTAGGAACATTGTAGCAGACAACGGTGGCAGATATGTGATGGTGAGTGGCAGACTGCAGGGAATGGAGGTCGTGTTGGTCAATGTATATGCCCCGAATTGGGATGATGCGGGATTTATGAAGCGGATGCTGGGACGTATCCCGGACCTGGAGGTAGGAAACCTGATAATGGTGGGAGGGACTTCAACACCGTGCTGGACCCAGGGTTAAATAGATCTAGATCTAGGACCGGAAGAAGGCCGGCAGCGGCCAAGGTGCTTAGGGGGTTTATGGACCAAATGGGGGGAGTGGATCCGTGGCGATTTGTTAGGCCGATGGCCAAAGAGTTCTCCTCCTCCTCCCATGTCCACAAGGTGTACTCCCGGATAGATTTCTTTGTTTTGGGAAGGTCACTGATTTCGAGGGTGGAAGGAACTGAGTATTCAGCTATAGCTGTTTCAGATCATGCCCCACACTGGGTGGACCTGGAGTTAGGAGAGGAGAGGGAGCAGCGTCCACTCTGGCGACTGGATGTGGGATTATTGGCGGATTAGGGAGTCTGCGGAAGGGTGCGGGGATGTATCGAAAGGTACCTGGAGGCCAATGACGACGGGGAGGTCCGAGTGGGAGTAGTATGGGAAGCACTAAAGGCGGTGGTCAGAGGAGAGCCGATCTCCATCAGGGCCCACAAGGGGAAAACAGAGGCCAAGGAAAGGGAAAGACTACTGGGGGAGATTTTGAGGGTAGATAAAAAATATGCGGAGGCCCCGGATGAAGGACTATACAGGGAGAGGCAACGACTCCAGACGGAGTTCGACCTGTTGACCACAGGGAGGGCAGAGGCACAGTGGAGGAAGGCACAGGGGATGAGATATGAATATGGGGAAAAGGCGAGTCGCCTGTTGGCCCTCCAGCTGCGAAAGAGGACAGCGGCAAGGGAGATAGGGGGAATTAGGGATGAATAGGGAGCCACGGTGCGGACAGCAGGGAAGATAAACGAGGTGTTTAAGACCTTTTACGAGAGGCTATATAGGTCCCAACACATTACTGGAGGGAAAAGAGGGGATGCAGCAGTTTTTGGACCAATTAAGGTTCCCGAGGGTGGAGGAGCAGGAGGTGGAAGGCCTGGGGGCGCCGATTGGGGTGGACGAGGTTACCAAGGGGCTGGGGAACATGCAGGCAGGGAAGGCCCCGGGACCAGATGGGTTCCCGGTGGAATTCTATTGAAAATATGTGGACTTGTTGGCCCCGCTGCTGGTAAGGACCTTTAACGAGGCCAGAGAAGGGGGGACCCTACCCCCGACAGTGTCGGAGGCGACGATATCTCTAATCTTGAAGTGAGATAAAAATCCGCTGCAGTGTGGGTCCTATAGGCCTATCTCACTGCTAAATGTGGACGCCAAGTTGCTGGCAAAGGTGCTGGCAACGAGGATAGAGTATTGTGTCCCGGGGGTGGTGCACGAAGACCAGACAGGGTTCGTAAAGGGGAGACAATTAAATGTCAACGTGCGACGGCTATTAGGGGTGATAATGATGCCCCCAGCAGAGGGGGAGGCAGAGATAGTGGCGGCAATGGATGCAGAGAAGACATTTGATAGGGTGGAGTGGGAGTATCTATGGGAGGTGCTGAGGAGGTTCGGGTTCGGGGAGGGGTTTGTCAGCTGGGTTAAACTCCTATATGGGGCCCCAACGGCAAGTGTGGTCACAAATCGGCAAAGGTTGGAGTATTTTCAACTACACAGGGGAACAAGACAGGGATGCCCGTTGTCCCCATTACTGTTCGCACTGGCAATTGAACCACTGGCCATAGCGCTGAGAGACTCCAGAAAATGGAGAGGGATGATTAGAGGGGGAGAGGAGCACCGAGTGTCACTCTACGCAGATGACCTACTGCTGTATGTGATGGACCCAGTGGCGGGGATGACAGAGGTCATGCAGATATTGAGGGAGTTTGGAGATTTCTCGGGATATAGGCTTAACATGGGAAAGAGTGAGCTTTTTGTGATACACCCTGGGGACCAGAGTAGAGGGATAGATGGCCTACCGCTAAAGAGAGGGGAAAGAAACTTCCGATACCTGGGGATTCAGATAGCCAGGAGTTGGGGAACCTTACACAGACTCAATCTGACTCGACTGGTGGAACAAATGGACGAGGATTTCAAAAGGTGGGACATGCAGCCGCTGTCGCTGACGGGCAGAGTGCAGGCGATTAAGATGATGGTCCTCCCGAGGTTTCTATTCGTGTTCCAGTGTCTCTCTATACTGATCACTAAGGCCTTTTTCAAAAATATTGATAGAAACATCACGAGCTTCGTGTGGGCAGGGAAGGCCCCGAGGGTAAGGAAGGGGTTCCTACAACGTAGCAGAGTCAGAGGAGGACTGGCGTTGCCGAATTTGGGCGATTACTATTGGGCCGCCAACGTGGCGATGATTCGTAGGTGGATGATGGAGGGAGAGGGAGCGGCGTGGAAAAGGCTGGAGATGGCGTCCTGCAAAGGAATGAGCTTAAAAGCGCTGGTGACGGCGCCACTAATGCTTTCCCCAAAAGAATTTACCACGAACCCAGTGGTGGCGGCAACATTAAGTATCTGGGGGCAATGGAGGCGACAGAGGGGTGTGCTGGGAGCCTCTGTGTGGTCCCCGATCAGGAACAACCATAGGTTTTCCCCAGGGAGGCTGGACGGAGGATTCCAGAGCTGGCACCGGGCAGGAATCAGGAGAGTGGGAGATTTATTTATAGATGGGATGTTTGCGAGCTTGGAAGCGCTTGAGGAAAAGTATGAGCTGCCCCGGGGAAATTTCTTTAGAAATATGCAGGTGAGAGCGTTCACGAGACAACTGGTGAGGGAATTTCCGCTGCTCCCGACACGAGGGATCCAGGACAGGGTGCTTTCGGGGGTGTGGGTCGGGGAGGGCAAAGTGTCAGAGATATACTGGGAGATGAGAGAAGAGGGGGAGGAGCGGGTGGGCGAACTGAAGGGAAAATGGGAAGAAGAGCTCGGGGAGAAGATTGAGGAGGGTTTGTGGGCTGATGCCCTAAGCAGGGTAAATTCCTCTTTCTCGTGTGCCAGGCTTAGCCTGATCCAATTTAAGGTGCTGCATAGAGCACACAAAACGGGAGCAAGGTTGAGCAGGTTCTTCGGAGTGGAGGACAAGTGTGGGAGGTGCGGGGGAAGCCCGGCGAACCACACACATATGTTTTGGTTGTGTCTGGCACTGGAGGGGTATTGAAGGGGAGTGACGGGAGCGATCTCGAAGGTGGTGAAGGTCCGGGTCAAGCCAGGCTGGAGGTTAGCTATATTTGGAGTGGCGGATGAGCCGGGAGTGCAGGAGGCGAAAGAGGCCGATGTCGTGGCCTTTGCGTCCCTAGTAGCCCGGCGTTGGATTTTACTCATGTGGAAGGAAGCGAAACCCCCCGGACTGGAGGCCTGGATAAACGATATGGCGGGGTTCATAAAACTGGAGCGGATGAAGTTTGCGCTGAGAGGATCGGCTCAAGGGTTCACCAGGCGGTGGCAACCGTTCCTCG